>NW_015090810.1:2175971-2782435 GCF_001431845.1 Calidris pugnax
TGTGGGGCGTCCCTTCTGCATTCAAGCCACAAAAACGTGGTGTTTAGGTGTTGTACAAATGTCTTCTTCTTTTTTTTTTAATCTTTTTTCCCAGCATTTTTAACCAAATTTTTTTCCAGTCTTTTCTTTCCTAATGCATTTGTATTTTATTTACAGTTATCCCAGGTCATATCACATGACTCATATAAATACAAGCAAATGATTCCTTCATTTAAATGCTTAGTTTTCTTACTGTAGGTCATCTTAGTTTTCATAAAAAATTTCTTATATTGGCAAAATACACTAAAAAAAAAAAAAAAAAAAAAAAAAAGATACATGGGAGAAAGATATATTTCTTAGGAGTGAAAACGGACCCAGTTGCCAACTTGGAAACCTTAGTCAAGCAAAACCTCCAGTGGCTTTCAGTAGTGTTTTGCTGCATTATTCTGATCCTAATGCGTGCTGAGCACATCTGCTAAGGTGCTGAGTGTAGCCAATTAAAGTCAGCTCGCCTGCCAAAGTCACTCTCAGTTCTGATAGAGAAAAGGTTGGCTCAGGTCATGTGTGTGCTTCATTCCAGCCCAGCTGGGGAATACTTGAACTCATTACTATACCACAGTTACAACAAGTGGTTTCAGCATAGCAGCCTTAACTACATAACGCACAGCTCCGTGTGGCAGTTGTATTTGTCCAGAAGATTAGCGTTAATTCCTCACACCTTCATTTTGTAGTCAATTATCACATATTATTTGTATGATTTAGTCTCTGGATTTATACGTTATCGTGTTGTAAGCTTTAAAATAACAATGATTTCATTACCACCTAAATTATATCATCAAATTCTCCTCCGTGCTCTTCTTGCCTTTACTGAGAGCTGTCATACGTGCTACAACTTCACTACTTAGTGGGAGTTGGGTTTGTTAGTTGGTCTGGGGTTTTTTTTCCCCTTCCCAAAGTCATTGTTACTTTGAGAAAGCACAATACAAACAGGTTTGAATATAGTTTTAACAGTGCATGGCATACAACCTGTTCTAGTTAAAGTGCTTAGATATGTGTGCTTGTGTAATGTGTCTTCAGGCAGCGCTAGGACTCTGACAGATGGTAAATCTGACACACATGGCTGTGAGTAAAAACTCAGCTTTGCCAAGGGGAGAGAATTAAGAAGTGAGGGGGGGAGTGAACTGAAATGCAGCTTGTCAGCTCTGGAAGGCAAGTGATATCTTTTCCCATCTCAAATTAATTGCTTCATTATTAGGAATCTCTGATGAATTGATTTAGAGCTCATGCTCTAGGGTATCCATTCATATTTACATGGTTTGATGCACATTATTAAAGCTACCTGCTAGCTTTTAACAGCATTATTTTAATACAAAGCTTGAAAACCAGTTGTATAAGGAACAAAAAATGCTTTTTATAAAATATAGCCTAATTTTAAAAATAAAACAGGACTCATTTCTGTATGTCCTCAGATACCACAGCAATGCTCAGGGCACACATGTCAATCTGTAAGCAATGTTGAAAGACAACCATCCCTGCAGATAACTTCTTCCTCAGTGTGGCATCAAACAGCCTACATATTCCACAGCAGCAAACGTTCCCAGATGTCTGATACTAATCTACCATGTGTCTCAGAAAGACTTTAACAAAATCAGTACCTACCTTCCTCAGTACATGAACACCTTCAAAGCACTGCCATCATTTAATATATTTAAGTTGCTTGGTATCACAGATAACAATAAATTTAACATCTTCAAGGAGGAAAAGCAGTCTTCTTTGTTTGTTTGTTTGACAGCTCTTGTCACACAGCAGAGAGCAGGGATTAGTGCAAGTAGCAGCCACGGTACAATCCTAAGGGTTTAAAGAACATTTATTACATTCAAATGCTTCACAAATCTGATCTAATGAAGTCCCGTGCATGGAGGAATGGAAGCAGCATTACAGATACATAGAAAAAGTCAAGAATTATCAGGCAAACAGAAGGAATGATATTGCAGACACTAGTTTAGGACAGTGAGTTAATACTATTGATTCCAGTCCCATGGTCTACTACTATTTTTCAGGTGGTGTTTTGCAGAATCTGGGGTTGTTCTATGAACAAATTCTGACTAATCCATAAAGAAGACAAAGCTGGTTAATTTATGTTATTTAGCAATATGGGCAGGTGACAACTATAGAAAGAGGGGTGTCCTTCCTTGAAACATTGCAGACTGAAACCAAGAAGTTTGCTCTTATGTTTTTGAAACCTAGCAGCAGCTCTTTTCTATAACAACAGCCTACAAGAAACACGCTTATCTACACAATTAATTATCCTGTATCTTTAAAAAAAAAGTTATGTGCTCAAACCTAGTAACCTACATGTTCTAATTACTGCTTACCTGACAATACAGTGTTTACAGTGACATTCTAAATACACCATTGTAGTAGTGCAAAAATCCTGCCCTAGAATTTACAGTAAGCCATTACCATTTATTAGTCAAATCTCAGATCAGATACATTCTCATTGTCTGGGTTCATATTTTCCTACTTACTTTTCCAAACTTGAGGATCATTTAACACACCAAATTTACTTTGAAATATTCTGGCTATTAACTCTCTGAATAGATTAATATACAGCAATCACTGCTATAAAGCACAAAAAAAGTGTAATTGAACTTTAATTGCCAAGTGTTACATTGTTATTGTGGTCACTGAGTGATAAGTTACAATTATTAAATTTAAATATTAGATGCTTGTGTGTAGATGGTATTAGTACTTTCTGGAGAAGATGCTACTACATTTCTGTCACTAAACTTCATTTTTCCAGAAACAGCCCTTTTCCAGAGAGTTCTCAGTCCTTTTTCCATCCTGGTTTCATTGTTGCCCATAAAAACAGTCAAATAACAGTAACAAGAATTATTATAACTGACCTGTAGATTTTTTTTAAGACTGTATTGCAATTCATACATGATAAAAGATGGGAAGAAGGATATTTGCAGTGTTGCTGGAAGAAGAGGTGGTCTAGAGTGAGGATTTACAGGGGACAGAATAACTGCTTATGTGACAGGAACAAGCATCCAAGATTTCAGAAGGAAGACAGTGACAGCCTAATTATACATTCAACTGGTCAAAAATAGTCAATGCAGGAGGGGGCAAAACAGCCCCACATCCTTCACTGTTTGTAACTAATCAAAGCACTGTAATCTAGGGATGAATCAGTACAAGTTTTCAGGAAGTCTACTTCCCTTTTAATAACAATAGCCACAGCACTAACATGGCACTCACTCTGCCTAGGTCTGCTTTCTGTTGTGATCCTCCAGTTGGACAAAAGAAACAAATAATTGCATGAAATGAACTGGATTTCTCCTCTTGGCGAGCTGGTCACCACCTACAGAACAAATGCAGGATGCATATTGATATGCAGTAATCCTAACAGATACTATAAGTCAAATCTCATAAAAAGTAGTTATCATCATTCATGATTCAGCCACAACCAGTCACGACTAGCATAATCTGTAATCTCTAAAGGTAAATCTTCAGAACAAATCTCTAGTTTAATATAAAAACCCCTTCTCTCCTATAGCATATCACAGGTTTGTATTCTTTTTTTATGCCAGATAATTAACTTCTTTGTGAGACACCTAGTTATTCTAAAAACAGGTACAGCTAAATAATTAATCAGCACATTAAATACAAATAATCTCTTAATAAAGGAGCACTTTCTAATCTAGATATAATGAGTTACTAGTTACAACTACCTAAAATTAATATAGCCTGAAATAATATGTATTGAGTTATACAGTATGACAATAAATTCTTTTGACGTATTTTATGAGGGTGGGTTTCTTGTGTGTACACATGTGGTTCCAGTTCAGTTTCTTTTCCTAAGCACAGTTACTTTTCACAGTTTTTCTTCATACTTTTCTATTTATTTATTCAATACAGCACAGGTCCATTTTATAAGAATCAGGGTCATAGAGTCTTATCCAGAGCATGCTTGGTGTCATTGAGACTAACTAGCAGGCATTAAAGTTTTGCAGACCATTTTTCAGCCTGGACTACTGGATTTGGGGAAACTCCTGATCTACTCTATTATTATAACATAAACACAGCTATAACAATCACTCTTTAAGAGCAATGAAACAATAAAGATTTACTGTTCACTGAGCATATTACTTCTCTTTTTTTATATTGAACCTTCCACCCTTGTATCTAGATTATCTATTTCAACTTTCAGTTGGGAAAGTGAGATGATTTCATTACTAACATTTTTATATCATAACCCTGCATGAGGAGCTGAAGAATTCTCTGGATCCCAGCTAATAACACAGAAAATACAAGCAGTAAGAACAACAATGTTCACGTGTCTAGAAATCCTCTATTGCTAAATAGCTGACTGTAGAGTTGGCTTCTATATATCTCCTCCCTATACTGTATCCTACTGTATTGATTCTGGCTTTGTATATAAGAATACATTGCACCTACTAAACTGGAGCCCAAGATTGCCAGTTTTTTTTTTAACTTTTATCTTTAATTTTCCTATGCCAAACAGTTCAGGATCTTTTTCTAAAACCAATGTAACAG
The DNA here is from genome assembly GCF_001431845.1 of Calidris pugnax. Taxonomy (NCBI): domain Eukaryota; kingdom Metazoa; phylum Chordata; class Aves; order Charadriiformes; family Scolopacidae; genus Calidris; species Calidris pugnax. The sequence goes on from NW_015090810.1 coordinate 2,180,511, forward strand.
AAATACAGAATTCACAAAGCATCACTTTGGTCACCTACAGCATCATGGTGGTCAACTTCATCCCAGGATAGGACTGCTTTTACAAGTGTTATGGATTCTAATTTTAAATACACAAGATATTTTTATGCCAATACTTCCCATGGTTAATTTCTCCACCCAGAAGAAAGATTTGTTACTTAGACTGAATAGCCTTTTTAACTTGAATTATTTTAACTAGCAAGACGTCTTCTCTTATGCTTAAATAACTATCTACTTTGCTTGGGATTTAATCTAATATAGGTGTGGACATCTCATTAGCCAATGCATATATAATTCAACTAATCTTCCTTGTAAGCCAATCTGCCAGTTCTGACTAATCTAAATATAATTAGCCACTGATTGCAATTATATCAAACTAATACATCTTTAAGAAATATACATCATTAATTATGTTCTAGGAAAATATGTGATAATATTCACTTTGATTGGGTGGATATCTTGATTTCATGTGTGTGGCTGTGTTTTAATTACTTTTTAAAGCAAAGATAGTGCTTTAAGTCATTACTTTGAGTTCTGGAGTCTGACAGCTTCTAACATTTGATATGAAAAGTATATACAGAACAAATGTTCTTGCAAAAAATGCTTTATGAATTCACTTCAGGAGTGAATCTACAAATACACGTCTGCTGTCAATTACACTGCTGTTATCTGCATGCCAGCAATTGTTTGTAGACACTGGATAGAGACTGCCACCCAATCTAACACAAAATCCCTTCAGTCACACTTCAGAAAATGACCTAGGAGTGAAAGGTTTTGTAATTTTCTCTGAGACATCAAGTTTACAGTGCTGCATTATTTTTTGTTCAGGAACACTGGAGCTCTATTTTGTTTTACACATTTGTTAAAATTTTAAAATAATGTATTTCCAATACAGAAATGTAATAATTTATTAAATGTAATAATGCATGTTAAAATAATGTATTCCCAAAACAAGATTTTCTTCTGTTTTGTACCTAAAAATAATAAAATACTATATGAAACAAGAACCCCTTCCAAGTAAAATGGAATCATGCAAATTCCTTAAAGAACCAGATCCATATAATTCACATTTGGGAGGACCCTTTCTTTCTCCTTTCTGTTCTGTCATACCTTTCCGAGGTCAAAGATCATTTGAGTTTCTTGTTGTTCCAGCTCCACAGAAGCCTTCATTATGACCTGATTCTTATCAGTAGATATTCTTCCATTTCTCATCTACCCAATTCCATACCAATATCCATCCCTATTTTAGTGACCCACATAGTGTGTTTGTCCTTTTTTTTTTTTTTTTAATCAGAAGATTACGAGATTGCTCTTTACTTTAAAGAAGCCAGGCTTTAGAAAATTAGTGCAATAGCAAGGAGGTCTCCATCATTCATCATTTTTCTCTTTTTTCTCCTCCTGTTTCTTATCTGTAGAAGACATGCCATGTCAGGTGTAAACATAGATGTCACTGCAACAAGAAGATATTGTGAACATGTAAATAAGAACACTTAACAAGCTCTTTAATGTACAAAAATCTTGAGTTACCTCTTACAGAGAGCTCATCAGTGACAGTAAATTTCTAAAGCTAAGTAGAAAAAGTTACTGCCAAAGATCATGATGTTTATTCCATTTTTATAAATTTCCTAAAATTAGCACTCTAATGTACTTTTAAATCACAGTAATAACACTGTGATAGTAAGGGGAATCCATTTAAACAAAAAGATCCAAATCTGCCTTTATGAAGGGTGGATTTTATTTGGGGGAAGGGTTTAAACATTTCCATATAAAGATCTAGCAGATAAAGTTAAGATGATTCACATCTACCAGTTGCAAGTCTAAAAATCACCTAAAGTTGAATGGATTTTATTAAGGGATGGATTGACTGGATTTTTTAAAGGCTGGATTTTATTCTTTAACCTATAATTGAAAAAAGCAATTCTAGCTAAAATGCAAATAGGCAGCAAGATACACAAGAGTATTTATGAATTATTATGTCTCTAGAACTCTTAATCTGAAAAAAATTTACAGTATAACTGAAAGTTGTAATGCAGGATCATTTCTAGTCCAAAGTTTGTAAAGATATTCTAAGTCTTTCAAAAGATACAATGCAATCCTCCACAGCTTAATGATGAGTGAGTCTCTCACCTAGAAATAATTCATGAATTGACAGTCACACAGAATTTCTATTTTCTGTAACACATACCTCTCTAATGAGACATGTTGCGTTCCTGATATTATAATGGAAACTCATAATCAACACTGGTACCTTGAAAATGGTGTGGTTTACCTATCAATAAACTGACCACTACCATTAACAACATCACACTTGATCTAAGATGAATCTCAAATAAACTTATTTAATTCTGGATGTAAAGATCAGGGGTTCATAACATACTCTTCCTTGGGCAGCCAATAAGCAGGTTAATGACTTCGATGCATAGATAGTAGTTTCATAAGTAGCACAAGATAAAAAACATAAGAGTCTTTTCATTATTTTGTTCTCTGACTATGGTTTAAGGAAGCATGTCCTGCAATGTAGAGCCATAAAATCTCTGGAGAATGGCCTCTGTCATCCTAAGGTGAGATGATTCATCTGTAGGTGAGATGAAGCGGAAGGTACCCAGACCATATGCAGACCATAATGACACCCTACACATACAGTTTTAAAGACAGCTAAAAATGTCAAGGTCATTTCAGCCACCTATGTGCAAACAACAAAGAGCAAAAAAACCCATGGAATATAAGTATCACATGAGAGCCAGCTCACTGAATTCATGCTGATCACGCTGCCTGAAAAAACGTTTACAGCCAAAGAGACACAGGAGCTCAAGATCACAATTGCTTCATGAAATTTATACACAATCATAATAAGCAGCAGCTAGTAGTTATTCAGACACCATATAAAAAGGACACTACCCAAATATATCAGAAATACATTAACATGAATGTGCAATGCTGACCAGTGGCAGAACAATGATAAGGTTGAAGTTTTATAGTGCTTTACAGAAAATTTCCCAGGAAATTAATTCTGAGGCTTAGCCTTAGTAACTTTGGTATGTTACCTGTGCACTTGCTATTAGGAGACGGCAATAACAAACTGAGGCTTCAAATCACTGGCATCCAAAACTTCAGAGAATCTCAATAAACAATTTGCAAAGTATTCTATTCACAGTTTACTAAATAAATATTTTTCCAACAGGGCAATAAAACCAGTAAGAGTTTCACTGAAACCAGAAAGGAGTATATTTGAAGTTTTCACCACCACAGTGTGGGTTAGATGAATGAACAGTTAAGTGGATTGAAAACTGGCTAAAAGACAGAACTCAGAGGGTTGTGATTAGGGGCACAGAATCCAGTTGGAAGTCTGTAATAAGTGGCATTCCCCAGGGGTCAGTACTGGGTCCAGTCCTCTTCAATATAGTCAATCAATGACCTGGACAAAGGGATGGAATGTACCCTCAGCAAGTTTGCTGATGGCACAAAACTACGAGGGGTGGCTGACACCCCAGAAGGCTGTGCGGCCATACAGCGAGGCCTGGACACGCTGGAGAGATGGGCCGAGAGAAACCTAATGAAATTTAACAAGGGCAAGTGTAGGGTGCTGCACCTGGGTAGAAATAACCCCCTGCAACAGTACAGGTTGGGGGATGACCTGCTGGAGAGCACCTCTGAGGAAAAAGATCTGGGAGTTCTTGTGGACAACAGGATGGCCATGAGCCAGCATTGTGCCCTTGCAGCCAAGAAGGCAAATGGCATCCTGGGGCGCATCAAGACTTGGCCAGCAGGTGGAAGGAGGCCATCCTGCCCCTCTACTCTGCCCTGGTTAGGCCCCATCTGGAAGACTGTGTCCAGTTCTGGGCTCCCCAGTTCAAGAAGGACAGGGAACTGCTGGAGAGGATACAGCAAAGGGCCACAAAGATGATTAAGGGCCTGGAGCATCTCTCCTATGAGGAGAGGCTGAGGGACTTGTGTCTTTTTAGTTTTGAGAAGAGAAGGCTTAGGGGAGATCTAATTAATGCTTACAGATACTTAAAGAGAGGGTGTCACGAGAATGGGGCTGGTCTTTTCTCAGTGGTGCCCAGTGACAGGACAAGAGGAAATGGGCACAAACTTGAGCATAAGAAGTTCCATCTAAACATGAGGAGGAACTTCTTTACTGTGAGAGTGGAAGAGCACTGGAACAGGCTGCCCAGAGAGGTGGTGGAATCTGCTTCTCTGGGGACATTCAAAACCCGCCTGGAGAAGTTCCTGTGCAATGTGCTGTAGGTAGACCCACTCTGGCGGGGGGGGGTTGGACTAGATGATCTCCAGAAGTCCCTTCCAAGCCAGTATGATTCTATGAAATTGAATTAATATAGTCTAAATACAGTTTATGTTCAATTATTACATAACCTAAGGTCTAAAGGCCTTCAAAGTTAAGTACTAAAGGATAAAGCCAGCTTATGAAAGAGTGGAAATTGAATTTAAGATCATACCATGAATATGCTTCTCCTTACTCTTGCAAGTGCATGAAAAGAGCATTTTGACAACCAATAAAAGTTGCAAATTCAAAAGAAATAGAATGTAGTTTGCCAACAAGGATTTGATACTCAACAGTCATTGCATAAGAAATAATGCTCCAAAACCAGCTAATGGCTGTTTGAGCATCATCCACAACTGATTTGTATGTCTTGAAGTTGTGTGAGGACTAAAGCATTTCCTTCAATAGCAGAAGAGTATCTGAACTCTAGACAAACTGAGCAAACATATGCAGTTAAACCTGGCAGAATAATGAAGTGGATGAACTACAGCCACATGGAGACCAATAAGAAAAATATGTTCTATTAAGCACTTAGTATGTTGCGCCACTAAGAATGCTAATTACACCCCAGTGTATGGTAGATTAAAGTGAACTCTTTACCCAAAATTACCAAGCATCTGTTATGTGCCAATGACAATTTTTATCAACTTTCTTTACTTAGAAAATCATTGCATGCACTGGACTATTTGATGCAACACAGAGTGATTTTAGTCTTCCTTCTACACATGGCAATATTTTCAAAGTTTTGACATATTAAAAAAAGCAATGTCCGTGGACCTACAGGAATGTAAGATTTGAACCATGTATATCTTAACATGTTATAAAATACACTTCTCTACATTAAATAGAAATAGGAAATACTACATAGGCAAAAACACATTATCTGCAAAAGAACACGATAATTTTAAGCTCTTTTTATTATTATTTTTGAGGAAGTATCAACCTATACTTTCATAGGCAGTAGCTGATTAACTCCCTATGATTCAAGAAAGCCCCTCTTTTTAGAACTACATTTATGAAAACATTGTCACTAGAAAATGGAAGGGAATTTTGGGGTTGTGAAGAAGAAAGGGACAAGGAATCTCTTGCAACTCTGCACTTCACTAAGTGAGAAGGGAAGGAAGGAAAAATCATGTCAGTGAGGGGTCCTGAACTTTCAAGGCTTCTAGAAAAAGATGGTCTAAATGAAAAAATACTAAATAACAATGCCCAGGACATCAAACGATTATCTACCCCATTCCTCATGTTTCTCTTTCCTTTATAGTGATGAAAAGCTGACGGAAAGTAAATTTGTGTCACCTTAACAAGTACATATCCTTGTCATTTTTCAACATCCAACCAACTATACAGACCAGCAAGCAAGGAGGTAGTGAAGTCTCTAGCCATCCACTCTCCATACCTGTTTAGTCAGGTTCCAGTCTCTGGAAAAATCCAGAGAGGAATAGGCCAGCAGCCAGCATTCAATAACCTTGGGGTACAATGGAAGCAAAGAAGAAATTTTGTTTCTTTCACATAACCCAGTTAGTCTACATCAAATCATAAATCTAATAGAGACAAGTATGTGCAGAAAGGTATATCTGACTGGAATCTAGAGGCAACTGTTCCTATCTACCTATAATAAAGGGAAAAATAAAAGTTATAGTAATATCATGTCATAATCCAGTAAATTCACAGTTTAAAGTACATATATTCAAGACAATACAAAGCAGAAAGTTTAGAAAAATATCTATATTGAAATTTATAAATTCATAAATACCATTCCAATATTATCTAAATATTTGATTCCTTTTTGTGGATCATTTCCTAAAAACACCATAAAAATCAGTCTTAATTTATTCTATTAAACTGATGAGATGGAATACAAAAAAAGATTCATTTCAATAGTTTCTTGTTAACTCTTAACAGTCAGTAATTCAAAAGACACAGACATATATGGGGGGGTTATATTCATTCAGCACATTCAAACTGAATCAGTCCTTTTACTGTCCTCAAATACTGTAGCAGTAAGCAGCTGCAAAAACTGACAATTTCCTTACACATAATTATCTGTATCTTTCTTCTATTTTATGTCTCATTGTTTAAACATAATGATTTTCATACCTTCTTTTATGCTTAATTTTGCTAGCCCTGTAGCCAAAGAAGCTAATAGGAGAGAAGAGCCTAATGACTATAGAGAAAAATGAAACCAGCAAACTCCTTTTGGAAAAGGTTTCTCACTAGAATCAAGACCATAGTAAAAACAAGTAAAGAACTCGATCAAAAACAAAAAGAACAACTGTGGAAGACATGTGAGACTATATAAGAATACAAAGCCAGTTTGCTGCACTACCTTTTCCATTCATCAGAAAATAGCAAACCTGAATGGAGTGAAAAAGTGGCTTATTTAGTGTCACTGAGAGAAATATAACAACAAAGAAGCTTCCCTTTAAGCCAGAAAACAAATTCTGTCTTTCATTTTTGATCTCAAGCATGCGATGATTTACTTCAGGTAACTTGTCAGATAAGGGTTAATTACCTCTCTGTATTTACATTAATGTGTTTCTAGGCAGATTTAGTAGTGCTTGTACAGCACCACCAGCTGAATCTGCTTGCTCAGAGAATGAAGAAATTGTTCCCAATCAGACCCCTGATGCGCGTTCGGCATTGCACCTACTGTTTGTTTCCTGGGCTGATTTACAACGGAATCTTAGGAATCATTACTGATGCATAAAAACACTGACACTTGTCTTTACAGCCAACTATCATCTGCTTAAGTACACACTAATATTCTCTCTGAACTTTGTAATTTCATGCAGGTCAGAGAGTCTCAAAAATTCTGTTTCCTCTATAAAAGGTAACACACAGCACTGCTATAACAGCTATGAGTGGGCTGCAGGGTAGATGACTGTACACATACTACATGATATCTAAATGCATAGAGTGAGGATTTTCATGGTTTTTATTTACTGAAATACCTGTTAATATTGTATAGGATATCCTTGCAAAAATAGTTTCAGAACAAATTTGGACCTCTTTAGATGCTGCATAAAAAAGAAAATGTTATCAAATAAAAGAAGCCATCAAAATGAAGTACTCCATCAGAAACACATTAACAATACTGCAAACTGTAGAATTTGGTACTACAAAATAGTTTAGCCTGTATTGGTGATAAGTCATTTAAAAAAAAAAAATCTTTAAAAGTTCCCGTCTTAGAAAGCGAAATACATAACGAAGCAGAAATAAACAGCCAAACATAATTGTTTTGTGATAGTTGTATCATTGAACCTACACAGCTCACAGTCTTCAGCAAGTGCAAAACGGTTTTCTTAGATGTATCTTACAACTGTAAAAGGCTTCCCTCTGGAATACTCTTCACTTAGTATTAGCAACTGCATTACAAACACCAAGTTTTAAAACTACCGCAGTCAAGCATTATTTGGGATGCACAGGGTATTCACAAGCCTTTTAATATGATTAAGGCTGAAATTGAGGCCTCAGCACACTAAAGATACCTCAACATTTTTCCTCTAGAATTTCTTGCTCTTCTCAAAAAGCATGTTCATCTGACATGCTCATTTCCCAGTTTTCATAACATGTTTTAAGTCTTTCTTGGCTACTTCTTTTTCATACTTCTCCTATTAAACATACATAATGTTTAATTTCTGTTCTGAATACATAGCACTATGTAGCGAATTATTATGATAGTTGTATGAAAATGCTCTCAAAATTGTTTTATTTTCAATATTTAAATGAGTCTCACAGACATTTTTATCTTAATCAGACTTGTAATTGTTAAAAAAAGTATACAAAATCTAATCTGGGTATCCAAATTCTAAATACCTGCCCAGATATAATCATGATTATGACCACATAGTTACATAAATAGCAAGCATGATTGCACATAAATGATTATTCTCTTTTGAAAAGAAATTTCGTGAGATTGTTTATTGTTAAGATGTGGAGTAGGAGATACCATCAAAATTTTACCATGTAAAACTTAATCTTCAGTGGAGTTATCTGAAAATTAAACTACTGTAAGAAGTCAGTCAAATCCCAGACCTTAATTTCTTCTATATTTCTTTTATCCAAGGATTAAAAAATTTCATAACAGAGGGGTTTCTTACTTTCAAGAACCCTATTGATATGGTATGAACTCCTGATGTGTTATTAGTGTTCTTTATCTGCATATTTACTTAATATCATAATTTCTTTCATCCAAGTCCTATAAAAAAATTTGATTACTAAACCAGTTATGGAATTCAGGTAACCACCTGCAGCTACACCAGGAAATCGCTTTTGAAAACACTCAAATTCATCTTTTCTGTCTTCCTCCATTCTTCACTTCTGTCCTTAAGCAGACTAGAATTGCCTTCAGAATTTCTAGTTACTTACACCCAATGTATATCTTCCAGCTTCCATCTTTCCTGTTTTTTCAATGTATTGATCCAGTTGTATCATCTTTTTGTTTTCTTATCTATTTCTTCATAGTACCATTTTAGTCAGTCTTTCAAACACTTCAACGTCACTGTTTTTGTTTCAGGATATAAATGGCTTAGTATTTTTTATTTTTTAAGTTTCTTCTGCAAATTTATTTTACCTTTGGCTAATCAAGACAGAGTCCCTCACTGGATTCAGAGATCCAAATGTGAGGAACAGGATTTAACACAACTTTCCTTTGGATGTCAGAAATTATTTGTTTTCCTCCTTGTACAAGCTCTCCTCTAGGGTTAGATTTTAATTCTTAGAAGATTTCTTTAAATTTTTATTTGAAAACCTAAATTATATTTTAAGTGCTCTTAACTGCTTTGATCTTCAGGAAATCCCTTGGATTCAAGTGAATACAACTTTTCCTTTCCCCCAAGATGTCCAAAACATCTTAAAAGCTGACAAAACACACCCCCATTTAATTCTTTATCAAAACATAATGTAAAAGCCACAGTTCATTATTTTCCATTTCCAGATACCAATAATGTTATCAACACATAAAAGGAAGAAAGGCATGAATATTCCAAGGGGCATCCTTCTTCTCTTTCAAAGTCCTGAGGAAACAGTTTCCATTATTTCTATTAAGATCAGTTTCCTATCATGCACACACAGAGAGTACTACAGCAATTTTCCTTTCAATTTTTTTTAAATGAAAATCAGAAATACGTAAAGTCTCAAATAGTGAGTGATGCAGTTTGCATGCTTTCCTGTGCATTTCTTCCCTTCTTTTTACTATTCCAAGTGTGTCAGTCATCAAATGAAGCAATTTAGTTTTTCTTGTCTATCCATCTACCTATCCATCCACCTGCCCTTGGCTTACAAAGGGATACAATTTTGCCTCTAAGCTATACAGTTAAGTGTAGAAGTCATTGATGTGCTATATGATACTAGTTATTTGCCTTTGCTAGTAACAGAAAATAATACTGTTCTCTTTTTTTTTATTAAGTCTCCCAACTACCAATACATGCCCTGAAGTCATTATATGAATAAAGCTCCTTGTATATTTACTACTTAGGTAAAACATTACATTTAAAAATTCTTTTCACTGACATCACTCATAAGATTTAGAAAATACAAGCCAGGCAGCCCTAAGTGCCTTATATAATCTCCAGTGTTACATTTGAAGAAACATCATAGTGTTCATAAGTTTAGGTCTATTTATTCCAGGAAAGACCTAAAAGATTATAACACAACATGTGTATACTGACTGAAATAATAAAATTTCTGGACCAAGGAGGAATCCATATTTCTGAATTAAGAAAAACACCGGTTTAAAACTCTGTCTTTTTCAGACTATCAGTCTGCTTAATTCTGATCTAGACTGAATATGCATTAAAGCATGTTTTCCATGTCTTGGCAGTGCAAAAAGTGCCAAGAGCACCCCAATGTTTTCACTCAGTTGTTCAGCCCTAAGAGTCTCACACTCTGACTATTCAAGTGAGTGTGGGACAAAAGGGGAATCTCCGAGAGAGAAGGTAAGACTCAAAAATAGCTAGTCAGGACAGAAATCACTGTACCTCCTCCAGGACATGAGCAGGTAAGGATTTCCTTCCACCAACCTAATATTTCTTAAAATAAAGTAAAATCAGGTTAAGCACAAAATTATTTTAAATTTTAATATTCATGCTATATATGTCCTTATAGCACCAGAGTAGTCCTCTATCATCACATTTGTTTGTGCTTTAGCTCAACATTATGCAAAACTAGGCTTTAGGTCTTTATGTAAAATCTTGGTTAAATCACACAGGTAACCTGCAAAGGTTTTTAACCATCCAGCTCCAATCTAAACTTTTAAAGTCCAATGACTTCAGTGGTATCAGGATTTAAATAACTTTAGGGATCTGCATCTCAATCTCTCAGTGCCCGCATTATTTTCCAATTACAGATTAAGAATGCTGCCCACACCAACCAGAGAGAGAAGAATTACTAGGTATGCACAGGATACTTTCTTTGATAAAAGCCTTTCTCTCCCAAGATTGTCAAAGGAAAGCACAACAGTTCCACAGGAAACCTGTCCCTTTCCAACAGTCTCTGGGGGAAACAACATCTCTGTTGACAGGTAACATTTGTACTTTTCCCTAGGAAGTACACTTTGGTATGAATCTAATTACATCTTTTTCAGTAAACTTGCAGCTGTTGACAAACATACTGACTGCAGGGCTCTTTGTCTTGGCAAACACACTGGAAACTGAGGCAACCATTGCTGGAACAAAAAACATATCATTAATTTGGCACAAGTTCTCATGACCATTAACAATCCATGTGCACTACAAAATGGTACAGATAAAGGGGTGTTTGCTGTACGCTCACTATCAGTAAACACCTTATACAAAAGAAAGTTGTTTTGAAATACACAATGCCACTATTTTGTACCCTAAAGAAGCAAAAGGGAAGCACCAGTTTGTGACAGTGATGACAGTTTTAGAGCCTTGCAGGACCCAAGTTCTATGACAGTCCCAGATACATTATAACTTGAACTCCAGTGTTGTTTCCCGAGAGAAACAAAATGATCAACTACAGCCTGTAATTTTCACATCCCTGGAGATTTCAATTATATCCCTCAAAAACAAACAAGGAAAAAGCAGGGCGGGTATTAAAGGACACTTTTGTTTTAAAGCCTTATTCTGTTTACTACTGGAAAGTTTCACTGGGAGTAGAAACTTTTACTCTCACCATTTCCATTCAGTCTGATCCTGAACTCATATTGCTTACCCTTCAGTTGTTTCTTCTATTCCCATCAAGTTTTGTATCCACCCTCCTGCTCTGATCCTGGGCAGCCGCTTTGCAGCTCAGGCGACTTTCTCACAGCCCATATTCACACTTCTGACCCCCTCCAAGTTCCTTAAAGCTCATTTCCTTTAATTTCAAGATAAAACTGAGTCTTGACATGCCCCTTGAAGCTAATCAGACCTACATTCCATGCTGCTTGCAGCCATAAAGTGAAAAGCACAATTCCTTTACATTTCCCTGTCCTGTGGCCAGAACAACAAGGATCTCACACTAAGCATTAGACTGTATCAAAGTGACTAGCAGGTCATTTTTGACCTTTTGACTCCATAACTCACTTTGGGAAGAGCTGAGGCTCAACACAACAGGAAAGAGCCTGGACACAGTGCCTTTAAAATTAAAAAACAAGCAACAGATATCAGAGAAGCTCCTTTCCGCTTGAAGTCTTTTCAGGAGCCAGATTCTAAACCTCGTGAAATAGCACTATAACCAACTGGTTCAGAGACACGTTAGGCATGATACAGGATGGACTTTCATCTTCACTATATATATACAGCATTGGATCAATACGTAAAAATTTTAGAAGAACATTTGTTATTTGAATATTCATCTACTACAGCCAAAATATCATATCATATCATGTCAAAGACGAATACTTTGACAGGTAATGATGACAAAGCCAGCTACCAGCCAGTCACTTTTCAGAACTAGAGCTTGACCAATCTGTTTTCACCAGTGCTTTTGGTATGTATGGCATCAAGAGGTTCAATTCCCCTATGACAGAGGACCATTTTTAAAAATTTTAAAACAAAACTAAAGATACAGTGGAAGTTCCTCTAATCCTAACGAATATAGAACAGACTAGTAAGTAGACACAAATACTAAATGGAAACATGCATAGAGACTGTGACCGAAAGGAGGACATTATTTTAACCAAATGATACAATTTGCTGAAATATGAATACTAGCATGAGAATTGAATATATGTATCATATGTTATTATTTGGGGGGGAACTGTGCATTTCAGAGTCTAAAAACATTTTTCATTATTTAATGAGATTCATCAACAATTTAATTAAAACTAAGTCTCTCTTTCTCACAATACTGAATGTGTAGATTAATGCATTGGCAAAGCATAGGTCTGGAAGATGAATATATGACAAGACAAGCAAAGATGGAGGAACTCGAGATCAGTATCAAAAACCAAAAATTACGTTCAACTAGCCTAACTTTAGCAGGAAACAAAAAGACATATTAACTTCGCTCATTAATACTCTATTTATTAAATATAATATTCATACCTTAAGTCTCTTTACAAAAGACTAATTAACTAATTAACTTAAATGTGTCTAACATCTCAAAAAAGAATCTCACTCTATGATGCATCTTCCCTGCCCTCCCTCTTTTTTATGTATGCTCAGTGATCCCTCATTTGCTTGTATGCAGGAAAAGAGCTTTACAGCTGGAACAACACCACTCTTCAGTGGTCAGTGCTGGGACTGATAATGTTGTCTGAATGGTAAAGGTTTTGGTTTGGAGAGGGTTTTTTCCTTCATTTGTGTTTGGCAAGGAAAGGGGCAGAAAGAATTGCTTGTTTCTATATCCATTCCTCTAAAAATATATTTCTGACAGATTGCCATATCTTATTCACAAACCATACCACCAAATAAATTTCTTAGATTAAAAATACGTTTGTGGATATCTAGGAACAAAAGGGCACATAGGAAGTGGGAGATTAATACCCTCATTCCTCCATTATTTCCCAATCACATAACAAGCACTTATAAATGGAAGAGCTTGAGTAATTGATCCTTATCCTAATCATTGGATATTGGCATACATATATCAGTTGGCCTCCCAGGGGTCCTGTGAAAGGTGGTCAGTCAAAGTTTCTAGCTCCAGTTCACCAAATGTGCATACGAAATAAAAGCCATAAATATTTTTCTCTAATCTTCAAACAGATTTGCAGGAACAAGAAAAGATACTCTTGATGCCATTTGTAAAATAACTTTTCTGAACAGACCTGAAGACTGAAAATCACCCAAGCTTTTCCATAAAAGGCTTTGGTTTGTTGGTTTTTTTTTTAATAGACTGAATTTACAGCCTACATTCAGTAACACCCAAAACTGTTATGACTCACAGTGGTCAATTATTATCATATCAGATCTCAAACACAAAAACAGTGATTAAAGTGCAATTTACACGATTACATAAAATATTTCACCCTCCACATATCAAAATGAAACACCAGGTTCAGCAAGTTGAGACACTAAATAAATATGCTGGATATATTCACATATATTGTTGCTATAAAGTTTTACTTTTCCTCAAATGAAAGAATCAATCAGCCAGTTTTAACTCAGGCATTACAACAGATCTGATAAACAACATTGGTATTTCTAATGAAAAAGGGCAGTTCACAAGATCAGGGGAGAATCAGCAAGACTGCTTCCTGAGAAGTTCACAGGCAAAAACACTTTAAGGGCTAAAAAGAGATGTAAACAGAACTCCTGGAAACTCCAAGGAAGACAGCTGTAAAAACTACACACTTCACAAGGAACTTGTTCTGTCTTATGAATGTGATTTAGGTAGTAAATTGTATTGAAAGGTGGTGGTTCCCTGATACCTGCAGCAACACAAGTGAACAGAGTAAAGGGAGGAACTCACTGAAGTTTGATCCTGATCAAGTAGATTAATATTCTCTCATTTCTTTGTCTGTATATTTCATAGCTAATGCAGTATGCTATATCAAATCTTGTAAGCAACTGTTTCAAACTAGTATTTTATTTTAAATTGACTTAAGAATGGTCTCCTGGTAACTGTTCAACCTTACTGTATTCCAGACCTTCACACATGATGATCCTCCTACACACTCCCCGGTAAATTGGTGCAGAGTACATAGAAAACAGCAAAACATGTCTTTGCTCAAAACTTTACTGGTTGGGTTTGAGAGCTTCAATAATAGGGTTCATGAGAAAAATACTGGTTTCCAGCAATAACTGCATAAATTCTTCTCATGTCTGAAATGTGGCAAAAATACTAACAGGCCTGGAAATGTATCTTTCTGAAAACACTGAACTATTTCTGTCAGAGAGATCAAGGGGCCAAGAATACATTATTCAATTAGAGTTTGATATCAGACTGGGAAGAGCAGGAAGAAACAGGGAACATCAGCAATTTCCAGAGTATGCTTTTCAATGGAATTGTAACAGACTTGAACAGCATTGGATTACTATAATCTCCACATTTCTAGAACTCAAAGAATACTTTTTCCTCGTTTTTATGCTTCCTAATTATGACTTTGTCACTGAAACTGTTTTACAGTCTTACTTTGAATGAAATCAACAGAATATTTGATTCACAGATTCAGAACTCTTAAGGTATTGGCATCACAATAGACTTATTTGTCATTTGAGTTCAGACTACTTCACCCAGCATGCATCTGTAAATTTTAGATGACCAACGCATAAGAAGCTTTGTTCTATTACTTTATAAATGAAATATGAATCAAGAAAAAAATAATATGCTTTCACATTCAAAGTGCATGACAGACTAACTTACCAAGTGTCATCACCACCAAATTTTTTACCCTCAAGCCTCATTTATATTGGCTTCTTGGATTTTATTCAGGTATAGAATTTGCATTTAGATTGCTCTCCTAGAGGAAAAAAAAATACCAAACCAAGCCCACTCTGAGGTCCTGTGACTTTTTTTAACCTTAATGCAGCAACAATCACAATGATTGCATGTGGCTGAAAACATTTTAGCATATCAAGCTGCATTTCAGTATTCCCCATTTAACCAATCCAAAATTGGTACCATCGGGTATTATTTTATCCTTTCCTTATTCAAACTGCAAACAGATTACAACAGTCAAGATCACACTTTGTGTTATGAAAGGTTAGACAGTATTTCCTGCCATGCTAAATATATAGTTAGTAAACCCAAATAAACTCACAAAGATAAAAATAAATGTGTTACACTTAACAAGAAAACAATCTTGAACTCTTACATCTCAAAATTACTGAAATTAATACAGTCGCAAAAGGATTTTATATTGGAAATAAACAGCAGACTTACCATGTTGTGATATAATACTTCAAATGCAGATTTTTACAAGCAAGGCTAATAATGTGACCATGTGATATTAAAAACACATTATATAATTTCTTGTAGTCAGTTAATTTTTCCCATTACTATTTGAAAACCTAAATAAAACTCCTCTTAGAATGTCTTTGAGACACCATAAAAATAGCCAGAAGATTGTAATACACTTTTCTACGATTTTTACAAATTCAGAATGAGACAGCTACATATAAGAAAACATGCAAAACTGGAAAAAAAAAAAACCACCCAAACAAATAAACAAAAAAACCCAGAACTGCAGCACTTAATTTGCAGGTCAAATTACTAGTATTGCAAGCAACCTTTTGAAGGAGTCTGCCTCCTTTAAAAAGAGATAAGGGATTGATAATCTATTAAGAGCCTGACCTATGACTTCATACAAATGTAAATAAACACAAGTAAAATTCTATGAAGCAATTAAATGAAGCTTAAGTAAAAGCTAAATGTCAAAAGTGGCAATATACACACCTATTTGAAGGAAGAGGGAAAGGAGGCCTCCCTCTCCTACAGAAATGTCAGCCATTCAAGCTAACAAAGGGGTGGGTGAGGGATCACGTATTCTTTAAAACGGCTAAGTGAGCAAGTACAACCACGAGTAACTGCCTTAAAACCTGCCTCAAAATCCGCTGAAGTCAACAGGAAGCCTTTGCCCTGGATTCTAGTTATCTGGATTAACTCCAAAGGCTTCATCTCATCATTAGGGCCCCCATGTGCCAGCAGGCTCCAGTTACCCTGGCCAGCCTATAGCCACCCTCCTCTGCAACAACATCCTCCTGCACCTTCCCTGAAGGCCAGGAAATTGCTGATGAACAACCAATATGTCTTGGGTAGACTTGAGGTTTACAGGCTGGTCAGGACAACTGCAGCCTGCTGATGAACCCAAGGCCCTGAGGCATATAACCTGACAAGAGTAAAAACAATATGACTGAGTTATCACCTGGGTGTATACACCTCTCTTTTATGCCCTGTGATTTAAAACAATGTCCTGAAACAACATGTTTAATAGTCATTTACAATTTTTTATCTTACCTAGAGTAAGCTTGGTAACCAAATTCATGTTCTGAAAACATCAGCAGAAAATGTTATTTGTAATATTATTAGCTGCAGAACAAAAGGCCAACAATAACCAAGAAGCTACCAAACATCACATCCTTGACTTCCATTTAAAAATGTAACCTTTGTTCAGGGCTGTTCACCATTCATTACTGCTTTTGCTCACTGTAAACAGAGCATACTTGTACAAGCCAGCATTGCAAGCTGGACACCAAAAACAGAAAGGAAAGGTCTGATCTACCTCATCAGCCCATCCTCTGTGTATATAACTATCACAGGAATATAACAATAGTGGTTGAGTTAAATCTGATGGAAACTAAAATAAATCTTTTCAGACTGGAATAAAACTGGTTTGAACACATGCCACGAGTTGCATTTGGCACAGAAGCATCCACAATACAGCTTGTTAAAAGTATGTCTCACTCTCTCAAGACGAGAGCATTTATCAGAAGTAGCAGTCACAGATTTTGAAAGTTGTAAAGCTGTCAAGAAAATGCTAATTTAATCAAGCGCAGATTTCCATAGGGTAGAAATTCACCGTGATCTCAATGTGAGCGCTTCAAGAGTATTCACAACTAGATATATATTATGCTGCACATGAGATGATGCTTCACCTCAGATTCATCTTTCAAATAAAGTAACACTTAAGTACAGAATAAATGGAACCATGGATATCAATATGGTGCGTACCATTGCTGATGGGTGACAATGATAAGGCTGCCCAATATTTTGAAATTTGATCTGTTATATAGATTTTAAAAAAATGAACTTTACAAGGTGCCAAGGGCTTGCCTTCCACAGACGTATTCATAAGTAATTTTACTCAATTTTACAGTTGCAGTTTAGCTGTTCTGGGGATTTTACATACCTTGGATAAAAAATGATATCAAGTACTGCAAGGATGACTAAATCTGGCATGTATGAATAAGGGTTGGTGCCAGCTACATCCTCTTGGTCCTGCCCAGTGAACAATCCTACTAGCCAAGGCATTTCTTAAGGTCCTACATGCATGCACACGTCTACCAGAAAATGTTTTGCTGAAACACCCAACCACCTGCAAAGAATTTGTGCCATTGGTGATATGGAACCTGCTTCTACCTGTGTAGGGCTGAGCCACACTAAACAGATCATCTCTAGGTGCGTCTTTAAAACTTCCTCCCTAGACACTCCCAGTTGTCATGTCTGCATGCGCCTCTGCATGGAGTCCTCTCTCCAAAACTCTTGACAGCTTAGTACAGTTAACACATTATTTTGAACTCTATATATCTTTAGAAACATAGAAATTAAATACCGAATCAGATCAGGAGTCCCCCTAAATAAGTATCTTGCCTTTAACACAGTCAACACAAAAACCAGAAAAGAAAGACCACGAAAGAAGAAAGTGAACGATGTGCACAGATGGGAGAATGGCACTGAGCTTCCATTTCCACCACCACTCACACTGATCTCTAGGAAATAGGTGGAGGAATAAGTTGAGGCTTATCATATACCAACATGATGGTTACAACCACTGATGGTTTATACGTATAACTTTTTGGACCTTACTAAGTCTTTTGCTATTAAAGATTAAGATGTACATTTCTCAAGTCTAAATCACCAAAAACTGTAAGTTAATTATAATTTACTAAATAGTGTTCAACAGATGCATAATATATTACGTGTTTAAGCACCAATTCACACCAATACCATTAAAGTCTCAAGCTTCCCAAGATACACTGAATAGGCATTTACAGTATCATACATATTAATGCATACGTATATGATATGATAAAAGTATTTTCCTTGTCCCAAACTTTAAACATAACTGAAATTGTTAGATTAATTTAGATGTTGGAAATAATATGTCAGTGAGGTATACTCTAACATTTAACAGACTTTGGTTGTGAATGGAAAAATTGATTTTCTGGCTTTTTGCATGTGTGTGTTTGTCCAAAAATGTCTATGAAATTACAAGACTCTCATTAAGTCTTGTAGTCTGAAAGTTTCCTGGGAAATATCTTGAGCAAGACTGTATTTCTCAATGAACCAGTAACAGAATTGGGAATTAGTTCAATAAATATGAGCTGAATTAAGTTCCATTTTTAGTACTTCTTAATGCAAAGCATGACCCAAGTGTTTACTGAAGTTAACAGCCTAACTTTCATTGTCACCAGCAGATTTCCAATAAGATTAAAAGCATATTCATTTTCATTTGTATTATTTAACAACATAAATGTATGTACATTTGAAATCCAATCTAACATTAAAAAAAGAAAGAGATGCTGAGAAACACTGAAATAATAGGGGTTTTTTTACCACATCTGATGTGCTGTTTGTAATCTGCAGTGTTTCACCAGATGGTGGCAGGTGCCATAGCACCTCTACAGTGTACTTTCGCCATAAAAACAAATAACTATTTTTCCTCAGTATTTCACTGATCATATAACCAAACACTCTATGCAACTTCATACACACCCAAAGCTCTTAAAAGAACTGGAGTCAATAATTTTATGAAACAGCCATTGGCAGCCATTTACACTTCTATGTGTTTTAAGATTATTTTATACACATGTAACACATACATGTGCATCTGTGTACACAAATGCATATATTTACACACTATTGATACTTAATAAACACTAGTATTCATAATTCTTACATTGGTCTGGTTTGTTCTTTATTACTTGCTTGCTAATTGTCTACTACTGCTTCATTTCAGAAGATTACTAAAAAAATGCAAAAAAGCGCCCACGCACTGCAGCAAAAACCTGCAATCCATGACCTGAGGTTTCTTTTTATGAGTTTCTAACTATCTCCTATTCATTCCACCCCTTAATCAAATCTGCAACTGCCACCTCCAATTTCTGATTAAATATTCCAATTACACAAACTTTAAAAAGTGCCCCAAAGAGCAAGTAATTCCTCCAGCTGCTGTTTTATTACTTTTTCTCACTTGAGTTTCGCTCTTAGCTATTAATAAAATAGTTCATCATTTAATTAACTGGGCTGATTGGCTGAAGACTTTCTTGCTTAATAAGCAGCCTGTGTTCTAGGTGAGCTGACATAACTACTTTAGCCAGCTCCTATGAACACATATATTAACACACTCTGTCTCAATACAGAATCTCAACACACCAGTCCAAATACCGCAGAGGGTGAGCTATTCCTATGTGTGAGGTAGAGGCAGTTCTGAAAAACTGTGCTCTGGAACTGTATGGAGAAAATTTCCATCTAACGTAGCACTGCTAATTAGCCTGGCTGAACAAGAAAACTGGGATACTGTTTCTACAGTAATAGGCTTGGCATTTTTAAAATACATAAAGCTATTTGCTTCGGGGTTTTTTTTGTTTTTATTTGGATGTCCAGGTTCATTTCCAATGAGGTGAAAAGCTGTGTTTAAAGAGTTAAGTTTAAATATAAGTTCAGAAAAGCACACAAGCCTTAAGAACTGGCAAGAAGCTTCAAACTTAAACTTGTGAAGTTCACCATTTTCTTAAAACAGCGACAACAACAAAAAAAAATAATCAGGATTTACCTTACCAGATAACATTAAAAATCAGAAGCAAAGGTAAAAACAGTTAATTAATACAAAAAGCCCAAGTCCACATTCTCAGTTGAATAAAGGAAACAAGGGAAGCCCTGTGGAGCCTCAGGGCTTTATGCCAAAAAATACTTAATTTCTAATTCTTCTGACAGTGAAATGGACTCAGCTTTCCCTGAAGCAACACCTTTTGTACTTACTGTTTAAAAAATCCAATGTACTGTACAATTATTTCCTTTAGGGTCTGTGAGTCTGCTTTTCTTCTTCCTAATATGGTAAAGAAAACATTTACTTTTAACAGAACTTTGATTCAAGAATACAGAATGACTGATTTGCATCTCGTTAACTTTTTTCTGATGTTAAAATAGTCAACAGTCTTGGAATTCTTTAAAACTCAGTGTCCTTCAAACGTAGTTTCCTAATATACCTAGTAGGATAATACTAAAACCACAGTTATTATATAAATAATAAATTGTATTCATTTAGAAAAATACAAAGATGAACATATGCATAATGTTTTGCTGTGAAGCTTTTATGAAAAATGGCACAAAGAACATCAACTCATATTTGAATTGGAAATGGCTTTAAATCAATCTTTCAGAAGGATTTTATGAAACCCAGTATGTGTCAATGTGTAATCCTCTAGATTCTCAAAACTAAGCGTGCATCTTTAAAAATATACATTTTTTAAAATTCTTACATTTGCTGACTCTGTTTTGCATTAAAGAGCAAATATTTTAAATACCTGTGAATTACCATTTTTCATACAATACTATTATTCTGATGAAGTATAGCATATGAACCGACAAGCATTGAATATAAAATCAGAACAAATGCTCAAGTATGTTTTATGAATGTTTGCTTTTGATTTTTAGTCCCTGTTCACAAATAGAAAATGACCTACCCATTAGCACCCGCAAAGCCATGTGCATGAGAATTCCTATTGACTTCCACTAGACTTAATTAAATTGTCATTTACTTACTCATGAAATTATATATTTGTATGTAGAAGTCACTCGCAGGATAAAACTTTCCAATAATGCAGAAGGTAACGGATTTAGAGGGAAATTCCTAGCGGATCTGAAAACTGTAGGTCAGGACTCCTAACATCCAGAACAGATGACAAGTTTTGAAATGTCTCCTTAATCTTTACATATGGAAGCATGGCATCCTTGAAGAAAAACAGCACAAGTCCTGTGACAGGCTGGAAACTGATTAAAAGGGAAAGGACTAGGACAGCCCCTTCAAAAAATGGAAAAGCTCAAGAAAAGAATGAGAACATCATTCTGTTGTGCATTAACATTCAATTACCCCAGGTGACAACTGAAAATGGAGGATTAGTCAAGCTATGTTCCTCCCCCCATGTCTTTCTTCCCAAATGTCCAGGATAAAATCCTCAGAAAAAAATGGATTAATTCTTGTCTGTACACACAAAGGCAGTTGAATTTTTAACAACTGTTACACTAGGAATTTTTCTCCCAGAACATAAGGAAAACTTACCTCATCCCAGTGTTCAGAGTTTTTCATTAGTTTCTCAATGTGTTTTCTCATTAATACAACTATGCACGTTGAATAAAAATGTGCTGCAGTGTAGTCTGATCTTCTGTTATTCAACGTGATAGTGACATTGAAGAAAACCCTAAAATTACAAAACCACAATTGCTATTTGAAGGGAAAAAAAGTATGATGAATGCAATTTCTTAAGCTCTGAGACAGAAAACTCTAGAGATTTAGAAAGGCCCAGGGGATTAAATCTTCCCTAAAAGACAAACATTTTGAAGAACAGTAGAGAAAATACAGTACATGCAAAACTTAATTAAACATTCAGTGTATTTCTCTAAGTTTTAGGTGAAGTTCCATTTTCATTATTCATAGAAATGACTCCACTGAATTACATGAAAACTGTGTATTACTTACAATTTTTATGGCCTCTAGGGACTGGCTTTGAAAGAGAATATTAGAATCTGCTGATTTGCAAGAAATCAATATATAGTTCTTCCTTTCCATTGGAAAAAGTGTCCGGAATAGCAGTGAGATCTCAGCTACTTAAAAATGCATAAAGACTAGTTCTTGAATACAAAGATAGACTCTTCAGCCTAACTGAAGCTAGGATGCCTAATCCTGTCAGAAGCTGGAGAAGCCTCCTGAGAAAGCAGCATTCTCCAGGCAATATATCAATTGGCTCTGCCTTTGGAGTTATTTAAACTTGATCTTTCTGTGGCCAGAAAGATACTTGCATGTGTAGGCAAGCATGGGTTGGGAACCACTGAACTCAGGTTTCTGGCAAAGTGAGGAATCTCACCAACACTCCCTTGTCCCTGTGCTTTTTTGGCACTCCTCCAGTTCTTTACCCTTCTTTAGGATGAGAAGTGCCTAGCTCCAACTGCATACAGGCTAAGAAGTTCATTTGAGGCCACCGCTTAAGACATCCCTCTTCATGAAGGAAGAGAAATAGGAACCTCTAAAAGACAACTTTTTAAGAGCTGTGTTTAAAAGACATAGGATGAATTGTTCCATAGAGTTGCATTGCACACTGAGGGAGTCCAGGCAAACCATACTAAGCCAACATGTGCAACTTCTTGAGAGAAAGTGGTTCAAGACTAATCCCATCCTTACTAATCACTCATTCCTTGCATGCTGCTTATCTGCTTTGATCTTTTTTCCTTACAGCTCATTTAAAACACTGGTGCTGAAGGCTATCTTCCAGTCGCACCCTCTCCCAGCTTGCTCATGAGCCCCTGCAACAGTTCTTCTGAACTGTGCACTCCAAACTACCTTCTCATCCCCATTTTCCACATGTGCACTGCTTATTATTTAGTTATCTCCTCTGCAAACTCCCTCCATCTTTATGCATACCCTGACCGTTTC
The DNA here is from genome assembly GCF_001431845.1 of Calidris pugnax. Classification (NCBI taxonomy): domain Eukaryota; kingdom Metazoa; phylum Chordata; class Aves; order Charadriiformes; family Scolopacidae; genus Calidris; species Calidris pugnax. The sequence continues at coordinate 2,203,568 of NW_015090810.1, forward strand.
CTTTCTTTGTTGTTGATGGTGTACCTTTCCATAACAGTCACCAAGCTATTCCGCTTTCTCCACATAAATGGCTACCCAAAATACACCTAGTAAGTAATGTAAGATCAAATCTTTAAATAAAAAAACTGATGGGCTGGATGACACGCTGTTACTTATCTTCTAGCTTTGGCTAGAAAAAGGATATCTCTCCAGAGGAAAAACAAGTTTTCATGAAGAATCTCGTGTACATTGGATATGCTTTTTGGTCTAACTTTACTTCCATTCAATTACTAAAGAAATTGTCAGTTTGACAGATCAAAACTCATTGCCAATCATGTTAAAAAATCATGAGCCTTAAAAAAGTTGCATAGCCTACAGTTTTTTAAAGTTTTTTAAATAGTACCTTCTGTAGAAAGGACTGGCTTTCCTCATAGTGGAGTACTGAGTAGGCTCACACAAGTCAATTAATTACCATTCCTGCTTTCAGAACAGAGTTGTGATGAAAAATTAAATTAAATCCCAAATCCACTTTCAGCCCTTCTGAGCCTGGAAACATATCTAAATTATTCTGTGCACTTTTGCACGGAGGTGGTGAGGGGATTATGGAGGATTAAAACTGAAAGCAAGAATCTCTCCTTTGGCAATGGAAAAATTAATCTCCTCGTATGCCAAAAGAATGGACCCACTGTCTTATAAAATGTAGCTGTATAGAAGAAGCTCAGATTTACAGACAATGCAAGATTTGATTTTATTTAATAAAAAAAAAGTGAGGTATGGGACTAAGGGGGAACAGCTTTTCCAGCCAACTTCAAAAACCACCTTGGAAATTATGGGTTTTATAGTACCTTGAAATATTCTCCTTCCACTTTGTTCTTTACCACTTTTTTTCTTTATCTTTGTTTTTTAACTTATGGCTTTATATTTTTTTTAATGTTAGAAACATGTATGATAAAACACTGAAGAAAACTGCAGGAAGAACAAGCAAAATGCTAGAAATAACATTTTATAAAAACAAAAAAAATGTAACAAGTAAGGCCACTCAGAACTCTCCAGCAAATCAGTCAATTCATATAAGTCACTTTTCTTTTTGTGATTTGTATTATTGAGCTCTCCATCTGATTCCTCCCCTTCACTGCTTTCTGGGACTCCTGCATATTTCTATTATTATGAGGTTATGGAAAGAAAGGAAAGGTCCCTTACATATCACATACCAGAAAACTAAATGAAATCCTGCAGCCACTTCACATATGCTATCTCTTAATCCACTTCCTGATGGGTTTTTCTGTTGTTTTGGTTTGGGGTTTTGTTTGGGTTTTTTTTGTTTCTTTGTTTTAATCAAGGAACTTGATACTGAGGAAAAAAGGAAACAAGATCAACAAAAGAACACATTGAGCAAGTGGTAATATAATTCCAAAATTATGGCTTTTTCTAAAGGATGTGAAACATGTTCCAGTTTAAAAAAATGTGAGTAAAACTCAAAAAATAATATTGCTCACACATGTTTATACAAGGAACAATTATTAACCATTAATGCAGCTGGATGGAGCCTGTATTTATCCCTTATATTCCACAAAGATATTAAGGAAATGCAAGAATTACATTCACTTATTTGTCACCTGTTTCAAAACTGAAGATGGTAGAAAATACTACTAGGGTGATAAGACACCATTTCATTAAAGTTTCATTAAGCTCTGTCGAGTTTTAACTTATTGAAATTCATAAGGGAAATAACTTTGTACATCATATCAAAAGCAAGTTTTGAAAGACCTGAAGTTAATTATACAGTGAATTATTTTAATGCTATACTGAATTGATTAGACTGCTTTCAAAAAGACAGTAGAAAATGCTTGAATTATAACAATAGAAAACAGAGAAACAAAAACTAAACCAAGGAAATCAGAGTTAAGATACATTTAGAGAAATAAAAGAATAGAACAAAGAAGCCAAAAGTGACACTGAAAGCAAGCTAGACATTGAAATTTTTGTAGGCATCCTGACTCACACCCACAATGAACCACAGAGTATTTATTCAGATGAGGGATGATTTGAATAAACCATCTGTTATATAAACATAACTGTGTGACTCAATTGTTGTGAAAACAAACCCTTGGCCTATATATCACTTCTTAAAGAAAAGTAGTTCAGCTAGGAAGGGCTGAGGAGAATGTTGGGGTTTTTTGTTTGCTGGAAATCAAGTTGTGCAATTTCAAATAAAATGCAGGAACCATTACTTACTGAAAAGTTATTCTGGCTTTCTCCTACTACAAGAATATTTTAACCATGAAACCCAGGAGTGTTCACACGACCCAGGCTCAAAGTGAAGGAGGAGTTAACATAATGATCACTGTTTGCTTCTCATTTTACATTAAAGTCTGATCATCTGTCTTGCTGTATTGTTACTTTGTAAATGTGTGGGTATTACGAGTTTTTTGTGGCTACTCAAAAGCCAAACAGCTAGAGGAATACACCACACTTCTAAAATGGTGCAGACCACTGACACGTCGCTAGCTTATTTTTAAGTGAAAATCATGACTGCATTTTTTCTATTTGATATGAAATGTATGCTTTGTGCATGTTTGCTTTATACTTGTTTTACATGTTTTTCAATATGCATTTAAGTTTACAGAAAGAAAATAACCAATTGCAGTCAATGTGTTCAACAACTAAAAACACTGTGGGTATTTCAAATTGAAACAGCAGATTTAAGGAACTACCACAAATATTCTACATTACTCCCACCCAGCCACATCTTTCTGTAAACTTTGACTGTTTCTTTTTCTGATGATGACAGTAAGTATGCGCAATGTTTGGTTTATTTAGCTCCCATTTGCCCATTATTGGCAAATACACACTAAGGGTTACTACAGAAAACGCAAATATTAGTGAAAATCCAAACTATTCTGTTCAGTCTGACAGAACATTAATCGAAACCTGCATGTATGAAAAATCAGTTTGCTATATGGTGGATTTGCCCTCAGTTGACTGTTTACACTCTTTTATTAATTGAAAACATAATTTAGTTCCATTTCAGAGATCAGCTTTCCTTTACTTCGACTTTGCTTTTGGTGCCTGCAGGTGTGCTTTTGTGAGGCTACCAAGTCCTTGTGGAATGTGGCACTACTAATGACCTCTAGTTTCCCAGAGACCTTGCACTTGTACGCTTTTAGCGTACTAGAGCACACTTCACCATGATGCTCATACAACGCTTTGTAAAACGTTCTCTCCTTCAGGTTGACTTTACAGTGCAGCACTGCACTTTCCTCTAACTTTTGAATATATTAGCCACATTCATAGAATCGTCTAAGTTGGAAGGGACCTTAAAAATCATCTAGTCCAACCATCAACCTAACTCTGATACAAAAAAAAACCCCAAAACAAAACAAAAAAAACCCCACACAAACCCACACACTACAAAACCAAAAAAACACACCACTAAACCATATTCCTGAGGACCATGTCAACCCGTCTTTTGAACACCTCCAGGGATGGTGCTTCAACCACTTCCCTGGGCAGCCTATTCCAAGGCTGGATAACCCTTTCCATGTAGAAATTTTTCCTAATATCGAATCTAAACCTCCCCTGGCACAACTTGAGGCCATTTCCTCTTGTCTTATTGCCTGTGACTTGGAAGACTAGACTGACCCCGACCTGTCTACACCCTCCTTGCAGGTAGTTGAAGAGAGCAATAAGGTCTCCCCTCAGCCTCCTCTTCTTCAGACTAAACAACCCCAGCTCCCTGAGCCTCTCCTCATAAGACTTGCTCTCCAGACCCCTCACAAGCTTCGTTGCCCTTTTCTGGACCTGCTCCAGCACCTCAATGTCTTTCTTGTGGTAAGGGGCCCAAAAATGGACACAGCACTCAAGGTGAGGCCTCACCAGTGCCGAGTACAGGGGGACGATCACCTCTCAGGCCCTACTCACCACTCTGTTCCTGATACAGGCCAGGATGCCATTGGCCTTCTTGGCCATTCGATTGAGTTTGACAGAAGGGAGCTGCCTTAAACATATTAATTAAATTCTTACAATTTCATTAAAAAAAATAAGTGGCTGAGTAGATCAGTAGATAATAATTTGTAATTTCAGACTTTATGTAATCCAGAGGCAGCATCCGGACCAAAAATCAGCATGTTGTGGTTAGTTTGTAACTACATATACAGGCTGCAGTTTCTCCTCAGCCAAAAATACTGGGTAGGGGAGCACAGCAGAGACAAGGAAGAAAAAGAAAACAAACCAACCAAAACACCAAAATCTTCTGGAGTCAAGATGAGATTTGTCATTCTATGAGGTTTGGGTTGGACTCTCCCTCCTTACTGTGTCCAATGTATTTGCTGTGCTGCACAAGTCTTTAGATACTCAAGGAAATACCCACTGGGGACTGCAATCGGTTTCAGGGTTTGCATCTGTCTGTACATTCATAACTGTGCTGCTGTCAAGCAATGGTTCCTTGTTCTGTAGCATATTGTTACAATAGTGCAATGAGTCCTTGTTTGCAACTAGGTCTTCTAGACATAAAAACTAAAAAAAAACACCTTTATGTTATTTATGTCAGTAACAGAAATGGACTATTAAATGCTTTTGGTTCTTTTTGTTACCAATTTTGCACACAGATTTTCCACTTTCATTTCCTGCTACCTGCCTCAGCTGTGCTCATGTTTTGTTTGTTCATTTGTTTTCAGTAGCAGGAATGCTTAGTCTTTCCAATTTCTATGCGATGCAGAAGTCAGATATGGCACTGGATTCCTGCACCAATGTTTCATTTGAACAAAACACAGTCCTGCTTTTTCTCTGCAAAGATGCTAACTGCAAGGATTACCCAGAGCTCTCTGGTGATGAGACAGATACTGATTTACTGCTTGAAGCACAAACCTACAAGGACAATGACAAAGTTTGAAGGACAAGTGACTGAGCAACACTGATAAAAGCGAACAAAAGGACTATAATCAGTATCCTACTAACTGCAAAAAAGCTGAATGTTAAAAAAAGGAAAGCCATTACACATATTCTAAAACAAACAGAGCTGAAACACTGCAGAAGTATCACCTAGCTTGCTCCTCCCAGGAAAACACTCATGAATCAAAGCTGTGCTGTGTCATTGCAAAGATGACAGCTGTTAGCACCAGTTACTGTAGCAGCAACAAACCTGGGGTCTATTAGTGTTGCAGTCCTACTATTCGGAGCGATTTGTTCTCTGCTGTTTCCTTCAGAAATAAGTGTACACATACTTAAGTCTACCATACAGGTTTGGGAATCCCCATCCTTGGAGCTTTTCAAGACTTACTGTGGCTACACAAAGTCACAGCTGAGCTCAGCCAGCACTGGAAATAGTCACACATTTATTTGTCAAATCACACAGCAAAGAGTAACATGTATATCATCAGCCTGAGTCAGTTCTGGGTCAGTAGCAAAAAGAAGAAAAAAAAAGCCTACAAAAGACCATTTCTGACAGGTCAACTGATACTTTTACCTCCCTAAACAATTTTGTCAGGACTGTCATGTACAAGTCTGACGTATTTCATGTGTACAAGGCTTGAGGTCTCTTTCTCTTTGCGATTTCTTCAAAACATAAGATTTATCTCACTTAACACATAACACATGACAATGAAGAATTGCATTTAATCAAACGGCAAACCACTGAATGGAGGAGACAGCAAGACAAGCAAAGGCCAAACGAGGGCAAACTTAACTGTTAGTACTCTGGGAGAAGGGCTGCTGGTCCAGTGCAGCAGCAGGAAGGCAGAGCAGTACAACACTCTGCATGTCAAAGTGCCTCACTCCAGTTCTGAAGCTAATGGCTGCAGAAGCCAGTTGTGACAGGAAAAAAGCCTCTAAGAATGCAAGCCCTTTGTGAAAGGGAGAGAGAGTCAGCTGAAGGACAAAAGTCCCCTTAATAGGGCAAACTAAAAAGATCCTAATGAAACAAGAAAGAGCTCCCATTTTAACCGTAAGTGCTACATTTTCATCAAGGGCACAAGGAACAAGAGAAATAAGACAATAAAAGCTGTGAGCTACGCAAAGGATGAACTGGAGAGAACAGGTCTGTATGCAGTGGTAGAAACATGTCTAGAGTGAAATGCTGACTTTAGAAATGCACATTCCAAGGAAAATACATACATTTTCAGAGCCAAATGCATTACACTTATGCATGCATACAATGCACAGGCTCTCTCCCTTGATTTTTGTTATTTTGCTATGAATGTCAAAACAGGGAAGTATGGAATACTGATGCATTATTACATGTAATCCTTTAATAGCAAAACTTTATCATTGGCAGATTAAGAAAAAAGTTTTAAAAATTATTATTAATGTGTTCTAGAGGAAGGTGGGAAGAACTCTGAGAGCTGCTCTGGCTTTTGGTTGGGAGGTTCAAGCATATGGATTATGAAGGTGATTATAAATAAGCACTGCATATAATAAATCCTTGTTGAATTCAAGTCTTAAAAAAAAATTATCCACCAAAATGCTGGAGGAATGAGTGTCTTCAGTATTTCAGGCTTGTTAAAACCATCTATTTAATATAAGGAATTTAATTTATTCCAAATTTTAAATCCACAGAATCCAGAGAAGCTTTAGGGAAAAAACCAAGCCAGGTGCAGCAAGCTAAGCACAGCACTTAATACCAAGCAAGAAGATGTATTTCCGCCTCTCAAATACTGGCTGTCATGCTTGCTTGTTCAGAAAAGTAAGCACCATGGCAAACAGTAGTGAAGAAGCCCAGGCCTGGACCTCACAACATTTGAGAATAGCCTCACCCTTGCAAAATGCCTCTCACACACATGATTAGGGACACCATAACAGAATCAAAACCAGATATGGTTTCAGTCACCCAAAGCTTTTGAGATTTGGCCTCACTGTTTGAGCATACAAGTGTGCATGCACACAGACTTGATCTCAAGTACCCTGCCCTTGTCCTTCCAAGCATGCATTTACAGCACTGGTTTCAGCATAGTCAGTGTTGTGGATTGCCCTTCATCTCATTCTCCATCTCTGAAGGGATCTGTTTTGTGCATTCACAAAACACAGTAACAAAATATATCTGCCATGTCTTGAATATTTTACTGAAGTATGTCCTTTATTCTTCTATACAGACAGCAGAATTTTCTCCAGCAGTCTACAGGCTTTTTCATTTACAGCTCTTTTCTGAGGCACTGCATAAATGTTTCACTACTAAAACAGAGTTATCCCATATGAAAATTGCTTCAAACATATAGAATAAAAAAGAAAGGACTCTCTCAGGCAGTTCCTGATTATTGTCTTAGTTATTTACTGACATGTCTCTAGCACTTAGTCTATACTGTCTGTGAATATAAACACTGTCTAGTATAATATACAGCAGCTTTGTAAGGGTAGAGGGAAGGATCTTCTGGTCTTTCGCAGTGAGAGATTTATTTATTTTTAGGTTTATGTGCAAGTTTGTCCCTATTTCACAAAGAAAACATTGAAAAATTAAGACAAACGTTCTTGTAATGTGCTGTTGAGACCAATTCCCCATTCCTGATTATTTGCCCACAGGGTGACCCTCACGCTTCTTCCGTAATCAAGAATAGGCAACAGAGAGAGCAAGTTCTACTACAAGAGAGACATCTCCATTCCCTACACGCATCACAGGTCTACTGAAGCTAGCTGGAAATCTTGTCTATTTTTGTTTGCATGCCCACAATAAGAGTTCAGCGCCTTCTGATCTCTCTCATACTGAGTGTTCAGAAGTTTTGAAGACATCTGGGAAAGCTTCTCCCTATACATACAATGAACCACTCCTCCTGCAACAGAAGTTGGTTCTCATGTCTGACTGCTGTTATAGCAGGTTTATTGCCTAGAGGGGAAGAATGCCATTTACATTAACAAGCTTGCCCTCTAATCTGGGAATGTGGCACGCTCTTATCCAGTCACTCAGAGACAGAACCATGTGGGCTCAGCACAATGGTGATAAGCCATCTCTTGGGTAGGAGTGGTGGTTCCTTCTCATTATAAAAGTTGGAACCTCAAAATATCCTCCAAGTAAACTGGAAAAGTAGTATTTTATATCGTTTCTGAACTGAGCCCTCCTGCCTTTTTCTTACACAGAGAAATAGCTGGGGGAAACACACAGCAACCAAAGCTCCATGCAGAACACTGATTATTTTCCATACTACCTACCTCAACAAGTGGGTAAATAGGAAGAAAGCTTACAGAAGGCAGTTCAGATACCTACTGGAGCACCTGCAGACACTCAGTGAGAAGGGACTCCCCTTGAACATAAAATGACAAAAAAATCTTGAACTCAAGAATAAAGAGGTAAAAATCTATTAGCAGTACACTAGCAGATAGCATAACAACACATGGAGTAGAGGGCAAGCCAATGCATATGTTGTTTGTTTCCCAAGCTGCAGGTCTTTCTAGGTCTTGTTTATCTTTAGCTAAGGGGCTGCAGGTTAGCACAAGCCCTTAGAATCTAGTGCTGTGCTTCACAGAAGTTAGCAAAGTCTCTCTAGCATAAACAAGAATTCATTGGGAATTCTGCACCATTTGTTCTTTGAGTTATTTCTTTTTCTCTCCCTTTGTGCTTTCCAGTCTTACTCTTGCTTTTTTTCATAACCTACTTCTCATACCTATTCCTCTATTCCACCCCTTCTCACTGTCCTGCTTTCCCATTGCCTTCTACCCAAGACTGCAGCTCCGTACTTAATGAACTATCCTGTGATACTTTCACAGTATGTCTGTCTACGTGGCTCATACAATATGTGCTTATGTACCCACATCCAAGCTCCAATTGACTTAGCAGCACAGATCGTCACAAACCTTCAGCTATCTTGTGGCAAACAGCTTATAGTCAGAGCACAGATGTGTCTTCTACACACACGGTCACCCATGCACCGACATCGTGTCCACATCCCCACCCAGTGGTAAGGCAAGAGTAAACATGACAAAAATCTGTCCCTTCCATGCCTGACACCAGTATGGATACTTGAGACCAGAATCCAGCCTATTCTTAAAGAAGAATGCGAAGCAGCATCAGCAAAAAGAGCAACATACAGAGCATTTAACTTCAACAGAGAAGTTTCCCACGGAGTGATAGCAAACACAGTAGTCATCAAGGAAAGCAACAAGCTTCCCAGCAGTGTTTTCTCTGCCCTCAGAAACAGTTTGCCAGATACTCTCTGCACAGGTTTACCTTCAAGACAGCCAGATTTATTCAGGCTACTAGACACAGCTTAGAACTAAAGCTGCAGATTCAGATAAACAGTCTTGCCCTTTATTTGTCTTTAAGCATTTTATCGGCTTCGCATTCAGGTAAGCGTTGAGAACAACCCTCTTGGCATGGAGTGTGTTGATTTTGCAAACAGGGTTCAAGTGAAAGCAATGGGATAAAACCCTCAGCTTCCCACAGCACAAATACAGAACTTTTATTTTGTCAAAACCAACAGAAGTTTTTAAAATCTCTTTTTTCTTATTATTGTTTGGCTTGTCCAAATAATACTTTTAGAGGTGACAGAGGGTAGAAATAGATTCTGGACAAAAATAAACAAAGTGATCTCCAGCAATAAAATAATATTGACATTGGTGAGAAAATTGACAATAAAACCTGTTTGCTCATCATGATCTGAAATATTTTAGAATAACCTGCCTCAGTTCTGATCCAACTTCTGATTTAGACATGCCAGATGCAGATATCAATAAGTACAGCTGATACTGTGTCAGAGTACTGGCACGTGTCAGAGAAGAAACAGCTTCTAAACCAGACTTTTTATAATAGCAATATTTCCCAGAGGAAACTTTGTTTTTACTTTTCCTTACACACAACTATTTAAAGCACAGAATATATTAAAAAATACCCAGTATAAATAACTCCTTAGACAGAAAAAAAGTCTATCATAGGAAATGTGGATTTTCTGCTGTAATTCTTGGAAGAGCATACAGAAAATATAAGTCTAGGACCAATTTCAAATAAAGCAACCATTATCAGAATAATATTGCATTTTTCCAGGCTGTACTTGTAAATAAAAACACAAGAGTCTCTTTTTTTTCTAAGGCAATTTATAAACAAGATTTTCATTACTTAGATAGGGCACTCTAAAATTTCCACCAAAAAGACCACACCACCCTACCATAATTAGAGACTCTTCCCCAGTTCAGTTGTTAGTTCGGTGAAGGAACTGACTTACATTCTCCAATTTGCATTTGGAGAAGATTGTCTTCATTGACTGTTAAGGGCCCAGACCCTGTGCCTGACCCAGGAACCTGTGGTAGGAGTTTAAAATCAAGGCACTGTGAATACCCCATGTTTATGCATACAGTAAAAAAAACAAGGTTACTCCACAGCACAGTCCATTTCCATGAACCATAGTTAACAAGCAGATCAAGCATTTTCAAAGGCATGTTTCCTACCGACTTCAGAAACAAAACAACCATCCTGCCCACAAAATACTAGTTCTTTCCACACTGTGCCTTGACAGATGATATCTGCATCACTTCAAACCTTCTTCTCTTGTGCACAAGGAGGATAGCATAATTTATCCCTTTAGTTTTATTGGTTTATTTTTCTTAGCATTGAACAAAGAACAAAACCAGCAACATCCCACAGAGACTGTCTCACTGACAAAGAGACAAAAGATAAGTATTTATTGAAAATGTCAGTAGAAAAATTCAACCATGCTCAATTTCTTGTAAGAGCCTGACTCAACACACTCATGAGTATTTAAATAAATACGCAGTGTATTTTACCATGACAACATTACTACACGACCATAACAATTACATTGATAAAATCAGCATTTCCACTGCAGACCCCTGAAGATTAACAAGGCCTACCAGTTTGGCTTGGCTGTAATGAATTCCTGTGTAGAATTAAATCCCAGGGTCTGGAGACTTTGTGTTCCTTCTTTCCCTGCCCAGTTGCTCTTGACCTAATTTTGAATCATTTTAGAGAAGTGAAAACAGTGAACAACCAGTGGTTATTGACTCTAAACCACTCAATTTAACTGGCTGATGCTTAAACATACTCAGCAAATATTAGCTATATTAAATAACCAGACCAGTTTTCACTGCAATACAAAATGAGCTATCATTACAAAAACAAAGATCTCAAGGCAAAGTGAAAGGTGATTTTTTTATTCTAGCTTTCTAATTTTTTTTTGAAATTTCACTAGTCACTAAGTTTTCCAGCAATGTATCTTTGTAATAATTTAGCAACAGTACCTTGATAAGAAAGTGGCTTTAACAGACTTGATAAGAAAGTGGCTTTAACAGACTATCACCTTTACCACTAAAGCCTCTTGAAATTTCACTTTCTCACTGACAGCTTTATGATTTGAGAAATACATTACAACATATCACCATCATGCGCTTTTACACAGCACTTCTCTCCTGTTGCTGGTTCAACTATGAAAAGGCAGATTTCTGAGATAAAGGAGAATGTTAAAACTGCTTTCATCAAAAAAACCCAACTACACTCCTGTCTCACACAAAATGTGTTTCAAGTGTTCCCTTGGATGATTATCTGCAATAAAGGATCATTTCTAGTTAACAAAGGACACAAAGAAATGATCAGAACAAAGCAATAAAAAGTAGCCAAAGCACGCAACTGGTTGACTTTGTAGGAGTTTTTTTGGTCTTTTTTTTTTTTAATTGTAACTGTAGGAAAATTTCCCTCTTTCACCCCAAAACATCATCAACTTTCTGAAGAAATTCTGAACTTGAAATGCAACAAAGATGTTTTTACTTGAACATCTTGCCATGTGACTCAGGGGGAGGGTGGCCAAGGCCTTTATTTAGTGCCAGATTCCTAACTGGACTTTGTTGCCCAGTACACAGCTCAGAGGCTCAAACTGTGCAAAAGCAATGCCAGGAGAAAGTAAGTTGCAGTTAACAAAGACCAGAGAACAAGAAAAAAAAAAAAAAAAAAAAAAAAAAAAAAAAAAAAAAAAAAAAAAAAAATGAAGAGCTTGAAAATTTAATGTCACTTCATAGCTTCAGGATATAACTCCTCAAGGAACATATCTGTATTGTCTTCCTATAATCCCATCGTTTCCTGTCTTTCCTGGTATTATTTTTTTTTTTAATTCTACAAGAATGAGATCATTTTTAAGCTTTATACCATTTTAAGATTTATACCATATGGTTCTTTTATCATTCTTGTTACCTGCAGTTTGAAGATGTGAGAGAAATGTCCTGCAAAGGCACATGTCTAAAAGATAAAACCTGAAAAGAGCAAGATTACATGCAAAAAGGCACTACCCAGCAGTTAAAGATAGGAAGCAATGTGCAAGGAATATGCCTTCTTGTGCCTAGACTGTCAGAGTCTTTAAATGTTTCAGAAAATGGCTCCAAAGTCTTCAGCATGATGCTAGACAAAGCTTTAGAAACAAAAGTATTAAAAAACTCAGAGGAGAAAACCCTGTTGAGATTTTAGTACTCTGCATAATCCCATTTCATGAAGCTACACACAGTTGTTGGTTGGTTGGCTGGGGGGTTTTTTGTTTGTTTTTTAAAAACTGACTGAAAAGTTTCAAAATCTTCAAACATGTCCCAACAGTGTCATTTCTTGCAGCCACCTCTGGTGACTGACTTCACCAATCTGTGCTGAATAAATGCTCAGCTGGCAGTGACATTCCTGTCACTTCTCCTGATACACTCTATTGCAGTTACCTGCAACAATGGAAAGCAAGTCCAAGAAAACGGACAATGAAAGGAATGCAATTTGGTACAAACAAACATAATCAGTGTGTTTTTTCTGATATTCGTGATCCATACATGTCCACAGACAGAGAACTTTCCCAGTAGGTTTAATGACAGCTACCAGAAATTTTGAAATTGCTAAAAATAAAGTTTTTGAAAAATCAAACATTATGGAAAAAAATCTGTACAGAATTTCCTATGTGCAAGATTTTCATGATATTTAATAACATAACTATATAAAACCAAGTGGGATCAGGTATATCCAGCTTAAACTGTCACACATTATTTAAAAGTCAGACTTCTCTGCACTTTGGGAAACAGGTATATAAGTAAACAAACAGAGAAGAATGCATACAAAATGCTTTTGCATTTTGACTTTAAACGTAACTGTGTTAAATCAAAATAAATCCAGCAATATGTTTTTTCTCACAGATTTTGTTATGGGAAAGCAGAAAATAAACTCAAAGGCTATGTTCAATTATTCATGATCATCAAAAAGAGAATGAACTAGCAACATGAATAGAATTGTCAAAGTGAAAAGGGAAATAAAGCACAAATTGGCCAACTGCAAGTAAGGCACGCATATCTGTCAGAAAATAGAGAATTATAAACAGAAGGCAGAAAGACCAAAACAAATAGGGAATAAACTGCTAAGTCAGTCAGACCCTGTGGCCCTTTAATAACCTTAAAGAAGTAAAAGTCAGTAAAAGTATTCCTGAAAAAAATTGTCAACTAGGGTTTCATTAAGGAGGGGGAGCAAGAAATAATAGAAAGATACTTCCTAAATAAAATTTATATTTAGCAGCATATTCTTACTTGAAGTACACTAGTATTGCAGAGAATCATAGAATGGTAGGTGTTGGAAGGAACCTTCAGAGAGCACTAGTCTAACTCCCCTGCCAAAGCAGGTTCACCTGGAGCAGACTGGACAGGAATGCATCCAGGTAGGTTTTCATATCTCTGGAGAAGGAGACTCCACAGACTGTCAGGGCAGCCTGTTCAAATGCTCTGGCACCCTCAAAGTAAAGAAGTTTTTCCTCATGTTCAGATGGAATTTCTTGTGTTCCAGCTTGTGTCTGTTGCCCCTTGTCCTGTCACCATGCACTACTGAGAAGAGCCTGACCCTATCCTCTTGACGCACCCCCTTTAGATATTTATAAGCATTGATGAGATGCCCTCTCAGTCTTCTCTTCTCCAGGCTAAGCAAAGCCAGGTCTCTCAGCCTCTCCTCATAAGAGAGGTGCTCCATTCCCTTGATCATCTTCATAGCCCTCTGCTGGACTCTTGCTAGTAGTTCCTTGTCTTTCTTGAACTGGCGACCCCAGAACTGGACATGGTACTCCAGATGTGGCCTCACCAGGGCAGAGCAGAAGGGGAGGATGACCTCCATGGACCTGCTGGTAATGCTCTTTTTAATGCACCCCAAGAGACCATTTGCCTTCTTGACCACAAGGGCATATTGCTGGCTCATGGGCAACTTTTCCACCAGGACTCCCAGGTCCCTCTCTGCAGAAGTGCTTTCCAGCAGATCAACCCCTTACCTGTACATGGCATTATTCCTCTCCAGGCACAAGACCTTACGCTTGCCCTTGCTGAACTTTATCAGGTTCCTCTCCACCCAACTCTCTAGCCTGTCCAGGTAAAAAACCATACATGCGCAAGATCTTAACAGCACCACATTTGGGACATTCTGAAGATCAGGAGTATGCACCACAGGGTACACAGTCAAAATACCAGGTATGTAAACACTAAATTTTCACACTTGCACTTCCTGACAATTGTAGAGATGTTAAGAACTTATAAAAGTACTTTGAATACTGCTGCATCAAGAGAGGTGTGGCCAGCAGGTCATGGGAGGTGATACTGCCCCTCTACTCTGCTTTTGTGAGACCCTCCTGGAGTATTGTGTCCAGCTCTGGAGTCCTCAACACAAGAAGGACATGGACCTGCTGGAAAGGGTCCAGCAGAGGGCCACGAAGATGATCAGAGGGATGGAGCACCTCTCCTATGAAGGCAGGCTGAGAGCACTGGGGTTGTTCAGCCTGGAGAAGAGAAGGCTCCAGGGAGATCTCATAGCAGTCTACCAATATCTGAAGGGAGCCTACAGGAAAGATGGGGAGGGACTCTTTGTCAGGAAGTGTAGTGACAGGACAAGGGGTAATGGCTTTAAATTGAAAGAGGGGAGATTTAGATTAGATACCAGAAAGAAATTCTTTACTGTGAGGGTGGTGAAGCACTGGAACAGGTTGCCCAGGGAAATTGTGGATGCCCCATCCCTGGAAGTGTTCAAGGCCAGGCTGGATGGGGCTTTGAGCAACCTGTTCTAGTGGGAGGTGGTCCCTGCCCATGGCAGGGGGGGTGGAACTAGATGATCTTTAAGGTCCCTTCCAACTCTAACCAGTCTATGATTCTATGATTAGACAAAAATATATATGCTTCCTTTATTGAGATGCTTTTCAACTAACTAGTCCTTATCTCAAGCCCCAAAATCTGGATTAAGATTTTAGTTAAGCTTCCATTGATCATCCTATGAATTTGTCAGTCAAATATCCTTCACATGATCCCAAAGCTTTCACTGAATTACATAATACAAAAAAACCATACTGGTTTTGTAATATTTGTGTGCTCCGTAAAACAGAGTATGCAGATACACTAAAAGGTCTCATTTATGTGTAGGAGCTATTTGTTAATGTTTTTCTGTCACTGCATCCCCACTAGAGAAAATGCCCCACTCCAGAGCTAAAAAAAAAAGGGGGGGGGGGGGTGAACACAGTATTCAGTTTATCACATTATTACTAAGCAAAGTGGTAAGGCTATATATGTAAAAAAATGAAAACAGTCATGAAAGGCTTATCAGACATTGGAATGGGCTGCCCAGGGAGGTGGTTGAGGCACCATCCCTGGAGGTGCTCAAAAGACAGGTTGATGTAGTGCTGGGAGATCTGGTTTAGTGATGGTGTTGCTTTTTGTTTGTTGTGCGAGTGTTTATTTTTGTCAAAATTAGGTTGACAGTTGGACAAGATGATCTTTAAGGTCCCTTCCAACCTAGAAGATTCTGTGATTCTATGAAATAGGAAAGGCAATGAGTTCTAAAAACAGGCAGGGATTAATACACGCTTTTTGGAGGAGTTAACTGTACCACAGATCCTACAAAGCCATACAGAAAAATAATGAAAAACACATCAGGAAAGTGTTAATTATAATAGTGTATCATGAAAATGTATGGACATACCACACTTCACTCAATTTTATCATACTCTACAGTACTGCGTAATTATTCCACTCGGACTGATTCAGCACAGCACTGAACTTTGAAGACTCCAGGCTAGCTAACATTTCCACATTATGTACAACATAATGGTTAACAGTGAGGGAATATAAAATCACTGCTGAAAGTGAGTACAGAATTGTCATAAATTTCAAATGCCAGGTGCTATCACACACTGAAATTGGTTTGGAAGAATGACAGATATAGCTGAAGGTAAAGTCCACCGAATTGCACACAGTTTGACTGCAAAAGGGAAACACAAGAGGTCAAGAAGCAGCTTGTCTAATAGAAGCAACTCCTAAAACATCCCCAATGAACACCAGGAAGAAATGCTTTATTTTCATGCTTTCCTGCAACAGCTGCATAAGTATATCATGGCTTATGGTGCTTTTAAACATCTGGTAATGAAAACGAAGAAAAATGAAGTTATCTTCACCAATGCAAGCACCACACATAATCAACTGTAAGCAATCTTTTTATATAGAGCAATTTATAAATATTAATAAGCAAAAACCAAGATTAAGCTGTTTTGGAGAGAGTACGAAACACTGCTAAAGCCATTTTATATAAATGACACAACAAACCACAGGAGTGCAGGGAAAATTGTGATTTCAGACACTATTTCTTCCTCTTATGGAAGCATATATGGGATTGCTAAAGGAAGTAAGGAAGTTAGTGGATCCTAATCTGATTTTTCTGTATTTGAGTAAAGCTGCTGGGCTCAAAACAGAGATAACTGAAGTTTAATAGCCTGTGATCTACAAGAGATTACACTAAATGATCCTTCTCTCCCCAAAATATATTGAACTCTTATTGACTATGTTGCACACACAGCTTATTGAATTTCCCCTCTGTACAGCTGCAGAATTTGACTGGGTTTGGATTACAGATTGCAATATCTTTCTAAAGACAGTCAGTAACAAACTCCACAAGACCTCCTATATAGACTTCTGTAAGTGCAGGAAAACTTCCTTAAAGTACAAAAACAGGAGTTTATTTTACAAATTCTTAGGAACATTTAAATATTGATGGAAACACCAAGACTCATCCAACATATTATTTTCCTATTTCAGAATCAGCATGAGTAAATGCAATTGATTCTATCATCACAGAAAACAAACTTGAGAACAGAGAACTACATCTCTGTCTCATAATGTTTACAGTTATCTGATCAAAGGATAATCTCTGAGCTGTTTCCATCAGAGATTTTTTTTGCATGTCATCAAGATTCATCACAGTAGACATGGCAAAATACTGAAATATGGCTTTTCAAGTTCTCAAGTGACCACTCACAAAGGACCCAGGAAAAAAAAAAAATTTCCTCCTTAGAGATCTCCTCCCCATGTAACTTCAACATAACCCTAGTTAAAAATATCATTTTGAAAAACTTTAGCCAAAATGAACTAGAAGATTTTTCCTTTTCTCTAGAAGATTCCTTTTCTCTAGAATTCCAGACATAAGATTTACTTGATATCTGTGTTCCTCTTCTTATTCTATCTTATTAAAACAGCTATTTTATTACTCTGTTGTCAGGTCTTACTTATTGAGTTCTAGAAAGAACCCTGCACCACTTCACTCTCCCTTTCATCTTCTGCCTCCTGCCAGCGCAGACTAAGGATGCAGACATTATTCACATACAGAAGTTCTACAAAAAGAAACACCCTATTGCTACTCATCTTCTCAGGCCTCAGTACAACAACAGAGTACAGCAGCAACATACTTCTTGTTTATCCATACAAATCTGATTAAACTGAACTCCATACAGACCCTGGCATATATATGTAATTGCAGGAGTTTAAGAAGATAGCCCTTCTGACTGTCCATTACACCCCTCTGCCAGAGATGATTGCTTTGTAACAGGACTGATAGAAGCGCTTACTACTCTGGGGATCATAACTTCTAGAAGAGTAGGGTAGCATTCACAGTTACAGTAGCATCCCCAACTACTGTAATATTTTTATTTTAGGAAACCTAAGTCGCAGTCTTGAGAGATAGAGCTACTACAATATCTTTTATTTATTTTAAATAACAATGGAAAATAAATGGGTATATGCCATCCACAGATGAGTTTGTCAAATTGCCCATAAAGCTCTCTAAGTAATGCTACTGCTTTAGCTGTCCAGAAATGCAGGAAACATGAACTGGCAGAAGTAATTGTAGCAGAGAGAAACACAATCAGGTTTTTAGAACAGCCTTAGAGCTTTATCAATCACTCAACTTCCTTTAAATTTTATAACTAAAAGAAACCAATGAGAGCAATGGTACATCAGTTGTTCTACGTCCTATATTTGTACGTACAACTTAACTTTAGCACCAACTGTACTGAAGCTGTTTTTTTCCTGTTGTTATTTGGAAAGAGCCATTGACAACAATAAACAGATCCTATTACATATATAAATAGCTACCAGTTCCAGTTACCCATAAGTCCTCCTTTTGATTTCAGGACAAAGGTTCCCCCAGAACTTCTAAATTTGTGACTGTCCATGTAATCTCAGTGAGAATGCTGCAGATGGAGCAGAGATATGTGTTACTTTGGTCAGTTTGTAAGCACACACCACACACTTTAAAAAAAAAAAAAGCAAGATAAAATAAACAAGAATAAGTATAGAGCAAAGGTTTTTCAAAATGTGAAAGTTCACCTCTAATAGTTTTCTCTTTCTATAACAGCTGCAGGGTTGTGCCACCCAAGACCCAAAGACATTTTGTCAAAACCACTTTTTTTCCCTTCCATTATAGAGCCACTTGCTAAATAGAAAACCTAAGGAGGAAAAAGGTGAAAAACTATGAATGAATACAAATAACGAGTACAAATGCACAAACAACATCAGCAGCTTACAACAGAAAAGAGATACTAAACATTTCCTTACTATTTAGTGCAAAAGACAAAGTGGGTTAGGGATGGAAGGGAGGATCTGCTGATTCAGTCCACCTCTGTGTGAGAGCAAGTTAACAGCTAATTATTTTAGTATGGCTGGCAAAATGCTACCTGACTCGCCTCATACAGAAGCTGCTCATGAGCTACTCATGAGTCAGTATGACTTCCAGTGCTGTGCTTTAAGACTGTAAAACTGCAGGCCAGGATTGAGGAATGAGCAGCTCAGACATCTGTGCAGTGAAGGCAGAACAGAAAGCTGGGGCTGGATCCCCTATCCACCATCCCAGCCTAATCTTTTCCCATGCATCAGCCAGAGCCTCTACTATATCAGTTATTTTCATAATTTTTCTTAATTTTTTAAAATTAGTACTCTGAAGTTTGTTTGAAGAGAAGGCTTTCAGCAAGAAAAAACATAGCTCTAGATTTCTAAAAAGTTAATTTTCACAGAATTCTATTGAGTGTTTTTATGGAGCTGTTCAGAAAACTGTCAGTTTCCTATTTCCCCATTGACACACTGGCTTGTGTGATTTGTCACAAGGGTTATCTCTGTCATATTATGTGACATAATATAAAGAAGCTCAGAAAATGTGATGTGACAAGCCAACTAATGCACTGAGCCAGTAGGGAAATTTAAAAGCAGTACATATCTTAAAACGAAGTTGACTTCTTTCTGCCCTTTTCCATCCCTCCTCTCCCCCAAGCCCAAATGGTTCCCCCTGCAAAACAGTGAGGGTCACCTCTTCATTACCTATATTTAAGCACAAATTTTCCTTCTAGCATTGCCTGCGACAAACAAATATTTTCTCATAACCCAGATTACAGTCAAGTGGTTTGTATTTATTGCAGTCCAGAATCTGAAATCACATGTAAAAAGGCTCTTCCTGAAGTGGGTAAAGAAGTAAGCTACCAAGAAAAGAAGCAATATTCAGAGAAGATCTATGAATAAAATTGCAGTGTGTAAGCAGTCATCAAACAACAAGGTGAGCTAGAGAAATCTGCGATGCTGCAGATGTAGGCAACATAATGCCAGAAAACCAATGCATCCTAAGAAAAGGCTATTTCTTCTTGAAATAACCTCTTTTTTTCTGCTTCATGAACAGTTTCAGACTGCAGAAGCACACACCATTCCACCTGTCTGTGGAGCCAACTTAAAATGGACTAGTCACCAGAAATTTAAGTGCATACTTGAAAGGCGAGATGCCACTTAATGGTTCCAAAACAACTTATAAGAAAAAGTACCTCAATACTGCGAGGCACTGTGATATTACTACTAAGCCTTTTGGACAAAACATGCCCTGTTTGCATAGGTAGTGTCTTTCAATAGCAGGAAATAATTTTACTGTCAGGATTATTTAGAATTGCAGTACTGCAGTGGTATCTTTGTGTCCCTCCCTTATCACCCTTCCTGTTGTCTCTGGTGTGCAAAGAGAAAAAAAAATACAATATATTCCCCATCATCAATTGTGATCATTCCTAGAGTTAGAGAGAAACCTCTTCTCCCAAAATCTGAACTTAGATATTAGTTTGTAATAACAGTTTATTCAGAATATGCTCCTTTTTCCCATAACCTCTTTTACACTGTCAAGAGATTGGAAAATAAGAACGATTCTATGACAGATACTCTAGATACAGAATTATTATTCTAGAGTAAAAATATTCTTAGACTAACTTCAGATAAATTTGAGAATTCCGTTTAAGTGTGGAGAAAACTTGAATTTTAGGCAAGCATTTAAACAAGCTTCAAGAAGAAATAATCAAAACATTTGGATGATCAGCTGGAAATTTTAGAGTTACTGTACCTTAATAACCACAATATGAGTAATATTCTATTCATAATTGAAACAATATGGATTTCTAAGAAAAAAAATTAGAATACAGGAATCTATGTGTTCTCTGACTTTTAAATCCCATTTGTTCAGTATCATTTTATATTAAGTAGGTTGTACAAACTACCTCATAATAATGTCATCACTTTACTATTTTAACAAGCAGTAAAAACTCTGTATACTTGGGGGACATACGCAGAACATAACATTTTAATCACTTTTACTCTGCAGATTTAATGGGTATAATCAAAAGATCACAGTTTAAAAAAACTCAAATCCCAAAGCAATGTCTTGATTGAAGCAATTTTAACCTATAATGTAATAAAATCAGATTTAATAGTTTATGTAAAAAGAATTAGGCAGTGCAGAATATCACTTAAAGTACAGTATATTTTAGGTCTTTCCCCTTAGAAACATATTATGCTTTTCTTTCTTACTGCAACCCTCATAAAGCTCCTTTAAAGTAGAACTCATTAATATTTATAAAAACATTTGCTGATTTTCATATGGAAACTTCTACAGAAGTGGGAAATAACATTATTGTTTTGCTGATCTGAGAGGTGGCAGACTTTAGAACACTATAGAAATCACACCTGAAACTCATTACCAGCAGCCCTGTTACCGCCAGACTGTCCAACACCATAAGGCTGGACTGTACCTGCACATGTTGTGTTCAAAAACAGAGCATGGCTAGATGAGTGGGGTACACATGCAGAGCTTGGAGACTTAAAAAAAAAACAAAACAAAAAACACACAAATAAATACTGGGACCCCTAAGTCTGGATAGGAGAAGCCCAAGTGAGGGTAGGATTGTAGTTCATAAAGTTGCAAAGGCAACTGATAAACTGCCTTTCAGCACACTCTGTAATACAAGAATGAGGTGGCCACTTGATGAAACCAATGGGAGAGAGACCTAAACGATAAGAGTTCTTCTCTGCACAGCAAGCAGAGAACTCGTAGGCTTTGTGTCCACAGGAGGCTGCGGGGGCAGACAATATTAACAGTTTTAAAGACAGGTTAGACAAATTCGAGCACCATGCATGGTGAGTACAAAAAGGACTGGGCTAGGATGCACTCTCTAACATGTCTAATACAGCTGTAGATCCTGGAAAAGAACAAAGACAAAGGACCAGAGAACACATGCAAGCACACAAGCCCATCCTAGCTCTCATCTCCCATTGTCACAATTGAAGATTGAGTACGGAGGAGCGAGGAGGGTATTTCTTACACTTTTCTGTCATCAACTGGGACTTCTGTCAAAGAGCGAATAATTCTCTCTCTCACCACTATGGAAATTGATCTAGAAATGTCACTGACCTTCCTATCAAAGGGGGGAAAAAATAATAAAAAATAAATAAATGGCAGCATCCACAATGATTTCATACAAAAGCCCTAATATTTACTAGGTGTCTGCTTGCTTACCTTATCATAGAGGTCAGAGTTATTTTTAACTGGAAAAGATATTTACATCAGCACAGAGGTTTGAGATTAGAAAGGAGTGCTACGGTAAAAAAGGAGGAAAAAAAATATCTTAAACAGCCTGTAAGAGAAACAAATATTTGCTCACAAGGAAGGCAGCCTGTATGATGAGGGTCTCTTGACCTTGTAGCAATTAATTTTGCACACACTGACCACTGCAGAACTGCACAAGCAACATGAAAACATCTTGCTTTCTGCCCTATGCCAAGTTGATGTTCTAAAGACACAATTCAAAGTTATTGAAATCCAGACCTCTTCCATTGGCTTTCTGTTAGGTGGATAATTCTGCAGTCAGTTATACCATTGCAACCCTGTTAAACTGCACGGAAAGAGTGAATGAGGTTATATCCTACATGAAGAGCAACCACAAAAATGATACTTAAAAGACATGCTGAATCCATATTTGCAAGTCAAATTGCTTTTGCCATAGCACAACAAAAATCTCTCTTTCAAGCTAATCAATGAAAGATGCATGTCACGTCAAATTTCCTTCATTTTTATACCCTCATTTTCCTCAAAGGCAAACGTTTGGCATGAAGGGACAAGCATGACTTCACTAATGATAATAAAAATTGACTTGTGAAAATTTTGTGTTTACATCATAAATAAAGTATAAACATAGGAGATCTGAGTCAAGCTTACCAAATGCTTTGAATTTGTGGCATTTACAAGTAAGATTAAAGTGTGGGGGTTTTTCATTTCAAGTTCAGTATATAAAGCATATATTCTAGTACAGTACTAATTGCAGTAAACACAGTAAATGCAACAAAATATTTGGACAGAGGTTTTGCCATTCCAATTCTCACAACCTGTCTTTTGTCAAATGGAGTATGTAAAAAAGGCTTAATTTAGAAGTGTTTTTTTCTACAATCAGCATACTACAATGTTTCATACTCTTACAATTAAAACAGTACTAAATGGCAAATTTTACAACTAAAGTAAGAAATACTGAACAACTTCAACTTCAAGCTTCACAATTAAATTATCAATTTCAGTATGAAGAAAAGAAAGACAACGAGCATTTCTCACTTTTCCAATAATAAGTAAATATTTACAATGACTTCATTATTTCCTGGTTTAAAAATAAAACACATTCAAAGTTATGTTTTTGTCAGCTTAACTACACAAGTATGTAACTTACGAAGAAGCTAAAGGAGTCAAACATGTTGTTTTGAAAGTGTTCAGATTGTATAAAAATTTCTAAAATTTGGCAAAATGAACTGATTCTTCTGTACAATACAGCTCCACAGAGACAAGCATCATGAATGTCCTGTTAATCTCTCTCATTTCTGACAGAAGTATTCAGTAGAGACTATTCAAATCATAGGAGAAAAAGAATTATTTAACAGTGGAGAAGTAGTTAGCAAGGAGGCAGGCAGATGTATATGTAATATTAATAGTGGCTGTGCCTGTACCACTTATGCACTCACCATCCTCATTCCTGAGTACATCCTTTGCACCTCCTAAACGTATGTGGGACAGGGCATAAGTGCACATTTTACATAAGCCAGTTTCCTTTGGGAGGAAATCCAGCCGCATAGACAAAAGAGCTGTCATTTTCCACGTCTTCCAAGCTAATGAAATTGTGAACTATCTGTACAGGAAACCAGGTGGTAGGTAGTCACATTACAGAACAGAGATTGTCCTCAGCATGTATAGAAATTTATACCCACAAGCTCAGTGCTCAGAGCAAACAACAACTCTTGCCATCTTGCAGCATGTTCCACAAGTGAAGAGGGAGAAGTGGTATACTGCAGGGATTCCTCAGCTCCGGCTGAATTACTGGAAGCTGCAAGTAACTTCTCAGACTAAGGGTGAGCCAGAGAATTTTATATTCATTCAAGTGGGCTCAGAATGTAACAGGCAATTATAACAGGAGAGACATTTAGGAAAGCTTCATCAGCATTACCTGCTGAAAAGTAATGACCAACAATCTTGCAGGCAATCCAGGTGAATGGAGGGCAGCGGAGCTCAAGTGAAAAACAATTGACCAGATTAAAAATAATTACTTCTGTATTTCAACTTGCTTACCAATTGCTAACATCAATATATATATTTTAAAAAAAAAGAAAAAAATCTATCTTCCCACAAAATGATGCACAAAAACTATATTCCAATAAGTAATAACTGATTATGTATTACTCAGAGGTACCTGTACTAGCTTCAATCCACAATTACACTGTGCTCAGATCTCTCAAAGACCAATAGTCCCAATAGCCCTTCAGTATATTATTAGCATTTACACATTCATCTCTGACTTCTGAACTCTCTCTCCAATTAGAATTGTCACTGCTAGAATTGATGCAACATCCCACGAAAGAAATTTTTACTCTCCCTTCATTTAACACTTGACAGCTCTCTGTCACTGGGACACTGAGTGAGTCTACCTGAACAAGTGCACAGAAAGTTCTCTTTTTAGATATGTGTTTGCCTTGCACCTACACTACTCCAATGCCCCACCAGTTGTTAACATATGTATACCTTCTCTGACTAGAGATATACCTTTTCAAGTAGGAAATTTTCTATCTTCCCTTGATTTCAGTGGTCTTTAGTGGTCTCTTCTGTGCTTCTCATAACAAAAGAACACAGGCATTATCATATTCATATACATTGCTCCATTTAACAGATTTATTTTTTCATATTAAAAGGGAAGCTACAGATAGATTATTAAAGAATATTGGTAAAGGAATTTTTTTTTTTTTTTTTAAAGAAGAAAAAACACATTAAGTTGAATTACTTGGAGGGAAATATTTTAAATACCTAAATGATCAGTTCAAAGCAAATTGTAAGTAGCAGAGTTGCATATAATGGCAACATGTAGGAAAAAGAGTAAACTTTATTATACCATCAGTTATAGAAGAGCTTAGATCTCTTAGCATCTTACCTCAACAGCAGAAGCATCATCAATACACTGACTAACCACTTCACTAACTCTCCAAAAATAGCTTCCTTGGAGAATGGTGTTTGACATCACCTCCCATTTATTTCTGAAATCAAATGGCAGTTTAATGAACAATTGCTTCAGGTAAAAGTTTGGTTTTAAAATGAACAAAGTAATGGCAGCTGTGAAATTGTTGCACAAAGATTTTAGAAACACAAATTGTTTCAAGAGTTCAAACAACCTAGACTCCTTAGGCTGTGTCTAGTCTGATAGTTTTTAGCATTATTTGTCAATGCTTTAATTTCAATTGTAATACAATTGGTATAGGCTAAAATTATATATGCATAAATGTAGGCTACAATTGCCAGTACTTCTTAATTGTGAAAATAAGAGAGACCAAATGAAATCATAAATGCCATATAATTGGAAAAAAGTAGAAAAACCTTTTCCTTTAAAGTCCAAAGAACTCATGAGGGAATAGTAATTTAATCAGATGCTCTGTCTCAAAGAACAACTAATCGCATATGCAAGTCAAATTTGGCAAAGTAGCTTAGCCTTAATGAAAGAGGGAATTTGACAATGTTGATACATTTTACAGCAATATTTTCAAAATAGTGCATTTCACTCTGAGAAGTCCAAATGTTTCATTTTTGACATTTTCTATATAAAACATTTCAACTTTTCAAAACTTTTCAAAAGATATGTCAGCAGGTTGAATTCCTCCCACAAGATTTTTAGAAGTCAGTCATACAGGAAGGAAAAAATATTATCCAATCCCTCATCCTATATTCAAGTCAAACACAATGAACACTTATAGAGGGAACGGAACATAAGGAGAATACAACCTTCAGGACATAGTTTTTATATTATTACCAAAAATATCAATTCAGAGCCCTGTGGCCTTTTATGGAAGTCAATTCCCACTCTTACAGTGTACCTCCTTTCGAAGCTATCACTTTTGTGATGAAAATCTTCTGGTCTTAGTACAGAAATCCCAAATTATAGGCTGTGGAGAGGAAGGGAAGAAAGCATATTTTTCTTCCTATTTTTCAACATATATGACCAAGAGCAAAAAAATAAATTTGGATTTTGGTTCACCTCCTGAACCAAAAAAAATAGATCTTGAAAATTGTTTCCTTTTGTTTCTCAAACAAATTTGCATCTGTTTTGATTCAGAAAAAACTAAGGTCAAAATGCACTGTTTGTTTATGGAAGCAAAAAACTGGCACACTGTAACAAAGCTGAAAACTTTTGTTTTTCAGGAATTTGTACTAAAAGTCAAAGGAACCCAGAGTTTGGATTAACAAAACTGCCAGAGGCAGTAACAGCAGTGGTAATAGCTCTCTTTTTACCCAGTAAAGCCTAATGTTTCACGCCACATGGACAAGCTAAATATCACCAACAGGAAAACACTGCCAACAGATACTGGGAGCAACGCATTCTATGACACCTGTGTTGGCTGTACCCAAAAAAACCCCACACAACATCTACTACATGATTAAAATTATACAGTATCACTCCAAATGCATAGAACATCTGCTGGAAATTAAGCTTTATCAAGGAGAGGAAATATAGGACAAAGCTACCCATGCATCAGATTCCTTATCAACAGGAATATAACTATTTTCATCCACCAACTCTTCCCTAGTGGAAAAACACACAACAAAATACAAGTTACTGCTAATCACCTGCTAAACTGATGCTATAACTGTTGTGTGAGAAAATGGATGTGGAGATGTGTGCAAGTCTAACAGAAAACACAGCTTAAAATATTTTCTTCAAATGTGTTCTGTTTGGAACCAGACCATGTTATTAAAAATCTCCCTAAAGATAAGTCACTTTTGATTTAAGTGACAGGATGTAATCTGATGGAAATGAGATAGAGATCTCACACTGAAGCAAAACACTATAGGAAAAATAAAATGAATGAGAAAGAGATCATGTTTGGGATTATCCATTCACATCACAACACAACGAGGGGCAAAGTGTACAAAATGCAGTATGAGTGGGTGAAATGCTCCAGTACATGGCCTATTACTAATTCCCTAGTTATCATCAAAAAACCAGAACAGTTCCAACAAAACGCAGACATGTTAATGTGTTTATACATTCTAGTTAAACGCTGACTCCTCTAATTTACAAATAGATATTGAGATAGAACACAAATATCACATTTAGAATTTAGAAAGCCTGAATAAATTTTCTCCTTAAAAACACAGAGCTCCTATTATCTTCCTGTCATCAGAAGCAATCAATTCAAAGACTCCTTAAGGGATTACTACTACTTGGGTGACATGCTGTAACTGGCATGCTCCAGTTTGCATATTTGTGCAGTAACGTCTTTTTGAGGGGCAAAGATTTCTTAAGACAGACATCAATGCAGTTACTTTTAATCCTGATAACACATGCTAAAACAGCTTTACTTTGCCTACACACAGTAGATGGGCAAAGACAGACTTTAATAATTCTCAAAAACAATTGCACAAGACAAGGAAAAAAACCAACACAAAACCACTGAGAACAGAGTCCTAGATGATGTCCACTGAAAGGACATTTCATCATCCAGGTCCAAAATCCTACCACACTGAAAATGAGGGGAAAAAAAAAAAAAAGGGAAAGCAAAACACTGACCTTAGATGGTGAACAGACTATAAGTGATGTGGGAAAACAAAGGACAGAATTATTTGAAGACTGAGTTGCTCATAAGAGAATCATCAGTATGGAGGTTTTGCATGATTTAGGTATTTCTTGTACTTGCAAATATCTTCTGTTTGCTCTGATGTTTTTTCTGTTGGATCCTTTAAAACCTCCTATATAGGTTTTATTCAAATTGACCAGAGAGGTGTTCCATGCCATATAACATAATGCTCAGCTATAAAACTAGCAGAGGCCAGTTTCTCCAAGGTAGTCGTTACTCAGACTGGTTGGGCATCAGTCTGCCGATGGGAGATGGTGATTGACTGCCTTTGCATCATTTGGTTTGTTGGGTTTTTTCCTTGATTTACTAAACTGTCTTTATCTTGACCCAAAAGTTTTTCTTGTTTTTGCTCATCCTGCTGTAAAAGAGTGAGCAAATGACTAAGTGAGGGCTTAGCTGCTTGCCAGGGTCAATTCACCACACTTTGAAACGGCGAGAATGTATTTTTTCCAGAGATCAAACCTGTAAAACTTCATGGAAATATCAGCTTAACAGACACTAATAAGTCATAAATCAGTATTTGCTAGTATTAATTTTTCTGTTACACCCTGGCACAGATTTATGTTTATTTTAACATACATCTGATCCTGATCTGCACAGCTGTCTTCTGTAAATGACTTGAACTACTTCTGTGACAAAGTCAGCAAATAGACATCAAACCCTGGAATAAGTGGGGCATAACACCAACTCTAATCTTTGGAGTTTTTCCTGCTTAAACCCCAGTTGAATTTAAACAATTTCATGAAAGGACTTCTCCCCTGAATTCATGACATGCAACACTGTCACCAAAGACTCAAGCTAGATAAAGAAACCAGTTCAAGACTATCTGTCTAAGGCTCTGTGATTAATAAAGTATTTTCCATGTTTCCTGCAGTATGACACCTCCTTACTTCAAATATGAATATTTGAGAAACATTTGCTGTGTCATTCCTTAAAACGTCAAAAACATACAGAGCATTAGGGTGATTATATCAGTATCAATACTGTTTTCAAGTTAGCATACATTATTCATACAGACTTCACTTCAATATAAAAGGATGCACTACATGTAGTGCTTATCTTACTTATAATGTTTCCAAGAAAACAAATCAAAACAGAATATTAGCATGTGTTCTGAAAAAAAAAAAAAAGATAGAGATAAATCCCGTAAAATTGTCCAGTAAGTCACCATGAGTTATTTTTGACTTCACCATCTTTGCACTCTTAATGTAAAACTTATCAGGTTTTCCATTCAAAACTGCATTCCTCTGGGCAGTGAAGAGTTCAAGAGCTTTTTGGATTTATAGGCATACACACACCAGCCTTTACCTGTGCAATCTCTCGTAGCAACATAGAGTTTTGTTTGTTGGTATTTTTTTTAAAACACCACACAAATGAAAATATATTACAGGCAGCTTTTTACTTATATTATTTTTACACCTCTGTTATTGATGATGGAAAGATATTTGGGAATAAACTCACTTGTCTTCATCATATACCAAGCTTTTAGTCTGCTGCAAAATAAGAATGCTTGACAGGAATATACGGTTTACTGAATGACACATCTACAGCATGAGGAAAGGAATTATTTGGCATTTATAGTTATATTTACCCCAGAAAGCCAAATGCATCTCGCCAGATCATCCATCACCATTTCTACACTTGTCCACAGTGCAGCGATTGGTCTTCCTATTGCTCCATCTCAAGATCAATAAAAACATCCTTCCCTGTAAAATAATCAAAAAAATGCTGAGGATTGGAAGTCATATACTTTAAATGCAATAAATTCCATTAGCCCCTTGTCATCTTTTGCAAAGTATGTGCTCCCATTCCATAATAAGAGTGTTAATACTACTGAGCTATGTAAAAATTAATTTTGTATTTGAAAGTGTTTGGTTGAAACAAACATACATAACGAATCATATTTCATCCTTCATCAGCTGATATGGAACTATTTCTGGCACTGGGGATAAACAAGCTAAGCAGTACCTGTTTAATTACCTGTGATCCTGTTTGGTGCACTTACTTCATCCTTTATTTACAAAAAAATTCAGACATCAAATTAACTCTGGTTCATGATACACTGCACAAGTTAAATATGTAGAATATAAACACATATACATAGGTTGTTGTTTTGATGTTCCTCTATACATATATTTAACTACGCAGACATGAATGAAATATAAAAATGTAATATAGCTTTAAATTAGCAAATAATTCTGCTTTAATTAGCCTTTCTGGTAACTCCTAGTGGTTTACTATCACGTAAATATTGTTCCACAGGGTTGTTTTTGAAAACTGGCAAAGCCTGACTGATTAAATTTCCCATAAAACCTCCCAGAATCAATTAAGTACAGAAAAATACGTTCAAGTCATTTAAGTGAGAAAGAGCTAGCCCAAGTCTGCTACATCATCTGATCTCCAGTGACTTTAAAAATACTTGTTTTTTCTGCAGCCATGACATATGGTTGCTTTATGCATGTCAATCATTTCCAACAGCTATGCAGCTTTAAATCATAAAATTTTCAGAAAAGGAAAATCACACAGGAAGGTCAAAAGGAGCGTCTGATCCATAGCAGCATTACTGTGGGTTACTGATGGGGAATTTGTAGAGGCAGCAAGTCTCTCAACAAACAGCTAATGGATTCTACATGATTTTTCACAACATCACAGAAGGGTTGAGGCTGGAAGGGACCTTTGCAGATCATCTGCTCCAAACCTCGCTCAAGAAAGGCTTCCTAGAGCTGCCTGCCCAAGACTATTTCCAGATGGCTTTGGAATCTCTCCAAGGATGTTCACAACATCCCCAAGCTTGGTCATCCTCACTATGAAAAAGCATTTCCTAATGTTTTTCAGTTTGTGCCTGTTGCTTCTGGGCACTCACTGAAAAGACAGCGGATCTGTCCTCTTTGGACCCTGCCTTCAGGTATTTATATACATTAACAAGACTCACCTGAGCCTTCTCTTCTCCAGGCTGAACAGTCCCACCTCTCTCAGCCTTTCCTCATATGTGAGATGCTCCAGTCCCTTAATCATCTTCATGGCCCTTCTTTGGACTCTCTCCAGGATGTCCATGTCTCTCCTACTGGGGAACCCAGAACAAGACCCAGCGTTCCAGGTATGGACTCACCAGCACTGAGCAGAGGAGAAAGATCACTTCTCTTGACCTGCTGGCAGCCCAGGATGCCATCAGCCTTCTTTGTAGCAGCAGCACATTGCAATCCATGTTCCACTTGGTGTCCACCAGGGCCTCCAGGTCCTTTTCTGCAAAGCTGCTTTCCAGCTCAGGAGCCTCCAGCATGTACTGGTGGCATGGCCTTGTTCTTCCCTGGGTGCAGGACTTGGCACTTGCCCCTGTTGAACTTCATGAGGTTCCTGTCAGTCCATGTCTCCAATCTGTCTTCACCTCTCTCAAAAATTACCCTTGCCTTGGGATTTCCTCTTACTTGCAATAAAAACACCTGCCTGCCAGAACTACAGGGAGAGCATATGCTCACACATACAGCTAATGCATGCACCAGGTTACCTTTGGAGAATCAGCTCTTCCAAATTTTGAGCTAAATCTTTAAAGGTGTTTTCACATTTCATCGTCACAGATTTCAAGGAAGTTAAACACTTACAGATTCAGTGATCTGAGGCCCTAGGCAGTTCTGATGTTCGTCAGTAAGTTAAAGTGTTATCTTCAATTTCCTTCTAAAAACTGCTGGAGCTATTTGCAGTCTGGCTATTGTATGCTTATTGTAAATTTTACAATAGTCTGATACCTTAGAGTTTTTCACAGACATTCTTTCTTAAACATGTATAAAACAATAGAATACTGAATAATAGGAACTAGAGCAGGACAAAAAAAAAATCTTTAACTATTAGCATCACAGTAGAGCACTTGTTAAGGCAATCCTTAGAATACTATGTGAAGGGGAAAACAAAATATTTCTGTATACACTTACAAAGGAGCAGAAAAATACAAAACGCATTGTCATAAAATACCCTAATAAACCACATTAAAGAATACTCCCTCATTTGTACCCACAAAGTGTTCAAGTATTTGAAACCTAAACACTTATTTCAACTCAAATGTCTGGAGCAAGAACACAAAAGTCAGTCCTAAACACACATGCATATTGTAATATCTGGTAACATTTTTAGAATTAGTACTTACAGTTTTCTTCATTAAACTATACAGTTACATACTAACAAGCAACTATGAGAACAGTGAAATAAATATTCTGTTCCCTAATACTTACAGACATTATTCATGTTAAAAAGACTGTGGTATATCAATGATGTAATTAACCAGGATAACGAAAACTCCATTTATGGGAAAAAACCCCTGTGTGACTAACTAGTATATACATTTTACCTCATTTTAACCATATTCAGTGATCTACAGGGATTTCAGCTGTTATGGTGATGCTGTATGAACACAAGGATTCCAAGAAAAACATACATGTATGTTGCATCAGAGGTAACTCAAAGGATTTTTTTGCTGAAGAACCAGGAAACATATTCAACTCGTTATTTCCACAATAGGTTGACACCTACAACTTAAGTACAAACTCCAGCATCAGTGTATAAAGTTTCTTAGTTGTCTTCTTGTAGTTTTAAACTATATATTACAAGTAGATGTCTTCTTTCAAAGCCTAATAAGCATATAATACGTTAAGCAAGTTAGACACCAGATGCTAATCTCAAATGTTATTTCATTCCTTGGGTAACTCAAGGATCTAAAATTCAAAGTGATTTCCAAGCTGTTCTGCTATTCCCTTCTCAAATCTAGAATAGTACCTGTTTCCAACAGTTCATGTGCCTACTTTTTATACATCCTTTATAAAGACCCTCCTTTTCAAAAGTACATGAAAATAGTTCTGACTCTATACCTTAGATTCATCATAGGTAGCTCTTTCATTATTGTTGAGAGTCACATTTCACCTCAATCCGTAACATTTGTTGTTTCCATGGAACATTAAGACCATATATTTTTTGTAAGCAACTCCAGCCATGACACACAGTCACTCAGTTGGATAAGCACAACCACAACTTACAATTTCAGTGTTACTGACTAAATTTGGATCAGGCACTAAAATAATCAACAACCCTGAAGTAGGAAATCAAATTCTGATCTTTTTAAATCATTAAGAGTGTGACAACCAGTTTCTCCATAAGAAGTTTACCTTAAGTGCTTGTTTTTCCCACAAATTCCTTTAATTCTATTCAAGAAAATCAGATGAGGTGTTGAACCCTGAGATACTGTAATATGATGTCAGTTACTTAAGGCAACTAAGTTTGTCACACAAAGTCTGACTCTCAAGCTAATTAACCAATGAATAGTAACCAACAAAGCAAGATGCTCAGGAAACTGCATCGCTCACAAGCTTCTTCTGCACCACAAGTATTTTCATCCATTGCATTATGTAGACCATGTCACACAAAGTAGAGAGTTAGAGCAGTTAATATAATAGCCAACGACTGGGCACAGAGGGAAGATTATTTTAACTGGGCAATCCTTGCTTTCAAATCAACTAATGGTTTTCTCAGGCATTTACTGTTGTTTCTGCATCCAGCAAAGTTATAAGATTACAAATTAAAATGATGGCCCAGTTTTACCGCTCTTCCCCTTGGCACAAAGCAGTGGTATTTCTCATCTATAAAGAAAACGTTGGTCTACATTTGAAGTATTTTTGCAACTCACTTGCAAAATAGACCATGTTCTGAAGCCCTCTTCTGAAAAGCAGTATTTCATCCTTGAGAGGGCTGAAGATTTTCGTTTTCATCTCCTCTGTTAATTAAGCACTAATGAAAGTAAGTAGTAAAAAGCCAGTTTTTGAGAGCTATTCAGGAGCAATCAGACTTTGAACAGTTGATTAATGAAGCATTAATAATCTCTTTAAGTATAAAGCAGTAAGAACAAGAAAAAAAAAAAGGCAACAAAAACCCACCAGATACTGTTTTATAAAATGTCAACAGAACCAACAAATACAAGTATACAGTTGCATATACATACTGAAATCAAAAGTTTTGAGAAACCAGGAAAAGGCTTGAAAAGAAGCCTGTACATATCTACAAATATGTAAATGCCAGGCTGCAAATAAGAATAAAACTCTAATGACTCTGTACATGGTAGACTAACAAATGCACTACAGTATTACATGTGGTCCAACTGTGAAGCATAAGATGTGGAACTTGGAAAGTACAGAGGTTGTATGCAGAGAAAGCCACCATGTAGTCTGCCTGACATTGTCCATTAGATGATTAGCTGCAAGTATTTATCTGCTGCTACAACAGTTTCTCATCTCAAGATTGCCATGTCTCTCCTCTTGATTTCATGCCCTTTAAGTATGATTAATGCTACTGACTTGCTTTTTCTATACATTATCTACTTGCCCTGGAGTTTCACTGAGACACTTATCCATCATAATGGCAGGAATTGAGTAGGAGTCCCTGCCATCTCCCGGCAGAGACACGGGCTCAACCATAACGACTAAGCAGTGATACGTACTCTTGTCCAGGGATAAGTGTAGCCACTCCAGTGGTAGCAGTGGCAAGTACATCAGGTATTCAGGTAGAAGCACATGGTCTGTCCAGTGTCACGGTGCCTACAAGCAGTTTTTCAAGAAAGAGTTTTCGTTTTTTTCTGTTAACATCTCTCTCTTTTCATTCATGTGCTTAAATTAGAAGTAGAGTGCACTGGGCTGACCAGAGGACAGATTGTGTGTCTACAAATGCAAAGAACATGCACAACCACTTGGATTATCATCCCTCATTTTCTATTTCAGTCAACCAGAAATGTTTACACGGAGAATTTCAGTTCATGTTAAACCATTAAGCACACCTGACATTTATAGCACTTTCCTACAGGACAATTGTTACTAGCCCTGCCTGGCCTAAAGGGGAGAAAAATTCAAAAGATGCTAGTATTGTGAGTTTGTCTAAAAGACGATGATGATATTACAGAGAGGTAGCCTGATGATGATATTACAGAGAGGTAGGTGCATTGACCGAGCCTCTCTTTTCTGTCTCTTTCTTTGCATGGAAAAAAAAAAAAAAAAAGGCAGATGTAACAATACAGGCAACAAATGCTAAGACCACAAAAATGCGCTTATCGTGACCACAGAGGATGAAGTGTGAGATTTGCTGAACAGCCTGGATTAATTTAGCCTGGATCTCTCTGCAGGCATTTCCAGATGTACTTTTACTTCAAAAAGTGAGAAAAGATTTACAGTTAACTTAAAAATAAAAAATAAAAACTTAAAAAAAACACAAACACTATCATATTTGCTCCAGCCACCAACTACAGCATTGAAATAGCAAAACACAAAATTATTAGATCTTACACGTTATTAAACTAATCTTTGTGTTTAAAGACCCTAAATACCAGGAAAATATTGGCTTTTGGGTTTCTCTTCTAACTAACGCCAAACAAGATTAGTCAAAACATTATGTGAAGACAGGTCATTCACCAGAAGAAAAAGGCAATTCACAGAAAATTTCACAAATATTTGTGCTAACATATGCTTCCATAGCTACAAAGAGTTAAAAAAAAAAAAAAGATGTACATACTATTGAGCATTTGCCTACTAATACTTTTGGCTAACAATACTTTGACAAAATAAATTTGGTTGTCTTCAGAGAACTGCAAATATTTAAGTCCCTGTGCAACCGTGCAGCAAAGTGCAGCCCAAAAGCCTGTAAATGATTAAGAAAAATATGCTAGGTGACAGGCTTTCTTAAAGAAAGAGAACCTTTCATGAAACACTTAGTCAATCTTTGCCTTATGGAAGAACTTTAAAAATAAACATGTAACACAACACGTCACAGTGTTGTACAGAGTGCTTTCTTTCTCTCTAAAGGTAAAAAGGTTTCAAGGTCAAAAATGACAGAACTGTTCTTTGTTTGCCCGTCAAACACAATACATGTAAAACAAAGGTGTAAAAAAATCTACATGGGGATCAGGAAGTGATGTTGGATCATTCAGTGTAATTGCAATTTTAAGTTATTGAGTTACTCTCCCAATTTCCCCAAAAACATTTTCTTTCTCATTCACTCTATTTTCATTAATAATCATCATTTTCCAGGACAAGGAGAACAATTCATGTTCAGATTGTGTCCCTTGTTTTAAACCACAGTCATTTTATGTTACCAAAACCTTTTTCAACGGATTGATAATGTTCTATAGAACAGCATGATTTCTCCCCCTGATCCCAGTGAACAAAAGCATGGTCTATAAATGATCTAATGATCCTGGAAACTGTATTTTAAGGAGTGTCTCAACTGTGAAATAGTCAAAAAGCCACAAAGAAATCACTTTTATAAGGTTAGAACATCGTGAAATTGATGAAAGAATCCTCAGCAGACTACATGCAAACATCTTCAGTGAGTTTCACATGATATTAAACTCCAATCCTAAGCCTCAGTTATTTCAAGGGACTACACAATTTCAACATTGTTTAACATTTGAACAAAACAGAAACAAGATCTTTTCATATGAAACTTTCACCCAATAGAACCATATTTTTAAAGGAAGTCCATAAAGCACGAGAGGTGCTTCACAGCAATTACTAAAGCACAAACCTGGAATAATTTCTCTTCCACATTGCATTTCTTCTTTACTCAATCTGTCATCTTTACGGCTATTCTCACTCCCTCCACAGCACTTTAACAGATATGACTTATAACCTGTCTTAACCGCTTTCACCACAATACATTTTTAGATGTTCTTATCCTCATACTATTTACTAGCTATGAAGAGAGTTGTAAAACCGGAATTTCTAAGTTCCAGTGTGACATTTTGTCTTAAAATGGAATGCCTCAGTAGATCACACTACCTCCTAAGTGGCCTAAATATCATTATTAATTTTTAGAGGAAGGGAAGTTAACAAATCAGGGAAAAAAAATCTCCCAGTCCAGTATAACACTGCTTTTGCCTTCAGCCTTCATTGCCTTCACAGTGAATTCTTTAAGCCATCAAAGATCTCCATTTCCTGTGTGTTTACTTGGTCAAGCACAAGCAACTATCCATAGTATGAAGCAGTGCACCAGCCTCAAGACTAAGTCTGTAAATATCACCTATAAAAGGTACAAGAAAAAAAACATAGGATTCCATTTCTCTATCATCATCAAACACAGGACAGGTGAGATACATGGTCACATTTTTTATTTTATTACAGAAGTATTGAAATGGTGATGTCTCTATGAAAGAAAAAGAATGAGGCTTACCCCACTTTTCAGAAAATTAAGTGTTCTACTACAGCCAGATGGCAAAACAATAATCATCAGTACTATAACACTGGTTTACATTTTCAGAACCATTCATAGATCAACTTTTCTAAACAGGGAACTAGCACATTCTCAATAGTTAGTGATTTATTTTCTTTTACAAATCCACAAATATTTTTATAGATATTCACAGATGGATAGTCTTAGAACACCCCAATCTTTTAAAACCAGAAGTAGATTTACCATAAAGACAACAGAGTAGTTTTTAAACTTGGCTAGACAATATGAGAGAAAAAACAACAGACTAGAATTCACAGAAGTGGTAGCATTAAGTTCCAATACCAATGGCAGATCACTACTTTTCCATATAACTACAAGTAAATTAGCCAAGACAGATGTTACTTCTGGAAAAAATACACAACAAAGCTTCACATCTACATCTGTTTCCTGGCAAGCTGCTTCTACTTTTTGGCCTTGGATGCTAGACTTTCAGGTTGGGTTTATCTTCAAAGCTTGTGGGGAAAGCATTTAGGCATAGAGGGTGAAAGGACAGAATATCTCAATATCTAACCATTTCCGTACTTAAAGACAGAGAGGCTGCAGATTGACTAGAACACTCAACCCCCAAACAAAAAATGGTTGCTTCCACCTTAGGCCATTCTTTAGAATATCACACCTCCAAGGAAACATCAAAAAGCATAAATTTATTAGAAGCCAATACATATTTTTCACATTGCAATCAAAAAAG
Organism: Calidris pugnax; assembly: GCF_001431845.1. NCBI lineage: Eukaryota > Metazoa > Chordata > Aves > Charadriiformes > Scolopacidae > Calidris > Calidris pugnax. Next base: position 2,241,165 of record NW_015090810.1, read on the forward strand.
TATTTACATTGGAAATCTATTCATTTTAAGCATCAGAAACAGGAATGTAGTTATTTATAAATAGCAAGCTGTGACTATTTCATTTAGAAAACAAGTTCCTACAGCTGGAGAAAAGTTATACAAATTCTGTCATGTAGCTCCAGCTTCATAAATACCTACTACATAGGCAACTGTGAACAAAAATTCCCTCTTATTTTAGTGTTTTAATTACAGTTTGCAGGAGAACGGCCAAGAGTTGGAAGATAAATAGGAGAAGGAGCATAAGTGTATAAGGGCTGTAAAACAAAAAAATTATCTAAACAAAGAACTGCAAAACTACTAACATGAGGATTTCCCTGTTCTGTTTCCCTCTGTCAGCTATGGGATTAGTATCATACAATGTACAGGGCTATTTTTATTATGATTTACAGGATACTGTTGCTTTCCTAGCCACAATATCTACAGCAAAACACTTGTTCCCTTTAGGAGAAATACACACCTACATGCTCACACACGTATATATTTGTAAACCCTATCATCTTGCTAAAGCTCACTGGTACAGAGACAACATTAGTCATTTCTCTTAATCCCTCAAAGTTCTCGTCCCAGTCTCCATGATAATCCTGGAAAATTACATTTTATTAAAAGAAATAATAATTTAAAAAAAAAAAAAAAAAAAGTTGTTCCAAGCGATTTGGAATCCATAGCCAGATTTCATTCTTTCACCTTGTCTCCAGGGCCCAAGCTGAGGAACAACTCTTTATGAGGGAGTGCGGCGATAGGATGAGGGCTAACGGTTTTAAACTGAAAGAGGGGAGATTTCAATTAGATATTAGGAAGAAATTCTTTACTGTGAGGGTGGTGAGGCACTGGAACAGGTTGCCCAGAGAAGCTGTGGATGCCCCATCCCTGGAAGTGTTCAAGGCCAGGCTGGATGCGGCTTTGAGTAACCTGCTCTAGTGAGAGGTGTCCCTAGCCAGGGCAGGGAGGGTTGGAACTTGATGATCTTCAAGATTCCTTCCAACCTAAACAATTCTATGATTCTATAACAGGTTCAAGTCCACTGAAGAGACAAGGAGCTGACACAAAATTCAATTCAGAATGCCAACAAAGATTTCTTCTAGTACATTAGCATCCATGACCCTTAGATATTCAAATAAACTCTCACCAACCAGCTATATGGCATTTGATTTCAACAAATGCATACACATACAAAACTGAAACAGATACAACTGAGAGTTTCTAATGTAAATTCGTGGGAATTCAATCCCGGCCTTTCAAAGACCTGATGTAGCCTCATCATCAAGCAGACAGGATTGAGTTTTATGCAGTTAATGAACTTGGACAGTTGGTACATCAAAGCATTCCCTCCTCCCTAAGCATTCCTTCCACTGGCAGCTACTGACAAAGTTATTTCAGAGATTAGAACCATGCATTAATGAAGACATCATTACCTGATAACAAAGCCATTAACATGTTTTAGTGCTAATTACTTTTGTCATTAGAAAAAAATGGTCTACAACTACAAGTTTAACAGGAAGATATCAGCAAAAATGGCTACCATCTTGTATCAAGCTTACATCAAATTGAAAAGTTTCACAGAGCTTCATAGGGTTTAGACCCTGTGATGGGATTCCAGCAGTGACTATTTTACAGAAAACAGAGATGAATAGTGAATAACCTGTCTCTTTGCTATAGAGTTTTAGAGACTAGTTCATGAATTTACCTAAACGAACTGCATATATACATTTTTATAGGATTTTTTTCAAAATAATAACTTCATATCATAAAGACTTCTAATGGCAAATTATTTTAACAAGTATTTATTTTGGTCGTGCATAATGTATTGATGGGTGTGCTGATAGGGAGTCTTTTGGGTGACTTCTGTGAACTTTGGAATAGATCCTTAATTGTTTTGTTGATAACATTGTGACCTTTATTTAACAAGGCATTGCTATGGGCCAAGCACATTTAGAATGTATACACGGAACTATACCACCATGCAAACGGACACAAACAATAACCAAAGCTAAGCATTCAATTCAAAACACGTCAAACCAATGACAGAATCTCATCTTTTCAAGAAGCAGTACTGAGAATGTACAATATTCAATAATTAGAGATGGAGAGGGAAATAAACCCTTCAATTACTGTTTCTACAACATGATCAATACTGTAAAGTCAAAATCACACACTTTAAGCTTACATTAAGTCTGCAGAAAATCGCCAGCATGTCACTTAGTTGAATTTGGTCCAAAAAAAAAAAAAAAAAAAAAAATTTAAAAAGACAAAATGGCTATACTGTGTAACCTTGGGGTTTAATCACTACTTCTGGGGAAAAACATTTAGAATGAAAATTCCTACAACCACTCTATCACATACTCTGAAACTAAGGGAATATTTCTGTAAGAGCAAGAAAATCTCCAATATGCTTTTAATACATCTCCATATTTTTTTTCCATCTGATTTGTATGTTTAGTTTCCAGGATCTCCCCACTCTTTTGTATGTTTTTTTTCCTTTTGACTTCATGGCAGTTCTGGAGCTCCTGTTCTTTTCCCACAGGTTAGCCACATATCAGTACATCCATTCCCCAAAGTGCCTCAGAAACATATATTCTGCAGGAGAAGAGTAAAGCCAGCATTTTAACACTCTAGCATCAGTCCCATAAGACAGATTTGATATGGCTTTGCACCCAGAGCATTCATTTGCTTCCAGGCATTATCAGCATGAAACACACTGGCATGATCTATTTGCCTGTCCCAGCCCTTTTGAAAAACAACAAATAAAAAAAAAAAAAAGATATTTCAGCTGACCTCATCAGTCTGTAGGATTTTAACAAAGGTCACAAATCCCTAATGTCCACATCTTTAATGTAAGGTACAGACCAAAATTAAGAATTTGCTGGAGGAGACAGACTAGGTGAATCCTCTATCTAGAGGGCAGTGCATTTTTCATAACAATCATGAGGCTTTCCAGCCTGAACTGCAGACCAAAGGAAAGCGAAGATAGAATCAGCTAACTTGTAGTCCAGAGATGGTAAAGGGGAAGATATTATATCTTTTGCCTTCTTTTTTACTTCCTTCTGAAGTGGAGCATGGTACACAAGAATTCCTTAAAGACAAAACCAGGAAAAGAAAGAAAAGGAAAAGAAAACAAAACAGAGCTGAGATGGGAAGTGCTACTCCTAGTCTCCCTGCTAGGACCAAAACATGTTTTGGCCAAAACCTTCCCTAAAATTACACTTTGGGCAGACACATATCATGGAAAGGTCAATTCAACACAAAATACACGTTTCTGTGCATTTTATATATATCAGGTATCAAAAAACCCCACAAAACAAAACCAAATTAGTGGCACCAAGGTGGCATTTTTTTGCTTTAATGTCAAAACCATGTCAGTAACAGTCTGCATACCTGTGAAAACAAACATTATACTGCATTTCTGCTATGTGATCAACCTGTTACTCATTGGTTGGGTACTCAAGCTTTCCCTCATTTTCTCAAGACCAGGCTAGCCACTAACTTCATAATAAGCTTTTTTTTTCTTTTATTGTAAGAATCTAAGTTTTGTTCATTATACTGTCAATTTATGTCATATTGATATTCAGGAAATCTTAGTGCCCTTCAGAACTTTCAAAAGCAAGAGCTCTGTCATCTTTCTAGCAGGGTTATAGGCCTTATTTCAGATGTTCAAAAGACTGGAACAACCACTGTAAACAAAACTGTAACATTAGAGAGAGTGGTAAGGTTGGGGTTTTTTTGTACTATCTGACATTATCTTACCCACTTTTCCTCTGCTTAAAAGTTCTCAATTGTCTTTCCAATCTCTCAACATTTCAAGCTCTTAGCCTTCACTTATATTTTGTTAGTCAGCTCTGCAATATCCAGGCAACTCTACAATTTCTGCAAGCAATGTGAAGCCATTTCCCTGACTTCAGGACAAATGCAGGGACTTGGGAAAGTTTATTAAAGAGCCCAAATTCACAAGGTAGGGGTTGAACCTTAGCACAGAGGGTTTTGGTTGAACTTTGAACCTTTAGCTCATATACAGAGCCAAGACACATAACAGAACAATAATAGTGGTGGGGTTGGTTGGTTGTTTTTTTTTTTTTTAATTCCTGCCAATTTACTCTTTCCTAATTGATGAAAATTGTTTCACTGACATTGAGCCATCTCATTGTTTCAATAAATAAAAATGGCTCATAGTCACCACTTAACAGTTATCATCCAAATGCTTAGTACGTTAAACAGAAAAAAAAACCCACAAACATCTACCAAGATCATAAGTACTAACCGCTCTCTTAGTGTTCTTGTTTATTGTCAAAATGCCTAATGGTCATATTACATACGTAACAAAAAAAACCCTGCTTTATTTGCTAATCTAATTTGGCACCACAAAATATGACAAACTATCCTTCTCAGATCTCATGAAGCTTTCCACTTTTCCTTCATTTGCAGCCATTCTGGCCTTTATCCTATCTCCCTGTTACCACTCTGACTACGCTTTCTCTATTTTTAGCTCATTTTCAAGCAAGCCCTTCCTTACCATATAGCTAAGCCCAGTGCACAGTTTTCTTCCAACAAATCTTTATTCCAGACACACAAGTGGTCCTTCAACGCAGATAAACATAGTACCTTATACTGAAAGAATATTTCTGAAAAGAATTAAACAAAACAAATGCTGGGAAAAATGCACATTTTTGACAGTACAATTCAGTCAATGGACAATATCGACGTTCTATATAAAAGGTACGGGAAATGAAACCCGATTGCTTCAAAAGACATTCTTTGTCTGTTTAAAAATTCATTTGTCCCAGAAAAAAAAGTCTTGTTTTATAGCATAATATGAAAATGGACTGACAGTTTGGTAAAGGAGCCAAAAATGCTTCTTCCTGCACAGTACCTACACTGTACAGATTCAATACCTGGGTTGTTCTGTTGGTCTGTCTTCATGAAAACTAGCTCACCTCCACTCTTCCAAGCATACTAACAGCTACTTTTCACCATTACTCTTCTGGAGAAGAATGGATCAAGTCAGTATGGAGAAGAGATTTCTTTGTGCTGCAGCATTTATGTCTATATTTGAATGGAAAAAAAATGATGTCACTGGAAAACATATAAGGCAAAATTACGGGTCTTGCAGTAACACCCATTAAGAAGAGAGATTTCATTTCCCCTGGTTAAACAGTAAGAAAAAAACGGCCATGGAAGCATTCAGTGAACACCTGCAACACACACAGGTGAGGAATCACCTGAAAACTCCCATGTTATGACCCAAATTCAGTTAAAATTCTCAGTATAACAACATTCCAACTGTCCCAGTCCACAGAGAAAAAGATAATTAAGCTAATCACAAGAATGACTGACAATACCCATTCTATAGTATGGTTGCATTAGTTCTTCTCATGACAGAATTCAAATCCCTACATTAAACCTGTGGTAGTTCACACTGCTCACTGGGACAGTGGTAATTCTTAAATCACTTCCTGCTGAATGATGGATTATAATGCGAAGGGCCAATCCAGGCTTTGATGTCTGCTACATATGTAATCTTTCACAGCAGAAAACCAGATCAGTTTCATAGGCAAAAACAGATCCCAGACAACTTTTTATCAGGAAACGAGTCATAGCTTCATGTTTAATACACTAAACATTCATAATAGAGCAGCCATTAAAAAAGAAGGAAAAATATCTTTTTTTTATTACTTTTTCCTGGGTAAGATTTAAAATTTTATAAGGCTAAATAAGGTGCCTGAACAGGAAGAAATTGCTTCCACTGAGATGATTGAGTAACCAAAGGAAACAAACAGCATGATTTTTTAACCATAAAACTGCTATCAGTTCTCATTATTTCGAAAACTGAAAGCATTCTGTTATAAAATTTTAAGCATCTTCTTCTGTAAAATTTTACAATTTGGGTATTGTATTCAGAGGTGGTCTTTTAAGATTTTTCCTTTGCGGTTTGCTTGCTCTTTAACACTAGCGCATCCGTCTTAGTAGAAGATGAGTTTGGAGCTCCACCTACAGGTACAAATAGAAAGTTCTCCTTGAGAAACGTGACTCGGGCCAACTAACCGGTTTCCCTTTAAGCAAAAAAGAAAGGGGAAAAAAAGTGTATTGACTGCAGCGAAGACAGAGCAAAGGGAGAGAAAAATCACAGTAAGTCCAGAGCCAGAGACAGTATAACTCTGGCTCTACCACATTACACTTGAGCTAATTACAGCCCCAAGGTTATTTTCTTGAGTTTGGTGCTACATTCACACAGCTAGAGAGCTGTACCTGTATGCCAGGGTTTTGTGTACTAGTAGAACGCTCAATGGGATGGACCTATCCTGGGTATCTCTCTATGGAATCCCACCTCAGCCCAGCAGCAGCCTCAGATGTCTCCTAAGAGGAAGAGCACAAGTGAGACTTAGTTTTTCCTCTATACTGCAGCTGTCTTTTGGCTTTTAGAACCCAGTAAATCAAGAGAGTCACAACTAAATGGTGTAATTTTACCTTTGGCATTGAGCCTAGATCACTTCAGTGGAGAGAACGTGTCAACATTCCTTCTCAGCTCACATGCTCAACATTACAGTTTTGCCATTTGATCAAATACTTGCTGTGTAATTCCTCAAATTAAATCTATTTTTATTCATTTAATTTATATTCTTTTTGCCCATGCAGCAAAGCTCCTTCGGTTAACTTGATATATAACACTAGTTCTGTTGGAAAGAAACCATAGAACCAAACTGGATATTTATACTATAGGACATTTTGGTGCATGTTTCACAGTTTTGCTGCCTAAAAGCAGATCTAAAGTGTTCTGTTACCCATTTTTTGAACTTTCTGATGGTGTGGTCATAGTAGGATACTATTCCAGGTACAAGACACTGTTCACTTGTGCAGCTGACTACTGCATTACTTGCAGTAGTGGTTGCAGCTTCAGAGGTCTGAGACTCAGTATTTGCTCATGGGTTTGCTAAAGAAATGCAATTGAGAAAGGACGTGTGCCAGCTGCCTTGCTCTATGGAATTTAACAAAAACAGCATGAAATTTTATTTTTTTAGCCTTTTATTATGCTACTGATAGAACAGACAGACAGATTTGGGCCCTTGGCAAGACTGGCTAGGCCTTAGCACCATTTGTAATGTGCTAGAATCAATGTGCAGAGCCTCTTCACCTTCCCACTGTTTGCTCTACTTTCTTGCACCATTTCATAAAGGAAGTCCACATGTAAACAAAAAATACCCAGATGAAAAATATGGCATCTTGCTAGACTCACTCTCCCCTGAACACATTTTCTATACAATTCGCAGATGTTAAATTCAAAAGGGTGATCTAGTTCTTGATGTTAAGGTCTTTCTTCTGTTAACATCTTATGCTTTAGAATAGCAAGTTTCTAAACTTACAGACTATAAAAAGACAGAAAAATGAACAGATACAAAGAAGACAAAAAGAAGGACGTGATCAAACAGAACATTAACAAAGCAATAGAAGGAGGTTTTAAATGGCCATGGACTGAGGCTGGACACATGAATTTTTAAAAGGTGTAATTTCAAATTGCAGTGGCAGATGATGACAGCGGAGCAAAGACTCCTCTTCACCACACTGAAAATGATGACATCCAGAATCAATGCTGGCTTTTTCAATTCTATACATTGCTACTCAACTGGCAAAGGAAGGACAAAAATTTAGGCACTCCTCACCAGCCCAAGGGAAGCACACTGAGTGAAAAATGTTAGTGAAACAGGAAGCATCTTCTCAGCTAAATCATCTTACCTCTAGACAGTTGCTTTAATTTACTTAAGCCAATTAATTAATGAGGTATTCAAAGATATGTCATTGAGCTGATCTATCCTAAGGATGCACCTGTGATTTTCTTCATCAAGCAATTTGAACACCTGAGCATTGTTACTTACTAAATATCACAAAAGGAATGAACAATGGAGATGGAAGATAAGAACCACAAGACATGATGGAAGCTGCTGTGTCAGAAAAGTGACCAGCATATTGAATGGAAAAATAGCCTAAAGTGAGGGAAGACAACACCAGCTGGGACTACTTAAAGGAAAAACACAAAACTAGGAGAGTAACAATGAAAAGGAAATCAGACTGAAGTGGCAAAAGAAGAAGTGAAAATTCTAATACTGACACAATTCAATTACCTTTGAAGGAAATTACACCCAAAAATTAAAAAAAAGTCAGTAATGAAATTCTAGTAAGGCCAAAGCAAGAGGTAGGACAGGGCAACCAAGAGCCAACTAGGCGTGCAGTTGGCATTCAGTATGGGACCAGGAAAAGCAGTGAGCTAAGGTAGGGTGGCAAAGTTGCAATAGAGAACAAGGCAACAGTATAAATAGATCATTATGTAAGGAGGACTTAGAATTGTAGTTCTCTTTAATTTCTAAATTGTAGATTAATTATGTTAAAAATGTGGAGACAAAACTTCTGTCAAGTACAGAATAAAGCCCGTGAAGAAGGTAGTCTCTTTTTTACTTTTATGAAGTGATGGATAAGAACCGTAGAACTAGAAGCAGAATATTGCACATTGAGGTTAATTCCCTCTTTTCAATCTTCCCCCCTTTTTCACATTTAGCATAAAGTACAGGTACACTAAATTAATTACAAATTGCTTCCTAAATTACAGCGTACATACCTTGCTGACAGATTACAGGTAAGATATTTAACTGATGTGCAGAAAAAAAACCCTTTAAATATCCTGTGGAATCACAGCTCCTTCCTTCATGTACTAAAATACAAATTCTTTCCAACTTAGTGTTGAGTGCAGCAACAGATTCAGTGTTCTGAAAACAAGTTGGAAGACTTTGGCCCAACTGAACTAGAATTGTACATGATAATCAGCCCCTATGTCAGTAAATGTCTAAAATCATAATCAAACAGCTTTCTTACTGCAAATATGAAACATATTCAAATATCCTGAAGACTCAATAAATAGACCATAACAATTCTGGATCGAAATTGGGATAATAACACACAGATTTCTCTGTTGTTTTATTTCATCTTACAAGTTTCTTTAGATATTATTATTTAGACCTTGTAGGGAATCACACATGTATGCCTTTTTGCTTTGTATGGTCTTTGACAAATGCACTTTTAATTGACAAGTATAGCTCATTCAACTTCTTTCAAAGTTGAATGGCTTCCAAAACAGGCATTTAGCACTTTTATTTATGAAGGCAATCGTATTATACAATGCATCACTGCTCAAAAATATGCTCTATTGTATAGTTGAATATTTCTTTTGAAATCTGTGCAGAATCTTCCTACCTGCTGTGCTTCATTACAGAATCCAAGATTAGCATGGAAACAAACAAAAACTAAGATGCCTTTTCAACTGTGCAAAAGCTTTCATCAAAAATTGCAAGGATTTTTTCATTTTTCTCCCTGCTTTGCAAATATTTTATCAGTTTACATACTTATCCTGAATCACAATGTAACACTGAAGGAGCATGTAATATCTGTAACGTATGAAAACTCTGTAGCATACCAACATAAGTAATGGGACTGTAACGAATCATTAGAGGCCATACTGAATAAACACAGCAGATCATGCCAAAATATCAACTACTCCATCTGGGCACAACATAGCAGTTCAGCTGGGTCTACCAGATGCTCTCTGCTGGATTCACTGGAAGCAGTATCACTGCTCTTTCACTGCTCAAAGCCAGTGCCTCCTTCCTGTCTTACCGCTCTTCATTTCCAATACTAATACAAAAATCATCTGAGATCCTTCCATGCAAAGCAGCTATTCTATTCAGGTAAAACATTCTCCTGGACTAGGAGGTCTGGGAAAAACAAATTCATCCTGAGTGTGGACCAGATGTATCAAATCTGCAATCACCAAGTAACTGTTTCATACGGAGAGGAATCATTAACAAGGAACAACGGATAATAGCAGTAATCAGATTTGATGCCAAAACTCCATTTGACAAGGCCTTTGTTCATGGACTTGTCAATAATTTAAGACATCTCTCATTCCAACAGAGCTTTATGTCTCACTATGCTTCTGAACAAGCAGTTACTGAAGGCATTACACTGAGACACCAGCAAAGCCACTTTCCCCTAGAAAGTGAAAACTACCTCTCTGTCAGTCATGTCTGAGAGCTGGTGGTTGGAAATGCCTTCCAGCCAGCCCATTGCAATGAAACATTTGGTTTAGACATCCAAAGAAACAGCAGACATGCCCTTAAAGCAACTGCCAGTGACAATATGTACAGAAGAAGAACAGTTTACAGTTTTTATACATTTGTATTTCATCAGGTCTACGAGCGGTACACCTTAGTCATATAACCCGTTTGGATACAAAATCCTTGGTGGAAGTAGTCAACATCAGCCATGTTCACCTTCAATAACCTGTTTATCCACATACCTTTACTAAATAGCCCCAAACCTATAGTACTATATGCCTAACAGCAGTGGAAACTCCCATCAGGAGGCTAACTCCAAACCAGAAACATTGTGTAAACATAAGCAATGTATTGGGAGACTTATTATTAAAGCAATTTTATTTTTATACTATTTGCTGTTGTGCCTTTCTTTTTGAGGGCCAGAAAGAACCCTGCACCTCTCCCATGCAGAACAGCAAGCATCTACAAAACAGCAGAACTGTGCGCAGAACAAGTCCATGATCCAACTTCTTCCAGAGCTTTCTGCTGAATAACCTGTTGTCAACATAAGAAATCCTGCACTAGGTACACATGGGAAAGCTATAAACCTATGTCTTCCCAAACAGCCCCAAAAATCTCTTTCCAAAAACTGCTGACAAGAAACTTCCTGTTTGAGGCTGTTGATACCCTTATTTTATCACCTTGGAAGTGTCAGAAGTCATCATACCAGCTTCCTGGAGATCAGCAACTTGCCATCAACTCCTATGGGGTAGGCTGCTCCCATCAGGCAAGAAAGACAACATTATAGGTTTGACATTCTGCTCCCTATACACAGTGCTCCGGCACTTTCCTAGCACTTGAACAGAGGAGTAAGCATCATTCCCCAGAAGAGCTGGTTCTACCAGGGTAGACTTGATCAGGTTGTACTGTTCAGAATACAGCCATTTATCTTAAAGACTGCTAACAAACAGCTATACTAAAAGTGGTCTGGAATGATGCTTCCAAATGTTGCTTTGTTTTGCCTCCTGTCTTTTGGTATTCAAGTTCCCCTCTATTTTTTTTTTCTCCTATCTGAAAAATGTACAAACATTTTTCAAGACCTCATTTGAATCTTGCCAACTTCTTGACTTCAGTAACAACCCATGCCAATAACTTTGATTGTGCAAAGTTACCTAAAGCCTTGTAACATGATTAGCATTTCCTGTTAATATTTTTAAAATCATTCTCCTTTGATGTTTCACTAAAAAAGCATCAACAAAGCATCTTTTTCTTGTTAATTTGGTTCAGTCTCTCACTTTCTGTTCTCAGGGAGTCCAAAGGAGCTTTAAGAGGGATTAATTTCGTTCTCTTGCCTGTGCAGTATTCCTTTTATACTTTTCAATTGATAACATAGGTTCTCTTTCCACATTCCAGGGGTGGAAACTAATCATATTTGAATTTGTATATGGTTTCTTACCAGACTTCCTCTGAAAACCTTGAGACCCTTCCAGTTTCTCTTGACCTTCATACATTGTGCTCTTCTAGCTACAGCTGGACAAGTAGCTCCTCTAATCAACAGCCCAGAACAGAAAGTTATTCCAGCATGGGTTTTACATTTTTCATTGCCCTGTATAATCCTTAATGCATCCCCTTTCATTAATCTTCCTTGTAAAATAGGTGAACTTATTCTCATTCACATCTTTTAACAAGGATAATTATGTCTTAAACGACTTGCATCACTTTCTCCAAAACTCAGTAGCATCAGGGGAGCTGGCTGCCAGTACAACCAGTATTCCAGATGAAACTACATTTATAGTTTAGAAATTAATAATATTTTCTCTTTCAGCTTATCTACTGCACTTATTGCCTTCACTGTATTTGTCTCCTTCCTCAGACACATCAGGACCCTGTTTGCTTTTTCTGACTGCATGTAAGCAACTAGCAGAAGTCCTTTGCAAACTGCTCATATAGCTGTTCAGGCCTATCATCTGACACTTAATTACACCACAGGAAGGCATATGGATTATTCCCACCTTTCTTTTCCTCCTTCCACAATACATTATTTTGCCTTTATTAGTATTTTAAGCTACCATTCTGTGGTACATCTACTTCAACACCTTCCATATATACACATAATGGCACAGTAGACAAAGTCACTGTGTGACCACAGGGCAAGGAAACGCCTTGGTAAGTATACATTTGCTTTATAATTATGAGCTAACTATATGGAGATGCTGAAGTATTTCACATGCTAATTGTACTAAATTATCATATGATTACCCAGGTAAATTGACATCTGCAAAGTTGTCTGAATGCCAGGCAAGCCCAGCAGCAACACACTGTATAAATGCACATTTTAACAGCACGAAGCTTACTCCCACAGGTCTGTTATTCAGTTATTGGTCCCAATCAAGCTCTCAGTATTATTTGGTGTGATTCAGGTACTTATAGGTATCAACATTGTTATTTTGTGTCATTCTGAAAGGCAAAAAGATTAGTACACACCGAAACATGTGAAATAGGATTATAAATTCAAGTAATTATACTCTAGTTATACATCACCAATACACTATTCAACTCAAATTCCCATCCTTGTATTCACCTCCTTATTCACTTTGACTTGTCCCTTCTATGTCCCATTACTTAACACTTTCTCTTTGTAAATTAAAGCTGTATCATTTTACATGTCTTACATGTTATGAAAATTATGCATAACAGCTTTCATCTGTGAGACGTTTAATCACAATATTTTGTACAGGTCCCAGAGAACTTCAGAGACATCAGCAGTGATTTCTAGCCTTTTTCCCCTCACCAAACTGAGAAATGTGAGAAAAAAAAAAAGAAGTTAAAAATTATAATAACAGGCATCAATCCTGCTTGAGGGTCTATCAGCTGGGACTCCCTTCAGATGTCCAAGGAATTCAAAAGAGATTTCTACGGGGGCAAGACATAATGCCAGAAGATAGTGAAGAAGAAACAAGCACATTTCTTATTCAAGCATTGTCCCAGAAGGCCTTAAATTCTCTATGCTCAGTCCTCAAGCAACTTTTGACACCTTTCTCTTTATATACAGTGAAGAGTCTCCTTGCAAGTTGAAGGTCATTTGGCTCAGTTCTTCAGTTCACCGCTAAAGTGGCAGCAACATATATACTAGTGGAGAGGCCCAGTCATATGCCTAATGTTAAGTGCTCAATTCAACTAACATATAGGCAGAAACAGGGATAACAAAATTAGTCTTCATGCTGGTTCCACAGCTTGTTAAAAGATTGCTTTGTTAGTGGTTGTTGGGCTTGGAGATTTGTTTTAATTTAAAACAATGCAGTTTCACAGAAAATGCTGAAACTTCAGAATTCATTTGCCATCTCCCTCATCTATGTGCTGATTTTTGCATGGTGAGTGGTAAGTCACACAGTTAATGCTCCTTGGCAGAAGGGTACGCACTAAAAAAAACCACCAACAAAAAACACTACTCTAATTAGGTTTATTCACAATCTATACAAGGCTGTGTTTAGTCTTCACCAAAGAAATGCAAGAACATCAAAGAGGAGCAAAGCTGATACATTCTTGATAATTGATAAAATAGATTTAATTAAAAATCCCTCAGCAAACAGGCATACCCTCCTAAACTCCCAGTGCATCTATGCTAAGATAGTTCTCAGCATACAAGTTGTATCTCAGCTCCACCCTCAAGTCTTCGACTTGATTTTGACATTTCTTACATAAGTTTTCACAGACATGCCCACCTGTGGCTGATGGGATCAGCTGTGTCCTGCAGTGGGTCCATTGCAGAGATGACTGGAACTGGCTGCGTCCAGCCTGGAGCAGCCCCTGCTATCTCCCCACAGAGGTCACCCCTGCAGCTCCCACCACCATCACTACCAAAGCCTTAGAGTCTACTCCCAATACAGCAAGATATTTCATTCTGAAACCAGCAGTTTCAATTTCCTTGTAATTCCTGCCAACTGCTTCTATTAAAACACATACACAAACAACCACACACAAAGGAAGCAGAATCTTTGAAGCGAAAATGTAATGAGAAATTTTCCCATTTTCCCCAAAGGGAAATGCAAGCATTAAACAGTTTAAAATGGGACCAAACTTCATAGTTTCCTCAGGACGGATAGTTTGTTTTTTCAAAGCCAAATATAACTCTTCCTGGAGTTTGTAGGAACTCCATTGCAGAAAGTTATCTCTCCACCTGCCTACCAATAAGAAAGGTAGGAAAATTAAGTCTGCTTCAGCCACTGAAATATGCCACTACTAAGCCAAACCACAGAATCACAGAATCTTCTAGGTTGGAAGGGACCTTAAAAATCATCTTGTCCAACAATCAACCACACTCATGTATGTGTCTCTGCACGTACTGACAACACAATACCCTTGCTGCCACAGGAGAAAATTCAAAGTGATGCTAATCTGCTTCTAGCACAGCAACCTTTAATCACTAATGATGTATTCCAAAGGGGTTCCTAATTCACAGGAAAACTGACTGTTCTTAACTTAGTTTATGATAGCTGAAAGCGTGCTATGACCTTGTTTTCAGATGAAAGAGTAAAGTTACACCATGTCTACAGGCAATAATGAATCAGTTGTGGGGTGTGAGACTACAAAATTAGGATAGCAGAGAAGAACTGGGTTTAGATAGCTGTGGCCCCTCTGTAACACCCAACTGCATTGGCTCAAAGTAAACTGAAGGAAATTAAAGTTATTTACTGTCAGATTCTGAGGTCTGTTGGGAACCCCAAAATATGCCTCAGACACTAACTCTTTGGAAATAGGCATTATGAAAAAGGACATTTTCAAGTTAGGTATCCATCATGAAGCAGCCAACTACTGGGGAATCCAGAACATCAATGGGTTTATACTCACTGGCTATGTAAGCAACAAACCCTAAATAGCACCTGACCAACCTAAATGACCTCAGAAGTCCTCCACCTGTAGTTCCTCTTCTGTGAATAGATGCTGGAAATGAAAGCAGCTGAGGGAGGAACAAAATGTATTTATTTTCAGGCAGTAATCTTAACAGAATCACCTATGCTCATATCCAATAAAAAGTTTCATTTACCAAATGTTGAACAGATATTTGTTGAGACAGTTCCATAGACAGTTTAAAAGATCTCACATACCATTTTTGTGTCGTTTTCTGTATTTCTTTGTTGGCCAGTATTTGCAATAAGTAAAGCAACACATGCGACGGTATTCCTAGCTTGACTTTTTATCTCATTCTTGATATGCTTCTACATTCATTTTCATCCTTAGCCTTCAGCAGCACTGAGACATATTAATATACAATTACCTTAATGAACATTTTGCATTTACTGTTTTTAGTACAATATTATTTTAACAGATCATTCTGCCACCTAATTCTAAAATACCATTCTTCTTAGTACCATGGTGCTGTGAATTTATTTGACTGGGACTTAAGTCTGAGTTTCTACATATTAGAGAGGATTATTCTGTTACTTCATCCCTTTGGTAAATTGAGCTCATTTAATGTCATCTACCTATACAGATACATATACAGAACTAGATAATATCTTACAGTTTACCCTATACTTCTGTGAGTAGAATTCAACAGGAACACAGAGACTAAAAGTGACTTTTTATATGGCAAGCTTTAAATTAGAGGTTTTTATCTCCCTGAATACATATATTTTACTTACAAGACATGGTTGAAACTAAATTTCACTCATTCCAAACAAATGACTCTATTACATTCACAGAAAGGTGACATCTTAAAAAGTAAATTAATTCCATTGGGGCAACTGTAAAATTACAACCCAACATGTAGCGAAATTATTTAGTGCTAAGATAATGGAAGACATATGACGTACCTTGTGAAGAAAAGCTGAAAAACATTCTTGGTATAATTCAAACAAAATTAATATTCAGTATCAATCGCTAAACATTCAAAAATCCTGTACAGATCCTTAATACCACTCCCTGCCCCTGCTCAAATTCTGCTAGGGAACATTGTTTAGCATCACATCAATGTCCACAAAACAGGGAGCCATACACAATGAGTTTCTTTCCCCGTTTTCTTCTACCCCCACTTTTTTTTTTTTCCACTTTTTTTTTTTTTTAAAGAAACAAGACCAAGAGCAACTTGCTTCCATCTGCAGACTTCATTGTCAGTGAATAGGGCCACCTACAGCTGTTTCATGACTCCGGTAAAAAATGTCCAGAGAAGTTTCCAGGACACTGCTGCTACACCATCTGAACACACAGCAGCAAAACTGCCAAAGGAAACTGGTATGATGATTATTTCTGAATTTCTCTGGGCCGCCTTGCATCCTTACTTTTGCAAGAACCCAGCAGAACTGCCCACAAATAGTTCTCCTTTGCTCTCCATGTAACACATGTTCGTTCACAGTGGTCTTACCAGCTGGAGATGACAAAAAAGTCCTTTGTGCAGTGGTCTCTGACTGCAACATCTGTTTTTGGTAAGATGCAGCAGGGGGAGGAAAGCAGTTTCTAAACAGTAGGGAAGGATATTGTTATGACAGACACAAGGATGGAGAACAGCCTTACCCTCTCTTCCGCAGATAGAGAAGTCATAAACTTCTTGCTGTTTACTTCCTATACCAACAAAACAGTAAAATGCCAACTCCTTTTGGCCTCAGAAGTAAAATGCTCATCAACTACTGGAGGCAGGTATTTACCCAGCAGCAATGATCACCACCAATCTGTTCAGCACACACAGCAAAAATAATTGCTATTTAGATGTTTCAGTGTGCTACCTGAATTTTAGGATGCTTGATCTACTGTTTTGCGTTTAGAAACATGTCTTCAGGAAAGCTTATTTTTTTAAACAAATTCAATTTTATGATTCAGCTCTTTTAATATAGTTTGCTCTAAACAATCTTAACCATTAAACATTTATTGCACATTCTTTTTGTTTCACTTCTACATCTCTCTAAAAATCAGTTGATTAGTGTTAGATAGGGGCAACGCACTGAGGAAACAAGCAATACGTGTACAGAAAAAAATTACAAGGACAGTGAGTGATGGCATCTAATGGGAATACTTGCAATTCAAAAACAAAAAAAAACCAACATCTGCTTCATTTAGAAAGAGCCCACACATCCTAGGCTTCGAAAGAACAAAGGGACAAGCATTGAATAGTACTGCAATAAGAAATGCTGAATATAGTCTTCTGTAGCAGTCCCAGTAAGACACAAGCAAGATGTTATCATTACTTCAACAGCTGGAAAAACTCCTATGCCTCCAAATTGCCACAGTGTACAAGATGTGAAACCTTGAAGAAACAGGCAGGTATTGATCTCTACTGTGCTAATAAGAAGAGAAACCCAAACCACAAAATCCAAATTTAACTTTGTGAACAACTTGCATTTTAAAGGCAGGCAAGGAGGGAGAAGGGATTAAGAGAAAGAATGGTGGAAGAGGAGATTGGTTTTAAATTGGAAGTTTAACCTGGTACTTTGCTTTAACCCCAAACTATGCACTATAGCACCACACAGACATAAGACTTCCATACTTTTGTGAATAGTTGCAGCTGTAGCTTCAATTTTCTATATTTGTTATTTAGAATTCCAGTAAACAAGGAGGTAACTAAGTTTAAAAAAAAGTCACAACATATTTTTATTTGCAATCAGTAAGATTTCTACATCAGAACAGCATGACTTGTCATCAGAAGAAGCATACATCTGTTCAGGAGAGTATTGCCCTGGCAAGAATAGCACACAAGAATATTCTTAATTTTATGTGGAAACTTCTAGTTAGGCATGTATGTGACATCACCTCAACAAAAGGCAGATAATGATAATCCCCAATTTAAGCCAGTTTCCCACATCAGTGTCTAAGGCTGTCTACTGAGATACTCATAAAAACCAGTTGAGGGCTAGGTAGGAAACTTCTGTGCCTACCCATGTCATTTTCCTCCTAGAGAACAACTGAATGGCTGACTTGGTACCTTATCTCACTGCTTGCTTCTCTCTAACTTCTCTTTTAATTCCTGCCTGTTACAAATCCTCAGTCTTCCCTGTTCCTTGGAAAGGGATTCAAATCCTTGACTCAGGTATGTAAATGCCATTCTTTCAGTTTTATTTAGGTTGTTTTGTTTTCATGTTACAGCAAATTAAAATAAACACAATATAACCCAAGCAAATAATTTATTTCTCCTAATGTAAGTTATATTTCTCCCATATCAGATTTTTAATGTGCAAGCCTTACTTAAATCACTACTGAGGGAGAGCAGTATGAAAGAAAGCTACTTGCCCATGGAATATTGAAAGGACTTGTTGGCTTCCATTATCTTGTTAACTCAAGTTTTTGTGCTTGGTTAGTCACTGCTAAAATACTCAGTGACCCCAAAATCTCTCTGTCCTTCATTCTTGTATAAGCTGATGCTAACCATTCAGCATTCTACATCCTGTTACAGTCAGTTATGCAAACCATTGCTATGGGCACATGCGTTTTGGTGCACTCCTTCAAAGCTACATCAAGCCTGAGAGACAGTTTCACACCAACTCATGATACTCCATCCTATTTCTCTTCCCAGGTTTCCTGAAAACAACTAGAAAAATCCCCTAGATGACATTTTTAGATTTAACATTGAGGTTTTCTTTTAGTGACTACTCTGAATCTTGTTTCAATTTTAAACTTTGAGATTCAGTTCATCTTTAGTCTGGCACACTCTCTTATGGATCAAGTCAGGTGTCTCACCTTCCCCCCATTACATACCTCATGATCTGCCCTCCTGAAACTTTTCAAAAATAAGACACAAGAGCAAGCACCTTGCCTTGAAAACTGTCATTTCAGATCTGACTTTCACCTGTCTTAATTACTACTATTGAAAGTAATAGAAATTGTAGTTGAAATTACATATTATTGAAGTGTGGTAATGAGAAGTTATTAACACAGTTACGATTGTCCGGATAAGGTCCCTCTGCCAGCAATAAGATAAGCCAGCAGATTTTCTACCCCTCCACCTGCTTGTAACTTAAATATTGTACAAATTCAGGATCATCAATAAAATAGACACGCGGGTGTTTTGTAGAAGTACTGCTGGCTGAAATGCGTTTCAGACACTGAAATGGGACATGGAAATTAATACTGAGCATTCCAACAAGGCAAACAAAATGCTTTGGCAATAACAGATTTTGCCGATTCAGAGACTGAGGCCTGCAAATAAAGTTATTACAGAGGGGAGATTGATAATCTCTTGATCTTATTGTCTGGTCTTCCCAGGAGCAAACAATATAACTTATTTGACGTCACATAGCACAAAAAGCATCCTCCATGCCTGTTGAACTGTTTTATAATACCACTGGTGTCTCCCCTTTTTACTTGGTTTCATTTTGCTCCCCTGGGAGACCGCAGGACAAAATCAAAGGTGTCTGAATCCAAAGACCTTAACACTTCACTACATTCTCAATTAACAAATCATCTCAACAACTAATGCTAGTTTCTAATGGCTAACCAACAAGCTTCTGTAGCTACTCTGCACAGTATAAAAACTAGTTTAATTAATTTATTAATTTATCTGATCTAGGTAAAGATGTGCCTGCTTACTGCATGGGGGGTTGGACTAGATAACCTTTAAAGGTCCCTTTCAACCCAACACATTCTATAATTTTAATATAATCTCATTGGGCTCATTTGCATATTGTTGACACCCTTGGTAGGGATTAAAGAGATGCTACTCTATTATGGCATAAACTAAGACACTAAACTATCTATGCTGCCCAGATAGAGATAAATCGTTAACACTTACGTATCACTACTACAAGGAGTAAGACCACAGAGTAAATTCAGCACTAATCCAATCCTTACAAACACTAGTGGAGAAACACGGCAAACTGACCTTCTGCGTTTCAGACTCCATCTTTCTCGTCCATTTCCTTCAATGTTATGGGAACAGAATAGAATGCAAAACCAAGTACTAGTATCACTAGCCTCTTTTAGCCAGGACTAAGAGAAGAGGGATTCAGCTCAGCTTTTTCTGATCATTCACAGCTTCAGTAACAGATAAGAACTTCAAAAGCTAAGGTGAATCAGACTAAAGATGGTAAATTGCAAATGTCATGATATACTTACAGAAATTTGGTACTTGCATCATCACGGTAGTTTTAAAGGAAAAGATATAGTTTTTATTAAGCCAGCAAGTCATAAGATAAGACAGTATCATGTCAGAGTAGAAAGCAGGAGCCAATGCCATGGCTTCACAGATCCTAAAACTTTTTCTGAGGACAGATTTGGAACTACTTGCTGTTCAGAACAAAGGTATATCTTATTTCAGGAAGCCAGTAAGATTTTACAAGCATTTTTAGTATTTTTGAAATGGCTTAAGCTGTTCAATTTAAATTAAATCCTGAAATTCCAGAGATCTAATGATGGATACTATGCTTACCATATTGAACAGGCATTTTTGTACACATACACACACAGGTGCGCACATCCATATGCACGGCGTGTACATTTTGCAAAATTAAAAACAAAACAATGCAAACATCAATAAAGTTTTTTACAACTACATAAACACTTTTCTGAAAGATTAAACATAGAGAATAATCATACCAAAATAGTTTTACGTTCATTTACTAAACAAGACCTATATAAACATAAATTCACCCATCAAGTTTAAGGCAGTCATTATATACTTCAACAAAAAAACAACGCACACAACTATTCACACTAAATGATTTTAGTGAACTGTATATATGCTTTACAAGAAGAAAAACATTATACTGCTAGTAACCTGATGGTAAAGGCATTTTACTTTGGAAACTTTTGTGAAAACTTTGGGCAGCTTATCTGCTAGTGAACTATTATTTCTTCAAGGCTTTTATTTTCTCTTCACTTCTGTCTTTTGTTTTCTTTGGCTTTTATTTTACCTCTGAAAAGGCATGAGCTCTATGCACAATTTGTTTTCCTCATTTTGCTTAAACCATGCGAGTACCAAGAAACTTATTTCCATTAAAAGAGAACAGTCAAACACTATAGTAGAATAATTCATTTCATTTAGCTGCGGAGAAGAGACACAATGCTAAACTCTATTCAGTGACGGTCCTGTTGATCAACTTACATGATATAGAGGCATCTACATTGAAGCCCTCAGCTCAAATAACTTT
The DNA here is from genome assembly GCF_001431845.1 of Calidris pugnax. Lineage (NCBI taxonomy): Eukaryota > Metazoa > Chordata > Aves > Charadriiformes > Scolopacidae > Calidris > Calidris pugnax. The sequence goes on from NW_015090810.1 coordinate 2,262,325, forward strand.
CAAGAACTCTCCTATTCATTGTAGCTGCAAGTTAAATTAGACCCTGGAACAAGTGCCATACATTTTAGCTATTAATACAACCAATTAAAACAGCAGTATTAACTGCAATAGCCGTAATGAGGTATCACATTCTTCATGTGCTTCTCCCTGTGTACCTATTTTTTCAGAAAAGACTCCTGTCCCCTTCTCTCATTAGCTACTTTTATTGCCCAATTAATTGGTAATTGGGTCAAAGTAACGCTGTTTATCACTCGCATACTTAGAACACAGTGATCTAATACTAAAACACAACTGGAAAAGTCCTAATTGCAGTATGTCCATTTCAATTAAGCTAAATCTTAGAAAAAAATGGGAATGTTTGACCAATAGGTTCTTCTTGACCAATGGATTTCTTAAGAAATATTCCAGTTCCTTCTTGTCCTTTTAAAGCAAGACAGTATTTTTATCATTTATGTCTCTCCTGTAAAAACACTTGCTCTCAATTCAACATCAAAACCGTCTGCCACCTTGCAAACTCACACCTGGATTTTTGAGTAATCTACAGTGAAATGTATTTTCTTGCTGCCCCACAGAACAGTCAGTTGCACAGAATTGAGAAGGACTGCTAGAAGTAAGGATATGAAAAATGTAAGAGACTCTATACTTAACAAGGAAAAGTAAAACTTGCATCAGTGCCTAAGTGGTAGATCCAGTGGCTGTGAACTACTGATGTTATTCTTAAAGCTTAACCTATAGTTTTAGTACTTACTCAGCTCCTCACGTACATATCCCAAAGAGGCCATTTCTGTCGATTTTGAATGCCACACATAACAGAGGACTGACACATCATAAAGAACTAAAAGGGTTACTGATGACATCTTGCCTTCAAGGGGCTGGTGCTGGCATCTTACTCATACTATTTAATCTCTATCATGGGAACAAAGGAAGAGAAAATTAGCACGCTACTCTAAAAGTTCACCAACTCTGATGATTTAAGTGTTATCTAAACTTTGTACTGGCTGCTGAAGGGAAGAAAGTTTTACCCATAATCAACCTTGACTGCAAACAATTGTTCCCGTAAGAATATTACGAAGTTTTTAATAAGACTAGCTTCTCATTCTTGGAAAAATCAAGCAGTTCCTAGAAACTCCTTGGAAAATATTTCATTATTTTTTAAAATTCTACATACTTTCAGGTAGTGATTATGTCAGATTTTTCCTCCTTAAATCCTACCTAAAGTCTATATAGCATTCTTAGCCATTTATTTCACAAGTCCAGAAACTTTGGAAAGTCTACATTCTTCATTGTTTTCTTAAGATTTTTACATTTGTATGACTAGGTCAATCCATCCTAAATCAAGGACACGCACTCATTCACTGGTTTTGGTGTTCATCTTAGCTCTCAATAAACTTATGTATTACTTCACACCTCATAAAATATGCCTGTTGCTTTAAGAGGTGGCCAGATATGAATATTTGCAGCAAACCTGCTTGTGTACACTCAGCAGCCAAGGGTTGAATTGGTTTCATTTTCCAATGATGATATTATATCCGGTCACCCTTGTTATGCACCATGACTCTTTTTGAGATGCATTAGGAACAGTCCTCTTCACTTCTCTCCTTCAATCAATCTATATTTTCACCTTGATCCACTCATATTCTGTTTGTCCAAGATAAAATAATAAGGTTTTGGACATATAGCTAATTATTAAAAGTTTTGTTTGTATAGGAGCATGGTGCATATAGTTACTACACTGGTATTATCAGTCTTTTCACAAAGCATGTTCTTTGGTGCTGTGTTATCATCAGTGAAAATACTTCACACATTACTCCTATCTATCACTGATTTCACAATTCTTCAATTAATTTTTAGTCCAGAAATATGAAACCTTCTACACACAGAGAGTCACTGAAAGAAAAGCTCCTTTTTGGCTCTGCAGTACTTTGATATACTTCTTATCTGCCTATAATAGACATGGAAAGTAAGACAACAAAGTTCACTGCATCCTTCCTAGCTGCACTCTTACAGTGACCTGGAACACATCAGCGCTGTGCCAAGAACAAACTAGCTCTCCCTGTTTCAGAATCACTGTTAAGAAAATCATCAGGTCACAAAATTACAGCACAGGAATTACAAGTCCAGCCTTGGACTCATCTTGATAATTTGCAATCTTCCAAAAACACTAAGAGTTAGGTTCACACAACCACGTAAAGAAGGGCTTTGGCTGTCTAGCAGAAAAGGCTAGATTTTAAGTCTAACCCACTCTCTGCTATATGATCTTCCCAGGCAACTTTGACAGTTGCTCTACAAACAGGTATTAAAGAGGTGTTTACATCTCACCAATGAGCCTGCCATAAACAGCCTTTGCTCTTTTTTCCCCCCTCTCAAAGTTTTAATTAGCATTTCAGCAATACAGCAGAGTTGATATTTACTGTAGATTAATTTTAATTCTCAATTGCTTTCATACGGGCAAGAAAAAAAAAAGTGTCATAAACAGTGTGAAAAACAGGAGTAAGTAAAGCACTGAGGTTAACGCCTTTACAGTTATAAACTTCCAGACAGAAATCATCTTTGATACAAGTTTACAAAATGAGTATGTGGAAGCCTCCAGGCTCTACTGCAATACTAAATACATAAATAATAAAGCTACTATTAAGCAGACTTTCTCGATTTGGCCTCAAATGCAGTCTTCTAGCCCATCCTACCTGTACCAAGAAAATAACCCTTTGACTTCAGAATACAGAAATAAGAGTTATTCCCCACCTTTGTGGAATTGTTTTGCACTTTGCACCGTTTTGCTTACTGTTGTTTCTTCTTAAGAAGAAATATGAGGTATTCTCATTTGATTTTTTTCCTCCTTTTTTTTAATGTAAGAAAACATTAAGGCCAGAAAAAGTTTCAAGCTACTGCAGGTATTTTGCACTTAGGTACCCAGCCTACATTTTACATGTAAATAAGGTAAAAAATTCAGAGACCGAATCCACCCTAATTTTTCTAACTAGCTTACTCTAGTATATAAAAACATCCTAACTAAAGTTCTACAAAGAAAAGATTTTTAGAAACACTGTAATCATTTACATTTTCAGAACACTGCATGTGGGGGGTAAAAAAAGAATGTGTGTTTCTCTTGTGAACTAGTCTACAGGTTCTGGGTGGCATCTACTGCTTAATAATAAAATCTTTCTCATCAAGTACAAAAAAAAAAGTCCTTGCCTTTAATGCATTAATGGAACTATAGTTTAAAATATACAAGATAAAAAAATAAATTAAAATATTTGTGATAGCTATGATCAGAGGTCTCAGAATCACAGAATCATTGAGATTGGAAGTGACCTCAAAGTAACATAGGCCCAGCCCCTTGCTCAAGCAGAGTCAGTTAGGGCAGGTTGCCCCAGGACTGTGTCCAGTCAAATACGAAGCCGTGGAGTTTTGTGCTTGGAGGTATGTGTGAATTTGTGCCCATTGCCTCTTGTCCTGTCACAGGGAACACTGTAAAGAGCCTGGCTCTGTCTTCTTCATTCTCTTCCTTCAGGTATTTATATACACTAAGATTCCTCCAAGCCTTCTAAGGCTGGATAGAGGGGAAGGATCACCTCCCTTGACCTGCTGTCAGTGCTCTTCCTAATGCAGCCCAGGATGCTGTTGGCATTTTTTTGCTGCAAAGGTGCATTACCTCTATGGTTAGCTTGTTATCCACTGGGGCCCCAAGGTCCTTCTCTGCAAAGCTGCTTTCCACAGTTGACCCCCTGTCTATAAGTCATCTCTGAATATCTTTGAAATAATAACTATTTGTTTGATCCTATCCATGCAAAAAGCATCAGTTCTTCTCTAATATGACATCTTCAATACACCGTATCATGGACCTTCTGTTGTCCCAAGAAATTACTGCAGAAAGAAAGTAGAAAGTATGGAAGCAGAAGACACCAATAACCAGCACTGCATCAGATTACTGTGAGCAGAGAGCACATCAAAAGCCATTCTTTCCAAGCAGAAAGTGGCAAGGGTTCTTCTGGCCCTGTATGAGCGTTGAGATCAGATAATCAAAGGAGCAGGAAGAAAGCCTGAAACTGCACTTTCTCTATAAACAGGTCGTCTGCAGTAAAAAACCACCAGTCTTGCACAAGAGCCTATATGATAATCGCAGGAACTCAAGAACAGTAGAACAATAAGAGAAACAACTGATAGAAAGTGGATGCAAAGGAGCCCAAGGAATCCCAGTCTGATGCATCAATTGGACAAGAATCTGGTCCACTAAATTGTACCAAGCTGTACTATGCCGAATTAATCGGAAACTATTTCTCGGAAAGCTAAAGAACAACAATGGGTTTTGACATCAAGATGTGGTACAGAATAAATTTATCTTCTAGCTCTTCCTCATCAAGGAAGGAGGAAATCTGACAGGTATCGTATTAAGGCAACCCAGCAGAAAGTCTCTCTCACCTGAAGATACTTCTTATGGTTCTTTTGCTTATAAGACTTTCCAGAGTTACACTTAACCTACTTAAAAGTGCAAATGGAAATCTTAGTTTATTTATTAGTGTCTGTGCCTCCACAAATACACTCAACTTCATTGCAGAAGTACTTTTAATGGGTAGCTCTCTCAAAAATATATGTCCTGAAAAAATCATCATGAATATGACTATCCTATCTTGAATCACGTGGTGATGTAGCTCAGAATTCCCCATAACGCAATGAACATTGTTTTCCTGAATAATGAATGTGAATATTCCCATGTATTATATATTCCTGACCACTGAGAAATAGCGTGCTCCCTCTGGGATGAGAAAAAGCGAAGCGTTGCTACTGAATGAAGCAGAAGGTTTGTATTGCAGTATTTAATCCATGCCCCATAGTGACCTGGCACTTTTTAGTGGTCAGTTTGCATTGACTTGATGGACAGTGGAGGTTGCATATAGGATCCTTGCACCTAAATATTCTTAGAACGATTTAAATAGAGTATTCACCTCTCACATAGCAGAAATTTTCTCAAGCCTATCAAAATTAAGCCTTGTTCACATTACGAAAAGTGACATCTCTCTCCAAAACACATGTTCTCTTTTTCTGGCTCTTCCCTAATCTCATGTAACATTAGCAAATAGGTATGGTGTCTATTTTTAAGAAAATAAATAAATAATAATCAGTTTAAAGCTGGTAGGTAGTCTGTTCACCCAATATAGTAACTAACCTGTACTTATAAAAAACCAACTCCACATGATTTTTTTTTCATCTGCAGTATCAGATTGTATCTTACTACTTAGAAGTAAACAGTGAAAGCTACAAGAAATGAGTGCTAAGTTTTAATATTTATATTTAATATTTAAAGATTTATCATTATTACATCATGTATCCAGCATTCCCAAGTTGACAATATTCCAAAAAGATCATAAAGTAGAAGTAAAGCCCTAAGAGAACTGACATATTTGAACCGAAGCAATTAAAGGGTTGAAAACTGAAGTGTTATAAAATTATTCAATGACCAAGTGTGCACATTTAATTTTTGTTACCTCATTAAGACGGAAAAAAATGTATTGACTGTTGATTTTCTATAAATGAATACTTTGAAGGAAAGTGCCCTATAAAGCACCTGGTTTTGCTAGAAACTGAGTCAAGTCTAACCTATATCTGGAGGCAAAAGCTGTGTACTTGTTCTACCACCAACCTCACCCTAAACCAGCTTAAGCTAGTTGAGAAACTGAATTGAACCTCACTCAGGGAAGATTTTGCCTCATCCCATTTCACTGCTGCAAAGCTTTTTTAAACCATATTATCTTTTATCTTTCTCGTACTTTCAGATACTTCAATTTAAGAAAGTGGATATGAAAGAGAGAGAAAACACCTGCTCCAGAGTAGGTATATATGGAAATGCATAGCCATACTGGAAAATTCTCTTTTCAAAACCTGAGGAACCAGTGTACTGTTCATTAAGCTTGGTATTTCTACATCATGCTTTTTTGTAAAATCTACATAAACGAAGTAATACATGAGCAGGAATTTTCTGTAGTCAAGAACCAGAAAAAAAAAAAGGCAAAACTCAATGTTCAGAAACAGTTTGTTATCTGGTGCATAAAGCTTACATGAAGATAAATAAGGTCATTAACAAGATCACGAGACTATGGTAAGTTTTACAAATAAATTAGAAAATTTCTCTAAACAAGCAAGGAAGTACAAATCTCAATAATAATTACAGGAAGATATAGAATGCCAAGTAATATCATACAATGCTATACAATTTAGATGAAGAGCATCCTCACATCTGTTGAAAGAAATTTGCTTACTTACCAAATGTCATGTAGATTTTTCATATTTTTAGAATACATAATTATGTACTATTTTTACACAAAATACTGATTTTTGACTATTTACTCCAATTGTTCTCTCTCCATCCTCCCTCCTGTTTTCTCTTCACAACCAAAAAAGTATAAAAAAATCCCTTTATATGCTCTGATATTAATTTTCTTAAATTGTGTTCTTCCCAGTCTAACTTTGTGACATAGGAAACAGAACAGTTTTAAGACATACATAGTACATGGTTGAGAAATCACCTGGATTTCTCAATGTATTAAATAATTCTCTCTCTGAAATCCAGATCCCATAAACTAAAGCTAAAATATTTATATTGGATGCTATAGTAAGAAATGTAATTCAGAGAATCTATTTCAATACAACTGTTATAGCTAGGCTGACAAATTGAAAGGGAGTAGGGAATGGGAATAGTTGAGAATCACTAAGACCAGCAATTTGTCAATAAAACAGGTACTACACCTGATTACAATGATCCATGCAATGATTCACAGTTGATCTTCATTACTTTTATAATCATGACATCCTTTCACAACCAGTTAAATGCTTCATTTAAGAGTGACAGGCAGCCTGAAACAATAAACCTCGTATGTGGACATGAAATAATTTAATATATCAAAAGTTTGAGAGTAATGCACATGGTATTTACTTGATACATAATAGTGCAGATCAGACAGTCTCACATGGGAGATGTTCCTCAAAAACTGCCTAGAGTTAAGCCAAAGCCTTTAGTATCATACTCAAAGTAAGCACACAGACCAAAAAAAAAAAAAAAAAAAAGGATAAAGGGAGGGGAGTTGGGACGATGACAAACTTGCTAAGGTTGCAGGCAGATGACTAGACCTGGGCCAAGTTTTAGCTAACTGAACAGTACATGGAAAACTACTGGAGGTGACATAAGAAATTGCTGGACATAAATGGATAACATTAAGAACCTAATACATGTTACTGAAAGGACCATAAGGGAGAGCCAGATTTCACAGAGAGTTAAGGGGAAGTTATGTAAGAAATGGCCAAAATTCAGTTGGTAATTGGAGGGGAGAGTAAGAAATCTTTTGGGAGGCAGATCTTCTAAATCCCATCAGTACCCAGGTAATCCCATTAGTAATACCACGGTTATGAGCTGAGCAGGAGTATTTGTGTATTCTACAAGCATACTTGAAACTCAATTAGCTAGAGAGAAGGATCAGGTCAGGCCAGCAGTTGTGTTCATGTTTTATGTGGATGTTGTTTATATTTCTGTGGATGTCTCCAAAAGTGTTTTTCTCCTGTCTGTTTTAATGTCTGTAAAACCAGTTGTGTCTGTATTGTGTGGGTGCACTGGTTCAAAGCACATGCTCAGCCCCACAGGATCTGGAAACATCTAGCAAAGAGCAGAGAATTATTTCTTGGTCTTGAAGCCAAGGTATGTGGCTACCCTTAACAATATATGTGGAGATCTGAAAATGACAAAATGGTTCTACTTGAGAGACGAAAGTAGAATGTCAATAATAAATGGACATCTGAAGTTCTTGGTTTATTAAATGGCCTTTCCAATCACTCACTTATTGCCTACTCTTATGATGCCACTTTAACAAAAAGGTACTGCTCATCGGTGAGTGAATCATAAAGCCAAAGCTATCACCTTTTACAGCACACATTATTTTGGTACACATACTTGATTAAAAGTTTGCTTCTTTACTTTAATACTTTTGTGAGCAGATTCATCCTGTCACATTACTTTGGAAAAATCTAATTTGCAGAAGCATCTGCTGTCACATTTTGGCAAATTCTCCACAATGCCTTCCCCTTAGACAGCACAGATCATGCTAACAAAAGCAAAAGGCAAGGGTCTGATGAAGTCCATTTGTCATCAACCCAAATAACCTTTCTTATATATAGTAAGAAAGGCTTGCTGGTACTGAGCCCATTACTGCACGTTGCTGGAAGCAAACATTCTCTTCTCTAAAAATAAACACAGCACATTGACAAAACTCCCCAATACTCAGTTTCTGTTATCCAACGTGGAGAGAAGGCCTTACATTTCCAGAGGCACTGGTTTCTAAATACTTAAGATTTGGGGCAATCACATCTTTTGAAAACCAAAACACTTGTCCTCAAAATTATCTCAAGGAGCCTAAACTGGATAGTCAATCTTTCACAGGGATTAGAGAACTAGCACAGAATGATAAGGAAAGGAAATGTCAACCTACTTTACAACTTTGCTGTATCTGGAATCAAAACAGTAAAGTGTAAGCCAAGTTCTTACGCTTTCGAGTCTTCAGTGAACTACCACATGTAAGCATCTAACAAAATTTGGTCAACTACTGATGGAGCAGTTATCTTTTCAAAGACCTTTTACTGTGTGGCTCACATCAACTACAGTGTTGTTCTGGTCCTTGAAAAACAGCAGGTTTCAGTGTATTTGCACATTAAATACAATGTTCAATGTTCTTCTCTCATGATGCCTTTGCCCAACTTCCAAACCAAATTGATTAAAACAGACACCACCTGTAAACAGATAATTGTTTTCTACCATAAAATGTGTGGGGAGGACGGGACGGACAAACAACCACAAAAGCAAAATCCTCTTTTAAATGTTGTTGTCCCATTACCAAATAGAGAAAACTTTTACACATTCTTTTTAAGATGTAAAAGTGCCATTAGATGTGTTTAAACATTTTAGAGGTAAATTCTATAGAAATACACTCCTCAATCCCAACGCCTGTATGTTCCACTGGCTTACACCCAGAATACCTGTAATTCAGAAAACCATTGCCCAAACAGTAACTGACTAAACTAGAATGATACAGAACTGGCCCCTGGGAAGAACTACTTCAAAATTCTGCAGAATAATGTCTCAGGGAAAAAAAAGTGGTCAAATACAGCCAGTTACAGCTATTTCCAAGGCTGCCTTAACTATGCTTTAAAGGGGTTGCAGATGCAGCTGTGACAATAAGAAGAGTAATTTTTAAACAAATTAAATTTTATACACCTAGTTCAAAAGCTGTCATCGATATTACATTCACAAGGCTAATAAGTTCAAAAATATATTAATTCATTTTACCCAATAAGCAGCCCAGTCTAGTTCAGAATAATTTACCACCATCAAAACAATTTTGGTTATCAAGGAGAGGAAAAAAAACAAAACCCAGCACCAAACCCAAAGCAAAACCAAATCATCTGCCACACTTGCCTCTGAATCATAAGAAACAAGTACACATTACTGCAAACTTTAAAAAACTTGTAGGAAAACCTTCAGGGAAGCCTGCTGTGCCTGTGTTTACTAGGCACCCATTACACTTACCCTAAAGTTTGTTACTTAAGATGCATCCTTTAAAAGCACTCTAATTTAACAGCTAAATTTATAATGCTTTCAATGCAGGACACATAGGAAAGAGAACAAGTCCTGTTCTCAGACTGCAGAGAATGAAAAATTCTCCCAGAATTTCTTGGTGCAGAAGAAGCTGCACCTTTCCTAGGCCACCATGAATCAGCCTAGTGAGAGTGTCTTTCTGGGCTGAACTTACTGTCACACTCACTGGGGTAGCAACAAGGCAAAATGCAGCTGGCTGGGCTGCAGTCCTATTGCGTGTCTTGAGTGGAGCACGGAGGTAGCCACAGGGCCTCAGGTAGACTTCAACAGCAAATTAAACCCTCTAGGAATGCTCTGACATGAATTGTCTCCTTGGTTCCCTACTTCACCCTAATCTGGGCCCTGGTATGCTATGGAGCTGAGGGGAATACTTCCATATTCTTAAGATTGGCCTTCTTGTGGCCAAGGCGGCCAATGGCATCCTGCGGTGCATCAAGAAGAGTGTGTCCAGCAGGTTGAGGGAGTTTATCCTCCCCCTCTACTCTGATGAGGCCACATCGGGAGTACTGTGTCCATTTCTGGGATCCCCGGTTCCAGAGGACACGGAACTGCTGGGGAGGGTACAGCAGAGGGCTACAAAGATGATCAGGGGACTAGAACATCTCTCTTATGAGGAAAGGCTGAGCTACTTGAGTGTTTTTAGTCTAGAGAAGAGAAGACTGAGGGGGAGATCTTATCAATGCTTATAAATACTTAAAGGGTGGTTGTCAGGAGGTTTTCAGGAGTGCCCAGTGACAGTCCAGGAGGTAATGGGCACAAACCTGAGCATAGGAAGTTCCATCTATTCATGAGGAGGAACTTCTTTACTTTGAGGGTGGCAGAGCACTAGGTTCCCAGAGAGATGATGGAGTCTCCTTCTCTGGAGACATTCAAAACCCTTCTGGACACATTCCTGTGCAACCCACTCTGGCAGGGAAGGTGGAGTACATGACCTCCAGAGGTCCCTTACAACCCCTGTGTTTTCAGGAGTGCCCAGTGACAGTCCAGGAGGTAATGGGCACAAACCTGAGCATAGGAAGTTCCATCTATTCATGAGGAGGAACTTCTTTACTTTGAGGGTGGCAGAGCACTAGGTTCCCAGAGAGATGATGGAGTCTCCTTCTCTGGAGACATTCAAAACCCTTCTGGACACATTCCTGTGCAACCCACTCTGGCAGGGAAGGTGGAGTACATGACCTCCAGAGGTCCCTTACAACCCCTGTGATTCTGTGATATGTTTGGAACATTTATATAGTGTAGACAAAAAGCAGAAATCTTTCTTTTACCAAATTCTCTCAGGATGGTAACTGTTCATTTACTGCCACCTCCAAGGGATACAATCTTGTTTGCTGTGCCTGAGGCAGAAGTGGTCAGAGTAGTGCCATACTTGTAGTTGGTTATTATCATTGACGAGAGCTTTTATCCAAAGCTTAGCTGATACCAATATTGCAGGGTGATAGAGAGTAGTGTTTCCTGCAGACAACCCTACAACAAGCTCTTCCCAGAGAAAGTAAGAAATTCTTTCTTTCTCTCTGCACATCTAAGGCAAGTATTACTCTCTAGCATAAACAAACTCCCTATGTCCACCAGCTCTCAAATACAAACAAAAGCAGTTAGGAGGAACTGTTCCGCCTTCTCTATCTAGGAGCAGAGTTACCAATTGGCATGATTTTTGATATTTTGGGGAAAATGTTCAAGACGGCCAACTGTACAATGTTAAAACAGGATTCAGAATCAAGTGCATGGGTTGAAATACGTAAAGTAAGTGAACAGAACTGCGAAGGGGGAAAGAGGAAGCAGTCTGAAAGCCTGCACATGCACAAGTCCAGCACACAGACTGCTTACTTCACAGTTACTCAGTGATGGACTAATGGGAAGATATAAAGATGTTCAAGTTCTAAGTTAAAATATGCTACAGCACTTCTGAATAAGCTTTCTGGAAATTTCTGTGTTACATGAAAGTGTTTAACTGAGACTTTTGGCAGCACTGGTACAATACAAGCAGCTGCTGTTCTAAAAAAATCCAGATACAAAGGAATAGAGAAGCACTGGTGAATGGAAAAAACATTGCCTGGATGCATTGCCAGAAATACATTTTGGAACTAAACAGCCACATTCCCTTAAGGCGTTTCAATATCTTGTCCTCGCAGAAGACAGCTAAATTACAACTGTTCAAAAGAGTCAAAGTGAGCCATTCAACAAAGCTACGGACCTTGGAACAAAGTTCCAAGCCACAAAATATTACCTGGCACTTTTATTGTGTGATTCAGGGAGCTGTTTGTTTGTTGTTATTTAGGAGCATTGTAGTCACAAGTTGTGTATAAACAACACTTGAAAACCCCAAGTGTCTTATGAATTTTTAGAATGAATGCTTATTTACACTCATTAGTAGGATAGTTCAGCATTCCTTTTTTTTCTGCAAGAGACAAAATGACAACACAAGAACAAAAATAGCACCAAGAATCGGAGAAAAACACCACCAACCAAACCAGAGACAGAGAGTGACTCACACAGATTATTTTGGAGATATCTACCAATAACTGCATACACTAAAATCAAGAATACATGAATCCTGATATAGGATTATTCACCCTGTGAAATGAATGAATGCATCCCAATTTGTCTTCACAAGACACAGAAACACATTGTAAATTCTGTAATCCACTGTAAAAATATAACACAGTAAGTTCTTTAAAGTGCCTTCTCAGCTAAACTGTACAGAAGATAAAAAGCACACCCTATTGACAGTGTACACAAAAGATAGTATTTAACAGACTTACGTGGTTACAACCTAAGCAGTAAAAAAAACTAACTTGAAATTCAAATGTTACATATTTAATGAGGAGTCAAGTACAGCTGAAACTACCAGTAACTCAAGTCAATACTTCTAATTAACCCTTGAGTTTTGTACAATCTTAAGGTAAATTTGGTTAAAGTCCTAAGACACAAATACTTCATTCTATCAAGAAAGCAAGACAGAATTTGTTCTTTGGAGATGGTAGAGCAGAGTATTAAGATATTGATGTGCTATTCAGCTGTTTCATACTGGATTCAGAAGGCAAGAAATATGCCCAAGCCTTTCATAAAGCCACTTCACTTAAATCCTGCATTTTCTTCCTACAAGAGTCAAAAAAATAATGGCACATAAAAATGATAGGGAAGAAAAAAAAAAGTAAGTTTTTAGTTTAAACCAAACATCTCTAACGTTTATACTTATGAATACAACTGAGTCTGAGAAAAGGTAAACTTCACAAAAATTATCTACAAGGTTTTTGCATTCTCTCTCCTGTTCACCTGCAAGCTCTTATTGCTAAGTCTTGCTTCTTCCCAAAAGGGTAGTAAGATCACTACAAGAACAGATAAACCACTATTGCCTCCTCATGTCAAATTTGGAACAGTCGTAGATTTAATTCTTTTTAAGGCCTCGATATTATTCTGATTTTTATTTCTTATATTCATTATCTTAAAAACTGCTCAGCCATACACAACTCTTCCATTTTCATAAGGCCATTGGGCAGAAACTTACTGAGGACTATAACTTTCAATAGGAACACTGTGCTGGTAGCTTTTACAATACTCCTTCCTCCTGAAACACCTCTAAGTTTTCAGTCATTCAGGGTGAATTTGCGGAGAAACATACACATGGCCAAAGGACTCATCAACTTGTTGTTGACCATCCTCATAAAAAAAGAAAAAACACATAAGGGTCCACAAATTAAGAGAAGCTGAAAACCACAGCTCCAGATACTACAAAATCTTAGTTACAGAGATGGGGCTTTAAAATAAATTATCTTAGGTCAGCTTATAACTCCACCTCTCCTTCCTGGATCAAGTTGTTCTTATTTTTCTAAGTTTGGTCTGTTAAGTATTCACATATCATTTTGCTAACAAATTAACATAAATGGAAGACAGCACCAATATACTGTAGCAATAAGTAAGGAAAGTTGAGATTACTTTCTCTTCAGGAATTGAGAAAACTAAGTTGCTGGGTTTCTTTCCCAAATAAATAACATATAACATGATCCACTTCAAAACAAAAGGAATAAGACACCAGTGGATTTCTAGTGCTTGACCATAATATGACAGATAATAGCACACACATTCTACTTAAATCATTCAGGATTGACTCTGCCCAAGCATCTCCTCACATTGGGAAGTGATTTTTTTCTTATCAAAATCTTCCCCATCAAACTGACACATTTAACACAGCAATCATTATTTCCACTTGGATTTCATATTTGAAAAATTGATCTCTCAGCAAGACATAGGTGCACTAAATACAGAAGAATAATGAGTTATTGATTCCATCCAACAGCACCAATGATTTGAGCAGTAACACTGGATTTGGAGAGTGAGAAGAACTTAGAAATTGAGAGTGCACTGAAACAAGTTGGGGAAAAAAATAGCCTCCAGTTAAGTGGTATTACATTTTTATTGCCTATTATTTTACTAAAAAAAAAAAAAAAAACGCAGCACTGATCAAGCACCCAATTTCTTACATTTAGATACAAGATAGATCAAAGTAGTAAAAGGATTTTTTTTCCTTCAGATAACAAAAAGAGTTGTGCTCATTTTAAATCTCCCAGTGAAAATTACCTCTTCCCTCACGATTTTAAGTGGCAAATGGATTTAGATGACCAGCTAACTTCACCATTAGTATTTATTGTGAATCAATTTGTCCAAACCTCTTCCAAGAATACAGAAGAATAAATGCTATTATTGATTCCAGTTACAGTATTAAGAACTCCTGAAAACTAGTAAATGGCATTTCTGTCATAGTACAGGCAAAGTACCCAGAGTTTATGCAACCACTAAAGAAGTGATAATACTCTATCCAAAACCACAGTTAGAACTGGACAATAGACTAAGAGTCAAATATGGTTCAAAACCTTCCCAGTACTTTCCCCTCTAGGAGGGCTGGCCAAGAACACAACTGCTTTTGCCTTTTGAAGCAATCAGTAAAACCAATGGGATTAATATGTCTCCAACATATGGCAAAGACAATGTAAGTATTCACGAAGCAGAAAGCAAATTAACAACAAATAACTAGTTCACTCTTAAAATTCTACAAGAAGCCACCTATTATTTGCTTCTTCACTTTAAGGAGAATAGCCTACATTGCCATATGGAATCTTTAAAGGAGGATGCATGAACAGATTAGTTCAGTTCATTTGAAGAACCCACCATGCTCCAAATACAATGTTTATAGCTAGGATTTAATATTGACAAGGGCATCCATGACATTCAGTTCTAATACAGAAACACTTGCAGCAATTCAGGCAGCTGAGTCAGAAATTCATTTCTTTATATCACATCTAATTCATAAACATTCCTCACTTCATTTACTTATACTATTTCTTTTCTTTACCTGGAAAAAATGCTGAATTTTTAAATAGAGGTGCTTTGCCATGCCTCAGTAATTACCTCTGTCACCAAGCATAAATCCTTCTACTACATACCAGAGACAGATATTCCAAAACAAGGTTTCTCAAGCAGAAAAGTGACATTTCCTAGCTAAACCTTCAGAAGTTTTATTACACAAGTTAGAAAGTTACAGAAGTTGGAATTTCTGCCTTTGAGGTGTCTAGAGGAAAACTTACTGCATAGGTGAAAGAAAACAGTCAAAGTAGATAAGGATTAGGCAAACTAGTATCCAAATAATTCCCCTGGGTTCTGCCCATCTCTACAGCCAGTTGGACTCCCAAGATGCTGCCAAATGACTCTGAACGGTACAGAAAGTAGCAACGTCACTATCTTGTTCAGCCATACCTACCAATTGGGAGAGAGATGACAGCGTTTGCATTCTTCCTAACTCGACCTCAGTTCTGTATCTTGTGCCAAAAGATTTGTAAGAAATGTCACCACAGTATTCCTACAGACCTGCGATCCATCTCTCAAGCAAATGTTATGACCAGATTTGCAATTTTCCATGTAGCAGCAATAAATTTGAAGAACATGTACATATGCGTATGCCATATTCATACACTTACTTGTTCACACTCACAGTGGGTGAGATGCATCACCTTCCTCTCCTCTTCAAGTACTACCAAACACATCAAAAGCTATTTCTGCACCATGGAATGAACCCAACAGCAGGTGTTTGCACGCTTATTTAAAACTCTAACGATAGCATGAGGTTTTTGTGAAATACTCTCATGCTACTAAAGTCAGAAAGCAAGGGTTAGTATAGATGAGGACAGAAGCAATAAAAGTAATCAACAGCTAGCCTTAATACGTCTGCTGTACACTTTTAGTGCAGTGTCATGGTTTGGGCCGGGTTGGCCAATGACAACACAACAGATGCTCTCCCCCAGCTGTTGCTCCAAGGAGAGGAAGAAAGATAAAGAGATTTATGAGTTTAGGAAAAAGCTAAATTATTTTAATGAAATACTAATAATAAAATAAAAAGAAAATAAAGATACAGTACCTATAAATATATACAAAACCGTATCAAGTTCCCAGGGAGATGTCACCTGCAGACACTGGGAAAGTTCCAGAAATGGAACTGGATTCCAGAACACTCTGATGGAGTAGACAAACTCACAGGGTCCTCCTCATTGAAGAAAAACTGCTGAGAGAGTGCCAAAGAAGAAGAGGCAACCTGACTTCTTCCATCCCTCAGCTTTTATACTGAGCATGGCAGTTGGCTGGAACATCCTACTGGTCAGTTTGGTTCACCTGACCTGCCCACCCATCCCCACAGGTGAACCCCTTCACAGGGTAAACAGCCAAGTCAGCCACCCTGGTTGCCATGGCAACAAGTGTAAGCAAGGGCCTCTCCCACTGCCCCATCCCCAACCAGAAGATGCATTTATTCTGAAAAAACAAAGATTAGCAAATCAAAGATTAAGTGATTTTTAATAATAACTTCCAGGCTGACTACAAAATATTCTCCAGAACTAGCAACAGCAGTAGCTGGAACACTTTATGTTTAGCCTGCTTTTCATGGCTGGCTAGTTACAAAGTCAGTTACATTCAGGTAGACTGGGACAGTACCTTTTAACTGCGGATTCATATGCCTCCTTTTTCAAATCAATAAAAATGAATCATTTTCACATAACACCTCAAAAAAGTAAGGTTAGGTACTCAGTTCCTTTGGCATAAACATGATTTAGTCTCTCGGGCCTTTCAGTGAAGGCCTGAGACAAGAACAGATGGCAAAAAACCTACATACAAGACCACTACTTTCCTGATGACATACACACAAGTCCCTTTTAAAACATAAAACGATCTTTAAATTATTAAATTATTAGCTCTCTAGCCACTAAGGAATGTGTCCAGACTACAAAGTAAGCTACCCTGACATAAGTAATAGTACTGCTTTCAGAAGGTAATACAATGTCATAACATAGTTCCCGCAGTCATCCAATATAACTCCCCATAAAAATGTCAGCAAACAATACACACCAAACTGTTCTGCCTATGAAACTGACATGCAGGGCAGTAAAAGACACGTTATTGCATGTATGCCCTAGCATAGTCCACATCCCACAGTCTCGCTCCATTTTCATGCATTGCTTGAGTGAGTAGGGATACTGCATCCACTTTATTAGAATAAACACTGAATTAAAAATAGTAATACTTGTGCTAGACCCCGTCACCTGTTCACTTGAGAGAAAATCCCACATGAGAGGAAGCTGAAACTCCCAAAAAGACACTGGGTCCATTTGTGGTCCTGGTCTGCATTGCTAGACAGATGTACATGGAAAACAGTATTTCAAGTGCTGCCAGTGCAAGCCAGTCAGACCCATTTTAAGAATTTGCCTCTGCTGTGGTTTAACTCCAGTGGGCGTCTAAGCACCACACAGCTGCTTGCTCACTCCCTCACCATGGAATGAGGGAGAGAATCAGAAGGGTAAAAGAACAAGAACTTGTGGGTTGAGATAAGACAGCTTGATAGGTAAAGCAAAAGCCTTGCACACAAGCAAAGCAAAACACAGAATTCGTTCACTACTTCTCATGAACAGGCAGGAGTTCAGCCATCTCCAGGAAAGCAGGGCTCCATCATGCATAACGGTTACTTGGAAAACAAATGCTATCACTCCCAACGTCACCTCCTTTTTCCCCAGCTTTTATTGCTGAGCACAACATTATATGGTACAGTATATCCCTTTGGTCATTTGGGGTCAGCTGCTCTGGCTGTGTCCCCTCCCAGCTTCTTGTGCCATCCTCCCCCAGGCTACTCGCAGTGGATGAGTGGGAGAAACAGAAAAGGCTTGACACTGCATAAGCACTGCTCAGCAATAACCTAAACATCCAAAACATAGCACTATAAAAGCTACTGTGAAGATTAACTTTATTCCAGCCAAAGCCAGTAGAGCCACCTCAAGTGTATGTATTCCAACGCACGCAGTCTGAGGAACAAACAGGAGGACCTGGAGCTGTGCACCCAGCTAGAAGGATATCATAGGAGTAACTGAAACATGGTGGAACAACTCACGTGACTGGAGGATTGCGATGGATGTCTATAGGCTGTTTTGCAAAGACAGGCAGGGAAGAAGACAAGGAGGACTGATACTCTATGTTAAGGAGAACCTGGAATGTATAAAAGTAACTATGGTGATTGTGGAAGTCCTATAAAATGCATCTGGGTCAAGATCACAGGGGTCATCTCCAAGGGGGATCTTAAAGTAGGCATCTGCTACCAAGCTCCAAACCAAGACAAAAAGGCCAACAAAGCAGTGTTACAGTCACTTAAGCAAGCTTTGTATCAACAGAACCTGTTTCCTATGGGTGACTTCAACTATCCAGACATTTGTTAGAACAAGACAGCAGCTCTCATGTCATCCATCTAGTTCCTGGAATGCACAGAGGACTGCTTCCTCATACAAATGTTAGAGGCGTCAACCAGGAATGAGACACTGTTAGACTTGCTACTCACAAACCAAGAAAACCTCCTTTATAATATATTATATATATTAGTGATAGCCTTGGCTTCAGTGATCACAGTGTTGTGGAGTTTGGGATCTTGCTGAGTACACTAAAGGTTAGGACTAAGACAAAGGTTTTAGACTTCAGAAGAGCAAACTTCAGCTCACTCAGAGCTCAGCTTGGAGAGATTCCATACAAAGCTTTCACGGAGGATAAAGGAGTTAGCAAGTGCCACAATTTTTTCAAGAATGCTTTCCTGGAAGCACAAAAACCGTTCATCCCCTTGAAAGGTAAGGGAAGTAGGCAGAGCAGGAGATGCCGTTGGCTTAACTGTGAGCTTCTGAGTCTGCTTAAAACCAAAAGAAAAGTGTACCAGAGATGACAAAGCAGATGAATACCCACTGAGAACTGCAAAGAGATGCAGTTAGAAAAGCAAAAGCTCAGCTCAAACTGAAATTGGCCAGAGATGTCGAAAACTACAAGAAAGGGTTCTTCACGTGTATAAACAACAAGCAGAAATAGAAGGAAAACATTATCCCACTGTTAAACAGAAGAGGTGAATTAGTCACCAACAACACTGAAAAGGCAGAGGTTATCAACACTTTTTTCACCAGCACTGTTTGACTCCAGGCCTTGGGAACAACAATCCAAGTTGATGCAAACACAGACACGCCATCAGTGAAGGAAGAGTCAGTATGTAAACTATTACAGGAGCTTTACCCCTACAAAGCTGTGATACTATCCACCCAAGGGTGTTAAGAGAGCTGGCTGATGTTGTTGCAAGGCCACTCTCCATAATCTTTGAGAAGTCATGGAAATGGGTGGATATCCCAGAAGACTGGAAGAAGACTAATGTCACCCCCATCTACAAGGGCTTAAAGGAGGATACAGGAAATTATAGGACCATCAGTCTTACTTCAGTCCCTGAGAAAGTCATGGAATGAATCCTCCTGGGGGCTATCACAAGTCAAATGAAGCACGTGATTGGGAAAAGCCAGCGCAGATTCACCAAGTGCAAATCATGCTTGACAAACCTGATCACCTTCTAAGAAAAAGTAACCTTCTCAGTTGATGTGGGGCAAGCCTACCTGGATTTCTCAAGGGCCTTTGAAATGGTTCCCCACAGCCTTCTCATAGAGAAACTGTTGTGTTACAGGATAGACAAGTGGATACATTATAGACAAGATTTGAAGGTGTACTAGAAATTTACATCTGTTTCAACGGTTTATAATAGCTTTATGCTGATTCTTCCCATAATGCCACAAAGACTATAATTTTTTTTCATATTAGATTCCAGATTGACTTTACAGTGTTGATTTTTGACCTACAAAATCCTAAATGCTCTGCCATTTTATGAGATATTGGCACAGTACAAATAGGACAGATCCTGTCAAAGAGGTATTAAACGAAGTGCCCTATCCAAACAATTACCACTTTCTAGCCATGGTCATGATCCCTCTAGGTTTGTGTTGTCACGCCAATCTCTTCACAAGATCACCACAGTGATGACACAAGGTAGGACTCACTGACATTGCAATACAACAATTTAAAAAGTTGGTGTAGAAAAAGCCTTTGATTTTAAATCTATTTTAGAAGTTGGTATAAATACCTGGGGGGCACCATAACTGTTAGATTAAACTAAGACGCCTGAATTTCTAAGTGGGTAAGAACTGCTGATGGGCAAGTGGAAGACTAAACTTTTAACAACATGGTAATAGTTGCTTGTGGTAAGGCTTAGAGAATTTGAATTAGAGCAGCTGGAACTTCTACAGCAACAGATGTAACTACAATACAGTGGGAGGGTTAGTTTGGGGGTTCTGTGCTTAAGGATCTCAGACACTGGGATTGCCCTGTAAAGGAAAAAAGAAGAAGAAAACAAAGATTTAAATTTAAAAGAGCAGTGCACTACTTCCCAGCACCTTTCCCTGCTGAATCTTGTAGATGCAGTAGAGCACAGAGCAGTCTGTGTTAGTGTGAAGAATCAATGAGGAAGAAGTGTTCATTTAATTTAATCAAAAAACCCTACAAGCACAAAAGAAACCTTCAAAGCAGTCTGCAAAGACTGAATGCCCTACTACATGAAGCGGAGAGAAGAAAAGGCCCATTGGAAAATAGGCTAATGGTCAATTAGAGAAACAACTTGCACACAGTGAACTGAAGAAGCAAAAATTCCTTCCAGCATCTCTCAGATTCCTAATAGAAATAAGCAGACATTACTACTACCTTCAAGAGAGTAAAGTAGCAAGAAGGAACTAAATAAAGGAAACATCTTCAGCCAAACAATACCCAGCATCCTCCTGTTTAATATAAGCCCCATTTTCTCGCCGTTACTTGGTAACAAGTGGAAAAAAATATGAAGGAACATGGTCAGAGAGAGATAAAAGAAAAGGCCTGGGGAGGCAAGAGAAGGGGCAGAAAGGTGAGTCTAACACCTTGGTCTTCAAAAAGGATAGGGTTGGGTTTGTCTCAGTTACCTAATAATCAAGTCAGGCTCATTATTCATAGTAAAGCTCATAAATAAATTCAGTTGTTTTAGTCCTACTTACATTCTTGCCAAGATACAAGTTCATTGAATTCAGCAATTTTTTTTTAATTTATTTTTTCAGAAAAATAAATAAAAAAAATAAATTCAAAGCATAGGACTGCTGCTAAGTTGCTCAGAGAAAAGGAAAACCTAGTAACCATTAGACTCCCTAAAACCAGAAAGACATGACATTCTCAGAAAATTAATCTTTTCTGAGAATCTGATAAAACATAGGTTACCCACATTTCGAAACATCTCGTCCTGTCCAACATATTTGTGTAACAGTGCTCTGTATAAACTGTCCGTATCCCCTCCTTTTTTCTCTCCCACCACACAGTTACTTTTTTTACTACTGCATGTTTCTGAGGTTAGTGTAGTGCCTCTGGTCAAGAAGGGCACTGGTGCTCCTGTTCAGGGCAGGTTCCAAAGCAGCCTACAAAGCTGTTGCACTGAAGCACAATTTTATAGGGAGATACTCTAATTCAAAGGAGAGGGGAAGGACCAGAATGAAGGCAGGTATGCAACAAAAGATGAAAAGAAAGCCACCCATGATCCCTGCTTCGCGGCATCCTGAATTAGTGAACTGAGCATTGAGAGGGGGGAATATTTATTATAGCCTTTTGGTAAGAATCAGCTAACGATTTTCCCCCCTATATGAGAGGCCCACCTACATTTCCTGATAAGGAACACTTATATTGGGTGACTTGTTACTGCACACTTCACATTTCAGGGAAGAAGAGTTAGCATAAATAAGCGAGAAGTACTATTAATATATCGAATAAATCCCAAGAGCATCTGATGAGAGACAGAACAAGGAAAACTATCATGATGCAGGAAGTAAGTAATCTTACCTACTAGATACAGTAAAAGAGGGCAGAGACTAGACGAAAAGATGCAAATGTTGGGCTGTTACAACTCTTCTACACTTATGTCTAAATGCAAAATCTTATTATGCCAAAAGCAAATGTGCAAGAAGTCAAGGAATCAAACTTGTGAATTAAACATTAATATTACACTTGTAAAGACAAACACTAAGCTTAGTTTATTATATGCTATAACCAGATAAATCACTACAAATATACATTTGGATAATCCAAATTTAAGTGAAAGTTTACCATTCATGAAGGTTTTAAAAAGTAATACCAGAACTAATGACATCACCACAAAATCACGGCAGGATTTGATCTGAGAGGGGAGAGGAAGAAGGGAGAAAACCCACCCACAATTCAAATCAGAATATGCAACTTGAGATCACCTCAATCCCAAACAGCAGGGCCATACATCAGTTGCAGAACTTCAGAGACCATAAAAGCATTATTTTCTTAGATCCTTGAAGATCTCAGGCCACAGTGTTGAACCACCTGAGTATTAGTGCTTTAAATAGGGTGGTATTTTTCAAGATAAATATTCCTGTCTGACAATTTTGCATACCTAAAAGACTCAAATACTCATTGTTTTCCACAGAAGTAAGATTGTTTACTATTGTGTTTGAACCTTGAACTCAATTTGAGGTTAGCATGTCCTACCAACTGATGTAGTAAACATAATTGGAGGAGTAAAGGTAGAAATAAGAAAAACACTAACCAACCCCCTCCCCCAAGTCTCATTAAAGTTCTTAATATTTCAAGCACAAAGCATTTCTGCAGCTTAAACATACCTATTGCATTTAAATTTGCATTGTTTCAACTCCAGTGACAACAATACAGTTGCATTATTTTAGTCATGTTGCATATAACCAGCATTTATTTATTATGGATCAAACACAACAATAACAACAACAACACCACACAAAAGAGTTTTGTTTGAATCTGCATCTTTCTCTGGAGAGCAGCTCAACAGAACTGCATAACAGTGTGTATAGTGCTTTTCACAGGAAAAGAGACCAGGGAGGGAGAGGGGAAACGGCTAAGACTGCATTCCAGCCACAAGATTTACTAAGATTCTATGGGCAGAGGTAATCACTCTTAACCTAGCAATGATAGCAAACAGCACTGAAGAAATACAGCAATATAAAAGAGTAGCCAAATGGGTGGATTCAGCTACCCTGACTTACGATCTTTCATCTGTGAGCTAAAGGTTAAAAAGTAGGATCTCTGTCAACTGTGACAAAGATTCACTCTGTTTTCCTTCTCCTCATACTCACCCTGCTTTGCACATGCTAGGACCAGGAACATAATCAGTTTTCCAAACCTCAAATACCATCACCAAGATAGATTTCCTTTCATTCAGCTAGGAGGATACACACATATCCTGCACAACTAGGTGAAAAGATTCCCCTAAATTATTTTTTATTCTTGTTCTTGTTTATTTAGGAAATAATAGTAAATCAGGATGACAAGAAACTTTCATAACTCTCCCTATTTTGCCCAAAGGTTTACTGTTTTGTAGTTTATTTGCTGTTTGCCTGATATTTTTTTTTTCAGTTTCAGTTTTAAGACACTGGCTCTTGTTATACTTCCAAGAGTTTACTGAAATACTCTTCTGTTACTGAGGTTTTCTTCCCCATGGAAATACTTTTTGAATTATCTTAACCTTCTCCTTTTTACAGCAACAAAAGCAGATGATGATAAAATGCTGCATGCAATATAACCACAGGCATGCAAACAGAAAACATTAAGTGTTTTCTGTGTAAGCAGAAAGTAACTGTCATAGCCTTGAGGACAGGAAAAAATTCTTAACTTCAGTTTTGAATTAGGATGAAAATGAAGTTTGACAGAGTTTCTAAAAATCATGTCCTAGAGAATCTAAATATATTTCTGCTGTGGGAATTTAGTTCACTTTCAAATGTTAAAGAATGTAATGTCAGTCAGATAGACCAGTGTTTCCATAAGGACTACTGATACTACTTTGAACTTTTTTTTTTTTAACTGTTCTAAATAAATTTATTTGTTGTCTTCAGATTAGCAGGGTCATGTTCTTCCTTGTGATATTTCACATGCAGTGTTATATAATTATAAAGTCATTTATTTTACTGTGTTTTTACCTGAACTGAATTTCGAGTTTTCTCCAGATTAATTATCTTAATCCTGTTCTACTTTACATCTCCTTCAGACATTGTACCGCCTTTGTTACTTTTTTGTAGACCTTCACAGTCATCCTGCATTCCTCAAGTTGGGGTTCACCGAGTATTAAAAAGCGTCATACCACACACCTTCAACCTATGCTACTGCTTTGGTATACCTAAAATAATTTTAAGTGTTCTAGATGAGCCTCCTACATCTGATTTGGAATTAAGAAAAGTTCTTGAGTTGGAGAAGTCCATTTGTTTAGCAATGTTCATCTGGCATTGCTGGGGAACATCTTGCCCTTATCCCCGTTGGACTACCACATATCAGCTTCACTCCTTGAATATCAGGTTACTGTTCACTTCCTTCCCTGTGTCTCCTTTCTGATGAAATTATGGCCTGATATGACAGCTTTCTCCAAGATCTAGAAATCTCCTGAGGAAACAAAGCAACCTTCCTCCCCAGAGAAACTCATGCGAATGGAGAGCTCCCTGAAACTCAGCTCCCTTTCGGCACCACCCTTAATTAGGTCGATAGTGCCTTTGGTCACCAGAGGAACTCCACTGAGCAGCTAGAGTAGTTCATGTTGTTCAGAAGCCTGGTTCTCCAGGTCTGCTGAACTCTGAAATATTTCCAATAAATTTCCACTGACCTTGCATGTTAATATTCACAACTAGAGCATTTTGAAAGGCTGTAACTGGAAGCACAATACCCATTTATTTTACCAGCTACCGCACCAGACCAAAACAAGGAATACCTGTTGAGTATTCCAATGCCTCCTGCAGCTCTAGGGTTCTATGCTTCTGCAGTCCTGTGAATTATCTTGAAAAAAAGAGAGAGAGGATTTCATACTAGAAAACTAGTAGTAACAGATATGACAGAAAACACCATTGATTTTCTAGGTCAACACTCACAACACAATAAATACCTTTCACAGTTGAAGAATACAACATGAGTTCTCAAATGAGCAGCTTCAACTGTCCAGTGTGTCCGTAACAATGAAGTCTGAGACTCAGAATGCAGTTTATACTTATTATCCCAACATGAAGCAATGCTGTTCATTTTTTATAACTCATAGCAATCCAGCTAATCAGTTCACTGAATAGTATCAGATGACAGTGTTTTAGTGTTGATAGCACATTCTGTCTTAGAAATTTGGATTAATCACCTATGATGACTTGAGCTGAAATTACAAGAGTTAGTACCTTCCTATTCTCCGGAATAAGCATAGCATGAGCTTACAGCTGTATTATTCCTTTTTATTTTAAGAGAAACCTGTGACACAAAGGAAAGGGAAAAAGAAAGAAAGAAAAAAAAAATCCATCTCTAGCATCACCACACAGTACTAGGAAGTGGAGCTTTTCAGATAGCAGCAGATCACAAATCCATCAGTCATCTGCTCACCTGGTTATTCATTATCCTTTACAGCAGTAAGAACAAATCTCTGGAAGTAAAAAGAAATCTAAAAGCCTCATAGAAGTAAATTCAAACTAAAGAAAGGCAATTTGAAGACAACACCTTGTTTCACTTTTTACCATACCCAACATACCAACCATTGTAATCTAGGGAGACTGAGAAAACACAACTTTTTTGTCCTGGAAAAAGGTCAGACAAAGCTTTCCACAAATCATTTTAGAGTGAGACAGAAGAGAAAGTTTTAACAGAAAAAAACGAACAACAGGTAACTATGCAAGAAACGCACACAGATGAAGCACTGTGCCATTCTGCTCTGCAGAAGCCTCATGTCTGAAAGACCCTTCCTAATGGAAAGGTTTTTATCAGCTGTGCATAGAGAACAAACATGCCTGAATGTTTGCATTTAAGTAGTGGATATAAAGGTATAACCTAAGAATACTTGTGAATTATTCAGTTAAAAAAATATGGTACAGATTTTATTTCAAGCGATTTCTCACAAAACATCTGTTGAGAAAACAAAGTGTTAGCTAGACAGAAGACTGTTTTTGTAAAGGAACACAGCACGATCACACTCATATCCCAAGAAAGAAAAAGGAGAAAAATTCACTTGTGTCCTTAAAGGAATATAATTTCTTCCCAAATATTAATACAGAGCAAATAAATATTAATTGTCAAAAAAGAACTTCTATACTGTGAAAGGGAATAGATCTGTAAAACAGGAAAGCAGCTAAACAGTCAGAAAAGCTACCAAAGGACACCTAGAAAAAGAAAAATGTAAAACTGAAGCGACTTTCAAAGCTCATGAGGCATACAGTCATACTGGTGAGCACATGAACCTTTTAGCCTATAGAGCATAATTCCTGTGTCTTTTGGACATGAATTCTTTCATAGCAGGAAGCTTCAAAACTCCTTCCCAGAAGAAATTTCAGCCTGCACTACTGCTGAAATGCTGACAATTTTAGAGGTATGGACAGCCTACCCAGTCCCATCGTCAAATTTTTCACAAGGAAGAAAGGAGAGCTTTGCAAATAAAAGATGAACTAAATAACCATTTGTTGTTTAACTCACAGACTGAAAGGATCTAACTGATCCTCACTTCGGAAGATCCTGGTGGGAAAGCAGCTCAAGGAGTTAACAGCAATTTACTGACAGTTAGGTATCCATAAGCTGTAAATACCTACAGAATTCCCTTGTAACCCTTCCCTGCACCAATTTTGGTGTTGCTATATTGTACATAAACGTATTTCTGCAATTACCTACTTTGAGCTTCCACTTTTCCAGAAACCGATTTCACTAAGCATAAGTCAAAGAACTTAATGAAGTACTGAACAAGCCTCATTTAAGATTGAGAGCTGTTCTAACTGAGAAACCAATTTTCCTTATGCATC
This sequence comes from Calidris pugnax, assembly GCF_001431845.1. Taxonomy (NCBI): domain Eukaryota; kingdom Metazoa; phylum Chordata; class Aves; order Charadriiformes; family Scolopacidae; genus Calidris; species Calidris pugnax. The sequence continues at coordinate 2,289,142 of NW_015090810.1, forward strand.
TGAGGATCCAGGTAACCCTCAGCCGTGGATGACTAAGGCAACACCTGCCCCAAGCAGGCATATATACACATGTGCACATACACACTCTTCATGTTATCATTTCTAGAATACCTTGAGGAAACATACAGGAGCTTCCATGTAAAGCAAACTTTATTAGAAGCAAGGTCCTACACCACACATTTCAGAATGAGTAATGAGTAATGCAAGTCCCACTCCATTATACTCCATACTACAAAAGACCTAAATCAAAGGCTTAATGTCAGTTCAGTTAATAAATGTTGAGCTGTTAGCCCTCTCTTCAGAAAAAAAAGAGACCATCTGAACAGGTTCTCAAGTATTTACTAAATCAGAAGAATAAATTCAACTGCAGGGCTAACTAAGCAAACCAGCAAATACCCATTCGGGAACAGAACAGTGACAACTTCCTGCCACAAATGTATCCCGTCTTGCACTATACTTTGAGATACCCAAAGAGGAGACATGCTGAAATAACAATGGAGATTGTATTAATTTTTTATTATTTGCTACATTAGTGTGGGCACAAAAAAAGCTTTGGGGTTTCTGAGGGTTCACATTACAGAATCACAGAATTGTGGGGGTTGGAAGGGACCCCAGAGATCATCGAGTCCAACCACAAAAAAAAAAAACAAACAACCACACCACCCCCCACCTAAACACACAACAACAACCAAACCAAAAAACCATCACCCACCCACTCAGCAACCCACGACAAACCAATAATCTTGGGCACTAGAGCATGCCCTGAAGAAACATGTCTACACGTTTCTTAAATACCTCCAGGGATGGTGACTCCACCACCTCCCTGGGCAGCCCATTCCAATGCCTGATAACCCTTTCAGTAAAGAAATGTTTCCTAATATCTAACCTGAACTTCCCCTGGCATAACTTGAAGCCATTGCCCCTTGTCCTGACATCTGTAACTTGGGAGAAGAGACCGACCCCCGTCTCTCTACAGCCTCCTTTCAGGTGCTTGTACAGAGCTATAAGGTCGCCCCTCAGTCTCCTCTTCCCCAGACTGAACAACCCCAGCTCCCTCAGCCTCTCCTCATAAGATTTGTGCTCCAGACCCCTCACCAGCTTCGTTGCCCTTCTCTGGACCTGCTCCAGCACCTCAATGTCCCTCTTGTGGTAGGGGGCCCAAAACTGGACACAGTACTCGAGGTGAGGCCTCACCAGTGCCGAGTACAGGGGGATGATCACTTCTCGGGCCCTACTCACCACACTGTTCCTGATACAGGCCAGGATGCTGTTGGCCTTCTTGGCCACCTGGGCACACTGCTGGCTCATGTTCAGCCGACAGTCCACCAACACCCCCAGGTCCTTTTCTGCCAGGCAGCTCTCCATTGCAATGCAGCTCTCCATCCTGCATTGCAGTGCTAGGCTCAACTGCAGGCATTCACATTGTTATGATTGCATTTCCTTGACTTATCATGAAAATGAAGCAGCGTCATGAAAAATCATTATTTCTAATGAATTAAAAAAGACACCACACACATGCATTCACAACAGATTCACTAGAAGGGAGACACCATCATAACGTCTCTTCCAGTCTACAAAAAAATGAGTTGCAGAGCTGAATGCAAATAACTACAGCAATTCTAAGCATTCTGTTCCTCTGCATTTTTCAGCATGTTTTAAAGTCATTTTTCCTAAAATAACACCCTCATGCAAGTGCTCTTGCTGAACGCTACCGAACTGTTTAAAGAGGCTTTTTTATTGTTATAGATGCAGTACTTAGCAGTTCACCCCCATTTGAAACAGCAGCCTGCTTTTGTCACAAAGAAAAGCTTCAGACATATTTACATCTTTGTGTATTTTCAGATAAAATCATGACCCATTACTTACAAGCAAAAAAAAAAAAATCATTTCAGAATATTTCAAGTTTAAATTCTGATTTTATAGTCACAATAAAATACCATCTGTTTCATCAAACTATAGAGACTACTAAAGAATCAAGGTGAGCATTCCCATCATAACAGGACAACACAAAGACCTTGCTTTCCTAATTAGTTTAGATTTTGGCCCTGTCGCTCAAACACTGGCTACCACCCGCACTATCTATAACCAATAATAGCCTCGGCTAGGATTTCAGTGGTACAATATGCTGACATTTCTGCAGCAAGCAAAAAAGTCCAAAGAGGAATTCTCACCATTATTTACTTGACAGCAGCCATATTTTTCATCATATATAGTTAAGAAGTGAGGGTGACAAAAACCTAGCATCTTTGCACTAAGAATTAGACTTCTAGACATCAGCATCAGTTCTTGGCTAGTAAAGATACTAGCCAATAAAATTTGATGTTAAAAAAAAGTTCATTGAGTACAGTTTAATTTCTCAGTTTATCCAAACAACGCACGCCTGAGAAAGGTCTTTCCCAAAGACAGCATCCAAAAAGACTTTGCCCACTTCATCTCCAATTAATGGAATAAAACTTGCACGTTACTTCTCAAAATACACACCTGTCAGTTCCTGTTTTTCCTTCAGCTCTAATGATCACTGAAACTGATAACATGGTTAGCTGTGGTTCACGTCTGCATACTCGTATCTGAGTAAGTCCATTAGTAAGACATATCCTTAGCTTGTTTGTGAATCAGAGTCACTCTGTGCATATGACATCATGGTTTTCTAAACCCACCTGGGAGCCCAGCCTTTTTTCTTTTACTTTATGCCTCTGAAATACAGCACCTACAACCAGTATATTCGTGCTGCTGTTGGAATCATGGAGCCCTTTATGAACTTACATGTAACTACTCTACCCATCATTCCTAGCCATCCAGTCACACACACAGAATCACAGAATTGTTGGGGTTGGAAGGGACCATTGGAGATTATCTAGTCCACCCCCCCTGCCAAAGCAGGTTGACCTAGAACTGTCAAATACAGTTGCTGGCAATACCTGCTGTCCTTAGCTAGCTCACGTTTCTGCTAAGCCTGAAAACCCTACCCTGTAACTCATCATTTGTGTCACTGCAATGAGGTCCAAACTATCCTTGGATTAGATGCTCTTGAGACAATATATAGAAACAGAGGAAAGATTTTTTTCTACACTATCTGACTCAGCTTGTAACAGTAAAGATTAAGGAAATTACATTTTCAATGTATATCAATAGTTAAAACCTACAAGGACCACTAAATTCATACTCTGCTTTTGACCTGTTCTACCTTCAACTCACTGTTATCTTAAAGCAGTTTAAGAGCACTGGATTGTTTGCACATCTATTCAAAAACAGAGAGGAAGTCAGTCAGTCCATTCCAAAGCACGTTCTGTGCATCTGTTCAGATACCTGTAAATAGATGTAAGTGCTCACCACAAGTGGAATTTAACTACTTCTACGACATCCTTATCCTCATTCAGTTTTCTGCTTAAACACTCTTTAAAAATTATTCCCACCAAGTCTACACTACAGAGTCCTACACTCCTGCTGTATTTAGAATTCCAATAACCTGCAAGTTTCTCAAGCTGTGTTGTCTCTCAGTTTTTGTGGTCATAAAAAGGGAAGGACAGAGAAGTGCACGTGCATATACACAGGTCCAAAGCACAGCTTTCAGTAGCAGAAAGCAACACATTTGTAGTTTGACAGATGCTTTCCTCGTGGAAAGGAGCAGCCCTGCAGAACAGCTGGCAATGCTCCACAGAACAACACTTGCCCACACACTGGAACATCTAAGGTCGTAGAACCTGAAAATGTCTGGTATAAGTAATTTCAGCCAAAAGCATAAAATAATTACTCTGTTCTGCTACATATAATAGATCTGATAAATTGAGAGTTTGACATTGGAAGACTTTATCTCAAAAACCTCTTTGTAATTACAGATTAGATGGCTCTCCTGGGTGTATTGAAGACTTACCCATTTGTGTGCAGCCAAAGTATTCCTTTACTTGCAACATAATGCTGAAGTGTCAGTATCTCAGTGGCAGCAATTATGTAATGCAACTTTTAAGGGATTCAACTATTCAGAATATTGCAAAAATGAACTCAAATGACATATGATTTCCAAGTATAAAACTCCTGTGTTCTTCCTGCAGTTAAGAGTGACACTACTGAAAGAAGAGAATGTACTGCCATTGGCACCCAACCCAGTTTTCTGTATGCTAGAGAGTTCATGAAAAACAGCAGAGGCAATTGCCACAGATATGGAGATTTTGGTTTTGGGGAGAGTGGGGTGGTGTTAAACATACGCAAGATTCTCCACTAATCTAGAGTAACCATTACATGCAATAAAGCCCCGATTTCCTGGAGATGGCTGAACACCTGCCTACCAATCAGAAGCAGTGAATGAATTCCTCGTTTTGCTTTGCTTGTGTGCAAGGCTTTTGCTTTACCTATTAAACTGACTTCATCTCAATCCCCCTCTTTCACTCTCCTGATTCTCTCCCCGATCCTGCCATTCTGGAGAGTGAGCAAGCAGCTGTGTGGTCCTAGTTGCCAGTTGGGATTACCATGACATGAATTTCGGTAATATAAGCAAAAGTCTTGGTCTTATTGGACTGAATAGGACCCTCATAATAGGTTCCATCTGGATCAGAGTTTCACCATCGTGAATGATAAGTGTAAGGTGAACTGTGCAGTATTTTTTAAGGGCTTGGTCTCATTTGCTAAAATAAACTGCCCTAAAGTGATACTGCTGTGGAAGAAGCACACTAAGCAGTCACATGCACAGAATCCCATGGAGGGAAAAAAAAAACCAAACACCCCAAAAAAACCCAAACCCAAAACCAACAACAAACAAACAGGTTTTTGACAATATTTGTGGATCTGCCAATAAAATACCAAACAAAGTACAGTTCAAAGAACTGAGGGCTTTCAGTTCTGTTACTTCATAGGCAATGCTGCTATAACTTTTCTTCTGGAAATTTCCACATATACTCTTTCCTCTGCTTTCAAAAGCATAACATCTAACTCTAAGAAGATATTTGACTAAATTTTCTTCCCTTCTGGCATCACACTAACAACACAGTAACCAGGGCAAGCCACCAGAAAGGGAGGCAAGGGAAGTAAGCAGATTTTATACAGAGACATAGAAAATCATAAGGAAAAAGTACTTTTAGAGATGCACTTAAGATTAAAACTTATAGAGGGCTAAGTCACTGTCCTTGGAAAAAAAAAACCATAATGCATTTCCTCCTCCTCCCAACTTTATAGAAAAGTTGGAGAGTCCTGGTCTTTCCAACCCTCTACCTTGAGACTGATGTCCTGTATTTACTGAGGCTATTTTACACAAAATTAACTTTGTTTTTAAAAATATATGCACAGACACTATAGCTTCACTACTGGTGAAGTAGAAAAGCCTCTCTCATTTTCTTAACATTTTTAGTAGCACTCTACATTTTTCTCCTTAACGGCCAAGCATCAGTATATGCTTTTATTTCCTACCCATCTGTTTCCCTAGGGTTTCTGCAAGACGACAGTCATTGTACTTCTGCAGTAACCTTTCAAGATGTAATCACACAGAAGCCAACATGATACATCTGGACAAAGTAATCAGAGAGCAAAGAGCAGACCTTTTTCTGTAGTGAAAAAAAAAAAAGTGGTATGACCATCATCATTTTAGTCTAAAAAATAAATTCATGGATTATTAGCTGCAACTTTTTTGTATTATGTTACCCTAGCCTCTTTTCCATTCAAAATACAAAAAGGAGATAGTTAGGCAGGAGGAAAAAAAAGTTATCCTCTGTCTATTATACATCATAAAAAGTGTGTTTCTTTAAGTTTGGAGATAGACAGTAAAAACACTTTCATGGCATTATAACTGCAAAATGCATGCTCAACGGTAGATAGAGGGAAGGGGAAGGAAAGGAAAAAACTTCAAAAGACAGTTATTCAGTATTAAGGAATTCTGCCAGAAAGTTATACAAGTCTGCATTTTTAGTAAGACAGCATGTCCGCTCATTGCCCAAGTCCATCATTTTTTAAAAGTCTCCATAGAAGATGCTGCCATTATGCATGTATTTAAGTATAGTTACTTAATGCCTAGCTTTGGCATCTCTTCCACAAGACTATGTGTAGCAGAGATGCTCTCCATGTTCCTACTTATTTCACGATGAAGATCTGGAACTATGCATAATCTGTGTCCAATTAAATTGATCTACATCAAGTGTCAAGCAATTTAGGAGCATAATTTTATTTTCAAAAGCATCCAAATGCCTTAGAAGGCTGATTTTTCATTTTAAAAAAGAAGATAAGTGACTCACTCAGTGGCTTTAAATAATTATTCAGCACTTTAAGTAATATCTGCTTTTAATGACAAAAGCATCTTTTGTGAGTTTTTCTAAACAGATTAGACTCCCATAGTTCCACAATTTCAATCCTGCCTGTTTCCCCATATTCTCTGGTACAGTTCTACTTTTAATGTATTTCAAGTTGAGTAGAAACAAAGCTTAAAATAGAAGGTTTTCAAAAGATGTAAAACTGAGAACAAGTGCTCTGCAAATGCCATCATTCAGCTTTTAAATGTCGTCACTGTTGCTGCTTGCACTCCATTTTTCTTGGCAGCATTCTTAAATATAAACAGGTAGAGATTCCAAATGGATCTGTCGTGGTGTAGACAAGAAGAAATGCATACAATTGTATGAGTCAGAATTGTGATGTTAGTAAAGCTACAGTATCACATGATTCAATTTAGGATAAGATCCTTCGGACAACATGCAGGACAAGGATACTTCCAAGTCACAGAACAAGTCTGACTTGCTATTAAAAGCTAATTTTCAGTATAGATGTTTCTTATAATTACAATTACATATGAAAACCTGTCTTAAGTTTCCTTGACTGCATTGAAACTAAATAGTGTTGCTTTGTTCCTTTTTTTTTTCCTCTGTGACAGAGCAAACAGCATTTCCCACATACTCAAATAACATAGACTTCAGAAAAAAATCTGGATTTTCGGGGGTTTTTTTTGGTTTGTTTTTTTTTTTTTTTTTAAATACTGCAAGAAGTATTTTGGTCATTTGCATGCAAAACTCAGAAGTGAGAAGAGCCGCGATAAATTATTTACCTCAGAGTGCTCAGGTAGTTTCTCCATCCACAGCAGGAAGCACAAAGTATGTGGTGGTTATGTATGGTGGAATTCACCAGCCACAAAACTTTCATGAACCATGAAAGTCCAGAAATACATTGTCACCACTCTGCAAGATCATCTTCATAGAAGTTAGTCTAGAGTATTCATGGTCTACATTTGCATGTGTTAAAACATTAAAATCCCTGGACATGCAAAAACATGGATAACATTAAAATCCCTAAACATGCAAAAAACCCAAGGATAGAGTAAAGAACTACGGCAAAGATGTTGCTTACAGCCACTCAGTTACAACAATGCTCAGAGTAGGAGAGAGGTATTATAGGCAGAAATTTGGCATCTCGTCAGCAGAATTTTTCCTTTGCATCTAATCAGGGTCAATTGAAAAGCCTGATACATGAAGTTGTCCACAGCTACCCACAAAATCAGACTTTCTCTCAATTCAAGCATTTTTTATTTATATGTAATATTTAACTGGGTCTTCACAGATGGCCTAATCAAAAAGCTCCTCACAAATCAACCTGGAATCTTGACTGCTGAAGGGAGTTCAGGGAATGGACATCATTGCAAACTTTGGAACATTAATCCTCGAGACAGAATCTATCCTGTTTGACCAGGGAAGACAGAAAAATAATTGAACATGGGACTTACTAAAACCACATCCCCAAAAATCTGGTTTTCTGCCCAATTTTTATGTTGTTTTGCCATTACTGGGGAAGCTCTGTTTTGCTAAACGAAAAGCTACAGAAAAGCAGACAATTATATTCACATAGTACCACTTCTGCTCTCATTCCAGTTTTGATATTTCAGTCCAAGAATCACACCAGCAGACTAGAGCCTAAGAAAAGAAAGATAATCTGCATTTATTCTGCTGCCTCACCTCAAACAACTTAAAAGGACACACCCAATTACAACAGAACAGGAGAAGGAAAGGGAGAAAGTAAGTCTGAGAGAAACAGTAAGAGTGAAGGACTCAGTACTACAGTTCAGTGGCACTTTATTCCAAATAAAAATTATGGGTCACAAGATTAGAATGAAATACAGGACAGGCCCTAGATTTGTTTTGCTTTCAAACCCAATGTTAAATCTCCATGCTTTTAAAAACTGAATTTTAAATTGAAAAGCAGAATTGGATATTTTCCTCTCCCTTAAAAGCTAAGCGCTACATGTTACTTAAATAATAAACACATTTTACTCATAATTCATGTTCATGCTTCTGTACTCCCAAGATAGCTGTGGGAATTCACAGAAGCAGATGGAAAAAAGGAGTTTAATTTCCTTCCTCAACATTCAATATTCTAGCATTTACCTGTAAATTAAAATCTGTTTATAGCAAATACATTGTCACCACTGTCACTTTATGCTAATTACTGATACATTACATTATTAGGCACAGATTCTGAGGATGCAGAAATGAAACTGACCACTTCTTTATATTAAACATCCGAGTCATTCATCGCATCTCCAGGATACAACTTGGTAACAATAACTGATCCCAAATTTGTCTCTTTCTTTCGCTATTTCCCTTTATCAGATATAAATATTTAATGCAACAAAACTAGGAAAAACCCATTTCAGAATTGCAATTAAATTTAAAGTAGATAGGGTTTCAGAAACTGAAGCAAAACAGAAGAAAACATACAAGTGTTAATAAGTTGTTGGAAAGTTACTACACAAGAGAGTAGAACCAAACTTTCTTAATAAAAAGAAGTCATTATGAGGTAAGAATGAGTCCTGAAATAACAAATGGATCCAATTTCTTTCATACAACAACAGGAAAAAAAAAAACTTCATTAGAGCTTTGAAAAATACACAACTATTTTTTTAAAATCCGGAAAAACTGGCTTCTGTAACAAGAAGGTAGAAAAACTTCCCCAGTAGTTTGACATAATCACTGTTTGAGTGGCAAGTAAATAACCTCCCAGGTTTCTGTTGAACTACATCCTCTAAGACTCGTTCCCACTCACCTTCCACCCCCCAGTAAATCTTTATGAAGATTCTGGCAGTGCATTTTTTAGAAAACAGAACCAGCAGTGCCACCCAGTTACCTCCACGATACACAAGTAAACTACAGTAACAACTTTTCCTCTGGTGACCAGAATTCTTTTTAGTACAAGCTGAGTGAGTTCAGCAATACAACAGTTTCTGCACACACACACGTACACATCACCACCACCCTCTGCCCAACATTTCAGATTAGCACTACACAATTCACCTGCACAGAAGAAATGGATACAGCCCATCCTAGAGATTCTGTTTGCTGCTCAACACCAGCACAATGTTTTTAATCAGTGCAGGGGGTGGTGGATCCACAGGAGGGGAGGCTTTGTCTGCATGATCCTTACAGTTGCTTGGCAGGGAAAAGTAATTGTCTATGCATATAAAAATCATAGAATCATAGAATGGTTTAGGTTGGAAAGCACCTTAAAGACCACTGTGTTCCAACCCCCCTGCCATGGGCAGTGACACCTCCGACTAAGAACAGGTTGCTCAAAGCCCCATCCAGCCTGGGCTTGAACACCTCTAAGGATGGGGCATCCACAGCTTCTCTGGGCAACCTGTTCCAGTGTCTCACCACCCTCACAGTAAAGAATTTCTTCACAATATCTAATCTAAATCTACCCTCTTTCAGTTTATAACCATTATCCATTGTCCTATCATTCCACTCCCTCAGAAAGAGTCCCTCCCCACCTCTCCTGTAGGCACCTTTTAGGTATTAGAAGGCTGCTATAAGGTTTCCCCGGAGCCTTCTCTTCTCCAGGCTGAACAACCCCAACTCCCTCAGCCTGTCTGCATAGGAGAGGTGCTCCAGCCCTCTGACCATCTTCATGGCACTCCGCTGGATCTGTTCCAATAGATCCATGTCCTTCCTGTGCTGAGGACTCCGCAGCTGAACATCCTGGTGCAGGGGTACAGATAAAAGCAATACAGGGAAAGGTATTCCAGGTTTATAACTAACCAAGAGGAAAGGGGCTGCCTTTACAGTGAGCTGGAGGAAAAATGCACAGGAAGACCACACAAAGATGAAACTCCAAATAGGAAAAGCAACTCTAGAAGTTACACAAATTCTTTCACCCACAGAGGAAAAAGTGGAAATCCATGGAAAGTTTTTCCACCCATGGAAAACTTGATGTACTAAGGTTTTGCAGAAGCCTCTCAGTCAATTACCCCAATTTCAGTACATGCTAATTAGAACAAGCTCCTTTTCAAGTATTGGTAATCTATATGTATATAAACATGACTTATGCCCACATTCCCACTTCTTTTGAATAGAGCATACCAAGTATAATGGAAACTATTAGAAAAAGCATTTAAGAAAAAAGAAAAAGAAGAAAAAAATAATCCCTAAATGCAGTATTTTCTACTCTCATTGCTATTATTCATGGTAAAGGCAGTTCATTCCCCAGAAATAGTAGTTGCATCAAGGAAATCTAGTATCTCAGGCTTTAGCTTGCACACTTATAGTTCAAATTTTAGACTTAGTCTATGTTTATGCAAAGTTGTGTCCTTAATAAATGTAATTTTAGATTTACTTCACAGACACAAAAATAGCATTAAACTTTTATAGAGAAAAAAAAGACAGAAATAAGATTATAAAAACAAAGACATTAGCTGAAATGAACATGAAATGTCATTGATTGCATTTCTTTGTGCAACACTTTCAAAATATAATATGCTAACTCATGATCACAGAGTCATGTTTGGTATTCACATTTAAATACACAATTATGCATTCATTCATGTAGAATCAACACAAAAAGTAGTATGTTACACATTCAGAGTTGGCAAAGTTTCGAATCTCCACATGTCTTTCCTCAGGTCATTACTCTTTTATCACTGGTTGAAAAATTGCTATACAATCAGAAATACATGAGCACATACATAGCTCTCTAGAAGGAATAAATCTTCATTACATACCTTGTATTAATAAATATCTATCATTGGGGGAAAAAAGAAACTGTTAATAGAAGGACACTACAGGCCAATCAAGGTGTCCTTGGCCGATTTATACAGAGGTATTTCACATAATTAGGACCATGACAAAGTTTGTGTTCCAAAACATTTTATGTCATCTTAACCTTGCCACAGGCACCAAGGTCGGTGTTAATCACTCCAGTCAAAGTGATTAACTTTGAAAAGCTAAAACCTAAAAAAGGACATTAATGAACTCAACAAGATACCAGAAGTTAATACGTAGGCTCTTTAGCCGAATTCATTACTCAGACACTGCACAATACGTGCTTCAGAATAATAGCAGCCTCACAGGACACTGCATTCTGTCCACGATAGAACTGATTCAACTCTGAAACACCCCATGTGAAACAAACTGGTCAACCACAGGAAAATGTGCTTCCCAACAACACCAATAGTTCACAGTGTTGTAGGACACCAAATGAATGAAGGCAAATAGTCTGTTTAAGTGTCTGTTCTCTAGATCAGTGGTCCCCAAACTTTTTGATCATGTACCCCATCAGTAAAAAAATTAGAGTGTGCACCCCCAATATATGCACGTTTATTTACACATGTATACACATGTATACATCTATAGATATTATATACACACTGTATACAGGTACTACTGTACTTACACATTATGTATGTTTTATAACACACACAATAAATATAAATTAAAAAGGATAAAAGATGAAATAAATGTTTTTAAGTTTTATTTTTACTTATTAAGGTTACAAAAAATTTCTCTCCCTCAAAAATATTTGTTTAAATTTAATTTAGGGAGAGTTACATGATCAAATATGCTCCATTATTTTAGACAATCATAGTTTAGCACTTTGTGATGCAGCAATTCAAAGGGCTGGTTCAAAATTCAGTTCACTTCACTACCAATAATTTAAATTTTTATTGGCCAAATTCTTGTCAGATCTGATTAGGACATCATTGCTCTTACCTCATAATGTGGCTGACAACTACTAGGAGTAGGAGAAGTGTCAGTTCTGCCATTTTCTTGTTGTTCACTTGTCCACACATTATTAGTATTATATTCAATCCACGGTTTCTTTGCAGGCATGCTTTTAAGACACTTGTCCATTTTGTGAGGGTTAGTTTAGTTAAAAGTAGATAATACAATCTTTAAATGCACTTAATCAGACACATATAAACTGTAATGCATCACAATACGCTTAAATGCACGAGTGAAGGCACCACTGCCGACCTCTCCACATTATGGAGCATCCACTCTTCCCTCAGGATACCTTGTGTACCACATCCACATGTCACAATCCAACATATGGACCAAGTGAGGGATCAATGCCAAGCTGAATATTAAATATTAGTAAAGCCTAATTTTCTTTTTATTTTCTTTTTTTTCTTTTTCTTTTTTTTTTATCTAAGAATAAAACCACCATAAATAGAAGTTCCAACATTTCCTCCCATCATCTTGTGCACACCTCACTTTGGAGACCACTGCTCCATTTCTCTCCAAACAAGATGCCATATTGAATTTATTAATAGAGGAATTAAAACATATTACCTACTATACCTACTTCATGTTTGACAGGGATGTTAGCTGCACGTAGCTCTTCCACAGCACCTGCCATCAGCAGGCCTAGTAAAGCCTTACAAAGCTTACAGCATAAGCGACTCCAATTTAAAACATGGAGAATTAAGGTCCAAGGAGGTAAAATTAATTGAAGTATGTTATCATTTATGCTGCTGACTTAAACAACCAATGTAGACTTCTGGCCTGGGCACTGCTGGAGACACACACCAGGCTACTTTCCACCTTTCTCACCTCAGAGGTTGGGAGGGTTAATCCTGGGGAAAGCAGGACTTTGCAACCCCCAAAAAATCTGGGCAGCTCCACATACCTGTTTCCTGAAATGGTTTCAGAGTAACAAGTTGTCTTAAGAAAATTGATCTAAATTATACCAGGAGCCCCTCTAGTCAAGCTAGGACACACAAAGGTAAGGTACGCTATATTCAGCAGACTCTTCTGAAGCAGTTAACACTAAGTCCAGGTAAAGGGAATTACCACAAGGGCTGGCTATCATAAACCTAAGATGACTCTGTACCATATACTTCAACTCTATGAATCCCGTGGAAACCTATGATATAACAACAACAAAAATAACACCAATTTTATCAAATGCAAGCTGCAGAACGATAGAGCAACCAGACAGTGACAACCACTGCATTGTAACCCTGAGCTGCCTCTATATGGAAAGATGTGATTTATCTACAAGTGAGAAAAAAAGTAAAGGGGAGGTGGTGTGCCAACACACTTCTGAAGTTAGCACCTTAACAAAAACTTGATTCCAAAGCCATCAAGGACAGCAAAAGGGGTCAAAAAGTCTCCAGCACTCTGGTCATCTTCTGGACCTGTTCCAACAGGTCCACATCCTTCCTGTGCTGAGGACTCCAGAGCTGGACACACTACTCCAGGTGGGGTCTCACCAGAGCTGAGAGCTTCCCCTGACCTGCTGGCCACACTTCTTTTGATGCAGCCCAGGAGGCAGTTGGTTTTCTGGGCTGCAAGCACACATTGCTGGCTCATGTTGAGCTTCTCATCCACCAACACCCCCAAGTCCTCCTCCTCAGGGCTGCTCTCAATCCATTACAGTCATAACACATCCGTCACCAAGAGCTGTTAATAAGTTCGTGGTATACCCTGACCGGAGACCATAATCTTTTACCGATTTCCTCAACTCTTTAACATGATCATAATCCAAAGCCTCCCACGCTCCGGGTCCATTTCCGCGATAAATAACAGGAAACGCTTGCAAAATGTCTGTGTCACCTTTAGCTAAGGCTTCTTTTCGACATTTGTCCCACACACCATGACAACCATTCCAAAAGGGTTAGGTTATTCCCCACTGCCTCTGCCTTTTCATTATATTAGGGTCTGGGTCTGTAGGCCCAGGATGGAAGGAGTCTCCTGAGAGACTCTCTTCTGCACTGCAGGTATTGTCTGCGGGTGGCGGTGGCGGGGCAGAAGGACTCATCAGGCTCTCCTGAGAAGTCTTTTCTGTCTCTTTGCGGAGCTCCGCTAGGGCTTCAGATGTCAGCCGCCACACTACTAAGTGTTGAGCTGCGGCTTTATCTGTCCCTGCTCCAGTGTCCCAAAGCTTTTCACCAAGGGTGCCGGTCTCGGGATAGCCCGGAACATTTTTTCGTACCGAGTCTAAGGAAGTTATTAAGGACAGGGCAGGTACAGATCGTTTTTGAGCTTTTAAAATACACTGTAATACTTCTAGATCCCTTTGCTGCTCTGTCGGCAGTGTGCTTCCCTGCTCCTCTCTCAGCAGAGTGTTCCCCACGGTTCCCCATCGTTCACCTCTGTCCTGCAGCAGGAGATGCTGGCGGTGAAGAAATCCTGGAGACAACCCCTGGTCCCATCGGGCTGCGCTGCTGCTCCGACTGCTTTAGTCTCCTGATTAATGCCCAACATTGGACGCCATTTGTAGCCTATGAGGGCACGGACCCCGCCGGTGATGCAACCAGAATCGTTTATTACAACTGCAGGTATTGTCTGCGGGTGGCGGTGGCGGGGCAGAAGGACTCGTCAGGCTCTCCTGAGAAGTCTTTTCTGTCTCTTTGCGGAGCTCCGCTAGGGCTTCAGATGTCAGCCGCCACACTACTAAGTGTTGAGCTGCGGCTTTATCTGTCCCTGCTCCAGTGTCCCAAAGCTTTTCACCAAGGGTGCCGGTCTCGGGATAGCCCGGAACATTTTCAGCAAATCAGGTACAGCAAGCAAAGCAGCCATTGAGTCTAAGGAAGTTATTAAGGACAGGGCAGGTACAGATCGTTTTTGAGCTTTTAAAATACACTGTAATACTTCTAGATCCCTTTGCTGCTCTGTCGGCAGTGTGCTTCCCTGCTCCTCTCTCAGCAGAGTGTTCCCCACGGTTCCCCATCGTTCACCTCTGTCCTGCAGCAGGAGATGCTGGCGGTGAAGAAATCCTGGAGACAACCCCTGGTCCCATCGGGCTGCGCTGCTGCTCCGACTGCTTTAGTCTCCTGATTAATGCCCAACATTGGACGCCATTTGTAGCCTATGAGGGCACGGACCCCGCCGGTGATGCAACCAGAATCGTTTATTACAACCACCAGGCAGCTTATATAGTACCGGTGTATCTTCTTTCCCAATCCACACACCCCTGCAACCCCCAACCGCCAGGCGGGTGGGATTCCCCTCCATCAGTCAGGGCGCCAGGCATTGTTTACAGTCTGGAGATGCTCATGGGCCATCTTCTGCCATTGTTCCTGCTTCTTCTTCTGGTCTCTGCTTCTTCCACAATCCTGTTAACACCCTGTTCTCCCACAGGGAACTGGGGCTGTGATTTCGGGACCCTCTGTGCGGGTGGTGAACAAAGGAGAGGCAGCAAAATGGAAAGGAGTTACAGCACGGGTGACAAGGAAACAAATGTGATTTTGTACAAGCCGGTATCCCAAAACCAGGGAGAGATGGGATCACATAATCAGAAATGTTTCCCTGGTGGCAAAAGTTAGCATTTACACAAAAAAGCCGACCACCCCCAGCCCCACCACCAACCCCTCGCCCCCCCTGCCCGACACCTCAGTGCAAGACGTTGCCCGGCAACAAAAGCAATATACTTTACAAATATTGCCTCAGGGATACAAACTCAGTCCCTCCATTTGCCACCTAAGGATGAGCAGTTGATTTAGCAGAGTGGTCGGGTACAGTTACTGTTTACCATTATAGTGATGATCAATTGATTATGGTGGAGTTGCAACAAGAAAGTGAAGCAGCTGCTGAATGCTCCGACTGCTTTAGTCTCCTGATTAATGCCCAACATTGGACGCCATTTGTAGCCTATGAGGGCACGGACCCCGCCGGTGATGCAACCAGAATCGTTTATTACAACCACCAGGCAGCTTATATAGTACCGGTGTATCTTCTTTCCCAATCCACACACCCCTGCAACCCCCAACCGCCAGGCGGGTGGGATTCCCCTCCATCAGTCAGGGCGCCAGGCATTGTTTACAGTCTGGAGATGCTCATGGGCCATCTTCTGCCATTGGTTAGTAACAATTCCACATGATACAGTCTCAGGATTGTGGCAGACGACAGGAATGAAAAATCAGAAAGAACATGTAGGGGTTTGGTCCAAGGCATTACAAGGTTCTGCTATACATCATAACCCAACTTCTCCTCTTGTTTTACATCCTTTGTTAATATCAAATTCTCGAGTTTTTGTATTTCAGGTGTCTTTGGTGAATACCCGTGCCTCATCTAGAGGAGATAGCATTGGAATGCTGTTATTGGTGTTGCAAACCCAACACCAAATTGAAGTTCACTCTGAAAAGGAACAAGCCATAGCTCTACATGCCCTGTGGGCAATTACCCCACATTAGGTTATCAAACCCAAAGTAACAGTAGGTGAAGGAGCTGAAGGAGCACGTATATATCACTGGGAGGACATGTCACTGCTGTTTTCCTCCCCTGTCACAGGTTGGTTCATCATGCTTTGTAGCCTGGTACTACAAGTGCATGCCCTGGATACATCTCTGCAAAATCAACATGTAAACACTCAGATTTGGTTAGCCTCTACTGCAACTAACTTGTCTGCATTTAATACTAAGGGAAGATTAACAGCTGCAGATCTCTAGACAAGTTGTTTCAGTGGTGCATCAACCCCAGCATGCGTGATATAGAATTATGCTGTGCTAAGTGTCTTTGATATTAATGTCTCATCGCTGTCTTTTCTGAGTAGGTAACGGCCATGTGCCAATGAACATTACAATTTGACTGACAGTCAAATGATTTCCTCCCCGGACACCAGAAACGCCATTTCGACTTCGAAAACATGTTGCTTCAACGTAACAGATGGAACAGCCAGCCCAGACCACAATATTCAACATTCTCCAGGCCTGAATGCAGCAGACGGAACAACCTCCTGGTGGTGCCCTGCTGGTTGAGGGGTTTAATTTGTGGATAGGAGGAACAGGACACCTGATTCAGAGCATTACTGTAGAGATGTGTCTATTCTTTTTTCTACATATGTTTATTGCATGCCTCTGTGAGCTAGTTTGTACTGCACCCTGCAAGCCTAAATGTCTCCAGTTTTGTAAATCCCAGCAGAAGCAGTCTCTTGAGCGAGGGGGTGGAATGTGGGAAAGTAACGGAAGATTGGTGAGGAGGACTGTAAACACGCTCAAGTGACTCAGATGTGTTTTCCAGCACCCCACATGCATCACACTAATTGTTGCTTAGTTTTCTGTGCTCAACAAGTAGAACATCTGCACTTAGATAACATAGGCCTGGGACGAACTCAGAGGCACCTTATCAAACACGCCTGAGATTCCTGCCCTGCTGCTGAAGAGATCAAAGCACAGCAGAAAACTCTGCCTGCCAGAATCCTTGAAATACAGGCCCAAACAGCAAGTGGGAGCTCCCTCCCTTGCTAATAAGGACTCTCGCTCCACGGTGCCTGCGTCTCCTGCTTGCCTGCCTCTGCCCGGGTGCTGCTTCAGAGGTTCCCCGATCCATGAGATATTGACATTAAATTGTTCTTTACCCTTAATCCATGGTCTTGTGGTTGTTCCTGCGTCCTGCCTGCATCAGCTCACACACCAAGCTAGCTCTTGGGTCAGCCAGGGCATCCCTTGCCTTTAGAGATTCCCCCCTGGTTTCCACCACCTGACACGTGCCTCCCTTCTGTCCTGCAGAAACAGATTTCCTGTCAAAGGTCAGCAGGACCCTTTGCCCCATCACTTTTAGCAGGTAACTCTTGGATTCCCTTCAACTTCTTTAAAATTCCTGCAGCGTCACCACAGCTGCATATTTTTCTTCCTCTCACTACTCAAGCACAAACTTCACATCTGAATTATTGTGACAGAAACAGTCAAGCAACAGGATCAAACTGGGGCTGCTCCGAGCAGAAGGTTGGACTGGAGACCTCCTAGCATCTCTACCAACGTCAGTGCTTCTGTGGTTCTTTGAACACAAGCTGTCCTGCCTTCCCCAGATGGGAAGGAACAGCCAGAGCCTTGTGGAAGGCCACCTGGCCCACTATCAACCAGGCCCTCAGGCCCTTACTTCAGACAAACAGCTGCTACTGAGTGCATGGGGCTGCGCCACTTTGCAGGGCACCAGGTTGGTGAGGGACCATTGAGGACCCCCAACCCTCCTGGAACACTGTTGCTACCGAGAGGACCCCAGGCATGGGATGAGGACAGGGCTGGAGGCCAGGGCTCATGAGCGGAGCGGGTGGTCCCTGTGTCCAAGGGACAGCCTTCCTCTTGGGCAAGCAAAGTGGCAGACAGGAGTGAGCCCCAGGAAAGGGGCCCTCAGCCCCATCAACCCTCCTCCGTCTCCCAACATCTGGGCACGTTGCAGGCCACAGGCCCTCCATGACCAAACCTGCTGAATTTGGCCACCGCACTGGCCAAGGTCACAATGGACATCACAGTGCCCTCCTGATGTCACCAGCCACCTCGCTGCCTGCTGCTCAGGACCTATAAAAGCCGGGGCCCGTGCAGCTGGCCCACAGTTCGCCGAGCTTCCCGGCCCTCGGATGCCAAGCATGCTTGGAAGGAAGAGGAGCTGCAGCAGCACGGCAGGTGGCTGCCCACCTTGGCGTGGGGCGCCACAGACCTGCTCCCTGCAAATGCAGACGGGGGAGGCATCTCCCAGGAGCAGGAACCGCAATCAGAGGAGGAGGAGGAGGAACATCACCCCTCCTGGCACGACAGCGATTCACCTCGCTTCTGCAAACAACAGCAGGCGGCACATGGCGGGAGGCCCACCAGGAAACGGCGTGGAGCCCAAGCGCATCTGCCTGCCAGGGAGCAGCTGGAGGAGTGCGGCGGGTGGCTGCCCACCTTGGCCTAGGACGCCACAGAGCTGCTCCCTGCCACCGCGGAGGAAGAAGGTACCTCCCAGGAGCAGGAAGCCCGACCAGCGGAGCAGGGGGAACAACATCACCCCTCACGGCACGAGCCTGACCCTCCTCACTTCTGCGAGCAATGGCGGGCAGTGCACGGCTACAGGCCCACCAGGGAACGGAGCGCAGCCCAAGCGCGTCTGCCTGCCAGGGAACGGTGGGACACCCAGGCATGGCCACAACCTGGCACTCAACACACCGAGGCACAACATGCAGGCCATGGGTGTCAATCCACCAACACATAGCATGTGGCCAACAGCTGCCAATACACCAGGCAGCAGCGTGGAGCCCATGGAAGTAGATCCACCACAGGACCATGAAGAACCAATGGAAGTGGATCCACCTCAAGACCAAGAGGAACCGATGGAAGTGGATCCACCTGCACGGCAATGACCTGGGCACCACACCAGCACACCCTGGCTCCTTCCCTGAGATGACCTCTCAGCAGCGCCTGGCCAGCTTCCTACAGGTGGTCCAGCCTCTTCACTCAACATGAGCTGGGAGAAAACAAACTCTATGGAGATCCCGCAGGCTCACCTGCCACCTCTCCCACCAGTAAACACTTCTGTTGTTGATTGTCAAGGGTTGCATGGGCCCTTCTTTCCCATCCCACACCCCCAGCCCTCGTGAAGAGGTGCCATCTCTTCTGCATTGAGCCCCAGAGGAGAGGAGAGAAGAGGGCCTGGCTTCCATCATGCTGCTGCCTTCCACAGATGGCAAGGGATGCCCAAAGGCTTGCAGAAGGTGGCCCATTCCGCTACCACACAGGCCCTTACTTCAGACCATCACCCCCACTGACCTGTGGCACACCACCACTAGCAACTGCCCCACGGGGGCTATTTGTCCTGCTGATCACAAGGCAGTGGACCTCCCACCATGTAGTCCCCTTCTCCTGTCCACACGACATCCCTCGCTAAAGCCAGAGTAAAAGACAGTAGCTGCTCCGCCCTTGTTCTGCTAGGACAGTCACCTCCTCAAAGCAAGGCTCATGTTGGTACTGGCACAACTTGGCCTTGGTGAAGCTGTGCTGTGTATTCCCAGATGTCATCTTGTCCTTCATTCAAGTCACAGGCGATAGGACAAGAGGAAATGGCCTCAATTTGCACCAGGGGAGGTTCAGATTGGATATTAGGAAAAATTTTTACACTGAAAGGGTAAGTATTGGAATGGGCTGCCGAGGGACTTGGTTGAGGCACCATCTGGAGGTATTTAAAAGATGGATTGACATAGTTCTTAGTGAGATGATTCAGTGATGGTTTATATCAGAGTTAGGTTGATGGCGGGACTAGACGATCTTAAAGCTCCCTTCCAACCTAGACAATTCTATGATTCTATGATTAGATTTTTTAAGGTTCAGCTACTTAGCATAAATAAAGATGTATGCAGCACAGAAATAATCAATATTCACTGTTTTCTCAGCTTCTCTTAAAATCAGGAGGTTGAGCTTAGGAAAAAGAGATAACTTTTTTAAAAAACATTAGCAATCAATTTGCTAATCCCATCCATTTACTGAGTCTGGATTGAGGGAACAGTGACATTACTGCTGCACCCTGAAGACTTTAGGATTATTTGCATAGTTACAGGAGCAGGATAAAAATAGTTCCCAATGTGGAAGACAGTCTCTCTCCTGATACTTGCTGCGCTCTATCTTTGTAATCTACATTTCTTACAAAGTCACTCCACCAATTACTCTCCAAAGCCAAACAGTGCTTTGATTGATAGAGGTTCCCGTTCATGGGCACCACAGGCCAATTACAAAACACTCCATCACCTCATCCACCTCCTGTGTATGAGCTACTTTAAGCAGTTTGCCTCTATGGTGGCCAACAGCTACATAGTCTAAGTTCAATAGCGCCTCTTTGCACCTAAAGGTCTGTTCCGTAAGGTTTTTCCAAAGTGCTTCGGTTTTCTAGGTATATCTAATAACTAATCACATTTACAAAGTAGCCATTAAACAAATGGCCAGGAGTGATTCAGGAAAAAGAACTAATTAAGGATGCACTTGCAAAAGAAAAGCTTCCTGCCTCAGACTTGCTTGCTTTAAGAAGCAACAAAAACCCAAATTTCTAGGAATAGTAACCAGATGGGGGAGGGAGGGAAGCTTACATGAAAAGATCGTCCCTCATTAAATTTAGGCTACATGCTATTATGCTTAATCTCAGGCATTTAGCCAGATTCTTGAATGTGCAATTTGATGAACCAACTTAAGCACAGAGCACAGTTCAATCTTACTGAGTTTCACAAAAGCTATCCCTCAATACATGCAAAGGACATGTATAATCTCTCAGTTAAACTGTTAGTGATATGCAGACTAATTAATTTAAACATATCACACACGTGTACAGTATCAGAGATGAAAAAAACCTTACTTCAGAATTCTTTTAACTCAGGCCCAGCACAACAAAATTAGAGGGACTATAGTATGCAAGAGCACCATCTCAGTTAAACGTTGACAAGTGCTGAGGACTCATATAGAGCAGCTCTGTCACAGTTTTGCTGAATATAAAACTACATCTATTTTTTCTGCCCTCAGTAATGCATGTAATATTGTTTAAATTAACCTCTAAATTCAACATGCTTACATTCATTTACCATTCACCTACACCAAACTCAACAGTTCAGGAGTATATATATATACACAGTAGGACTCTAACTAACATCAGGCATATTCACTCTGCAAGACAAATTTCCATTTAAGTTAAAATCTGAGCCCTAGTTTTCAAGCCATCCCTGCAGTGTTTCCAGAATTTCTGTTCTCTTCTTACAATAACGGGAATCCTTCTTGAAATAGGATGTATCAGGTTGCCAGGGAAGACTGAGCTCTTCCTTCATGCAGGAGGAGCTGTGAACTGTACAAATACTTTGGCAAGGGACTCGGTGAATTGCTCTCTGTGCTTGCCTGAGCACTCCTCTGCTCCATCACTCACAGAAAACAAAAGTGATCTTCAGTATAGACTGGGAGGGGACAGCTACATACTAATTCACTGAATATACGCAGAAATTATCAGCGATAGTCTGAAACAAGTATGATGCTATTTTACAGACATCTGACTCAATAAAAGCAACCTGTTTTCTTCTACGCTTTCTGTAGAATTAGTAAGCAACATCTCCTCTTCTTTAATAGAGGAAATAAGTCAGTATGACTCACTATTAGACTAGAAAGAGTCAATCAGCTCTACAGATTCTGCTCTATGCCATTTTAAAATAGGATCCCTCAAATATTAGGCACTCCTATTTGTTTTTCCAACGGAATGCCTGAACTATGGTCAGTCTGACCATCAATATCTTGAACGGAAATTCATCCCAAGCCAGTAACGTTCCTTCTTTTCCATTTCCAACTAGCCAGCGCGCTCCTCAGAGTGGGAGGATTACCATCCACTCCAGACATACTGGGACTTTGACAGGGAAGGGCTCCGGCTACCATTGTTTCTTTCATCTACTGGGCCAAGTCACAAAGTGACTACTATTTCTGGTGCCAGATCTAACAGATAAACCTCATGACCTGGCTCCCCCACAGTTTCCCAGTCAAGGGTTTATTACTTAAATGAGGAAAGAAAAAAAGGAATCATTATTTCACTTATGATGCTTTCAGTGTTTTTGAGTGAACAGAGTATTTGTGAAATAACATTCTTGAAAAAGAAAGGCAAAGAACTGTCTGTCCCTATTCTGGTTTTTCCCCTCAAAATACTACTCTTTTTATACTACAGAAATCACTTTTAGCAGACCACATCCTCTCATCTCTACAGTCATCAACTGTTCTACCATCTCTAGCAGAGAATGGTCTTTTCTCCTACAATGACAGCTTTCAAGAAAAAGCAACACAGAGCCACAGTAAAATGGATTCTGCATCAAACCAGCTGATAGGACTTTCAAAAGAGAGTCCAAAAGGACATTCTTGAGCGAAAATTCACTTATTAACAAAGATAAAAAAACCCAAGTACTCGATGATGCTTATGTCTACAGACACAGTAGTTTGGGGACCTTATAACAGGAAGAGATTATTTGCTGTCTACTACAAACCACTATTTTAGCCTTCATTTATTAACGTCTTCCTCATGAGAATAGGTTGAAAACATCAGTCTCCTGCTTTCTGCAAGATAAGCTCCCAGACAGTCCTTCCAGCTAGGCTTCATTCTAACCTCACCTTAGATCACCCAAAAGAAGCTTTAATTTTAAGATATGAAGCACAAACACATTACCTGCCCTTTTCCAGTCACAACAAGCAACACCACACATACACTTCTGCTCTTAAGTAATCCAACTCCACATGTACAAGCACCAAGACTCAGAATGCTTACTGTTAAATGGATAGGATCACTGCCCTCGAGAAGTGCCAGCAGGCTGCACATTCCCACACCTGCAGCTACAAAAACAGTGTAGGTACAAACGCCGAAGCAATCTGAACATTTAACTATACCTTCACCATCAGCAAGCCTACCCTTCAGTCTCCACCCAAGACAATTATACTATGTAAAGATGGCATCTGCTCACTGCACGTACCTGCTTTCCAAGAACATTCAGAATCATCTTTGCTGAATTGCTTTCTACTTCTGTATGCGCTTCAAAGGCAACATAGTTACATATGAAGAAAGTATGGCTGGTTTGTTTGAATATATGAATGCTGACACATCATCACATCGCCTCAATTTCACCTGCTGAGCCAATTACTCTCCATAAACCACAGTCCCACTGAAGACAATTAAGTGCATTTGTGCAGACTCGCAGTCGTAGTCACAGGTGTAACAGGGCACAATTTCAAAACAGGTTATTCCATCCTGCCAGGCTTTCCCATGTGAGAACAATCAACAGCTGCTCTTCACAAGATGTCTTTTACAGATAGAAACCACTTAGATATTTTTAAGGCGTTGCCCTAAGCTCTAGCTCAAATAAATTATGCTAAAATAAAAAAGTTCTTCTGTCTCCTCTGGACTGGCACAGGACATAACACGTCACAGGAGCTGTAGTCATCCACCTTGATGCAACACAGTGAAAACCATAATCCATTAGTACATTTTAATGATACCTCAACTGCATTCAAGTTAGCCTTTCAGCAGTAATTTAAACCTGGTAAGTACCCACAGCAGCTACTTAAGGAATCAGAAGTCCAGTTCAGGAACAGAGTGTGCCTCCAATACTCTTTGATCTCTGTCTTTCTTTGCCTAAGGCTATACCCTGCTAATTCTTCAAAACATAGTACACATACTAAATTAACATCACGGATAAAGCCACATATGCCAACCATATAGACGAGGCTTTCATCTGTATAATCAGGGCTGTATAGGTGGAAGACATGGGATAACTAGATAACCTTGCCAGTGGAAATTTCTGGTGTTGGCAATGATGCGTAAATTAATGCACCAGTTTGACCTCTGGGTCCAAAAGAGAGTTCTTGGCATGTCTAATTCACACATTTTCTTTCTCTCTACTTTAAAACTAAGCACACTTTGTCTAAAATCAAACACCATAAATAAGGAATGCAAAATCAGTTTTACTACTTTCATTGTAAAGCTTCACTATAAACCACTTTGCATAGTCTAAGGCAGTGTAGATTTCTTGAGTTTCAGTTTAGTGCTCCATCAATTAGCTAATAATTGCTCCCTAAAAATATTGCTACATCAGCTTGTATTATTCAAAAACTACTTCCCTGGACACAGAAGATGGATACAAAGATGTACACAAACTGTATATCATAAAGGCTGCAGTGAAGAAAGGGAGGAAAGGGGGGTGATGAGGACAATGGTGCTTTTTCACCAGCTATCTACCAAGCCTTGTTGCTACCATCATCTGTGAAATCTGAAGGAGTTAAAAGCATTATAAGATTATAAAACTTAGGCTGGGGAAAATAAACAACCTGCTGGCCTTAAAAGAAAAATCCACATTTTCCAAGGTTTATATTAACAAAACAGTAAATGAAAAACTACACATTAATTGTGTTACTCTATTAATAGCTCAAATTACACAATAATGACTAGAGTCCATAATGAGATAGTTGTGCTTTGAAAGATGTAATAAATTGTTTTAAAGGAGACAAAAACAAAGGGATTACAAAAGATACCAGGTATCTTAAGGTGTCTGAGGGGAATGCTTCATGACAGATATATGGCTGCCATTAAGGTACAATCCATCATTAGCTTAATTACCCCTGGTAACAGTGGTCAGGTGAAAGCATAAGCTTCCTTGAAAAAGAATGGTTTACATCTCCCCAGGATGCTCCCCAAGAGCAAAACTAAAATCTCCACTAGGTAATGATCCTGTCCACATATAGCATCTTTTTAGGATGAGCTACTTTGGTTAATTTTTTTCCAAAAGGCTGTTTTCTCACAAGGAGAGAGCTCTAAGGAAGAGGTGAAGGAACAAGGGTATCACTAGCTTGCTATCACCAAAGATGACCCTTGCTAGGATACCCTGGATCTTCTAATGCAATTGACAGGAGATGCTAAATCCTCACAAGAAAAAAAAGGGCCTCAATTCCCCTCAAAGCCTCACAGAACCTCTGGCCATTTTAATGGATTTTCCTCAGACTGAACTCTCTGGATTACTTGAGTCAGGAAGAGAAAACCTATCCAGATTGCATAACCAAAACAGTCTGAAAACGGTAGATTGGAGAGAACAGAAAACCCAGAAGAAACAATGACAGACACCTATACCGGCAACCCTGCTTCCAAAAGAGAAAACATTAGCTGACATTCCAGTGTCTTCCAAAAAAATCAGCATCACACAGGACGGACCTGAAACACTGTTAAGAAGCACATCACATCCTTCCCACTCTGCATGGGGTCACACGACCAAGGTCTGCAGTACACCAAGGCACCCTGAGCTTATGCCAGTCTATATCATTCTCCATGATGTAATTCCTTAGGGCTCTCTTCCTTCTCATTGCTCTCCATACCCTCTAACTTTACAAAAATTTAAATTCAAACATCTACATCAAAAAACACCTAGATTATAAGATCAGGGATATAGGTAAACTACTCTAAGTAGGTAAGTTAAGGAGCACAAGACTGAGAAAAAAGCAGTAGTTCTTGATTCTGCATTAAAAACAGCAATGTCTGGGAAAGGAGCCTATAATAAACAAAGCAGAGTGGGCAGACCACATTATTCAGCTATACATCACACCATCTACAAGAGGACAAGATTTTCAGGCAACCCTCACTCCACAGTCTCCATCTACCTGAAAGAGCTGCAACATTTTTGAAAACGTAATTTATACAATTGTAAGCTATTAGCACATCACGTAACTGCATTGACTTTTCCACTCTCACACTGCTGGAAATCATCAGTTAAGTTACACTGCCATAAGACTGGAGCTATAGTTGCGAACTTAGCCCCAAAATTGTCAAAAAAGATTATTTTGCCGTGTTGTATTCAGTTTTGCCAGGAAACTTAAAAGGAAAAAGCTATCTTAAATGCAGTGCCAAGGCCCTCTTTCTAACCAAAGTGCTCCTCTCTGCTGCCTCAGTTCACATCCCAGTACAGGGAAAAGGAGGACTTCACCTGCCCTGCATTCCAGCTGGCAAGGCTTCCCAGCTGCTCCATCTCTAAGATCAGAGAGTGTGACCAATACCACTCAGAGAGCCCGGCTAGCCATAAGTATTCACAGAAGCCTCATTTTTTATAAAATCCATCATTTTGTACATCTAATTTAAGAATCCCTGGAAGACAGTTTTTCAGGAAAGCTAATTAGTTCTGAGCCTTCTCTCCCCTCCTACAACCTGATTTTTCTCCTGTCATGTATCTGAGTCCAAAAACTAATGCCAATGGATCTTCCTTTAGGCTTTTTGGAACAAAGTAGTGACTACCATTCCTGGGAGTAAAAAACTCTCTAAGTCACTGTAGAAGAGCAAAACACACATAAATACACACACTGAAAAGGAAAGGAAGAAGGTTAAGGTCTGTCTAAAGGAGCTTGCATTAAAAGATCAGAGGCCAAATGCAGCATTTATGTCATCACTTCCTTAAATAACTCTAGCAACTGATGGACTGTCTATGGTATGACTTTGAAATAGCTTTCTACTGCTTTTCTTCACACTGTTTCACCCATATGTCCTTTCATGAATATATGTGTGAGTGAGGGGAGAAACTACTACATTGCACTTTCAGGTCCTCACTGTACTGACAGGTTAGGAGCAAGCTACCATCTGACAACTCAGACACACTAAGGTACTAAAATTCTCTCTTCAGACAAATTTCTCTGTATCTCCGCATGTCCCATGCTAAAAGTGCAAAATCCTTTCTGAATTAATATTGAAGCAGGTTTATGTGAAAGTGGCGTGAGTTCCAGCTGCCACTAATGGAAGTGACAATTTCAATGTTCATCAGATAGATAGATTCACAGGTTCCAAATACATAATTAAGAATAGGTGCAAAGGCAATAATGACTTAAAAGGGGCAAAATGATTACCATTATCTACTTCAATACAACAGAAATATGAACAACACTGGATTATTTCCAGCGATCCTTCCCTTGTAAAATTACAGCTTTTGTTGTCTGGTCTATAATGTGCTTTTCCTTAGGTTGATAGTCCCATTATTTTTCATTCTAATATCAAAACAGCAGTAGCAGTATCTCAGACAATACTGCATGTAAGCTACTATCTATTAGGGTCAGAAAGTCTTGTGGGTTTTTCATCCATTGTGATACAGTAGGAGGTTATTTTAACTGGCACCACTACACTCTCTGCAACGGTCCCTAGGAAAGTCATCCCATAACATCTGTGACAGGATAAGTAGAAAACATTTCAATGCCTGGACCTGGATGCTCACCAAGACTAATGCTACACTGTTACCTTGGAAAGGATGAGATTAAAATTTATTTCTAATAAACACCAAGGCAAAAGTCAGTAAAATTAATTGAACCAGTAAAATAAATTGAATTTTCATGGTTTTCTCTTTCGAGCTGATCTGCAGTGCCTGCTTCTTTACTTTTATTTCACAACATAACACACAGTGTCACCTCTCACTCGTTCATCTTCCCTGGCTAATGCTTTCTCCAGCCTCCATGCCGAATTCCCTTCTGTTAGCCTGGTCTTTCCTAAATTTTCTGTAAACAGAGATTTTGCAAATTTAATTTTAATGGACAGACTCTAGCATATTTGCCAGCCATCTTAGAGTTTGCAAGTTTGGGTTCCTGGAAAGAGGTGAGTGTCCATTTTGGGTTTTGATTGTTTTTTTTCTTCTTTGGATAACCATTTCAGTTCCACCCATGAAGGTCACTTTTAATTTGTGGACCACAGACTTGACAAAAACTGTCAAAATTCCCTGCATTTTAGGGCTTCACCCCTTCTATAGAGTGGGAGAGTGACAGAGTTTGTGGACTTCCTGAGAAACAATCACCACAAGCGGTCCCTGGTATATCACCCGTCCGTGTTAATCTTCACCTCATTACTTCCTTCATTTCAGCAAAGGCAGATTCTGAGTAGTCAGAACGTTGCTGTTTTAATGTTTTTAATCAGATATCTTTAATAATAAAGACCCACAAGCAAGCCTCCATGGAATCACTGCCATGGTTCAGCAGAGAACAGAACTCAATGCAACATTTGTTGTATCGGACAGATTTCCACTTACGCAGTCAGCTGTGAAACCGCTGCAGTAGCAGGCTAGTTTCCGGGGGCTGCATTCCCAGCTACCCCTTCTTTTTAATTGTGTAGTTTTAATTGCTTCAGCTCAGCCCCAGTAGTTAAGCAGAAGATTCCTACACCAAACAAAAACCTCTGAAGTACAACTCTTAAGGCAATGACTCAGCACCATCTGTGGCAGAAACGTTCTCTGCAAGAGCACACCCCAGCAAAATTTACTGATGGGAGAGGTGTTCAGGTGGACATAAGGGTATGTCTCACAGCAGAAAGGCCACTACAGTGCAGATGCAGGGAACTGCTGTTGCTATTTTTGCAGTATGTGTTTTGAAGTGGTATCTTCAGAACTGGAAATGACATCTGTAATATCACAATGACATCTGTAACATAACTTGAAGTCTCTTTGACATACTTTGCAAGCAGCAGTTTGCAGCTCACATGTACGAGAAGTTACATTATTTTCTAAAGCTGCATATATGGGGAACCCTTCATTTTAGTGCTGATAATTTAAACTCCAAAAGGTACAAGGATGAGGAGTGTACTGGAATGGTTTAGAGTCACGTTCACAATCCTTGCCCTCAGTCAGCTACAGCATTTCCTGGCATTTCCTCAGATACTTAAGGATCTAGCTCCCAGTTTGGATATTGCCATGAGAATTCAAACTGAAAACCTTCTCAAAAACAGGATACCAGGATTAAAAAAGTAATATATTCTAACAGTAGCAGAACATAAAATTCATTCTATTTCCAGTCCTTAGAGACTCCCTACGGGACAGCATAGATTTTTTTCATTAAGCAAACCAGAATTTGACTAAGCTTCAGACCACAGCAAGTTCACTTCTAGGCAACCTACTCAACTGAAAACAGAAAGGGGGAGATGCTAAAACATACCACTCGTATATTTACTTGAAGACTTATTCAGCATAAATACATGAGGTTAGAAACATGCCATATTTGATGTCTGCAAATCACTGAGCTATGACCAATTTAATACAAGTTTCTCTCTAAGGGAACCAAATGAACTGTGTAGCTTGTATGTTGGCATAAATATTCATGAATTGCTAAGAAAGCTAATAAGATCAATAAGAGTGAAACCTAAAAGACTACATCACTCTTGCTAAGGATCCAATTCTGTTGCTGGCCAAGTCAAGAAAACAGTATGTCATTGCCTCTCAGAGTCGAGACGGGGAACAAAATTGCATTGAACTACTCTGCAGTCTGTACTGTAGTCTGTAGTAGTAGGAAGCACTTAGGAGTTACCAGCAATACATAGATCTAGTAAGAAAAAGTATCTTGCCAACTAAAAACTTTAACAAAAATAATTTTACAAAACTGCAAGAAGAAAACACAAGTTTTGATTGTTCCTAAATCTTTTAATTTGAGAAAAAAAAAAAAAATCTAATGTTCCCTCACTCCTTTTACTGCTGGCTGACTATCCCTTTTTCACTCCACTCAGCCTTTGAAATGAAACTTCTGTATGCCCACTTCTCTATATTAGGCTTTCTTTTTTAGTTTCTGTGAGGGTCTTCTGTACCTCACCCTGCACCACTGCTGACCGAGGGCTCCCACAGTTTCCCTTGTCAGTCCCCTCAGTTCCTCTCAGATCACGGAATCATAGAATTGTCTAGGTTGGAAGGGAGCCTTAAGACCATCGAGTCCAACCATTCACCTAGCACTGCCAAGTCCACCACTAAACCATGCCCCTAAGCACCAGGTTTACCCATCTTTTAAAATACCTTCAGGGATGGCAACTCTACCACTTCCCTGGGCAGCCTGTTCCAATGCTTGGTAACCCTTTTGGTGTAGAAATTTTTCCTAATATCCAATCTAAACCTCCCCTGTCGCAACTTGATACCATTTCCTCTTGTCCTATGGCCTGTTACTTGGGAGAACAGATGGACCCTGACATGGCTACAACCTCCTTTCAGGGAGTTGTAGAGAGCAGTACGGCCTCCCCTCAGCCTCCTTTTCTCCAGGCTGAACAACCCCGGTTCCATGCACATGGAGGAAGACACTCCTCTGACCGACCCTATCAACTAAGGACACCACTTTTGGCTCAACCTCCCTGGAGCGACCACCATGCCCCACACACAGAGCCACACTATGGCGTTCCCCGTTGCAGGGACCAGGGAACAGCGTCTGGGCCCGGGGACGGGCGGGGGTAGGCCACGGCCTGCCTTGCCAGTTGCAGCCGGCTCCGCCCCTGACAAAACCCCCGCCAATCAGAGGAGGCGGCTGCGGCGCCTGAGGGGAGCGGGTGCCGGGGCAGGGGCGGCCCTGAAGGGACAGGCACCCGGAGGGGCGCCGGCACCAGGCCTGAGAAGCAGCAAAGCAGCAACAGGGGAGAGGGAAAAAAAACCCACAAACCAAGTAAGGAGCAGGAGGTGGCAGAAGGAAACTGCCGCCTGTCACTGCCTCACCAAAGGGGTTGGAGGGACCACTGTGGCATCATAGAGGTGTAGAATCACAGAATTGTCTAGGTAGGAAGGGACCTTTCAGGTCACTGGGTCCAGCCATCAACCTAACACTGCCAAAAACACCACTAAAACATGTCCCTAAGCACCACATCTTTTAAATACTGCCAGGGATGGTGACTCAACTGCTTCCCTGGGCAGCCCGTTCCGATGCTTGACAACCCTTTCAGTGCAGAAATTTTTCCTAATATCCAATTTAAACTTCCCCTGATGCAACTTGAGGCCATTTCCTTCATTCCTATCAGTTGTTGCTTGGGAGAAGAGACTGACCTCCACCTCACTGCAACCTCCTTTCAGATAGCTGTAGGGAGCAACACGGTCTCCTCGCAACCTCCTTTTCCCCAGACTAACACCACCAATTCCCTCATCCCCCCGAGGGAGAGAGGGCTCAGTTGTACTGATGTTGGGCTGGGAGAGCAGGTTGGGAACAGCTGCAGATGGGTGCTGAGCTTCCCCAGGCTGCTGCCAGGGCAGCCAGAGAGCTGGGAGAGAGGGAGGTAAGGAACTCGCCCCAAGGAGCACCCCGACATCTCTGGTAGGGAAACAGAAGGCAGCGACAGGCCTGAAAATTGAGCCTTTTCAGGCTGCCCTGCTTACAGTGATCGAGCAGACTTATGGGAAACTGCTCCCCAGAGTGCAACCACGTGTCAGTCCTTTGCTCAAAATGAAATTATAAAAACGTGGGATATATGGCCACCATCCCAGTGAGATGTTGTTGCAGTGGCAATGCTGGGAAACTGATGCTGCTGGGATACAGGTGATGGCTTTAAGAAAGTATTGGTCTGCGTAATTAGGGGGCTGTACCCCTCATAAACACTGCCCTGCAGAATACAAGGTGGCTTTAGGATCAGTGATGGCCTGATCCTCCTGCGCCTGCAGAGGTGACACCCCCTTGTAATGATAAAATGTGGAATTTGTAACGCATGTGTAATCGAACTGCTGTAATGTTCTTACCTGTGAGTCTTGCATGGAGGAGGCTAAAGATTTATAATGCAAATTTGATTATTATGTAGTCTAGTCTGTAGAAATGAGGGGTGGAGTTTGTAATGGATATTTATTCAAACTGTTATTACAGGTTCTGCGTTTTGCAAGTAAGATGCAAGGAGAAAAAGAGTAAGAAGCAGGAATAAAGAAAGAATTACGCACTGACCCCAGCCTCCAGCACCACCTGTTGCCTTACAGAGGGAATCAAGAGGGAACTGAACATAGCTCTAAGTGGAAACAAGAGGAATTGAGACTAGAAAAGGAAGAGGAGAGGTACTGGACTGAAACTAAGCCTAGGGAAGGGAGAAGAAAGATTTTTCTGTAAGTGTTAAATTCTTTGTCATCTTGGGGTTTTTTTAATACCCAAATCAGTAACTTAAAGTTTGTTAATTGGTATTAAATTAAGTGAAACTCCAGAAGTCAAGACTGTCTTGCCCACAGCAATGGTGTTCATCCCAATTTCTAAACAACTCCTGTAGTCCTGGACTACAGGAAAAAGTGGAAAGAGAACCCTCTCCCCACCCCACATTCCAAGAAGTTAGCCCTGATTCTGTTTTTCTTTCAACTCTCTGGATTAGAATGGTACATTCCTAAACAAAACAAAATTCTAGTTTTTGTTTTGTAGAGTTCTATTATTTGTTTTGAGTTGAATGATCAAACAGAAAAACAGCCACAAAATATTTTTTTTTTTGTGCAGCTCTAGTGTCAAGTGTATGCTTTACATTATATATATACTTTATATGTATATATATTGTTTACATTTCTGTAGCAGCCCAATTATATTTTGCAGACTAACACTTTGGACTTTAGTAAAATTAAAGTCCAGATTGCTCCTGAAGCTGGTTTTAGTTTGGTTGGGAGAAGGTAGGTTGTATTGTTTGTTATGTCAGAAACTCATATAGGCAAGAATAATTGGAAGAAAAATATCCAAATGGATAAAATAAGTCCATGTCAGAGAAGTGTTGAAACAGTGGTGGGGCAAGGATGCTGGTTATATAAAGTAAATGAGACCATAACATTGAGCTAGCACCACACTTCAGAGCACTGAAGGAACATAAGAACAAAAGAGACAAATCATTTACAAAAATGTTTTTCCCATAGAAATTGACTGCCGTAATTAGCAACAGAGGATATCAAGTGGTGTACTAAACACACACACAAAGCAGAGGGCAAGTTGTCTTTGGGTTTGTATTTGATTTGTGTGGCAAAGTTTTGGTAGTGAGGGGGGCTACAGGGGTAGTTTCTGTGAGAAGGTGCCAGAAGCTTCCCCCATGTCTGATAGAGCCAATGCCAGCTGGCTCCAAGATAGACCTGTCGCTGGCTAAGGCTGATACCATCAGTGATGGTGGTAGCCCCTCTGTGATAACATATTTAAGAAGGGGGAAAGCTGCTGGCCAACAAAAGCAGCTGAGAGAGAAAAGTGAGAATATGCGAGAGAACTCTGCAGAGACCAAGGTCAGTGAAGAAGGTGGGGGAGGAGGTGCTCCAAGTGCTGGAGCAGAGATTCTCCTGCAGACCATGGTGAAGACCATGGTGAGGCAGCCTGTCCCTCTGCAGCCCATGGATGTTAACGGCAAAGCATATATCCACCTGCAGCCCTTGAAGGACCCCACACTAGAGCAGGTGGATGCACCCAAAGCTCCTGCAGACCATGGTGAAGACCATGGTGAGGCAGCCTGTCCCTCTGCAGCCCATGGATGTTAACGGCAAAGCATATATCCACCTGCAGCCCTTGAAGGACCCCACACTAGAGCAGGTGGATGCACCCAAAGGAGGCTGTAACCTTGTGGGAAGCCCACACTGGAATTCGTTCCTGGCAGGATTTGTGGACCCATGGAGAGAGGAGCCCATGCTGAAGCAGATTGGCTGGCAGGACTTGTGACCCCACAGGGCATGCAAACTGGAGCAGTTAATGAAGAACTGTAGCCCATGGGAAGAAAAAATGTGTGATGAGCTGACCACAACCCATGTCGTGGTTTGGGTTGGCTACTAAAATGAACGACAGATGCTCTATTTAACCACTCCCCCATTCAGAGAAGGGAGAGCATCTCCCTTTAGAAAGAGGAGAGAAAAAGAGAGAGAGCGAGCTACATTTATCAGTTGTGAAGAAGCTAAAGTACTTTAATGAAATATTAATGATAGAAAGAAAATATTATAATATTAATAAGAAAATAATTAAATACATGCAACGCGTATGGAGCTCCCAGATGATGATTGTGTAACCAGCAGACCCTGGGAAAGCTCCAGACTAGACTCAGTGACGGCCAGGAACTGGATTCCAGATCTGGGTTCAGGAGCACATGGGTTGGGATCAAAGGCAGACAAACAGATAGGGTCCTCCTCGGACGCCAGCCAGTGAAGAGGCTGACTCCTTTGATCCCTCAGCTTTTATACTGAGCGTGATGCAGATGGGGTGGAATACCCTGTTGGTCAGTTTTGATGATGATTGTGTAACCAGCAGACCCTGGGAAAGCTCCAGACTAGACTCAGTGACGGCCAGGAACTGGATTCCAGATCTGGGTTCAGGAGCACATGGGTTGGGATCAAAGGCAGACAAACAGATAGGGTCCTCCTCGGACGCCAGCCAGTGAAGAGGCTGACTCCTTTGATCCCTCAGCTTTTATACTGAGCGTGATGCAGATGGGGTGGAATACCCTGTTGGTCAGTTTTGGGTCACCTGTCCTGTTCGCTCCTCCCTGCAGGTGCAACCCTTCTACCCTCCTAGTTGGTGCATAACAAAATGAGCTGACCTTGGTTGTTATAGCAATAAGTATAAGCAAGAGCCTCTCTGCAGACTATTCACTATAAACATCAGACCTTATCAGCTAGAAGTGTGCACTATCTGAAAAATAGGCCATTAATTTCAGAGAGTTAGTCAGAAGAGGCGTAACTGAAAAGTAAAATTACTGAACAGAAAATTACTTCTGTTTTACCTCAAATGAGGACAACTCTGACTCCCTGCCCCCCTGCGCCGCTTGGGGAAAAAAGGTAGAGAATAGGGGAACGAGATTGAGCCTGGAAAGAAGGGAGGGAGGGAGGTGTTTTAAGATTTAGAGTTTTTTCTCATTACTCTACTCTGATGTGATTGGTAATAAATTAATTTCCTCAAGTTGAGTCTATTTTGCCCATGACGGTAATTGCTGAGCGATATCCCTGTCCTTATCTTGACACATGAGCCTTTTGTTATATTTTCTCCCCCCTGTCCAGTTGAAGAGGAGAGTGATAGGGCAGCTTTGGTGGGCACCTGGCACTCAGCCAGGGTCAACCCACCATAGTGTTTAGAGAAACAAGTAAGCCTCACTGTGATAGCAAATAAATTGGTTAAAGTGTAAATGACCCTCCCTCTTCTGTTGGGTTGGTTCATCAAAAAACAGTAAGACAGAGTCAAACCTCGCTTGCTTCAACCAATTAAAATATTCTGGTCACCAGCAAAAAATCAGGCCCTAGATATTTCATCAAAACATATTAGGAAGCATTCAGGCACAACTAGAGGAAGATGGCTGACCTCATGTTCTGACCTGTTGCTGAGACAGGCCTTGAACAGATTCTTCCAGCATTGGAAAGCTAAGTAAATGGGTTTCCATTAAAAAAGCTGGTTAACTGGGTACGGGCAGCAGCTTCCTAGGTCCCCATGGGAGGAAGGAATTCAAGGTCTTGCTTCTTTTCTAAGTCTTGGTTGCCAAAAACGATAGGCCCTTTGGCTCCATCTGCCAGCACTGATAGAGACAGTGAAATGTTTTTCTCTGTCCTTCCTTAGGCAAGCTCACAGCAATGAGAATTCATCTCTTTAAAAATCTGCTCTTTTCATGTCCTTTCTATGAGGCATATGAATATTATCTTCCTAATGGGTTTTAAATGCATCTCAGTAGGATATTAAATGTGGATCTGCATGGACAACTTTAGTGGTTTTGAAGTGACAGTTAATCTCTAGTAACCACTCAGAATTCAGTGTCAGGGTCTGTGTGCACGCACATGGATCCCAGCAGCATCTTGGATGTGTCTCATCTAATGGTACTTTTAATTCTTTTGGGCCCTTTTTTTTCCTTTTTAATTGTCTTATTTTGCTTATTGAAACAGATGCATACCATTTCCCTCCTCAATATTGTTGTTTGTTGTATGTGCAGCAGAAAGGTCACTTTTCCTATTTTGTCTCCCCAATCCCAACACCAAAGAACTTAGACAAGAGAAGTCCCTAATCTTCTAACCCTAATACCAGTGGGAGGGGGCTCCCAAGTATTCTCGAGACCCTCTGGCCAGCATCCACAGATTTTAAATGACTCCACAGCAAAGAGTCTTCTGAGAAGCAGTACCAGTTGCCATAAACCAGTACCCTATTAAGATTTTGTGTGGACAGAGAGGAATATAATTTATAAATAACAGTGGCCAAGATTCAAAAATGAATAATGATTTCTGGGTGGTGTTGTCGGTAAGAAAACAGCAGATCTTTGAAGATGTTAGTGCTTTTAAAAAATCCTCGCTAACTCTTCAGAAGTCAATAGCGACTTTCAAAACTCTAGGTTATATGCCCATTTCCAAGTAGTATAGTCACTTCTCTAAGATGGTCTAAGATGGTCCTCTAATTGTGGTAGATTTAGTGTCGCTCATAACTGAAGTGGATCAAGAAAGAGGACCATATGTAGAAATTTCTAGCAATGAGATGCTTTGGAGTGATAACACAAATGTCAACCAAATCCCACCTGGGCATACAGATGTACCAGCAGCATAAAGGTTATGGTATGACCTGCCTGTAGAGAATTTGAGAGCAAAGAAAATTAATTTTCTTCCATTGACCTTTCACATAAGGCTTGCCATGATGCTTTAATCTTGGTGCCCCATTAGTAGTCCGTAGCAACCGACTTACTGGAATTTTTAATGAAAAATACTTCATTTACATAACATTCACTGTGTTTCAAGATTCTGAATTGGATTATGTTCACCAAGCTCAAGTCCAAGAAATGGGTGGACTTTGGAAGTTTTATCCTTAATAACTACACAGATTTACACTTTTTCTAAAGTTTGACATACTAAGATAACCTTCATTTCATTTTTTTTTATAAACCTGAGTGTAGGTAAGATGAGGTATGGATCTCACAGAAACTTATCCACAACAACGTGAGTATAAGACTTAATATGGTAGGAAACTTGGTGCCCCAAATTCCCTAAGCAGAATTACCCAGAAGTACAGAGAAATTAATTAATTAATTAGAATTACAGAGAAAAATCTATTATGGACATGCAATAAGAAGTACCAGGAGACTTGTCTGTCATGATAACAGGATGCTCAACTTAATTACAGCCTTGTAAGAATTCTGGACATAGACAATCTGTAGATTATATTAAATCCATAGAAAAATGATGAATAGCATGTTCACAAGGTTTTTTGGTTTGGTCTGGTTTTTGTTGCCAAGAATTTATCTGGATAATTGTCATCTGTCTAGATGTTAAAACTAGCCCCAGGTTGCTAATAAGGTAGTTTTAAAAGTGCAGTTCAGAAATGTCACAGATACAGAGGCACCACAGATCTCTCAAAAGATGGACTTCCTTGCCCAGATGATTTAGCATGTCCTCTAGGGAACAGAGTCAAAAGATATTTGCAGAGGATATCTTCAAAGAATTCAACTGCACATGCAGAGTTGGACCCATGTCACAATGGACAAACTCATACCAGTCACATTAATAGTTTTTCTAAGTTGGATAAGAGGAGAGCAGAGGAGATACATGACAAACAAACCTTGAATTTGTTGTTTGTTGGAGAGAAGAGATGTAACTGCAAATGGAGCAACAAACAGCAAATAGAGCCTGCAAAAAAGTTAAAAAGAAAAAAAAGGAAAAAAAGAAAAGATGAGGAGAGAAAGGTTGAAGACTCTGATAAAGAATTTAACAACAGACATCTTACTCATCTTCATGGCCTGAAGGCAGGTCCATCACAAAGAATTTCCCAGTCTTTCTTCAGAGCAGAGCAGGAGTGACAGCTCCCCCAAATTCTTATGGGAAACCACTGTGGGTCATTGTCATGAAATACATTATTTAATCCCATTCATAAACTGATTAAAATCTCTGTGAAGGTTGTTGTCCTTTGTTCAGACCATTCCTACTGACAAGCTATTGCAGAATCTAATATCCTTTATATATTATTTTCATAGCTAGCTTATACCTATTGCTATTGTGCCGACATCACCTTCCAGACTGTTTCACAGTTTACTCTCCCTGCTGCTTGTTTCCTGCTGAATTTATGAACAGCCTACCCATCTCTTCTTAACCTCCTTTTAACCAGTGCTAACTTCATTTTAAGTGTCACCTGTTAAGTCAGAGGCTCCCCTCTTTTTGACTAGCCTTCTATCTCTTCTCTTGTTTGGAATCTATCTTTCCTAAGTGCGGTAACAAAACCAATATACACTACATTACAAGGATCACAGATGTTGTGCATGTGACCAGTGGAAATACACGTCTGGGCACAACTTAAAGTTGCTTCCAAGAATCAGAATCATTTAATTAGTATATACATAGCTTCTTTTTAATAAATGCCTACTGCATGGCAGAAATTCTTGTTCATGACCTTGTATTGTATCCCCTTTTTATCACTTCAAGTTCTTCTAGGTCATTTTAGCTCTTCTCTGTTTTAATCTCCTCTGTATTGACAGTAACTTCCAACTTCAGTTCATTAAATATATATACAATGCATATGCTACGTACTTTAAATGGAGATCAGTCCCAGAATTAATCCTTGAAGATCTTCTTTAGTGCTCAGGGAAAGATTATATCTTTGAAGTGTAATATGATTATTCACATAACACAAAGCACTGTCAATAACAGTCTGAATGCCTTTGGGGCCGGGATGGGGGTGGAACTGACCCTTTTGATATTTTATTTAGTATGTACCAGTTATAGGAAGTTAATACACAACACAGGGCCCATAAACCTATCATAAAGGATGTCTGCTGTGATTATGGCAGAGGCAAGCTCACATGGCAGAAACTGTCCAGTGGAACAGTACACACAGCCAGCTATACAGCTTCCAGATGCCTTTGCTTCCTAGGCAGGTTGAACCTGGTCTGCTTTCTACTGTAAAAACCATGTACTTCCTCCCTTCCTCCCCTGTTCTGTTCAAACAAATAAGCCTGTAGTACAACCCCACTGAATTTTTTCATCTTTACTAGGTTGCAGAATTCAGCAACATGCTTATACAGAGGCAGACAATGGCAGCACACCCGAAGGTTTATTTAGAGTTTCAACTCCCTGCATGAGATGCTGAACAGCTTATTCAGTTTGTTTTGGTAAATTGGTGTAATCTGAACGGACTGAAAAAGATATTGACTAAGGTTAAAAGGAAAAAGTAACATATGTTCCTAACAGTGCCTTTATGTTAGTCAAAGATTCTTATTTGTTAGTTGAGAAAATTCCCTTTGTTGTTGAGCTGCTACAGTAGGAAGCAGATGGCTGCTTAAATCCCAAAATTCCCACCAGGAAATATGAACAGATGTCTGTAAGCAGGAATAGAAAAAAAAAATATCTTTCTGTAAGTCCATATGCTGGGGACAGAGCTATTTATGAGATTTTCTAAAAATCTGTCTGCTTCCAGAAGCCAATAAAACATTTTGTCTTCCCTTACCTTTTCCCCTTCTTCCCCCACACTTTAAAAGTAGACATCTGTAACATGGATGGGGCTTTGATAAAGCGCATCAACTTTTTGGAGTGTAGGAATAGTCCTGGTAATACACCTGGCAGCTTCGTGTGTCTGTCTTCCTCAAAATGATAGCTTCTTTTCCAGATTTGTTGACGTTACAGGCACAAAATCTGTCATTTACCCAAGAGTTGTGCTGTAAAGCAAGGCTCAATGCAAAATGGGGTTCATTTCTGAAGGGCTAGCCGGTATAAAAGAGGCAGAGGTGGAGTTCGACAAGGTTGAATGCTCAGCAGAGGATTTGCTAACATAGCCTAAATCTGGCGTCTTTTTCAAATATTCATTTTCCTTCCTTGTTTTTCAGTGTTTTATATGCAATACACTAGAAAGGAATACTGCTTACTCTTAATGACACCATTTCACCTCTAACAGTACATAAAATTTAATGCATGAACACGCAGCAAAAGATTGACAGCTGCCCATAGGCACTGTTTAGTGTCATGGATACATAAGAAAAGTTCAGAGTTTTGAGAGGGAAAAAAGAAAAAAAAAAGAAAACACTGACTTTCTAATATGACATCCCTTGGAGATTACAGAATATAAAACCAGCTTAAAATCAGTTCTTGTGCCCGTAAGGATTCCTCTCAGATTTTCTCCTACAATTGACTTTCAACCCTTGAAAGAAAAAGCAAGGATGTCTGAGCTTTCTCATGAAGTTGTTGAGAAATAAAGTAGCTTTATTACAGTTAAAGAAACATGAGGAAAACAGTCCTATATTTACATATAGAACCATGGGTTTCCAGCCATCCGAATGTGCTTTTAGGGTTACTATCGACTCAATGCTCAGTAGTGTTCAGAAAAGCAAACCAAATGCTAGGTATCATTAGGAAAGAATTAAAGAGCAGAATGGGTACAATCATTCTCAAATTGTGCATCGTCATGACTGACATCATATACAACACTGGCCTTCCTTTTACCTCCAGAGAGGGTTCTGAGAAGGACAGTGCTTATGACTTAAAGTATGCAATGGCTTCCAAAAGAAAAAACAGAACAAAAGTCCTAGTGCACTTTTCAGCTGGGAGAAGTGACAACCATGGAAGGATGTGACAGAGGTCTGTAAAATCTGTATATAGTGATAGGAATAGATGGGCAGGAATCAGATGCTCCCTGTTCCTCCCAATGTAGGAGCTGCAGGCCTTCAATAAAGCTTCCGATTGCCTAGTTCAGAATAAGCAGAAGGGTCTGATTCCTCACACAGCCTGTAGTTAAGCTATAGAATTTACGACAGTGTATGGTGGATGTTAAAATTTTACACCAAATGTATAAAAACATGACTGGATAAGTTCATAGATAAATCCATTGAGACATTATAAATGCATATAACCCCTAAGCTAAAATGTTAGACTAAAATAGACTAGACTAGAATAGACTATTTCAGTTGAAAGGGACCTGTAATGATCATCAAGTCCAACTGCCTGATCAATTCAGGGTTGACCAAAAGCGAAAGCATGTCATTAAGGGCATTGTCCAAATGCCTCTTAAACACTGACAGGCTTGGGACATAGACTACCTCTCTACGAAGCCTCTTCCAGTGTTTGAACATCATCTTGGTAAAGAAACGCTTCCTAATGTCCAGCCTAAACCTCCCCTGGCACAGCTTTGAACCATTCCCACGTGTCCTGTCACTGGATACCTAGGAGAAGAGCTCAGCACCTCTGTCTCCACATCATCTTCTCAGGAAGCCATGAGGTTACCCCTCAGCCTCCTTTTCTCCAAACTAGACAACCCCAAAGTCTTCAGCCACTCCTCACAGGACATTCCTTCCAGCCCTTTCACTGGTTTTGTTGCCCTCCTCTGATCACATTCAAGGACCTGAACATCCCTCTGAAATTGTGGGCCCAGAACTGCTCACATGTATCCTTTTTGGACTCATAAATATATCTTTCAGATACAGACTTATATCTTAAAAGAAAATACACACCTTACATGAGCATGCATGAGAACTTTAAACAGCAACTGCATGCATTCAGAGATAAAAGAAATAGATGTGAAAACAGAACTATTTCCAAAAGCACAGCTAGAAGTAGCCATCTCATCAGATAAAGCATCTTTAATTTTTTAATAAAATTAAGGGAAATATTGTAAAAAGAACAGGTATCGACTAAAATTATGTCTCAAAGCAACTAATTTTTTAACAACATACAAAGAAGCATTCTCTTTTTACTAAATATTAACCTAATACATCACAAAGTTGATAATCTGAGTGGAAACCATTGTCATTGGTAAAGACTCAAAAGATTATTTTTTCAAGAATTCTAGCTTTACACTGTTGGTACCAGTCTTAGTTTATGATGAAAAGTTTAAGCTGTGAATCACACAGATCAAGGTTTCTTTGTACATGATTAAATGCAGATCATGAAATTATAAATCCATGCCAATCCAGCGGCAATCAGAAACCCATAATTCATCTTACAGCTATGAATTCCAGTGGGGTATGCTTTTAAAAAAATGTTTTATCGTATACACCCACAGTTCCACAGTAAGTCTGTTCCTGAACAAACAGGAGGACACAATCAAATTATCCTGTTAATTCTGATAATTCTACTTTAGAGCAGCCATTTTGGTGCTCTGGAGTTTGCTTCAGCTCATTTTGATTTGCATCTGAATTCAAAATGAGAGGCAACAGTTTGGCTTTCTGCACCCTACAAAGTGGAGGTCAGTCACATTCACATATCTGGGCCAAAGCTGGAGACGGTAATAGCAAGTCACCTGCACTGGAAGTAACAGTCTGCCCAGTGCTGGAATACGGTTGTATGTTCTAAATTCAGGTTCAGACAGTGTCTCCTTTAAAATACCTTTTGGGCACACTAGAATTCAGGAAGTCATGAAAAGTCCACCTACAGCTGCAGCAAGCAGTAAAACAAGGTGAATCAGGGCTGTCCTGGATGGCAATGTTGCATTTGATAGGGGTTTTCTTACCACTTCAGATCCATAAGTAGAAAAATACTGAGCTTCCTAAAAATTAAACTGGAATTTGTCTGCCAGTCAGATTAAGTGCTCTTTATATTCTTTCAGATTATGCTCTGTGAGGTATCTGCCACTTGCTACATGTTTTCTGCCTTTAAAGTATATTCCATTTATGCAATGTTTTGCATATTGGATGAAACACATGAATGACAGGAAAAAGTAAGGGGTACTAAAAAGCTTATGATAGGTTTTGCTCAAGAAGAAATAAAATGTAAAATTAAAGAAGATGAGGCAAAGAAGTGGAAAGAGAACATGGAGTGATCTGCCCATATATTCTGCTCATGTATTACTTATACTTTTTTTATGTTGAAATCACTCCAGTCACCACAAGTGCCTAGGCATTAGATACACAATAAATATTACATTTTGTTCTTCTTTAGCTTTACTGTTACTTTTTATCCCGATCCTGCACAGCACTATAGCACATATATCACCACCGCAAAATCCTATGCTTGAAGTCACAGCATACGCAGGATATATTTTGCTGCTGTAGTATGTTAATGTTCTGGTTGCTAAGGTGATGCACTTAACTCTTGACGATCAACTTAACTCTTGACAGCTTGCCTAAATAACACAGCGATATGAATCAGTGCAGAGCACTGTACAATGACAGGGAGATAACTCCCAATTTTCAAGTTGAGTCCTTTAAAATTAGCAGAGGCATCCCCAAGCTACACTGCATTTTGCAGCACAGCTTTAGATATGCTTGATTTTCTATAGTGCCATCAGAATATAACAACTACAATATTCCTCCCTGCACATCAGAAAACTGAATGTTTTTTTTTTTTCTACACACACACAATGATAGCAAGAATGTAAGATTCTGGACACTGCTTTAAAAGGAGAGAGAAGCAGACATGACACTTGTCTCTTTATTCCCTTGCTATCTGTTCACAGCTAAATGATGCTAAAGCCTCAGTAACGAATCCACAAATTCTGGATTCTTGAATCAGAAGAAAGACGAAGGGATTGATAGGAAAACAGCCTCCTTGTCCTCTCCTGCCCCCATCTATCTGTACTTGTATCTCTGCTCAGCCAGAAAACATTTCAGTCAACGCCCATCCTTGCAATTTACAAAAAGCATTTAGTGACACTATCATCTTCCTACTTTGTACTTCTAGCCACCTACAAGTGACATTGTGTTTCTCTAATAGGCCATTATGTTGTCTGCTTGAAAGCGTTTGTTTGATATAATTCCTTGCAAATGTACTAGAAAAGTCACATTTGTTTCTAGCTTTCTAAAAATATATTTCAGATG
Source organism: Calidris pugnax (assembly GCF_001431845.1). NCBI lineage: Eukaryota > Metazoa > Chordata > Aves > Charadriiformes > Scolopacidae > Calidris > Calidris pugnax. Next base: position 2,332,977 of record NW_015090810.1, read on the forward strand.
TTTAATATTTTTTTTTCTTTTTCTAATGGTGCTACTTTCAAATGAAAGCAGCTATCTACCTGTAACTTCAGTTCTGTTCTCCCATTGTACGGTTGAGTCTTCCTAACATTCAGAAAAGCCACAGTTAAGTAATTGGGTTTTAACACTCTTCCTGAATTGCTACACAAGAAGTCCAGATTTTTGGAAAAAATCCCTCCAGCTGTGACTATCCCCAGGGAGACCTGCTTCATTCCCACTGAATGAAGGGGAGCAAGTGCTTTGGGGTGGGTCTGCTTTGGGAACTGACAGGCTTTCAAGAGCAGCAGTTAACAAGAACTGAATGACAAGTAAAGGTGTTCAGAGGCCAGCTGGAAGAAAACAGTTCAGTTCTTCCTTTAAATTGCAAACAATTACAATTTTAAAAAATTATTTTTCTTACTCAGTTATTAGTTGCTGTATGGGAGCACCCAGCCAAACCGGTTTCAGAGCACAACAGGTGAGATGCAGGGAGTTGTCATCCGACTCAGCTTCATCTAGGCTTTGCCTTGTCTATGCAGAGATAAATTAGGGGGAGCTGCAAAAACGGCTCAGTCCGGGGTTATCTCAAGATTGCATCACAATAAGAACCCAAACTGAATGGAAACCTTAACAAACAAAATGCCCTGAGTCCCATCCCACCACTATTCCCATGACTTTGAGTGCTAGACATCACAAAATTGGCAACAGAGATTTAGCCATCACACCACCAGAGGTAAATATCCCAGAGAGTGTAATCCACTCAGACATAATCCTGCACCCCCACAGAATCAGGAAATATAAACCACAGGGTTTGGGGAGAAAAATGGGGAATCTTCCAGCGATACAGCTGGCCTGTAGGAGATTCGTCCCCCCTTTGTCCAGGACGCTGTGCAGGGTAACTTCCCAGGGATTGAGAGACCTTACCTGAGAGAGAGGGTAAGTGATTAAGAAACATACGTATGGTATATGGCATGCTATTAAGATTGTGATTGGTGCACTCTTTTAAGGTATTCATATCTAGCGTGCTGGTAGTTTGTGGTGTTACTTTTTGGATCACTTGTAGGTTGCAATAGTGTATTCCGCAAATTGCTTTTAAATTGCAATAGTGTAATTACCATTGTACACATAGAACCTGCAATAGTGACATATTGGACCTGTGAGTGAAGTCCAAATAAATTGTTAATTTGAGCCTCTCAGTGAAGTCCTTTCTCCCGTTTCATCACAAAATTGGCGCAGCGAGCAGGGTGTATAATGGACGAGCTATTGCAGAACCATGGTTGTAAACCCTCTCCCGTGGATAGGAGAAGGCCTAAGAGGTTGTGGAAAAGTGAGGAGAAAGTGGTGGAATGGGTAGAGCAGTGTAAGGAGGAACAAAAGAAAAAAGACAGAAAAAGTAAAGGTATCCTCTGTACTGTTTTTGGAGTATGTTTAACCCATGCACGGGAGAAGACACAGAAATCTGAGGCTGTTAAGAAAATGGGTGTTGCTAACTCAAAGGAGACTGACTGATTGTAGTAAAAAGCTCTGTGAATTGCAAACTGAAGTTGAGGCTGCCAAAGCTGCTTTAGAGGAAGAAGGAAAGACAAAAGAGGCCTTAAGGGCCCATGAAGGACAATTGGAAGTCGAAAACATGTTTAAAGGTGTTCTGTGTACCGTTTTTGGAGCATGTTTAGTCTGTGCACAGGAGGAGGCACGGAAATCTGAGGCTGTTAAGAAAATGGGTGTTGCTAACTCAAAGGAGACTGACTGATTGTAGTAAAAAGCTCTGTGAATTGCAAACTGAAGTTGAGGCTGCCAAAGCTGCTTTAGAGGAAGAAGGAAAGACAAAAGAGGCCTTAAGGGCCCATGAAGGACAATTGGAAGTCGAAAACATGTTTTTGAAAGACAAATTAGCTGCCGAAAGGGAGAGGAATCAGAGGTTACAGGAAAAATTAGATCTTTTGTTGTCAAGTGCTCCGACTCCCTCTCCCACCCAAATCAGGAACTTACTTATGTGTGCCGATCCTGATACTTGGGAGGGGGATATCTGGGGTGACCCAGATGATGAGCCCAAGGGGACAAGTAATATTGAAATTGGACCCCTCATTAAAACGGAGGTGCAGTGAAATGATAGAAATAATCGGAGATATACTACAACATGTATCACCATGTGGTCCGGACCCCCGGACCCGAGCTTGCCTGAATGCAAGAACAATTTTCACGCAAACCAGGGGAAAGTGCAACTGAATATTTATGGAATGTTTCGCTAAAAGGAGGAGATGGTATCTTGCTGAGGAGGAAGCTAGAGGTTATTGGGGTCCTGGTGTATTTCTGGATAGGGGTCCAGTGGGGAATCAACCCTTAACACTCAGAGTCGCCCACTGGGCAGGGGGCATAGGTTCTAGAGAGCGGGGCGAGCCACTGGCTGTTAAACCTGCTGGGCTGGCTGGGCTAGCTAAATCCCTACAGAAGGCTGCCTGTATACAAGCCATGTATGAGCGTGGTGAGCAGGGCATTCCTCTTGCCACTCTGGTAGATCCGGTCCATCTTAAACCATTGATTAGAGGTCTCCCTGATTCTGTGAAGGTGTATGTGCAAAACCTAAAGGAAAAGATTGCACAGGCAATTGACCATAATACTCTCAACCCGCACCACCAGCCGCAGCCCGTTTTAACTTGGGGGGAACTATTACAAGAAACAGTGATTTTTGGTAGAGACATGAGTCGGTTAGAGGAAGGTTCACCTTTTCAGCGCCGGGTCCACCAGGCACAGTTTGTCAGGCATAATAATCCTCGTCCTCCCCAACAAACTAATTCTCGTTTTGACCCCCAGCGTAATGAATTGCAGAGAAAGGCGTTGGCATTAGGAATACCCCATCAATGTTACATGGGCGGTCCACAGAGAATATTTGTATTGTGGTAAACCTGGTGGAGCAGCCTATTAGCAAAGCTATGGAATGTACTGATGCTGTTAAAACACAGAGAGATAAACCCTCTGCTCCTGCGAATCCTTTCTCAGATTTAAGGAAGGATTTAATAGATCTAAAAAACTAGAAAGCATGGGGGGTATTTTAGGCTGACCCACCTGTGTAATACCTAACCTAGAATGGCCTAACCGCTTATGTGACCCACATATTATTTTAGCTACTGGCCCCAGACGAATACCTGTAAATTTTCTTTGATACTGGAGCTCAAATAAGTGTCATCACTGAAAAAACAGCCAAAACGTTAGGTTTAGTCCCCACCCGGAAGAAAATAAATGTAATAGGAGTGACTGGAGTCCCTGAAATCAGACCGATTGGTCCAGTGTGTGTCTGGCTTCCAGGAGAAAACCGAATGACTAAGATAAAAGTAGTCATTGGTCCTTATTGTAATAACATTTGGGGATTTGATGTATTAGCAAACAAAGTCTGGGATGGGACAGTTGGAGCTTTGGAGCCCCACCATGTGAAGTCTGGTTACTGGAGACAGCCACTAGACCTCCTCCTTCCCAGGTAACGAATGTTAATCAATAGCCACTACCAGCCGCAGCCAAAACGGGGATCGGGGAAGTGATGAAAGACCTGGAAGCCCGTGGCGTTATAATCAGGACACACTCGCCTTTTAACTCCGCAGTATGGCCAGTACCTAAAGCGGACGGTAGATGGCGACTCACAGCGGACTACAGGAGGCTTAATAGCGATGCCGTGCCCCTTACGGGCGCTGTGCCCAGCATCGCTGACCTGGGTACCCAGATCCAGGCTAACCACCGCTCCTGGGTGTGCACATTAGATGTGAAGGACGTGATTTTTATGACTCCTCTTCAGGAGGATGATAAACCTCAATTTGCATTCACGTGGGAGGGAATGCAATATACCTTTAATTGGCTCCCACAGGGATACAAACACTCTCCCACTATTGCCAGTAATGCCTTAGCAAAAACATTGAAGGAGATAGAAGTACCAGATCGGGTAAGCATGTACCAATACATTGATGACATCTAAATAGGTGGAGACAATGAAGAGGCAGTCAGAGGAGTGTCCAGTAAGGTTTGGGACACACTGACTTCATTGGGATTAGAAATCCCTCCTGCTAAGTGTCAAGGACCAAGTCAAGAGGTTAAATTTTTAGGAGTTTGGTGGTTAGGAGGAGTCATGGCTATACCAGCTGATATCCTGGAAAAAATAGAAGCTGGTAAAGCTCCAGAGAACAAACGGGAACTACAACAGATTATTGGGACTTCAGGTTATTGGCGAAAACATATCTCTGGATTTTCTATAGTTGCTAGACCCCTGTATGATTTGATTAAGAAAAATGCTGTGTGGCAGTGAACCCCTCAGCATGAGGAAGCCTTGAATTTGCTGATTTATGAGCTTCGCATATATCGGATTTTAGGCCTGATACACCAAACAGATCCTATACAGATCCAGTGGGGATTCAGTGAACATGGTCCTCATTGTAATTTATATCAATGGGGACCAGAAGGCCCTGATAGACCCTTGGAATTCTCTCCTCATTCATTCAATGATACTGAGCAGAGATACACTGACTGGGAAAAAGGTATGTTATCACTAGTGCAGGCAGTAAAAAAAGCTGAGAGGATTTGTATGAACCAAGATATGGTCGTCTGGGGTCCTTTCTTTCTCCTGGAATCAGTTAGGAAAGTTAGTTGCCATTGAAAATCAAAAGTGAAATCAAAACTCGTCTGTGTTCTGGGCGTAACAGTTGCACATTCATGTTGAAAGCAGAGGGACCTTTCATTTTTCGTAGGCATTCTACTTGGAGATAGCCTTGAAGATCAACTGGAGGAGGCAGTTGATGCAGTCTGGGAACTGCAGACCACTCCAAGAATGTGACAGAGAGCCATCATCAAGATGAACATTTATAGATGCAGTGAGCTCTAATACTGAAAGATATGAACAGCCCAAATTCTGAGCATCTGCATACATAAAGGTGACTCTGTGTCAGCACTAGGTGACATTGATTGTAGAGCAATGTATACCATTGAGTTGATAGGGGTTGATAGGTTCAAGGGTTGAAGGGAAGATGAGACTGTTTACTCTTCACCCCCTTCATTTTAACATTCAACCTACAAGGGATTTCTAAAGGCGGAGATATCCAAAGGGCATCAGTCATACCAGGAGAGGGCTCAGCTGGCTAAAGAATTACTTTCTCACCACAAGGACAAGCAAGAGGTGGAACAGGGTGCCCACTCAGGTTGTGCAGGCTCTATCTTTGGACGTTTGCAAGATTCAACTTGATAAAGCCCTGATCAACCCAGTCTGACCTCAGAGTTGACCCTACTGGGGAATAAGAGGTTGAATTAGAGAATTCCAGAGGTCCTTCCCACACAAATAGTCCTGACATCCTGTGAAACGCTATTCAGAGAGCACATGCCAACATGGCCACTGCATTTCTCAGCATTCAGAACTGTCATATTAAAGATATTAGGGAACATATAGACATTCCCTTTTGCCTATGGACCTTTTGTTCATGAACCTGGCTAAAACCCCTCCCCACCTCCCCACTCCTGGCCCCACAGATATTGTGCATATGATTTGAAAAATACTAATTTCAGAACAGTTTACAAGTATTCCCCAAGCAGAAAGAAACTAAATTTGAATTATTTGGGAAATTATTTTCATGCCTCTGGTAGTCACAGTAGCAGCTGAACTTTTAATCTCCAATTCCATAAATATTTTTAAAAGCAATTTTACTGACTAAGCAGTCCATCCACTTTTATTAGGATTTCTCATATCAGTGAAGTTACACTTATGTTCATGTTTGCAAGAGTAGGCAACGAATGCCATCTCTCTGATTTTGTCTCCAAGCCATCAGAAAAAAAAAAAAAGGTAATTGCTGTTTCCAAAAGTTCCATAAAAACATTCTCCTTCTTTGGAGATATTCAAAACCCGCCTGCATGGTCTTCTGTCCAACCTGCTCTAGGTGAACCTATTTGGCAGGGGGGTTGGGCTGGATGATCTCTGAAGGTCCCTTCCAACCACTACCATTGTGTGATCTTGTAATATCTCTCCATAGCAATCACTTCACCCAGCTCCCCAGAGCTCAGGCATAGATGAAATATGGAGCACGTCTGTAAGACAGTGCCCTTCCCTAGGCACACCTACTTTGCCAATGCTGGTGCCAGCCCTATAAATATATTTTACTTTTTTTTCCCTCCTTTGAATGCTGAATGAAAATGTCTCAGGATGGGATTCCAGAGCTTGAAAGCCCCTTGAAAGAAAAGGAAGAAATCCAGGGTCACTTTCCTGGACTACAATGGTGGATTTCTGTCTCTGCCCAGCACTGTGCAGTATTTATTTCATCTTCCAGCTTTCTTGCTCTTTGCTGTGAAATAACAAGAGTTTCTTGATTGGCAAGAGCACTGATCAGCCCAGTAATAATCTGCTTACACGCTTCACTGATGAAACAGAGCTAGGCTATAGAGGGCTTGTGCTGCGCATCGTTACCATACCCACTGGGGATTAGGATGCTTATAGCAGCGATCAAGGTCACGGAAAGGATTTTGGCCTGACCATGCTTTTCCTGCTGACACACTATCTGTGGCAGCCATTTCCCTGGTCAGGTTAATGAAAACCCCTTTCATTTATGTTTTCTCCTTTAAGATGACAACTGCTATTAAAAAAGATAACCTCTCTGACCTCAGCCATCATCTCACACTGTGGTTTTTCATCCCTGAATCTGTTAATTGAAACTACAGAGTCACAAAGAGAAGCACTCTACATAGTTTAGCCCCTAATCATGTGAAGCTGCGTCCCAGTGAGGAATTTATGTATAACACTAATTATGACTGACATTGCCTGTTAGGGTGGGAGATAAAAATCACATCACAGTGTAGCTGGAATGGTCTTGCAACCTCTCTACAGCTGGCTTAATGTTTCTACACAAATAGCTTGACCTTTAGAAAAGAGAGAGGGGAGTAAAAGCAGGAGATGTTTTGAGCTTTAAACGATTCCCATTTGTAACTCTATGAATGGCACATTTCGTCCAATTTCCAGTCTCTGGCATTTCTAAACTGCCACGTTACAAACAGGCAGCAGGCTATAAACTCCCCCCCGCCTCCCGAGGGAAGGCAGGCGATCAGGTGGTACCCCAGCCAGAGCCTGCCACGCGTCAGAAACCCGGCACCTACAGACCGTGCAGCAGCAGTTCCACGGGGTTACAGCGCCGGCCCGTTGGCAGCACAGTAAATACATCGCCCCGGTTCCTTGTCGCTGTATTTAGATTGATGATACCCCTGCAAAGTGATTCTAGAGAAAGTCTAAAGGCGACAGAGAACTGGGACTCGGTGCCTTTTACCCACACTGCATTGCTTTTAATTCACAGAGGTACTGCAGAAGGCAGCTCCAAGACCAGTAGTATTTCTTCCTGTCATTCGCAAATGCAATAAGAGGGACCGGGAAGAGAAATAAAGGGAAAGAATCAATGAGGAAAGAAAATGCAGGCTTTGAAAGCCACATGAAAAGTTGGTCACCCTGCAAGGCTCGCCTTTCGCCAGCATCACTAGGAGAGGTTATTGTTACTCCAGTGCATACGCTGAATTTAAGGGGTAGTCACCAGTGGCAGTCAGCCACTTTACAATGTAAATAAATAACACAGGTGAGGACTTTGTTAGAGATTAGTTGCTGTTTAGGAACCAGATCTGATAGTTTGATGCAGATTTGAATTTACTGCTGTTCCACCCACAAGAAGTATTGAACATTGACCTACAAGTGGGTTCACACAGAAAAAAAGACATCTGATTTGGGGGCTGGGAGGGGGAGAAATTCAGTCTGGGCCCTTATATCATCTTCTAAAACCAGGACACTGTCAACTGGTGTTACCACACAAGAGGTTAAATAGGGAAGGACAAGGGTGATCAAGAAACAAATAAAGACCTTGTGTTTCAGGTGCGTGCTCTACCACTTCTTCAACTTCTTTCCATAAAGTGGTCTATAACTTTCAACTCAAATACATTGCTTCCTTCGTTTGCACAATCTTCACTGTTTTCCATGTACTAGAATGTATGAAGACAGGGATTCAGGTTGGAGATGCAACCAGAATCGTTTGTTAAAAGTAACCCTCAACTTAGATAGTTCCTCAAGTCTCTCAGCAGTTTTCCATTAAGTCAGTGTTATTATTTTGCTCAACCAATGTCTTCTTACAAAACTCAGTCACCAGGCAGGCAAATTCTTCCCAATTAGCAGGGTTACCATGAACTGTCCGCGCGCTGTCTTCTGTTTTCATTTTTGCTTGTCTTGGGCTCTGCTCTTTCACAATCTGCTTGCTCTGCTCCTTGCTCTTTCACAATCTGGCCAACATCCTGTTAACCCACATCTCCCCCTTTTCTATTTGATATACAAAATAATGCTTGTGTTAGTGTATCAGATAATAATTATGCGTTCACACTACATTGATTGTATACTACTGATGTTAAGCTTATTGATTCTTTTATAGCTCTCTCATATAATGCTATTACCTTTACATGATTAGTAGCCTAAGTAAGCCTTATTCTTAGTAGCCTAAGAATTCTGGCTGGTTTCTATATCCTTTTCCTCTGCCAACATCATGCTTTGTAAGGCAGAGTGTGCATTTGAGCATACATGGTCTGATTTATGCTTCTGTCAATGATTTGCTGAACACAAGAAAACAGACATGGCAAACATAACATAATCATCAACAGGGCTATCAGACCCATGACAACAAAACCAGCAATACTTACTATCACTGATATGGCCCCTACGTTATAAGGTTAGCATTTTTAATAGATTGTAATACTTTACAACAGTCAGCATTAGCATTTTCTAATGCTAATTTTTTCATCAGGATGTCATGAGCTGCTCGGTTATTTACTTGTCTCTCTATTGCATTTTGGAGCTGATCAAGGAACTTTATATAGGGTTCTTCAGGTGCTTGTGTGATAGCAGAAAAGGAGGCTTCTGGAGCAGCTGTATCAGGTACCCATCTTTTCATGTGCAATACAATGTCTTTTACTTGCTCAAAACACTGTCCATTTGGGCTTGCACGTCGAGAGTAGCCCGAGACCCCTCGCCGACCAGTTCATTCACTCCAACATGATTTAGTTGCCGCCTAAGTTATCCAGGGCTTTAGCAGTCACAAGATCATGGTACTTGGTCATAAATACCAGATATTGCATAGCCAACAAAATCATACTGTGGGAAATACCAGAAGATTGGCGAGGAGGACTGTAAACACGCTCAAGTGACTTTCATGTGGGGTGCTGGAAAACACATCTATCACACTAATTGTTTCTTAGTTTTGTGCGCTCAACAAGTAGAACATCTGCACTTAGACAACATAGGCCTGGGATGGACTCAGGGGCCCCTTATTCTATTCTCATGTTTTTTGCCATACTGACTTAAGTAACATCTTAGGAAGTGACATATTCAGACTTTTCAGTATCTGATTGCTTGATGCTACTCCCATTTGGCAGTAGTGCCCTTACCATGAACTTTGGGACTAGAAAAGATACAAGACTGTCATCACACCCCACAACCAGGAAAATGAATGCTGCGTGAACGTACATTCTCCATCAAACCATTAAACATTTCTGTGAAAAAAAAAATAATCCTTTGAAGGGCACAAAAGAATAAGCCTTCGGAAGGACAGCTGTCATGGTTCAGGCTGGACTGGCCACTGAAATGAACGACAGATGCCCTCTTTTACTTCTCTTCCCTTCAGAGAAGGGAGAGTATCTGCCTCCAGGGAGAGAAGGATGAGAGAGAGACTTACGAATTTAGAAGAAACTAAACTAATGAAATATTAATAATAACATAATAAAAAGAAAAGATATATCCAAAAAGACAATAATGAAATATATATATACAAGACCAGTATTGAGCTCCCAAAATGACAATCAACTGCTTACTGGCAGGCAGAATGAAAAATGAAGAGTTCTGCAGGTTAACAATTTTGTTAGACAGCTACACAAATATTTTCAGATATTTAACATTTACAGGAATGGGTGGGATTGTGCATTAAAACTTTAATTTCTCTCTCTACCTGTGGCCATAGTTTGTAATCTTGAAATTGCAAGCTGTGTGAATATATGCTTTAACTGGATTGCTGAATATTAAATCTGAGGAATCACGAGAGCAGCAAGAGTTTACATTCCTGCATGTAACCTAGCTATGGTATGGTCCATGCATCATATGTGTCTGTAACCACTGCTAAGATTTCAGGGCAAAGAAAGGGTATTCAATGTGATACACTTGGAAACAGCCAGAACTACAGAGAACAGGGGGATTCTGCCTCAAAAGCCATTGTGAGAGCAGGGGTGCCAGCAGTAGGAAACATATTTAAGTTTTGCCAGTTCAACTAGCAACTGAGTGGTGGGAAAATAGGTTAAGTGTGGTGGAGAGGGAATACCCACACATGCCAAGACATTTTGCTACACCTTTGGCAGCAGTTTGAATTTTTATCTCTAGCTCTGTAAGGCAAAAACACAATCTCTCAGCTGTCTTGTTTGCAGAACAGGTGGCCAACTGTCACCTCCAAGGCTGCAGTAAGAAACTTGTATCCATAGGTGCTGCTCTGAGGGGAAAGGAATTATTAAATCAATGGTCAGAGAGACAAGGAGAACTTAGATTTATGGTCTTGGTTTAGCAACCTTCCTGGGAAACAGGACACTTGTTTACACCCCTAAGAGTAATTAGGAACTTCCTGCAGAAGTTATTACAATAGCTTCAAAATAGTTTTAATAGGGGGAATTATCTCTGTGTCACTTCTACAAATCAAAGAGCCCCAGAAGCAGACAAGCTACAGTCTCCCCTCCCTGGGCTGTGTGCATGCCAGCCAGGAGCACAGTGCTGCTCCCAGCTAGCCCAGGCTCCTGAGCATACCCTCCCTGCTGAGCAAGTGTACTTGGCTCTGGGCCTGGAGGAGCACCTACAAGATGTCCAGCTGGAGATCTCCAAGCATGCAACACAAGAGTGCCAGTACAGCTGGTAACTCTCCCAGCCATAATTGGGAGCACCGAGTAACATTTCAGTGGGAAAGCAGTAGATAACCTGAAGCAAAATGTGACACAGTACAAACTGTGTGCTGTGTCAGCACTTCCTGTCCTGTCTGCAGAAGGAAAATAGTTTTCACTGTCACCAGCAAGCCAGATTCAATAAGGAGAAGCTACAGCAGCGATCTGTCAGGTGGCAGCTAGTGACTGAAGTCATTATTCTCACAGGAGCTGAAGACCCTAATAAGTGCCTACGGTGCATTGTAGCTGCAGACACCCAACTCCCATCTGTGTGCCCAGCCAGCCCATGCACTGTCTGGGTTGTAGGAAGAGCTTTGGTTAGTCTCTTGTATTCCTTGCCCGATGGAGATGAAAGGCCTACAACATACCCACCATCCAAACAGGCACCTCTGATGCTCCCCAGATGGAGACCAGCTGCTGGGTACAAACTTGACTGTCATCCTCAAGTCGACACCCCAGTTGCCACGCCAAGAGCAATTTATATGTTTCTCTGTGTGCTTGGAATGATAGCTCAGTTTCTGTATTTCACTGGGCTGAGCATCACAGGCAGGAAAGCTGACAAGTAACTGCAAGATGCCTTTCCTCTAAGTATCCAGCCTTTCTCCAGCACCGTGCCATGCTCATATCAATGGCAATCAGAGACTAAACTAAAGACGGTATTCTTTCCTTCCTGACCTTAGACATGCAAAATCTGCTCCCTGTTCCTTTGGAACTGCTGGAAGCTTCCAGGAATCAGCAATTCCTCTGACACATATCTTGCTAGAAAGTTCTGGACAAATTGAGGGTAGTAACTAGAGACTGGCAAACTACTTCCAGTAAAATATCACATGGAAGCATTTACATGTTAGAAGAAGGAATGTTTCAGAGGCTGGGAGGAACAAACATTTTTGGGCACAAATTTGCATTAAACAGCTGCTCAGTTGAAATACTACAAATTTAATTATTTAAAACATATTAAAATGCATGAGAAAATAGCATTAAAACAAAGAGACGTCAAGAACAGTTGAAGCATTTGCCCACTACAGAAAAGGCAGGCAAAGGAAAAAGATGGCCAAAAATCAATTGGTAAGCAAAAAAAAACCCAGTAAAACCAATATGAAACTTCAGCCACTTTTTTATATTTCCCATCAGCGTAAGGCCTATGGTTCTTCAAGACAGAGTCATCTTTTTTTGATGGCTTTACACCCAAAATACTCTTTGGGTTCTCAATTTTAGGTAAGGCAATTAGATTTTCTGAATTTATCCTTCTTTCCCCATTGTGGAGGAAGTTTAAACACCTTAAAATCTTCTTAAAGCCTCTTATATGAGAAAGGCAGTCTCATAAACCTGCTTGAAGTTAGGTACAAGCGAGAGTTTAAATTCAATAAAGAACTATTTGGAATTTTTACTAAAGAGAAAAGGAAGCAAGGATTTCAGAGAAAGTAAGTTCACAAGTTCACACTTCAAGAAAGCCACAAGTAGTATATCAGTGCATGGGTAAACTCAGTCTCTAGGAAACTGATTTTTAAAAAGAACTCACCTCTGAACAAAAGGGGAGAAACATATAGATATGTAGTAGAATTTTTAGCAAGATTCAGAGTGAAGTGTTCGTGATACCTCTATCAAAGAACGAAAATAAAAATGAAGGAGCAATTGCACAGTCATTCCAATGGGGAAAGAAGAGGGAATGCTCACTAAACAAGTGACAATCAGCAGGTATCCATCTATTTAGCTACAGCATCACAGTGCGCCAGAAGCACAGCTAGTATGCTTTCCACTGTAGTCTCTCTTTTTGCCTTTTACTTCAGATCATTTTCCTCAAAACGTTTATGGAAGAGAGGTTTTTTTTTTTTCTTTCTCTAGTGCTCCCAGCAGACTTTAAACCATCTGACTGGTATCAGCTATCTCCACAAAAGAGAAGAAAAACACCCAAGACTCTGAAATGCACTCTTATGGAAATATGCCTCTCTTAGCACATTGTTCACCTCATCTAAACTCTCTTCTGTAGAAAAAGTCTCTCATACTAGAATTTAGGCCTGCAGAGACCGTGCTCAGACCAAAGGACTTTATGTTACCATGAAGTGCTATGTATAATTGGGATGCATTGGGAACAATATCCCCAGCAGGTGGCAGAAAAATACCTCCTTGGAAGTGACAGAAGACACTAATTACCTTCAGTTTAAAGCTGAAAATACACAAATTTGTATGGTGTTACACATCACTAGTCTACTCCATGTCATTAGTCCTTCCGCTGACTTCAAAGCGGAGCAAATTTCTTTCACGTAGAAGCATACTTTCATTAGTGCCATAGTGACAAGGACTAATCCCTCCTTCCCCCTCCTGTCATTCCCATTCCCCATTGAACAGGAAACTAAATCTCAAGTCAGCTTTCCCATTTTACTTGCACAGGTGCTCAAGAAAGGCCTCAAAGAATAGCTGTTTAGGAAACAGCAGGAGAGAGCAGCCTTTAAAAACATGGAAAAACCCTACTGTGAGTGCCTTTCTTGATGGATCAAGAGCTGTATTTAAAATAAGGAAATTAAAATAATCCTGCAAAACAAAATGTTCATTTTCAGTATCTCACCTCTTGGTTACATGTGGAATTTAAATAACTGTATGTATGCTACAGTATAATTAACAACTCCATTGCACTTACTACACAACTTCTGCATTCAGTTTAGAGAACCGATTTAAGGATAACGTCTTCCCTATGGTGTTCAAAACCCGATGGCCCAAAAAGCAAGTTTAAAGCAAAACAGTAATTTGGTATCTGAATGCATTCATATATGAGGCCACTTAAAATTATTTTACTAAGCTTGACAGACAGCAAGATTGATGCCTGAATCAGATTTCCCTCTTTTCTTCTCACTTCAGCTCATTAAGAAATCCATTTTTCCTCTCAGCCAACGGGGGGGAAAAGGGAAGAGAAACATAAAAACAGCAGTCTTGTACTTCTTCAAAAGCATTCGGAAGAATGGAGGCTAGGGTGCAGGGACATAATTAGTCTGTTTAGGCTGTCCAAAGCAACAACAACAAAAAAATATCTCTCATCTGTCCATATCAATACTGCATTTAACTATTGAAAGAACTTCCTGGTGGTTTTGGCTTGAGCTGGCAATAACTATAAGCCAGTATTTCTCTTTATTTTTTTATCTTCTAGAGGGAGGCTAGTTCAACTCCAGCGTCACCACCTCTGCTTCCACAAAATACTGAAGATTATTTCATATTAAAACTTACTGGATTTAAATTACACCACATGTCATTTCACAAAGCAAACAAGAGAAATAGGCACTGGAATGTATTTGCAGAAGACAGACAACATAACCTGGCCCCTTTAATAGCAGTTTCTCCCGGAACCGTATTTGGATGTATTTCAAGCTTGAAATTACAGCTTTAGCTATTTACCTCATACAGCTATAACACACTCTAAGAATGCAATTAAATATTAATGAATAGAAATGGCTATTCTAACACTTGGGCTCTTCCACTCAATTCTTACAGCAACGCTTTTTAGGCAGATTTCTATAGAATTTAGCAAATCAATACCTCAGATTGGCAAATAAATTTGATACAGAAAGAATCATTGCTAAGCAAACGCTTGGCAGAAGGTAGCTTGACAGGAAATACATTTGTAGATTTGATCAGGAACAAGGGGACATGTGGAGATCTGAAAGAACAATGTTGGGCTTGGGACAGGTTTGGACCATATATTTAGTTGCACTTTTGCTTGGACCTACGAGAAAATATTACATGTCAAGTTTGGAAAAATTCACTTAGCTTTAAATATCATCCCTCTTTTTGCTCATTAATTTCTTGAAATACAGGCATCTATACATGTATTTTACCAAATCTGCCACTTCAGTTTTACTCACAGATAGATCAGTTAAAGGTTTACTATCTTTTTTTTTTCCTGACAAGTGCATTAATAGAATAATTGCACATGGACAGGAGTATACCAGACTTATTTATTTCACTTTTCCAAATACATAAGTTATCATGGTATACCTGGCCACAGTGAGAGATGATCAGGGAAGATGACAGTTAAAGGCTTGCTGCTTTAAATACAATATTACTTCTCTTAAGAGTAGGTAAAGATTTAGGAGATTTCCAAGCTGTATCAACTAACTGTATGAACTACATGAGGGAAGATTTCTATCATTTACTAACATTTCTAAGTTTTAGCCTAAGAAAGTATTACAAATACTTTTATTTAGCTCTTGAAAGACTTGTGTTTTCAGTAACAGGACAGGCATTAATACAAGTGTTATTATTTTAATATACATCACAAAGTAACCAGCTATTAGAATTTTTATTCCCCTTTTTCCCTCCTCCCCAGTTTAAAAACAAAAGGAAGAGAAAAATCAGATAAAGGCATTTGTCTCACTGAGGAAAGTACAATAAAGTTACATTCTCCTTCATATATAAAGATTTTAGATGGTGCTAGAAGTGCTCCAGGCCAGCTCTGACATATGGTAAACACAATTTCAGACTTCATATGAGGAGAAAAAGCAGAATACGTTCTTAAAAAATAATGCAAAAGAATGGGGACATAAAGGACAGAACAGAATACTGAAGGAATAATTCATTTGTTTATTGCCAGACCATCAGATAATTTTGACTATTTGCAGTCATATTTTTAAAGGTTGTGAGGTTTTAGCAAGTTCACCTTTGTGCTGTTTTACTTCTGGTTTTTTTTCTAGTCCAATAAAAGCCACAAAATTGTTCATAAGTGTTATGCAGCAGGAATATGTAGTAGACATCCAATCAGCCAGCTTGGGCATCTAACTCATCTCAATAGCTGTCAGCATTTATGTAGAAGGAGCCACATGGGAAAGCCTTACCCATCCCCGTTTACTTTGGGTGGTGCTTTACAAGAACACAGTTCAGGAAAGTAGCTCATCCCCTGTAAGTAGCCATTCCAGGGTGGAAAGTGCAGCAGCATAAACTGAGCAGCAGTGGATGAGGAAATAAGGTCGAGAGAATACCCATTTTCATGGTTTATCTTCTGCTACCTCTTTTCTGCTTGGAATATGGCAAAGACATCTCTTACTCTTACAGCTACCTGACTTAGTGGAGCTTGATTCAAATTCAACTATAGATTTCATATTAATTGATACCAACACCATGTCCATAATTCATATGTAATTATAAAGATATGCCTTATACTATACAGATTAATATATTGTAACTCATACCGTAAGTCATACAATAACCATATATTTCGTATTAATTTCATATTAATTCAAACCTGGACATTTATGCCTGGGATTTTTAATTTAAAAATACTATTCTGAGAACCCAGATACCCAGCATGTTTAGGTACTTAATTCCTATAGAATTCAGTGGTGTGGGATTTCAGAATTTTCATATTTCAGGGACTCTTGAAAACAGACATCACCCAATGAATCTCTACAGACTTCAGGGAGGGCAGATATAAAGAAAGCAAATACTTTCTGTAGGAGATACAGTTTCCATAGACATCAGGCATGGAGAAAGATTTGTTACATCTAGATAATGATCATAGAAAGTTAGTATTGGAAGGAACCTTAAAGATCATCAAATTCCAACCCCCCTCCCATGAGCAGGGACACCTCCCACTAGACTAGGTTGCTCAAATCCCCATCCAGCCTGGTCTTGAGTAGTAGTATAGTATATATCATACCATATCTAAAATATCACACAATTACCAACCCAAAATTCATAAGCTAAGAAGTGATTCTTTTTTAGTAACAGTATCCCACATTTCACTGCTGTTCAAAGTTGCTAGATAACTCTGTTCCCCATATTTAATATGGCTTTGTTGTCCTAAGTTATCTGCCAGGGACCTAGCACAAGGGAATTCTCACCGTTGCATGCCTCAGTGACTTACCAATGAGCTACTTTTCCAACAATTATAAAGGCATTTACACACTCTTTTCCTACAGAGCAGGACACAACCGATGATTCAAGACCCAGAGGGTGGAACCCATGGGTGACACAGAAGTATTGGCTTGTTCCACGAAGATACACCAGTTACCCACCCCAAGCATTTCTAAGATCAGTTGTAAGCACAAAAATAGCAAGTGTACACACTTGCAGTCAGAGAAAAGTTCAATTACTTCCCAGAATTCATGTGGATTCCCCATCCCTGGAAGCTTTCTAGGCCAGGGAGGTTGGAACTACATGTTCCCTGCAACCCAAACCATTCTATGATTCTATGATCTAACTGCATAGCAAATAAGTTTCCACGGGGTGATATTTGGAAACAATCATGTGAACAGCAAGATCCAGTTCCCTTTGTACACTGAGCAGCTTCAAGACCCTGAGAGGGGAACATATGAGAAGTCTAATTTTCAGCCATGCAGATCAGCAGTTCTTCACAAAACTAACAGAGTGGCATTTTTCAGCCTTCAGGTCAGTCAGTGAAGCAAGACCTCTTTCATCTAAATTCACCAAAGCATTCAGAATCCAAACACCTTCAGTGTTTGCTAGAAGCTGAGCGTCGACCATCGCAGCAGCATCTTGATACCTGGGCTTTCTATACCATTTGCAGATCAGATCCCAAGAATGCAGTACAGAACAGACAGCCCACTGAAAGCAGAGGCTCTCATGTACCTCAGAGGCAATGCTGGATACTGTACCCTAGCACCAACCCAGTCTGCACCTAGAAAAAGATACCACTTGTCCCAGTGGTAATATAGAAGAAAAATAAATAAAAAAAATAATAATGCAGAATTCAAATGCCAAAATTATTTTGGAAAAGAAAAACAGGCTTACTGAATACAGCTCGTGCAGTGAACTAGGAAGGGAAGGCAACCAAGGCCAATTTCTTTGCCTCAGAAGAGATAACAAAGGGGAGTTTCAACCCCGTCCAGTGCTTCCGATATCTGGCCATGAGCAGCACACCTTACATCAGCCTGAGCAGGTAAGACTGTGCTGCAATTCTTATTGCTCATCTGAGTGCCCTAAGCATGGAAGTAAATTTAATTTTCATTCTGTCATGCACAAAATGAGTATTAGTAAATTCCAAGCCCTGTTTTCCCTTCAGTATCCCATTTCCTGCAAATTATTGCTTTTTCCTGTTAGTTAGAAGCTTCAAATGCTTTCTGACAGAGGAGAAAATTTAATCTAGATTTTTCTGTATTCTACATCAGTGATCTAACTGCCAGTTTTCAGGTTAGGATCAAGCTATTTCTGGTCCTGGTCCACTGAAGCACTTTCTATTAAGTGACTTATGTGCTACTTTTACTCTGCTTCTGTTGCTCCCCTCAAACCTGGAAACTCTTAAGCAAATACTGCTATTTTTATTTGTATTACACAACTAATAAGCCTGATTCAATGCCAGAACTCCACTAACAGAGGACAGCAGAGCAAGAGACAAGCTTTGCCCTGAAGACAGGCAAATTAAACTGCTATCTCCATTGTACAGCCTAAGCAGCAGAGGGGGAGATTAGGCAAGTTGCCAGAGGTCTCAAGAGGAAACGTCTGTGATAGCGTAAGGAGCTGAGATGCCTTGAACCCCATTCAGAGCTGCAAACCATCGCTTTGCTTCAGCCTTGTAACAAAATGACAGGGAAATCTTTGCCTCGGCCAGCCTGGAAGGCAGCTTGTTTCTCAGGTTTTATCATCTTTGTGAGCAGTTTTGTTCATCTGCCTGGTGACATTTCCCACTGCTGCTGCTCGCGAGGGTCTCATGCTGCAGCAGGGGAGAAGAGATTGCTGTTTGCAAAGCCAGGAAACACAAAACCTTAAGGAATCGCCAGAGACCTGACAGGCAGACAGAGCATCCTAAACCACTTAAACTCAGCCCTTAATCAATTGAATTGCCTTCTAGCTGATTGGGCCCCTTGGGCTTTCAAGTCTCAGCGTACAGACCAAGTATTAAAAAACTGCCTTTTGGTCTGCATTTGTTACTGTAGGATTCAAGGTCAATTCCAAGTATGAATTCTTCACACAAATCCTCAAGATGATGGCAGAAAAAGCTGGGAAGAAAATTAACCTCCGATGAAAGCTGGTAATAGTCTTGACTTTTGACTCCTGATGCTCTTCACAAAGTGAAGGAGGGTTATTATTCCCTCCCATCCCCTTAAAAGAGGAAATCCCAAGCAAGAACGAAAAAAATAAGAAATGTATTTTTCTGAGGCGACACTGCCACCTATTGTCACTGCTACGGTTTGCTCACTTTTTAATTAAGCTTCATTTTACAGCCCATGAAATGTCTAGTCAAACCCAAAACTTTCCCCTTCTCCCTCAATTCAAAACTATTTTAATTAACTCCAGCTCTTGTTTTCTGCTGAAGATACAGCCCCCAAAGACAATTCAGAATTTTATTACTGGCTTTTGTGGCTACAATTGACAAAACAGATTTAACCAGGAGCAAGCTCATCTCCCAATCCATGTTGTGCAACTTGGAATCCTTTTTGATTTAGTTACTCTGTCTTTTCCAATTTCTAGTTGATACAGCAGACAAATTAGAGCTTCCTCTTACAATCAGACTGCAACATTTTCTCTAATTTCCTTGTACACATTCACACACACATTTTATGCTCAGATGGTAAGTACTAGGATAGGCACAGAAAATACCTAAGGACACTGCATGGGTCCATAATCCATATATAGGCCCTCTCAGTGCATTATTGCTACTCCTATAGACTGACTTCATTAGCAAAGTAGACAAGAGGGCCCATGCAGCCAACACCTAGCTCCCAAGACAGACTGTACCTACTGCAGCCTTCTCCTAAAAAAGCCCAAAGTAAGAAACTTCCCAAATCACCTAGCAGATAGGTGATATGAGATCAAGGATAATTTCTTAGACTTCTAGCTGAAGGCACCATCTCCAGGTTACCTGATGATCCTCAAAATGGCTATTTCTTTGCCAATGCTGGGCTACTGCAGAGAGAGCCTGCCAGCACCACCTGCTGCTGTGCTTCCAAGCACAGCAGATCATGCTCTGAATATATGAATGCCTCTGCACTTTGATGACTATCTTTTGCCATCCTGGGAAAAAAAAAAATTCAATGGTGAACATTAGTCATGGTGTTGAAAACAAGTATATGTGCATGTGTGCATATATCTGTATCATGATAAAAACAAAAGGTAGGACCTTTGAGCATCTTACTTGGAGATCTAATAGGAAATAACACATCACTAAAGGCTACTAGTATGGCCACAAATGAATGAGTGACATAACTGCTAAAGGCATATTTCTGCTATGTAAACATTTGTGTATTAACCTAAATTTATACATGAGTAATTCCGAGTTAAAGTGAAGATATTAGTATTGCTATGTGTAAGCACTGAATAGGTGAAAAACAGTGAATGATCATAGCTTAAGATAATTTCCAGAACTGTTTCCTGCTTTCTTCAGTTACTTATGGTGTCTGGGTGATTGTACAAAGAGTGGTGCTTAGAGATGGTCAAAAAAGTCACAAAATCAGTTTAGACACAAATGCAAACATTTCCATATTAAAAGTCAGTTTAACACGATTGCTGCCACAACTAGAAGAACCAAGTAGCAAATCCCATTACTAAGCTAGAATTTTCCTTTGTAAAATGCTCCTTGCTCTAGCATTAGAAACCTTACAAGATCATTTTTACTTTTGCACAATTTTACACGTAGAAAAATACCTCCAATACAAGAATGATTATTTTCAGCCTTTGATGTCAAAGAAGCTGAACTGAAAGAATATACATATTTTGAAGAGAAAAAGAGGAAAACTTTTTTATTTTCTTTTTAAAATTGTTGACATTTTAGAGGTTTTCTAGAGATCAAAGTGCTAGGTTTAGTGCCAGAAAGTGGGCAAGAACAGTAAAAAGCAGCAGAATGTATTTACTTTTTAACTGGTTCTATAGTTCATCACAACTTCCACATGCCCCTGGTGGAGGAGTACAGCAATGAGCAGGGCCACAATCCCTTCCTTGGGGCAGCCCAGTGGGTCCCTGGTGTCCTTCTCCAACCTGCTCTGGTCAGAGTTTGCCAAACGCTCAAGGTTCACCTAGAGGGGGAAAGCCTAGCTGCTTCTGCCTTCTATTACACTTCTAGAATTACAATGATCTTTAAAATTATTTTTTGTTTGAGCCATTCTTGGTTGCTTTCAACCAAGGTGGCTACTCCTCTGGCTGGATCTAGCCCCATCTTTTCCTTGAAGGTGCTGAAGGTATCCCCCCTCCCACCTTCAGGCCCTGTTTGTCCGTGCACAGCCCCAGACAACACGAACCGCAGCTTTGGCTACAGGATGCACTCCCTAAAGGCCCTCAGGGGGAAACAAGGGTCTAAAGTGTAATCCTTCCCCTCATACTAAAATGGGGAGCCTGTTTGGTTTATTCATTCATTCATTATTATATTTATTCAAATATACT
This sequence comes from Calidris pugnax, assembly GCF_001431845.1. Taxonomy (NCBI): domain Eukaryota; kingdom Metazoa; phylum Chordata; class Aves; order Charadriiformes; family Scolopacidae; genus Calidris; species Calidris pugnax. The sequence goes on from NW_015090810.1 coordinate 2,354,241, forward strand.
AGCAATTTCACTCCACAGCAAATTTGCTAAAGGCAGTTATTACAGTAGCAGTTTTGAAGGGTGCAATCATTTCTTGCAAGCTTTTTTTCTAATGTGCTTTAAGTACCAAAAAGTTCACCACCAAAGGAGGTTCTCAGGAAGAGGGAATCATTCAAGCATGAAAACTCACTTGAAAAATAATTACTTCAAGTCAAGGCAGTCCTATATATTCACCAGATGTTAAATTCTCCTAGTTAACAAAATAGCAAATGAACAAACAAATCTGGGGGAATAAAAATGGAAGTATTTTACCAAAGACCCAATATTAAAGTCTAGGAGGAAGCTGTTTCGGCACAGCCAGATGTAATGATACTGTTATGTGGGAGCTGGGGAGTATTTTCTTCAGGTTTCATGAGCCTTTTAGTGGTTTTAACTATACTCTAAAGAAGAAACCACCAGATCAACATGATACATACACCAAGCAGCCCCATGCTGCATATATTCACTGGCAGGGGAAAATATTCTGGCTCCATGTTTTTGCTTTTTCTGGACTACTTTTTTTAATGGAAAAAGATACTGCAATTTAGAAAACTTGTGGCAGATCTCAGGTTGAATTTTGGTGGTTTTAAGCAACCTTCATCACATGGAAAAAAGGATTTGATAGGAGTAGAATGCACCATATGGTTGAATTGCAAAGCCCTTGAGAAGAGTTTTTTTTCTTTACTATAATCACTTCTGTTTGTTTCTTTGCCCTATAATTCCAAAACTCCTGCTCTTCAACATCACTGAGCTACCGGGGTAGCGATCACATGCACAGCCCTGACAATTAAACAGGAGCCTGTGAGATGGAGGAGCACAGGGCAGTGAGGACACGAGGAAGCTGACCAGACCCAGAATCATGGAACGGTTTTGATTTGAAGGGAACTTTAAGATCATCTAGTTCCAACCCCCCCAACCATGGGCAGGGATACCTTCTGCTAGACCAGGTGACTCAAAGCCCAATCAAACCTGGCCTTGAACACCTCCAGGGGTGGGGCCTCCACAACTTCCCTGAGCAACTTGTTGCAGTGCCTTAGCACACTCACAGTAAAGAATTTATTTGCAATACCTAATCTAAATCTCCCCTCTTTCAGTTGAAAACTATTACACCTTGTTCTATCCGTACACTCCATTATAAAGAGTCCCTCTCCATCTCTCCTGTAGACCCCGTTTAGGTACTGGAAAGTAGCCTTCTCTCTCCAAGCTGAACAAACCCAACTCTCTCAGCCTGCCTTCATAGGAGAGGTGTTCCAGCCCTTTGATTGTCTTCATGGTCTCCTCTGGACCTGCTCCAACAGGTCCACATCCTTCCTGTGCTGAGGACTCCAGAGCTGGACACAGTACTCCAGGTTGGGTCTCACCAGAGTGGACTAGAGGGGTAGAATCACCTCCCTAGACCTGCTGGCCACACTTCTTTTGATGCAGCCCAGGAGGCAGCTGGCTTTCTGGGCTGCAAGAGCATATTGCCGGCTCATGTCCAGCTTTTCATGAACCAACAGCCCTAAGTCCTCCTTAAGGCTGCTCTCAATCTATTCTCCACCCAGCCTGTGTTTGTGCTTGGGATTGCCCTGACTCAGATGCAGGACCTTGCACTTGGCCTGGTTGAGCTTCACGATGTTCACTCAGGCCACCTCTCAAACCCTGGATAGCATCCCTTCCCTCCAGTGTGTCAACCACTGCACACAGCTTGGTGTCATCAGCAAAGTTGCTGATGATGCACTCAATCCCGCTGTCAACAAAGATGTTGAACAGCACTGGTCCCAGTACCAACCCTTGAAGAATGCCATTTGTCACTGGTCTCTATTCGGACATTGAGCCATTGACCACAACACTTTGAGTGTGGCCATCCAGCCAATTCCTTATCCACTGAGCGGTCCATCCATCAAATCCACGTCTCTCCAATTTAGAGGCAAATATGTCATCTGGGACAGTGTTAAATGCTCTGCACAAGTCCAGCCTTGTCCCCTGTGCCAGTGTCCATGCCCATCACTGAACTTGAAGCAAGGACAGTTGAGGACATTGCCACTTCTCTGAAGCTGGTAATAACCAAAATACCAAGAGAAGACCCATTTTCATTGTATTTTTCTCTTAACCTCTCTTCAGTGATTTAATTGTCCTGTTTTATATTGGCTGTTCAGTATTTGCTACGTTTCCCTCCCACACCTCTACTTTTCCTAATTATGGCTTCCATTTACCTTTCTTTTTCTGGCTTTTCCTACCACATGAGATCAAATTCCTCTTCTGCCCTCCTATTGAGCATGAGAGTCCAACAAGCTGCATAAGTATATACCCCAGTGAAGCCATTAACTTCGAGCAGGCTATCTAATATTAAGCACAGTCATTTACTGGCAGGGGCTAGTTTTTGTGGGGCTCTGACCCCCAGGATCTCATTTCATAATCTTTCCATCCCACCAGCATGACAGGGAGCTTTCAATAGTACATGCACATATTCTGTGCTGCAGATAACACGGAGAATTGATATGTGCTGCCTATTGTTGCCTTTATCTCAGAACTCAGGTTGCCCTCTGAAAAACTGAGTGAAAATAAATTGCATCTGATGAATCATTATCACCACCACGTCCAAACACAGGCCCTGGAATTTAGTGCTATTTGAATACTTAATGCCCTCTTGTGGAGATTCTAATATTAGATTTTCTTATTTTGAGACTTAGCCCAAAATCTGCTGTCCTCAGAGAGATAGTTTTTTCTCCTAGAGACTCAATCAACAAACTTCCCCACAGCAGCAATGTCTGGCTCTGTCTCGCATGCACTTGGGAATACCTTGTGCCTCAGAGGAAAAGGAAAGAGACGGGGACAGTGCTGCTGATGGGTTGTGGGTTTGGGAAGGCCAAATGGCATTTATTACCCATCTATGGTGCATGGACCTAAGTGGCTGAAGCCACCCAAGCCTGCCTGGCCAGTCCTTAAACTGCATCTTTTGAAAAAGAAACAGAAAAGCCTGATGGGTTTCTATCCTACCTCAGACTCATTACCTTTCCACAGAGTAAAATGGAATTAAAGTCAAGTGTACAAGTCATACCACAGTCAGATATGTCTGAAGTGTCCTTATCACAAATTTAGGGTTATCTCTGTAACCCTAAAGGGATAAAATGGGCTTCTTGCATTTCAGCACACATTATGTATACAATCCCCTTCATAAATATCCTTCAAAAGCTTAAGGAGGCATTTCACAATTTTCAATTCAGATGGGACACCCTGGAGGCCACCAGCTGTACCCAGTTGCTACTGACTTCGCAATGCAGGCTCACCTACGGTGGCACCAGCACCTCAGCATGGGGACCACCATCACGGCAAAGAGACAGAGGCAGGAGCCCCTCGCAGCTTCCCTCCAGTCCCTTGCCCAGCTTGAGGTGAGCCTCAGCAGCCAGACCCTGGGCTGGGCAGGAGCCACCAGAGGTACCAACACAAACTTCTGCTGCTTCTTCTGCAGACAGACCTTGGGGGGAAGCTGCTCTGCATCTGGAAACCCACTATTCAAAAAGGGCTTCCTTCCAGTCTCCTCCTTTAGTATTTTCCTGTCAATGTTTTCAGTGACAGAGTCTCTGCCAAATTGCATTATGTACCCTGCCCCGCTTTTCCGCCATCGGTGTAAGAGATTGAGCTGTAACACTACTATGAGCTATTTAGGTTTGAATATTTTATCTTCAGTTTTCAACCTTTGCAGTTTCAGATTCCTTAAATATTACTCAACATAATGCAAGTGAGTATATATATTAAAAAAGCAGTATGCTAAAATTGAAAGTACAGGAAGGGAAAAATGGTAAGTATTGCAGTCTTCCACAGCAAGTTCCCCTTAACTGCATAACAGGGATTTTTTTTTTTTTTACAATTGAAAAGCATTGATAAGAGGTCAGAAATGCAAATTGCGACACTATATTACCTAAAAATCCACTTCTACAATTTCAAAGCTTTCTCCAGAAGTATCACCCTTCTCAATTCCTCAACAAGAACTAAGTCTTCATTCTGTCCTTTAAATAATTAAACATATAAAATGCGTTTCTATTCTTGATAACCATGTTAACTGTGACTGGCTTACTTTGAGTAAATTGGCCGTGCCTAATAAAGTTAAGGAATAGACAACATTTTTAGAAACAATCCATATTTCAGAAGTTATACTCCAGTTTTAATTTTCCATTACAGTTTTCAAGGGTTTTTTTGCTCAATTTGAAAAATTAAATTCCTAACCAAAAGAACAGCCATGTCCTTAGTGTCCTCTCGACTTATTAACAACACCTAGCTCCCAAGATGTTCTTAATGACCATGTTCTTCTCAGCTTTTTTGGCCCAGAAGCCATCAGGAATATTGTCTTATTAGAGCTATTTTCTTTGAAAATCCTGCAAAGGTTATTTCAGAAAAAAGTAGAAACTTTTACAAAGTGTCACTCAGGCTAATATTTCTCAATAAATATTTTTACAAACATCCTTAAACCTTGAGAGTGAAATTTGTTTCTGAAATGTAGCACTTCTGAGTGCTTTTGTATCATATTTTGCTTTTAGGGTTTTTTCCTTTGTTGTTTTGCATAAAAAAAATGAAATTATGGTTTCCTTCAGTCCTAAAATACAAGCCACTTTCTTCACCCTTAAACCTTGATAATACAATAACCTCTGGTCTTTAAACAGCATTATCTCCAACTCAGGTTGATAGTAAATACAACAGAAGTGCTTAAAGCAATTCCCAAGGCCACCAGATTTTTTCAGGGTTCGGACGGTAGTTTCCTCATAAGGTCTTGTATAAACCCTTAGCATTGTGCTGTCAGCATCTGGGAACCATGGCTGCAGCCCAACATACATATTAGACTACTGCTTTTTCATGCTTTACTAAGGCACATCCATTCCAGTTTTGCATCCAGGACCAGAGATACAATGGTTACAAGGCACCACTCTAAAGATGCCAGAGCTGCTACCCACCACCTGCCTTTTTCTTTTCCATTGGAGGCTTCTTGATTCTCATAGTTCTTAAAAAATCAACTTCCACTTGCAGATGATTTTAATGACTGCATGCACTACTCTGTTAACATGTAAAATGTTTGAGATATTTACAAATTAATTTTGAAAGCATTTTAAAGTGAGCTTTAAAATCTGAACCCATAACAAGCTGCAATTTCCTCAGATTTCAGGTGTATGGAAATATGGGATGGTAGTTTGTCCACACAGAGATAAGCAACTATGAAATCCATAGAAAATCTCAGGTCCCATCTAACTACCTCGGAATTAAGGAGTTTCCATCCATTTCAATGATGAATACTCAGGATATATTTGCAAATACACTTTTTTTAATTCATAGTGATCAAAGTGTAAATTTCCAAGTCTTAAGGAGTTTTAAAGAGCTCTTAAATACTCCTTAAAATAAATTTAATTGCAATATAAATTTGATGTTCATGATGCCTTTTCACATGTGTTTCTGGGTATATGCCACCCAAAAACTCAGAGTATTTTCTTAAAGAATGTACTGGCTTTATCAACTCATTTACTCATGTTGATTACTCATTAATTTCTCATTAGCATTTTAAAGACAATTAAGAGGCACCTTAATTTTTCCAATTTCAATCCTATAGATTTGTATATTGTGCCATTTTATAATAAAATTAAATTCAGTCCAGCACGGCTATGGTTTTATTGTACCTCATTTTCAGCTGCAAACTTGGTGCTGTAGATGGCACCCTACACCTAGTAAAGAAACCAGCCACCTTCAGCACAGAAATGCCTTCCTGGTTCCCTTTCTTCCCAGCACAGTAGCTGCATAAAGCCTGTACACTGGTTTTCACTAGGTTAAAAGCGCTGTAGCTTCTGTACTTGAAGCTTTGGGAGCACCTAAATCTTGATAGGAATACCCAGATTTTTTTTTAACATTTTTCCACGTGTTTGAAGAGCAGTAACAGTTTGAATGAGGAGGCTGCTTAGCAGGTCTCATATGGGTAGGTAAACTGTTGCCTTGTACAGTAGTTACCTGAGGACGTAACAGCTTCCCAGTACACCCTTTGCATGCTGACTTACCATGTTTGCTGAGCACCAGAAGGAGCATCTGCTTCCTTATATTTTATTTTCCATTTTGTGTCCACTTTAGCTATTTCACTGTAATCACTTCAGTGGAGGCACTCTGAAACATATTTGGAAAAAGTCTTACAGCATTGGGACCCCATTCCCCACTGGTATCTAGGCATTATTATGAAACAAAGCATTGAAGGCTTATAAATAACATGATTAGGAAAGAAGATGTTTCCATAACTTTGCTTTTTTGCTATTCTCTAAAAAAATAGTTGATTTATAATTAACAGAGTCCATCTGAGGCTCTAATTTACCATTCTATAGGTAAAGTGAAATCTGAGGAAATCAAAATCCACAGAACAGAGCGAGAGGCTGCATTCTGATAATCTGTTATTCAGAGTAGAGCAGAATAAAAAAGTGACATAGAAAATAAACAGTAAATATATTTATATGGATACAACACCTCCAGGAAGCACAGCTATCAGATGACAAAATCAGAGACTGAATAAGAACCTTGGATAGGAATGAAAAAGTTTAGCAGCTACATCCAAAGGTATGAAGTGCCTTTCCTCCTTCTGAAAGAGGAATATTTCAATAAAAACAATACAGAGCACCAATATATTAAAGGGAAAGGATGTGAAGGCTTTTGCAGCTACTACTCTGGTATGATGAAAAGGTTATCAAATCAGTAATTTAAGCTGGATAAATTAAGTGGCATAACAATGAGAAACTCATCCTCCCTATTTCACATGAAGCATTTGCATGTTTTGCAGACCAATCTCAAATTAAGTTCTGGGAACAAAGCAGCAAGTTAGCCTGTATAGTATTATAGCCGTCTAAGATGTAACAGCCAAGCATATCCATGTTTTATTGCCTGTGAGTGAGATTGAGAACATTGCCTTCATTCCATCCATATAATATGAACCACTCAAAAAGTATAAAATAAAGACAAAGTCACTGACGTGCTAGAATGTCGCATCTTAGTGAGAAACCAGTACTAGGAAAATACAAGGGAGTATGACAGCTCTAAAGAATAGCTTTTCAGTTGACATTCAGAAAAAAAAAAGCTATCAGCATCATTTATTTTTCCTTCATAACCATCAGTTTACTCTGGGGAAGCCCAGAATCTTGCCAGTACCCTAGCTGTCCTAATAAGCACTCAGTAAGGATTAGGGAAGCCTGAGCCAAAGCCAGATTTTGGAAAGAACTGAAGGGTCTCCTCTAAGTGCAAACCCACCTGTCCTCATTGCACCAACCCCAAACTATGTTTCTCATTTGAGGTATTCAAAAGCTATCTGTACATGGGCCTGGGCAAACAGCTGTAGGTGGCCCTGCTTAAACAGGGGGGTTTGACAAGATGACCCCCAGAGATCCCTTCCAAACTGTTCTGTGAAACCAGCAGACAAGCAGACTGTTTTCAACCTTGTCTCTGTTTTATTCACAAAGAGAGTGAATGAAATCCTGTAACAAGAACCTCTAGCATCTCTTTCTAGCACCCCCAGCTTTCTCCAGGATAGCTGGGGTGCCTTCCCCCAACACATGGAGTTTTGCCTACAGCAATAACATCCATGTACCCATACCACAGGCTCTATCCTTCGCTAATTTCAGTTCCTACTGCTAAAGTAATCCAACCCCTTCCCACATCCTTAGAACCTACTTACCCGCTTCCACCAGGTTCATGCTCTCCTCATAAACGAAGCCAGAAGTATCTGTGAGAGGCAAACTAGGTATGCTCCCAGCCAGTTCGCACCAAAGGCAGCCAGATTTAGTTCTCTAGAAAACATAGCCTGCTTGTTCATCGCACTGCAGAACTAGACCCTTATTATTGGGGGCCTTTACCCCCACTGTTGACCACCTCAATCCAGTAACCAACTGCCTTAAGCACCCACAGTGCCTAGGAGTTGATTTAGTTATTCTGTATTTCCCTGCTGAAGCCTTAGCACTCAGACCTTCTCTATTACCAGCCCAGCTCACACACCTCAAATCATCAAATGGAAGCACCTAGAACACTAAGCATAACAATTTTTTTGCCTAAACTATTTCAGGAGATGCTCTGCTACCTCCTCAACTGATAAGACTACAGAGTTGACCAGTACCTTAAGACCAAGAGAACATCCTACATACTTTTCCAAAGGATCAGACAACAAACCTTCTTCCAACCCCACTTTTATAAGGAGGGGACACACCCAGGTGGGAGGGGAGTCTGTGGTCAGGGCCCTGAGGGCACTAATAGGCTTTGATGGCCCTGACCATGCTCACCTGCCACCCCTAGCCCTGCCCATGGCTCTGGGGCACATATTTAAGCTTGGGGAGCTCTGGCTTTTTTTCTTTCCTTGAGCTGTGGGTATGGTTGTTCCTAGCGCTGTCTTCCTGGTCTGTTCAAATTGCTGTTGGTTTTCCTGAGTTAGTCTTGGACTTGACTTTTTATTTCACATTCTAGTGCTTAGTAGGGGGGCGCTGATAAAGCCTATGGTTATCCTGCCCTCTGACTTTCCCTGCTCAAGGGCTGAGTTGTTTTGGTGAGATAGTTGTCTGTGTTGTGGTCATCCTCAGCTCCTAGCTTGTTTTTCCCCATGAAGTAGCCCTGTGCTTACCACTACCTGGTGAATCCCATTGTCTTTGTATATGCTGTCATCTCTTCCTTTACACATCTGACTTATGGGTAGGGTTGTGAGTACAGGGGTTTTCTGAGAGTGTCTGTCCCATGTATAGGAGAGAGACAGATGTTAGCTTTGGAAGCTGGTACTGCAGGCGGGATCTCCATGTATGAGTTAGTCTGTTATAGGTCAGCTTAGACTTGTTTTAGTTCTTTTGTGGCCTCCTCTCCCAAGCCCATCAGTTCATGTAGTCTGCATGTAAATCTCACCTGGTTGCCTGCCACCCTGTGAGGTTTGTGTGGGATTGTAGAGGGGAAGTATTGCGCCCCTGAGACGTGTGTGGCTGCTGTTGGGGTTCTTCATGGCATATAGTCAAAGAGGGGTCTCTGAAAGGCCCATCCTTTGGATAGCAGCATAATGTTAATTCCTCCTCCTCCACAAGACTCTGTGATTTACATGTCTGTGGTAGAGCCAAATGCCAGACATCTGCCACTGCTTTTTCACATAACACGAGGAAGCTGAGAGGTTTGCCTGTGGAAAGGCAGGGGATAAAATGTTAGGTGCAAACTGCAAATACCATGAGATATCCCCCTTGGCTGGCAGCAGAGCTGTGGGAGCCTGCCACTAAGAACATAAATGTGCTGTGCGTGGGGCAGGAACTGGCTTATCATTTGATCATAACGCTTATTTCTGGAAGATGTCAGTCAGAAAATATGGCAATGTTGTTTTTTGTATTACTTTAATTGGAACAGGTTGAGATGTGGAGCTGCTTGCTCCCACCCATGAAGAGCAAAGATTTAAGAAGACAAAGAGGGGAGACTTAAAAGACAAGAAAAGCATAAGAATGTAAAAACTGAGCTTACATCAATATTTTAAAGTATGGAAAAAGGTAGTAAAGCAAATACTAGTTTTCTTCATTACATTCCTGGTGGTTTATGACTGTTAAGCTTCATTTAATTAACATACCTAAGCAAAGATGTAATGTCAATACATTGTTAATATTTTAAGTAACACACAGAAATTAAAACAAGAAAGTTGTTAGTATTTGTGTAGCTAAGTTTATTTTACCCAAACCATTTGCATATTTATTATAACCTTATACCCTGAGATCAGTGAATTCTCACATACCTAGTGACCAGCACTGAGTGCCATAGAAGAACTAATTCTTTGGCAGTGGCGATCTGGAATGCCAAATTTATTAGGTAGTGTCAGTGCCAGTGTTTTTAGTACCCTTTTACCCCACAGTAATTAATTGCAATGCTAACTTGACCTAATAGCACAATTGCAAATGCTAGTCTGGATATTCCACACATTTTTTCTTCCAGGACTCAAATACTTGTGGTTTTTCTTCAGAATTTCCTGGAACAAACATTTGTGGCATGTCTAGACCAGCACTTAGCATTGAATTCAGTTAACTCAAGTTAATTGGTAATCAATTAACTGGAGGTAAAATGGGACCAAAACCTCTATTCTATGCATATTGCAATACATCAGGCAACAGAAAAAGTCCTGCCGACTGACTCTGTGTGATCCTCTTCTTTTCTGTTTAAGTGTAAGGTTCATTGAAAAACACTAGCATTAGAAAGTCGTTAGCAAAGAAGTTATTTGTATAACAGTCTGGCATCGTCTGTGAGTGCAAAGTGCCTCTGAGGAGTAACTTTCTCCAGCTATAATGATCTCCAGGGTAAAAAAAAAAAAAAAAAAAGGAAAATCCCGAGGCAGCCTAGCTCCAGTTTTTCACCGCTGCACAGACATGGCCAACCATCCACAACAACCAAGACTTTGTATGATGCTCTAGAAGTCCCTTTTTGGGGCTGCCCACATGCTCACTGCTATATGAGGCTGGATACAGCCGGTTTTAGCATCCCTACAGGAAAAAAAAAAAAAAAAAAAGCTATTGTATGACTGGTCTGAAGAAGTCATGTGGTGGAGGTGCATGCGGGACACATAGCTGTACACAAGTGCATCTCATGGGAGCTAGCACTTGATGCCAAGTAGCGTTTGGTGTCCTGGCTGGAGGTTGTGCTTCACCAGCTGCGTGACACGAAGTGGCTGGAGCACTCTGCAGCAGCAGCTGGGGAGGCATCGCCGATTGTCGGGTGGTTGCTGTTGGGGGCCAGCTAGCCATAAACAAGGTTCAAAGATCTCAGTGGAAATAGCTCTCCATACTCGTGCCAGTACTTGTGCTCTCAGTACTGTGTTTGTTTATTCAAAACCAGCTGAAAGTGTTCTCCAGAACTTGTGGTTTCTGACCAAGTCCCCCCACCGAAGCTGCCCGGCAGAGCAGCACATTGACTACAGCAATTGCACTGGCTTGTCCTTTCATAATACCACATTCTTCCTTGGTGCTCTGTTGGGTGTTCCTTGACAGTCCTCTAGAGTTCAGGACAGAAAAATGTTTTTTCAATGGAGAAGTGATTGTACTACAGCAGTAATTTTGTTTGTGCTTATTGAGCATGCTGAGAACCCAAATCTTTGTTTTATCTCTTACTCTGCAAAGGGGGCGAGCTAATCTATTGACAAGATGCTGCCTGATGATCTCAGGGAAGTTGCTAATCTGAGGGTTGTGTTCTCACAAACAGTAGCAGTGCTGTTTACATAATATACACACAAATGTACACAATTGTAAAGTTTCTGCAGACCTATCAATAGAACATGGAGTTTTTTTAAGATTTAAGTGGTCATTTCAGCACAAGAAGTGGACTAACTACACTGGTGTGAGTCTCTTCAATGACACTACAGTTGCACACACATCTATCTCCTTATGCTGCTGCAATGATCTTGTTTACAAAACAAATGGTCACAGGCAAGCATTCCTGTGCATAATAATTACATCTTCAGAGTTTTCCAGAAAGAGACTACCTGATTCATTTGAATCACTAAAATCTGTTTTCCAATCACTTTGGCAGGTTCCCAAAACAAACCAGTGTTTACAAGGACAGAAAAAGAGATGTATCCAATATTGGAGAACCTCTATGACTTTCCATGTTTGAGCTATGTATTGCAGTTAGATTTTTATCCTTTGGTTGCCTACCCATGTTTCAGCCACTAAAAGAAGTGAGTACAGCTCAGTTTGCATTAGCTCTTTACTGGCAAGCTTCAGCTGCGCATCAGCTTTAGCGCTAAGTGATAACACGGCGGTTGCTCACGCTGCAGCTATTTGCCAAATCTCATTATATTAGTTTGCTAATGCATTCAGCTTTGCCTTTCTCTCTGCGCAGAAAGAGCTGGGGTTGTCTTGCTGCTAATTTCCTGACCCACAGGATCCTTGAACTGCTTTTCGAATATCTGCTGGAGGTGCGGTAGCAGTTTGTCATAGCCGAGGTTGTCAAAGCCTGAGGTTAAGCTTTGAGGACTATATTTAGGCACTTCAACAGGTGGCCTGATGTACAGAAGTGCTGAGCCTGCAAGCTCCTACTCAGCTACTTAAACACTGAAATCCATGGACCAGCTGAGAGAGGTCAGGACTCCTAAACGTCCAGACATGGGCTAAGTGCCTGGGTATGTTCACAGGAACATAGTATGCAGGATTTCCTTTTAATTCTGCCTACTATATATTTTGAATTAGAAACAGTTTTATCTAGGTAATTGTTATTTTCTTCAGTGTTGCACAAAAGCCGATGCCTGACGTCCTCTGTCAGTTCTCTCTTCCTCATACAAGTCTCAAGTCAGTTCAGTGGCCAGATCCCGCTGTTAATACCCAAGGGATGCTAGCTGATTTCACATTTCTTTAGAAAATAAACAAATAGTAAAATTCAGTGTTAATTTCTTATCAGTCAGTGTTTCATGGTCAAAAGATAAATGATACTTTAGTTTCCCTTTGTGCAAAATAATTACTGCCCCGTAGGGGTGGCTTATGGATCACTGCTCACCGTCCTGACGAGTTTTGAAGTTTGGGTATCTATTTCTGCTCATAGTGGGCTGGTCGCAAGCCTTTGGAAGAATGTCACAGAACAAAATTCTCTCCAGCCACGCAAATTCTGATTATCAAAAAAAAATCATCTTTATCTTTCCAAAAGCTTCAGATAAGGTGTGATAAAATACTTGATTTAAAGTGCTGTTAACACTGACACGTCTGCCTGAAATGTTTCCATGTAGCTGAAACAGCATATTTTAAAGACATAAAGGTTCTTCAAAAAACAATAATCAAGAGTCTCACCGAATTCCTGAGTATTTGAATGAATCTCATTTTAGTCTGTTATTGTTTTCCTCATACATGTTATATATAAAATTGCTTTTTGATACATAATACAGCTGTTGAAAGTTTAGTGATCTTTTGGCATGTGTCAATTTAAGCCATTATACCTTGCAGACAGTTCGTAACTCCTAGACAAAAGCTAAATACTGCTTTATCCAAAGTGCTTAGATGTGGCCATTGCTTGGATCAGAAACTCCCTTGTTTGGTCTAGAGGCAGATCTGAACAGGGACCGATCCAGCGCAAAACACTGCTGCCCGGATTCTGAAATCTTATGAACAACAGGCTTTGCCTGTAGTGAATAATTAAACAAATGAGCCTAATGTTCCCTGCCTGTGTTGATTTTGGCTTATTAATTGCGTGTGTGATCCCGTGACCCATATTTTGCTGCAAAGAGCAACCCCCTCGCCAGCAGTATGTGGGGCTGCCTCCCCGGGCACGGGCTGCCTCCCGCTTTGTTCTCCACCACTGAACAAACACAGCATTTCTACTGTATTTAGTTTAACACCCCAATATAAGCAGGCTCAGGATTAGACCTTCTGTTTATAAGACTAGGTTTAAAACAAGTTTGTTTTCTCTGCTTAATCCAGATTAATAAGAGATTTGCATTTTGTGTCATTCTTCATTAGCTGTAAAGCCCATTAGGATATATTGCTTGCTGTGTGATTGCACAGATACTACAATACTCTCTGATCATGAGCTCAGATATAAGGACATTCTTTATAATTAAGCACAGCGGATCTTTTAATTGATTTAATACAATGCCTCTGCTTTGTCACACATCTAAATTCAGTTGACAGACTGGCTCTTTGTCTTCAGAGTTATCAGCTGTGTTTAACCTTGCTTTACTTTTAGAAACAGCAGATAGGGCAAGTGTAAGAATTTGTCGGCCATAAATCATAATTGCATGTTCCAAAGAAAAAAATGCATTCGTACGCTCATATTACTATTGATATTGCATCGCTTTTACGTCTACATCTAAGATCTTATTCTTTGCCTTGTTTAAGATTTGTAACAAGGTTACACGTTTTCACAAGCTCCTGTTTTCTTCTTTCAGGGTTGAATTCTGCTGTCAAAGAATCTGACTGCAGATCTCCTCCGAACATGGAGCTGAGATTGTGCCCTAAGAAAGGAAAGCAAATCTAATATCTTGTTAAAGCTTTTTAACACATATTCAAGGGGTTATTTTCTTTTCCAGAAGAAATATGACCACATCAAGGACTGTATTCCAAACTGGCTTTGACTACCAAAATCCAATAGATGGACTATTAGCCTGAATGCCACAGAACAAAGCAGTGGTTCATGTTGCAGGTATGAAAGCCAGTCTCACCACTGAGGAGGAAACAAACTCTGTGTAATTAGGAGTTTATCATCCTTTTCCCCACAGACTTTTGCAATACTAGTCCTTCATGGATTTTGACTGTTGCTTTCATTCTTGGTACATAGCTCATTCAAGTTAAGATGAGGACAGAAAGACAGGAAGGATGTCTGTGATAGCTCAAGGAATTTTTTGATCAAAGACATTCGGTATTAAGTATAAATACCCAGATTCAGCCTAGTTCAAAGAGCAAAAAAAGGACTGTCACTGATTCTGCAGTTCCAGCTGCTGAATGCCAGATAGTCCACGATCAGTCATCTGGCCAAGCCAGTACTTTCCCCGAGCACAACCTACTAAATCGTATTAAATCTGTACATCATGCAAGTGTCGCATTTCATCATCTGGGTATGTCCAGGGATGGCCCAACCGCGGCAGCACACAGCATAGGGAGTGCAGATGCTTGGGTAGTCTTTATGGCTAAGGCAGTGCTGAAAATGAGCTGTTTCACGCGGTTTCATGACTAAGCCCACCAGCCTAATTTGTGGGAATTGGGACTCTCCCCCTCTTTGTCTATGTCCTGGCTAAACTTCATTGCCAGCTCCATATCCTTAACAGGAAAGCTGTTTGTGATCCTCCTCAGCCATCTGTGCTTCATCCATGATCTTACACGTGACTTACTCTAGCTGCAGCCTAATTAACTTTCAATACCCACAGTCTAACACGCACTTACTTGGGGGCTCGAAAGGAGAGGGAGGGCAAGGTCATTTTCTGAATCTTGATTACATGGTTTAGTAGGAGCTGCCCAAGTCTGTTTGAACACAGTGGCCTTGAGCAAAAATTCCCTTTGCTACTCCTTATCTCAGCAGAGATCTACAGGTTATTTGCACTGCTCAGCAGTTAAGGGGGAAAAAAAATTCAGACCTAAAGAAATCAAACCTAAAAGCCTTTCATGCAGATAACGTTGAGAAGTACTTTTCTACCATAAGGGAATAACAAGCAGAGGGCAGCATACTGATGCAAACGAATTTCCAGCCAGAGAACATTTTCAATATTAATACTAAAATAAGTTGTAAAACGAATGTTTCATGGCATGAGGAGAAAACACTGTTTGTTTTGCTAAATTAGATGTGTCCATTTCTGCCCCTTGCCTCAGACGTGCGCAGATTGCACTCACAAAATGAGGACTAGCCCAGAAATACACATATTGTGGGTTTGGTTTTAGGGGGCTTTCAGAAGCTGGAAAGGAGGAAACAGTGTCACATGGAAGTATAGGTTTTAGTGCCTTCTGACTTAAAAGTTCAAGTGGTAAGCTGGATATGTGGGTACCCAAAGCAGTTTTGGGAATAGCATAAACTCCTTCAGGGAGTTCTTCTGATTAAAAATGCTGTGACTATATGATAAAAATCAGACATT
This sequence comes from Calidris pugnax, assembly GCF_001431845.1. Classification (NCBI taxonomy): domain Eukaryota; kingdom Metazoa; phylum Chordata; class Aves; order Charadriiformes; family Scolopacidae; genus Calidris; species Calidris pugnax. The sequence goes on from NW_015090810.1 coordinate 2,369,788, forward strand.
AGTTTCAAAGTGAGATCTTCCATGCATAAACGTTTTTAGGAGATGAATTTTGGCATCACTGATCCTACAAACATTGCCCCTTGTGTTTAGCTCAGAGCCTTTGTAGTTCATCAGGATAAAAGACTTCTCAAGTGAATAGAATAGTTCCGAGTTTTGGGCCCAAGCTGAGAAGGAAGATGTGCCACCTTCTGCCCTAGATGAGGGCTGCAGAGTGAAGAGCCTGCTGGGGAAGTGTCTGTTGGTTGTGACCATCTGGCACTGCCAATGCCTCTAAGGAAACTGTGGGAGAAGTGTAACTCTTTTCCCTCTTTACCTAACACACTTGAAGGAGATAGACAAGCAACCTCTCTGCAAGCTTGTTCGTTTTGGTTGTTTTTTTTTTTTTAACCCCTTAGCAGAAGTCCAAAGGACTGAGTTGAAAAGTAAAATCAAAAGGCAAACTCCTTAGCTGACTGTGTCAAGTGGCACAGGTACAAGGATCAGGCCTGCAGGCTTTAACCAGCAGAACAGGTTTCTGTCCATCCAGAGAGTACGTAGGGATGCCTGCATGTTCCTTCAAGGAAAGAAAAATGGACGTTTTCTGAGTTACAAGCTACGACCTCAGGCTACGACCCAGGTAGAAGACATTTTAAATTAGCAAAACAGAAAACAGCTTGCTGGCCCAAAGGCAACACGACTCTTGCCCTATTCAGCCCTCAAGGAGGAGATTTTAACTAAAAATCCTAGTAATGAATAATTTTGCAGGTCTTCAAAAAAACCAATGCTCAAAATGGACACCTGCAGCCTGAGAGAGAAATTTAATTGCTCCCATAAGCATAAGATATGCATGAGTTCTCTGTTTGCCTATGCATACAAATATTTATGATCAAATTTACATGCACATTGATGTACACAAGAGAGATGAGGTAAGATCAGTCTTTCCGACAAATTATCCAGAAAACTTAAAATATGCAATGTGTATCTGCTATACATTGGAAGAAAAAGTATGCATCTGGTACAATGTCTTATTAGGTTCTATAGTAACTGTGCCCATTCCAGGAAAATATAATGATTTTACTGTGAAGAGTTAGATGAAACTTCTGCTCTGTGTACACCAGGGGCTGGGAAGGCAAGAAATTAATAAATAAAAATCTTTGGATGCATAAAAAATGGGATGAAAACTAATACAGAAAATATTACAATGGCTTTGTGGAGATAGCTTCTTTTTACTCTTACAATTCTCTGTCCAATTTTCATTGCTCCACTCCCCAAAATATAAACCAAACATACAGCGTGTTCAGAGGTGGACTGAGAAATAGCAGAGGAATGTAAAACTTCCATTTGAAGACAGGAAGAAAATATAATATGTGTTTATTTTACAAAGGAAGTGAATAAAAATGAAGATGATAGAACTATTTAAAACAATGAATGCTGCAAAAAGGAAAAATATTAATATCTGTGTAGTTGTCTTAGAATGCAAGCTTTCAAGAAAAGTGAGAAAGGGGAATTCCAAAATGATGAAGGGAAAGGCTTTAAAAAAATACATATATTTAAGCCTGTGGAATTCAGTGCTGTGAGACTGTGGTGAGGTCAAGTGTATGCCAGCATTCAAGAAAGGGGGGAGTGTTTACACTGATAAGAACATTTGAACTTAGAAAAGTGTGTTAAAGAAAAATCTTTAAAACTAAAACAGTTGTGGAATATAGCAAATCATCTGCTAGGTAGTGTTTGTCATGAAAACAGTATGTACAAATTATCTTGAAATTCTTTATGATGAAGTCTCTTGCTCTTCACCCTGAGGCAGATGATATTGGTTCTAAGACTAAGACTAACATTCTCCTGATTTAACTGGCCCCAGCATTATGTTTATGAAATTGTGTTTACAAAATTGGTAACAAGTAATTTTGCATTGAGAATGTTTATATTAGCATAGGACTCTTTACCTCAAAATAAATAATGCTTGATTATCTACAGTCACTTCACATGTTTATAAAAGCTGATATGAACACTCCCCTGTGTTTTCTTCAAACCACAAACATTTATTCTTGGTCCAAGCCTGGAATACACGTGTTGGAGGTGTACAAATCCACTGAGGAAAACACACTTTAAGTAGTATCTTAATTAGCAGCTAACTAACCTAAGGTGCAAAAGCCCAGCAATAAAGACAAGCTTTAAATGCCCATGATGAACTGTCAAGCACACGTTCAACACCTGTGGTCTTTTCCCAAAAACATTTTTCCCCTTGAGTCATGTTTTTGTTAACCTTCTTATTTTCTAGACCAATTTGCATGAAACGAGCATCCACAAATCCACAATGCGAAGTGGATACCCAAAATGCAAAAAGACAAGCTATTTTTTTTCTACTCCAAAGTTTAGTTTATACAAGTCACCAAAGCAAAAACTATGTTATGAGGTATAAAGTGATGTGATAACAATTACTTAATCAGTGAATTAATGTTTATTTGTAAGATACAAATTAAAGCAAATTTCAGACATTTGGATTCCAAACCCAAGTGTGCTCTTTCCCTCAAGAAAAGGCTATTTTTACTTCTGTTAGAAAATACTGTAAAAAATGAACTGGGTCTTGATAGTTTTTCAGAATTTCTCAGCTATGATCATGTGCCAGCAAATGGTCACCACGTTCCCGGCTGTTGTGTGTTAAATGTCTGTACTGCTCGTGTCCAGTCTGGCATTTGTTTCTCTTAAACTGCAGAAGCAAAAAACGGTAATCATGACTAAAAAATTTTGGTAAGCAGGTTACTTTATCCCCATTTTCTTCTTCTTGTTAGTCCTTTAATGACAAATGTGTGTAAAACATGAGCTTTTCGGCTTAGAAGATAATGAAAGAGCGAGCAGTGACATGAATTCCACTTGAAAATCTAATTTGCTTGCAAAGTAATGCAATCCCTGTTAGCCCTCACATCATTAAACTGCATACACCAGTAGATGTAATCCATGGCAGCATCTTCCCACTTTCCAAGAAAGACTAATTAGCTGAGTTTTACGGTAAGATCTCATCTAGCAAGATACCATTATCTTTGATAAAATCAATTTCAATTTATATCAAAATTCAGAAGTCAAAGAATAAGCAGCATCTTACCAACCGTTCTCAATGCTGCTTTTGATTTTTTTTCAGTTCATGCATATTTTATACTGGAGAAGGAGGATTGTTCTTTATTCTTTATATCAGTGAAATGAAGTTATCAATTTCCATTGCTGTGCCAAAAATAATCAGTTTGAACAATGCTTTCAGCTGACTATTGGGCAGGAAATGACTGAAATTTTTTTGGGGGTCCTCACAGAATTTGCTGTACAGGACAGACAACTGGTTCATCATAGTCTCATTTTGCTTCCGGAAATAGCCTTTGCCTCACGTCCTCTCTGAAGACAAAGTTCAGCAAACCCCTGTAAGCACTGTGCTGTTATCTATTAGTGTACAGCATGCATCACAGACTGAGGAGGAAAATGAAGAGAGGTGAGCTCTGTCTATGCCCTTCCCTAGAAAGAGCTCCTCAAAATGAATCAAACAGCTTTCCAACTCAAAAGCCAGACTGTGTTAGAGTATAGGCTAGTATATTTTCAATAAACTCAAAGTGAGGAATCCAGAACAGAAATATAAAATGCTTGTAGCAATATCCTCCTGCCATGTTCTTGCAGCGTAGATTTAAATAAAACTTGCTTCCAGTTTTATTGGCAATCAATTCAGTAACTTTGATATGCAGCAAACTCTGCAGCCTCCCTTCTGCTCCCTAGCAGGTTTTCTTTCCAGCATTTCTGTGGCCTAACTCAGCGACCTCTCCATCTGAGCTCTGGGGTCTCTCCAGTGACCCTCACACTCTGCCTTGCACTGAAGGAAATCTCTTGAGGAAATTAGTTCTGTCATCAGAACAGGGTTTAAGTAGCGTGCCATAGATGAGGCAGGAAGAGGCCTTCAGCATTAAACAGTGAAGGTGAAATAAAGTGTCTGTGTGTATGAATTAAGCCCCCTTACCTGCGTGCCAAAGGAGGCAGGAGTCCTGTACGAGCCTGCAAGTGTGTTTGTGTAACCAGGGACTGCATTAAGTGGCACCGTGCAACGTGGACATCTCAGGAACCTCACTTTTCTGCCCTCTCGCCAGTCATTGTGTCTTTCAAACCTGGCTATCTTAGCAGAAGACCTTGCACAGAAGAAAGGGAAATCCGTAGGACCACCATCAGAACATCAAACATTATTTCCTAGGATGGTATGATCCACAGAAAAATAGAGGGCTTGGCTTTCCAGATCTGTGCAGTATCCTTGGACATTGGGTGACTTTGGGACTGTGCACCTCCAACTCACCTTCACCATCAATACTGTGTTAGTAGCACACAGTGTTACTTCATATACAGTAATAACCAGACACGACAGGAGAGCAATTTTCAGTAGCAGTCTACTCAATTTGAATGTGTGATGCCCCAATTAAAGCTTCATTCAGACCGCTGACAATCTTTAGGGCCATTACACCTCCTTACCTCCCAAAGAAAAGGTTTTTTGTTCAGGAGGGCTTCCTGTGGAAGACATTTTCTGTGATCCGGTGATACGACGCCCAGTCCAGTTCCTATTGCCATCAGTAGAAAAACACTTCTGTAAAAGAAGCATCACATTAGAATTGTGTCCCTGAGCCGCCAACTGCCCAGTTTCCCCATCTGTGGGGCGGGAATAAGCAGGCAACATGTAACGGTGGCAAAGCGCTTTGGGATCCCGGGTGAAGGAGGCTGAGATCCACAGTATTATTCTTGGTCTCGTGACAGACTGGATTTCACTTAGATGCCGTTATTTTGAGCCGTGTGTTATGTTATTTGCCCGTCCAAGCTAACGGCTAACGACAATGAATCACTCCCCACACTTCACTGAGAGAAATCAGCGTTATTTACACATTATAGCGCGGATAAGGCAGAAATACTGTTCCCATCCCTACAGTAAAGGATCTGTCAGCACTTTCATTACCATACTTTAATTCCAGTGGTTTGCAAGCCCATTTTGATTACCCCTACCAAACAGACTGCTATTTTTCAGCTTTATTAATGTTAAGTGAATAAATCATGGAAGTTAAAATTGCTTTTGTTCTCCCACAACTGAAATTGGCTTGAAGTTGAAAAATGAAATTTGGGAAGCAGTTCAATTTCTCCAAAAGAGAGAGATAAAGAAGTTAAAGGACCGGCCGCTTCACGTGCTCACACTGTAATCTCATGATCATGCATCTACATCTGTATTGACATGATGATCCACCGGAAAAACTAATACTCCTGTGGAGCTATTCCAATTGCTCAGATACCTAGTATCATTTTTTAAAACAGCTGAAATACATATTTATGTTGTGTCTGGGTGGTCCCTGGGTTAAAGAATGTGCCTCCAATAACTTTCCATCAAACATATATTTTTTATTTTTAATAAAAAAGAGGAAATTAAAGACAAAAAATGATGTTATTTTAACATTCAGGTTTCAACAATAATGAAATTCAAATTCAAGCTTGACACACCATCTTAGCTCATTCAACAATGTCTTTTTAAGAAATGTCAATAAGGGGATGAGTTAAGAAGAATAAATCAGCCTTAAATGAAAACACCCAAGTTATGTTTCATTCCTGAAAAATGTGTGCGCGCGAAGGATTTCCCCCTTATGTTTTTGTAAAAAGAACTCGGGAGCTTAAAACACTGAACTTCACTCAATCATGCTCAGGCTTTGTTTTTTTGAAAGCGCTTGTGAGAAGGACTTGGGAAAGCCATGGCCAGCAAGTCACACAGCCCCTCTTGGCTGCCTGCCCCGGGAAGGGGACTCAGCAGTCCGTGATACCTCCGAAGGCAAGAGGACCACAGCCTGGGCTTTGCTGAGGATTCCCCAGAGCTCCTGGATGCTGGCTTCCTTCAGCACGACTAAGGAAAATGCGCTCTCTCTCTCTCTCTCTGAGAAGGCCTCACCTTCTGTGATGTGGAATAGGGTGGACAACCACAGATGCTGTTCTTGTCGTGTCTCTGATTGTCTTTCCAGACACAGTGCCAGTGGTGCCTCACGCTGCGTACTCTGACAGGCAGTATCTGGCTGTTCATCTGCATTTTACTGCTTGTCAAGGTCTTTTAAAAGCCATCTACACTTGTTTAAAAGGCTGTCGTGGGACAGCATGAAGGATAGTTGCCTTCTTGCCGTGCTTTAGCTGCGGGAGTAGATAAATGCAACCTTGTGGAAGGAGAGGAGAGGAGAGGAGAGGAGAGGAGAGGGAAATGGCCACCCCATAGTTGGAAATCCAGCTGAAGATCATAACATACAATGTCTAATTTTTCCTCGTGGGATTTAGAGTCTGTGGCTGGACATTCTGATGTTAAACCTTAGAGTTACCTGATCTCTACAAGGATTGCACTCATCCTTTACTTTTGCTTGCTGGTATTGGAGGAAAGATAGCTCATGCTGTCACGTAGAATCTATACATCTTGGCCTCCATGCTTTATTTAAAATTTCCCTCCAAGTATTAATGCCTTTGCAATGAGACCAGTGCCATATATTAATTAGGAAAAGTTGGGATTAATCCACTGAATAGCTATCTTATGGCACCCCATAGTGATCACTGATTAGCAGCAAATGTACAAATTCATTTTACAAAATTGAAAGCTTAACTTAAATGCTAATAAATAAATTATGATTAGCAAATCCAAAGTATCCTGTTTGATTTTGACTTTACATGGTAACAAAACCATACAACTTAAATAAGCAGACAAGCAGCAATACTGTTTTCTCTAGAAACTAAGTTGCTGGTACTAAAGCAGATACAAACATACATTTCTTTGTAAAATATGAACTTTCAATTGCTTAGATACAAAACTCAACTTAAGGATTTCATGTGTAACTTTCAATGGTGCATGAGAATCACAAGTGAGAGACAGGGATGAGAAATGGGGTGAGGCAGCCCTTGGGCCCTTTTCTTGTCCAAGCTGAGGGAGAAGAAAAAAAGAAGTGGATAAAACATCAGCTGTGAAATATCTGAACTGGCAAGATAGCTTCTGAGTTTTAAAATTCTTCATTTTAGCAATCTTTATGCTAGATGGTCTTTTCTGAAAATACGCATAACTGCAGGCAAAACTGAATCATGAGAAGTTAGTCCTGAGAACAGAAACAGAAGGACAGACCACGTGTGGACAGAAATCCCCTTTTGTCCCAGTGCTGACAAATACTCCCAAACCAGTCATCATTTTGGGAGGAAACAGTTGCTTCATGCAAACACTATGATCTCGAGGTCATGCTTTCTTGCTTAAGACATATCATTTCTGTAATAAATCCCCTGTTTCTCACAGTGCTATAGCTCTTGTCCCACAGCCCTCTCCATGAAAGATGAAAGGATAGGCAATCATGAACCACGGCCGTAAAGTACAGCGCATCCCCTCGGGTATACGATCAGCCTGTGGAAATGCAGCCATTCCCCCAGGACACCGAGACCCTTTGTTCTCTCTATTTTGCCCCTAATTTATTCTGTGTTCCTTCTCCTGCATCCGATGCCTCCATGAGTGAAGAGACCAGGGTGCATGCACTCTCGATGCCCACAGACAAGGCTGCAAACTTGGTGACACAGCACAGTCATAGAATCATAGAATGGTTAGGGTTGGAAGGGACCTTAAAGACCATCTAGTTCCAACCCCCCTGCCATGGGCAGGGACACCTCCCACTAGACCAGGTTGCTCAAAGCCCCATCCAGCCTGACCTTGAACACTTCCAGGGATGGGGCATCCACAGCTTCTCTGGGCAACCTGTTCCAGTGTCTCACCACACTCATGGTAAAGAGTTTCTTCCTTATATCTAATTGAAATCTCCCCTCTTTCAGTTTAAAACCATTACTCCTTGTCCTATCGCTACACTCCCTCAGAAAGAGTCCCCTCCTATCTCTTCTGTAGCCCCTTTTGGCTACTGGAGGATGGCTGCTATAAGGTCTCTTGAAGCCTTCTGGAAGAGCACAATGCTGTGCTCTGCTCCTTCTCCAGGCGCGTTGTCCCACTCCTCCCCTCCAGCAGGAAAGCGTGGGCCCAAGGCAAGGTGACAGCGGAGGTGCCAAGGCATGGAGTGTCCCCAGAGCCGTGTGAGGAGACCACCCGGGGCCCTAAGCTCTGAGAAGCCAAACGAGCCTTGGGCACCTACGGCACAGAAGGTTTTGTGTGAATACAGAGAAACCCACCCGACAGTCTTGGTCAAATACCCAGGCTCCAGGTCCGCTTGTAGAATTCTTTCTTTTCTTTCCCGAAGCTGGTATTATTTAAAGCTTCCTTTTTGAAACCGATAGATACCACGCTAAAGATTTAGGATGTTTGTGACATTAAAACCGACCTCAGCACAGCCGCACCTCTCACCGGAGGGACCCCGCCGGGCCGGACCCATCCTGCCCGCCCCTTCCCTCAGCCCGGGGACACCTCGCGCGCCCCCTCCTCACCCGCTGCCCCCCCAGGGCCCGCGGAGGGGCGCGAGGCCGGCGGTGCCCGCGCGGGCGGGGGCCGTTATTGCGCCCTGAGGCGAAGGTCTTTCGGTCGGCCCTGCGAGGCGGGTGGCAGGGGAGGCAGGGTGTCTCCCTCTCCCCCGCCGCGGCGGGAGAAGCTAGCGGCCCCCACTCTCTTTTTCTTCCCCCTCCGGCCCGGCCCGGGATCCCGGGCGGACGCTCCTTCCCGCCGCCGGGAGGTCCCCTCGGCAGAGGGAGGCGGGGGCCGCTCGAGCGGCCCTTGAGGGCGGCGGCCGCGGGGGGGCGCTGGCCGCCCTCCGCCGCTGTGCTACCCGCGCCGGCCGCGGCAGTCCCGCTGCCCGCTCGGCGCGCAGCGGCTGGGCATAGATGAGGTGGTGTCCCCAACTCGCTCACTGAGCTCGAGCCTGACTTGTTCTGAGTCTTGTTCTGAGTAGATCATGAGGCACCAGTTAGTTATCTCTAGCATCAGTGTTTCCCACTGGAAACACTCAATATATAAAATATATAAAATATTGAGCTACACGCACGATTGAGAATTGCTTCTTGAACTGGGGCCTGAAGAATGTTACAGCTATAACTGATTGCTGCTAGTACATAAGACTAACACACAGGTACAGGTCAACCTTTTTTATTATAATTTAGTTATATTAAGAAATTTGTAATTTGGATTATTTTAAAAAAGCTCTCTGTCCTTCCTATAAAAAAGATCTCAACCTTAGCTTGCTGTTTAAAATCATTGTGCTTTTTGCTTTTTCTACAATAGAAGAAACTGCTACAGCTGTGCCTTTCTAAATCACTGCTGAGAGCACTAATTTTCTTCTTCAAATATGTCTGAGTATGAGACACTTCTGTGAATGTTTAAGTTAGGCTTGCTTTCATAATTTATGTTTTTAATTGTTACAATTGTGATCTTCCCAACATAATTTCCATAATTTAAAAAAAAAAGGAAAAAAAACTAAAATTGTTTTAATGAATTAAATATTTATCAGTGTATTTTGTATTTTGACTTGAAATATATCATGTTTTGGATCCTTCTGATTAAATTGAAAAACTTAGATTGTTCCTAGCCAACTTGGACACTTGAATAAAAGGAAAGGAAGGGGAAAAGCCCTTCTTCAAGTGTTGTATTTTGCGCAATTGTCTTCAGCCAGGAAGCATGTAATTTTACTAGCTCCCAGTAGTCATCTCTTACATAAGCACAGATCCCCCGCCGGGCTCCCCCCTGCCCCGCCGGCGCTACCCCTCGCCCCGGCACCATAACTATTTCCTTAAGCCCCGGGGAGAGGCCCGGGGGACACACGCTGAAGGGGCTCCCCCGCTGCTCTGGTGCGTTCCCTTCAAGGGCAGGCTCTGCCTCAGCTGTAGCTAGCTGCTGCGCGTTTTCCTCTAGGAGGGGAGAAACCCCACCAAACCAACGGTGGAGTTGGGTATCGAGTGGTAAACGCCTGACCCTGGCTAGTAACTTCTCCGGGGGTACCGAGGAATAACGTGTTGTTTAAGGACAGCCGAGGTGCGAGGAGGAGCAGGGTCGAGCAGGCAGGATCCGAGCGTCGCTGTGGTAAGGTTTAATGAGCTGGGCAGTTACAGCAAGGGCTTTGGTAAAAATAGCAGTGTGTCTGCTGCCCTTGAAACAATTGGTACTCCTGGGTTCTCCTGCGAAGAGCTGCAGCATTGCTGCTGCCACGGCCCCTGTCAAACCTCACCTATCTCCTCTCGCATATTTCTTCTAATACGTGTGCTGGCATCTGTAGCTCTGCCCTTGAAGTCAGGCACCCGGCCATGATCCTTGAATTTTCAGTTTTCAAAGCAATGCTATTGATTGACATAATAATAATGTTCTTTCATTATTATCTTGTATCTGCACATTAGTTCTGCAGAGTGCACCGACGAAAAAAGGAAAAGTGCCCACTTCTTTTTTCTTCCCAGAAGAAAACAAAGTAGAAGTTGTAAAACTTTTATTTGCTCTCTGATGAAGTGGGAGGAAAATACTCTCTTAACATCACTTGTTGTATTATATCTTGCTCTTGGGAGCCTGCGGGAAGATGACAAAGGGCTGTGTGTGCCCTTAGATTTAAGGATATCCAAAACCCCATAAAAGTTTTTCAGAGAAAAGCTCTTGGAGCAGACAGAAGTTTTGCATTTGTAGGACGGTTTCTCGCATAATAGTTGCCAAGGATACAGCATCCAGCGAACAGAGCTCTGCCTAACGCACAAAACCTTTGGAAGCTCTTGGTGCGCTGGGTCAGTTCTGTTTTCATGTGCTCAGTCGTCCCCAATTCAGAGACTGGTCCCATTGTTTTCACGGAAGGCTTTTTTTTTTGGAGTCAGAGCTAATTAAAAGAAGCGCAGGATGGATTCTGACACTTAGTGAAGTAAAGACAAAGATACTTTAAAATGTGCTTTTAGTTAATTCAACTTTGTTTTCATTGGTATTCCACTCTGTTGGGTTTTGCTTCTACTTTGCTTTGAATATTGTCCTGGAACTTTTTTTTATAATCCTATAGTCACCCAAAAAACCCCCCTAGGGTTTAGTGTTTTAGGAACCACCCAAAATCCATGGGCGCTTCTTTACATTTAACTCCTGCCCACTGTTTCAGTTTGCATCATGTTTCAGAAGTTTGTTTAATGTTTGGAAACTGGACTTACAGCCCTTAAATGAAAGATGGCTTAAGTCTCTAGAGGTGCTGTAAACCCAGCTACTGAAAGACAGGTACTCTGCTAAAGGCAAGTCATGTCCCAGTGACTTGTTAATCTAAGGTTCTCACTCTTCCATACATTTTATTTCTGCTGTTTTAATGATGTGGGAAGGCTCATTGAAATCTGCTTACGTGGTTACAATTACCTTTGTGTTTGCAGGACCTATTTCTAGAGTCATTAATTATGTCTCTTGGCCTTCTCTTAGCTTCTAAAAAGGAAAAAAAAAAAGTTGATTAGACTTGTTTACCTTAACTAGTTAAACTGAAAGCTTAGTTCTTTGCGTGCACTTGGAGTTAGTGCAGTCTATCTGTGTTTGGCATTACATCTTTGTGTGTGTGATTTTGCAGAACCAATGGATTTGTGTCACTTTTTAAGGACAGGCTTTCCATTTTCTTTTTTGGAGGTAAGGGTATTCTTTCTGCAGCTTTTCCTCAAGCCCATTGTCACTTGGTCTCTAGAAGATCACCACGTTAGTTGACCAAGAAGGATTTTGTTCCATTTCTCCTAGACATCAGGACAAACTCTGTGATCTTGGAGGAATGCAGCTGTCAAAGCAGAGTATAGGTTGAAATTCTGGTGTCAGTTCATGTTAACACATTTGAGGCTTGATTGATTAATTGCTTTGAAAATTAGTGAGCTAATGGATTGATGGTCTGTTTAGTACCCTGATGGTGACTAGAGAAAAATACCCTGAAATAGACTCAAATACGTAGTAACTGATGTCTAAATCATTCCTGAAACCTTCTAAACCATTGGCCTTCTTGCCAGCAAGTTCCAATGATGGATGCTAACTTTCTTTCATCTGTTTTTAAGTTATCATCTTTTGACTCGGATGAATATTCACTTATCCTCTGAACGGAGGTGCCAACTTGCTGCCTTCAAATCACCAGCTGGTTTGTGCATCTCTGCGCAGAGGACGTGCTGCTGTGGGATGTACTCAAGAGACTGAAGTCAGTAGCGGGAATCTGGCTCACTTCAGCGTCAGATTTCGCCATTGCTGAGTTCAAACTCCCAGTGATGAGGGTATTTTTGTAATTAACCGAATAGCTTGTATATTGCAAGTCACTGTAAGTTAAATATTATAAACAATTATTAAGAAAGTAATTTAAAACTCAAACAAAAAATGCCTTGAAATTCTGACCTGCCATAGTATGACGTTAGTAGCTTTTTCATAACCAACAAATGTTAAAGTTTCACATGAAGGGCAGCATTTCTTTAGTCCATTTCTTTGGTAATACAACTCTTGATTTCGTATGTTTGTTTTGCTGCTGCTTCTTTTTAAACTCACAAGTATACTTGAGTCTGGAAGCAAGTCTAGATCTATAAAGTGTCTTCAGAGTGGCAATGTTTTTAGATCCTTGTGGAGGAGCGCAGTGAAATTAGGTGACTGAAATCCGTCTGTACTGGCTAGGATGGGCTTTACTGCCCTGAATGCATCAAGAATCTGGGTGAGGTGAAGCACCTCGGGTGGTTGATAGTATTTCTCCAATCCTTCTTTCAGTTGGAATTAGCTGCTTAATTGTAACCTTTTCCTTTCCCTTTTCCCCTCCACTTCTCTCTGTTCACACACCTTTTCCTACATATCTCTATTTCCTACATACTTCCTCATACCTCCAGCCATATCTCTGGGTGAAGCAGCTTACTGTACCCTGGGTTGAGCTCAGTTCTGCCCTGTGTTTGTGGCAGGTGTGCCTGGTGCCCGCTTGCCGAACTGAACCCCATGGGGCAGGGCACTGCTGTCAGGAACACTCGCCTTGGGTGGGTGTCCCCTGTGGATTCAGGTGCCGTGGGGCTAGATGGTGACACACCATCTCAGTTGCCAGTGCAACACAGTACCACAAATTCTGTTAGTGGTTTTTTGTAGCCACATCTACAAATTCTTGCTGAGTAACTAAGTCACGTTGCAGAGGTTTTTTTTGGGTTGCCCACATTAATTCGGTTCCCAAGGTGCCATTTTGGATTTGTCTTTCACTGCTTTGTTTCTGAGGATTTTAGGTGTCTCTTACTGTCCGCTGTATGAATAAGAACTGAATCTAGTCTGGACTCTGAATTCAGATGTCCCTTTTGCCCATTTCTGTGAACGCTGGGAAAATTCAGAACTGGATCTAAGTTTGTGGTTCAGGCCCAGTGCCAATAATGCGCTTTGAATCTAATTTGGTACTTTGGGTTTGTTGGTTTTGAATTGCTTTGAGTTACTTGATACTTCTGACTTGCTGACACAGGGTCGCTCAGGAGAGTGGATATATATACATGGCCGATGTCAAGTGGTGTGCTTTTTTTAGAGGTCTTCTTCATTATAACTTATTCATATAATTACAGCATGCTGAGTATGTTGCCATATTCTGTTTTTGCATTCCACTGTACCATTCAGTGTTGAGGCAGCTCTGTAAGAAATATATGTTCATAATTATATAGGAAATCACACTTTCTAATTTATGAAGAAGATGTAATGGAAATACTTTGTGTAATAATGAAAAACAAAACAAAACAAACCCCTCACAGTGCATATGGTGTACTGGTGGTCATGGTGGAAAGGGGAGGTATAAGGATAGTTCTTTTGACCTCCTGTTCTCTCTGAGAAAACTGGAGGCAACTTCTCTGTTTAAATCTCTTCTAAGAATTTGTAATTAGGAACAGTATCATTCAAGAAATAGTGGCATAAGCAAATAAATCCAGTGAGCACTAGAGGGATTTGGGAGTTTCATTCATAAAGAAACCATCCAGATTTCTGGCTTCAGCTGCTGTGATTTAGCCCTAAATTAAAGCCATGACTGACTCTGGGGCATGGTGTGATGTAAGCTGATAGCAGGGGCTGTTCCACTGGCACAGAGCTCAACTGTGGCATTGAACTTCAATGCCAGGCTGTATCCTGGTGTCAACTTCAGGTTTTCTGAGAGCAGAAAGCCCACCAACTGGCTCCTTTTCCCTGGGTTTCCTTGAAGCACTGTAGCACTAAGAAATGCCTTGTAGACAGAGGCTAGGCAGAAGCAAGAAGACGAGAGAGTAGTTTGGATCCTGATCCTGCTGGAGGTAGGGGTAAATAGAGCACCTGTTCTCTGAAGAGAGCATTTTTGGGTTGTTCGTTATGCTCTTCATGGAAGCTGAAGAATAGAAGATGGAAACTGGAATATCATCAGGGAAGATAAACCCATGGGCAGGGGAAACTGGCTGATAACTTCTACAAGTGTTGCTTCTGAGGATTAGGGAGTATTTTAGTTGTGGGCTGTTAAGACATCGAGGTCTTTCATATTCTCCCTGAGGCAGGTGGACATAAGCCCTTTCTCATCCTTCATGAGAAGAGGGCACTTAACATAGTGGTTATTTCTGACAGGGTTCCAAAGTATTCTGGATCTAGCCAAGTATTTCTGGAGCTGACAAAATCCTGTGATTCAAGAGATTGACCCTCTAGTGGTTGTGTGCGCTTGAATTTTCTAGGGAAGTATTTATGAGGGCCGAGGTGGTAGGCTCTGTCTTCTGACTTTAATGCAGCCTGTGCTTTCGAGTCCTGTGTGAAACACACTCTTCTGGGGGAGTATAAACACCTGCTCAAAAGCACAATTGTGAAAAGCTGACCAGTCTCCAGCAGCTTATTTTCTTCTGCAGCCTGGGCCTTCAGAGAGGCAGAGATACCTGTGCAACAGATACGAGGTGACTGTCAAACGCTGGGCTTGAGCATTTTAACATCTTGAGATTCTTGCAAGGTTCTTTTGACAAGTTATAGTTTGGGCAAGTTACAGTTCGGTTGTTTCATGTAGGCTTAAAAGCTGTTATTGTAAAAGCAGGGGAGTAGACCTATCCTGGAGGTCTAATTCCTGAATTTGACACTTCTGTCTTGCAAGTCTCGGATTGGCAGCTCACAGATCAAAAGTCTTTGTAGAGCTCAGTATCAAGAATGATGGGAGCGAGCATGACACTAGCAGGTCGTTTTCATGGTACCGTTCAATTTTGAAATCACAGATTGGTCAGATGCACCATGCCTTTACTGGAGGTTTGTAATCAAAAGAGATGACTAGAAAAAAGTTAGACCTTGCTTCCAAGTCCTTTACTTGCAGTTACGCATGTCAGTGTTCTGTTTCAAAACCAGTTGCAGATGCATCCTTTCTTCCAAACTCTTCCAGAATTGCTCTGTGAAGATTGCTTCATAGCTTGATGAACTCATGGCTTCAGTTAGCAAGAGACTAAGACGATTTCAGCCCCTATCTGTGTTGGTGGAGGAATGGTGACACAAAGATGTGGGACCTGGCATGTTGCAATCTCCTCTTCTTCCTTTGTTGTCCCAAATAAGAACAAAAGTTCTAAAAACTTTCAGGAAGAGTTTTCTCGTTCCAGTGCTTACACAGCCATCCTACCTCGTCAGTAATTAGGGTCTAAATGAGAGTCTCTTTTCTTTCTGTCTGATCTCACTCACTGAGGATGAATATTACAACCCTTGTGCAATTGTACGCAAGGCAGCTGGGCAGTAAGTTGACCATCTATCACATTATCACCCATGAGTGCTACTTGGTTTTACAGCCCACCTCTCTGACTGGAATTCAGCCAGGACAAGTTGGTACGTCTACTCTTTCAAAAAGTGTCATGTATTTTTTGGTGACCCTGAGTGGTCAGGGCTGGGTCTTATAGACCTTCCTTGGTAAACAGCGTTTCAGTAAGCTGTACCCGTATGCTGGGATATTACTTCATTACTGCCTCAGAAGAAAGGGTGCCAGCTACTACACCTCTATCATTCATCACTTTCCACACCACCTGGATTGCATTATATTAATATTAACTTTATATTGTATTACAGTTATTAATAAGACAGCAAGGAATGTTGTTACATATCTTTAGCAGAGGAACAAGTCAGGACAGAAGTAGCAGTGAGCTCTCTAGTAGGCCCAGCTACCTAGAAACATCTGCAACCATCTGGTATATGAAACTATTGAATTAAAAGTGAGTGAGACTTGAAAGTTCACTTTCCACATGTCATCAGCTTAACACATATACATATTAAAAAATGCATTGCAGTTTCCAATTCCAAACACTTAAAAAGAAGTAATTTTGTCATTCCCAGCATTTTAAGAATGCTTTAAAAAAACCCAACCAACCAACCAAAAAACCCCCACCCTTAGACCTTTTCCTTTACTTTCATTATTGCTACTTGACTTTAGTAGTCATACTTCTAAACTGAACCTCTATCTATTTTGTAAGTAGGATATTTATTTAAATTACAAAGTCTTGGCAAATTGTTGATTTTGATTCTAGATGCCTAGGCCCTATGGCCAAACACATTATTATTACCCGGTCATCATTTTAAATGGTAGTGTTCATAGGCTGAATAGCAAAGAGTGGGGTGGCTGGAATAGCAACTTCATCTCCTTTTAGTCATAGTTCTAGAGGTTTTTAAGGCAAAGTATATACACTTGGAAAAACAAGACTTGGACAACGTTGCCCTGTGTTTACTAACAGTTCAACTCTTGCTATCAGGGAGACGAGAAAAAGCTGCTTAAATAAACAAATTGCAATACAAAGTCAAGTCAGGTATGCATTATTACATGCAGTAGTGAAGGGGTGTGTGATTTAAAGCTTTATGGTTGTCAGCCACAAAAATAGTAAGCTGTATCTTGCGCTTTGTAAACCAGTTGTATTGCTTTAACTCTATTGACACAGATAAACCAAGACAATTTTCCTCTTGTACGTAGCATGCATAATTATATTGGAATAAAATGCACTTACAGATAGCCTGTATTTCCCTGTTTAGGAGAGAAAGTTATGCCTTCTTCATCTTGGTTTTTGTGCTATCTTCTGCTTTTAGAAACTAGGAACTATGCCAGTTAAATAGGTAATTGTAAATAATGTTGATACTGATTCAAAAATTAAAATAGGAGACATTTCAGTGCTATTCTTTGAAGCTAGCTGCCTCAGATTTACTGATGAACCCTTCAGCCTTTGTAAGGCAAATTGAGGAAAAATAAGTATTTTCTTTAGAATTGTAAATATACTTTTGCAGCCATATGTAACAGCTTCAGAGATTAAGTAGTTGCTTTAGATGCTGGTGAGCTCCTTGGGGATTTTGCGTGTAGCTTTTTCTGATGGCTCTGCCATCAGCAAGGAGAAGATGACGTTCTGGGTCCCTCAGCTGTGGTGGGGCTGCTTAGCATGTTCATTGTGAACCACTTGGCATGATTTGGGGGCTGGCAAAGGAGGCAGCTGTAGCTCTCATAGCTGTGCGAGCTAGGTTGCTCATCCAAGGGTCATATGCAAAGTAAGGCCACCTAAAAAAACATGTCCTGTTTTCTTACTTCATTACTATGAAGCTATTTTACAGC
Organism: Calidris pugnax; assembly: GCF_001431845.1. NCBI lineage: Eukaryota > Metazoa > Chordata > Aves > Charadriiformes > Scolopacidae > Calidris > Calidris pugnax. The sequence continues at coordinate 2,387,220 of NW_015090810.1, forward strand.
AAGGTTTGCAGGAAAAGAGCCTAATAGCGGGGCATGTAGGACACTCAACAGGAATCTCATCTCTACTAGTGAAAAGCCAAATGGGGACTTGTGCCTGCTTTTTGTCAGGGTGGAGCAGAAATCTGAATTTTCTCCAAAGCACCAGTGATGACCCCATTCTAACTGTGGGGTAGACATAAATAGATTTCTAGTGCTTGGAAACACATGGTATTTTATGGGAAGTGGAGAAATCGAAAAAGCTAAGTATCTACCCTCTGTTTATTACCATACTCCAGCAGCTGTCCCTGGAGCGTGACCTTTGGCTCCATGCACAAAGGGGTTTTTTCCCCCCCCTTCATCTCTAGCCTTGTGAGGGAATTAGCTTGCAAAAATCTGGAGTTCTTTGCCCTCTTTATGGGAGGTCTTGATGTCTCTGTCCTGGTTTGGGATGGGGCAGAGCCAACTTTCTGTTCAGTGAGAGAGGCTCTTACTTGGTTATACTTGCTTATCCTTGTTGCTGTCACAACCACGGTCAGCTGACTTGGCTGTTTACCCCATGGAGGGGTTGGGGATGGGTGGGCAGGTCAGGTGAACCAAACTGACCAGTAGGGTGGTCCATCCCATCTGCCATGATCCGTATAAAAGCTGAGGGACCCAGGGAGTCAGGTTGGCTTTTCTTTGAGGGCTCTCTTTCTTTGATGATTGGTGCCTGAGGAAGACCCTGTTAGTTCATCTACCTTCCATCCTCATCAGTGTGTTCTAGAATTCAGTTCACTGAGACCAGTCTGGAGCTTTCCCAGTGCCTGCCAGTGACATGTCACTGGGAGCTTGGTATGGTTTTATATATGTTGTATCTATTTCATTATTTCCCATCTGCCATGATCCGTATAAAAGCTGAGGGACCCAGGGAGTCAGGTTGGCTTTTCTTTGAGGGCTCTCTTTCTTTGATGATTGGTGCCTGAGGAAGACCCTGTTAGTTCATCTACCTTCCATCCTCATCAGTGTGTTCTAGAATTCAGTTCACTGAGACCAGTCTGGAGCTTTCCCAGTGCCTGCCAGTGACATGTCACTGGGAGCTTGGTATGGTTTTATATATGTTGTATCTATTTCATTATTTCCTTTTTATTTTACCTATAATATTTTATTAAACTAGTTTAGTTTTTCCTAAACTCATGTTAGTTCATCTACCTTCCATCCTCATCAGTGTGTTCTAGAATTCAGTTCACTGAGACCAGTCTGGAGCTTTCCCAGTGCCTGCCAGTGACATGTCACTGGGAGCTTGGTATGGTTTTATATATGTTGTATCTATTTCATTATTTCCTTTTTATTTTACCTATAATATTTTATTAAACTAGTTTAGTTTTTCCTAAACTCATAAATCTCTTTATCTCTCCTCTTCCTCTCCTTGGAGCAAGAGGTAAGGGAGAGTATCTGTTGTGTTGTCATTGGCCAACTTGGCCTAAGTTGTGATGCTTTGGTGGGGGAGATCCTCTCAGCTTTGCCAGGCAGAGAATTAAGGATACCTGTTGAGCTTTATTCTTTTCACCTGAGAGATTTAGCAATCCTGCAGGGCCTGAGCAATTAAAGGTGATGAGCAGCTGGAGAAGAGGAAATAAACAACAAGGGGAGGAAAGAAAATGGTGCCATTTCCTTGGAAGATTCTAAGATTCCAAGACCCTTGGAATAAAGGGGAGATTGCTGAAACTGTGAGGTTCACGTGTGCTGCCCTGTCTCACAGGCAGTGAGGAACTCTATGGCTGTCCATTGCCTATCAAAAGTAAGTGAATTTGTGGGATTTTTTTGGGGTTGTGGTGTAGGGGTTTTTTTTGTTGTTGTTTTTTTTTGGGGGGGGGGAGTTGGGGGTTTTTTGTTGTTGTTTGGATTGGGGTTTTTTTGTGTGTATATTTTGGTTTTTTTTAAACTTGGTCACTTTCAAAAGGGATTAAGGGTTGATAATGATGAGTGCTAAAGAAAGGAGGTGAGCTGCAGGCTTACCTGTGTCTGGTTATGGAAGTGTGTTGCTCCTAAGGCTAGTGCCTTCTGAATTTCAGAAGCTTCCCTTGTGAGACATGTTTCATCTGACCCTTTTAGGCATATTTATATGAACCTGTAATGTGATTTGAAGTTGGGCATTTTTTGAAAAACCGTGTGCCTGAGGAAGAAGAGGTTCCTTAGGGGCAAATTCCACTGTGCTTTTCAGTCTCCACGCGAGTTTCTTCCCTATTATTGTCATTCTTTCTTTTAAATACTTTGTGTCAAGCTTCTCTTACAAATACAGAAAGCCTGTAACTCTCCAGTGACCACAAGTAAAGTAGGCAAGCTTTATTCACAAGTGGAAAAGCAGGGTGTAAGTAAAACATGGTATTTTATTTCAGACAGACGTGACCGATTTAACCTGTGTTAGTATTCTAAATGATGAATGTATTGCGGTGATCATTACTGGTCACAGTTGAAGGACTCTCATTTTACTGTGAATTTTTTGTTCTGGTTTGATTATAATACATGAGACGTTTTGTCTTGTGGCTGTAGGAGGCAGAATGAAGTGCAATTATTCTGTATTTAGTATGCACTGTTTTATTTGCCTGTGACCCAAGAATTCCCTTCCTGTCTAATGCAGCCTTCATTTTATATTGTAATACTTCTTTGCTTGATTATGAACACTTTTCATGGTTTTGAGCACAAGTGAGCTTAAATTATTGAAAGCAATGCATTTAGATTTGTTATAATTGTCTTGTAGATGATAACGTGTCTTGTAGATAGTAATGCGTTCTTGTTTAGGTGCTGAGTTCAATTGCTGCTTTTTTAGCCTAATTAAAAAGTTAACTTGTCTGCAGTATTGTTTCAGCTTCTGTATGGTGGTTTTACTGGGTGGTATTTTGCCTCATCTGTTGCTACTGTAGTTAAGAAGCTTCTTTTAGACTGAATTTTGGCTTTAGGAAAATAAGCCATTTTTCAGATGAAGCTGAATGTCGTGGGGGAAGTGGTGGAAGAAAATCCTAATCTTTTAGGAAGTAAAGGAGTATAGTTTCTGAGACTCAGGCTGTGTTTCTCAGTTCAGATGCTACTTAATTAACTGTATAGGTTTCCTGTCCTCTTGATGGAATTTTTTGTTTTGTTTGTTTTTTTTGGTTTTGCTTGGTTTTGAAATCTGGACCAGAAAAAAGCTACCACAGTTATGAATGTGCATTCATGCTAAGCCCAGTGTATACCCATATCTTTGAGTTTCTGAAATTACTATTCAGATTTTCAGAGTTCAGTTTTCCTGGCACTTTTATTTCACTTGCTGAAGAAAAATGATCAGTGCTTCAAAAAGTGCCCTTTGGAGAAGCAACCACCTGTATTAAATTTGAAGTGTGGAAGCTTGTGGTAATGCAGAGAATTATCTCAAGATGCAGATATTCTTTCTTTGTTAATTAGATATGCCTTAATTCATGTGTGTTGAGCTTCAAAGTCTTCAGAATGTGTTCCTTGTAGTCTTTCTCTCTCTCTCTCTCTCTCTCTCTCTCATTAATGGCTCTGAAGGAAATATATAATATCCATCTGGACAAAGATGAAGAGAATGCTGTTTAGGCTAGTTTTCAGAAGCTGTATCAAAAAAGATTAATGGTTCTGGGAAACTGGTAGTGAAACAGTCTTGCTCTTCCTCACGTCATTGCTTAGTATTCAGCTCCAGTTTTAGTATACAAAGGTCATTTCTGTTTGATAGATCTTTTAGCTATATCCTAGAGGATAAGTAATTGCATTACGCTGTCACTTTTTTTTTTTGGTTTGATAGTCTCAAAACATTGGGTCCTATAGGTCCTAAGTGCAAAGCTGTCTGTTACACAGCAAGATTTTTTTTTTTCATTTTTTAAGAAAGTCTGTATAATTACAGGGGAAAAGCCTGAAAATTTGACTTCTGAAGTTTAAAGAGACAGTGAGAGCTTAACATTTTTAATTAAGAGTTGAATGTATAAAATGTATAAAATGTACTTGAATGTATAAAAACTTTCTGGCTGAAGATTGGGTCCTATAGGTCCTAAGTGCAAAGCTGTCTGTTACACAGCAAGATTTTTTTTTTTCATTTTTTAAGAAAGTCTGTATAATTACAGGGGAAAAGCCTGAAAATTTGACTTCTGAAGTTTAAAGAGACAGTGAGAGCTTAACATTTTTAATTAAGAGTTAACACTTGAATGTATAAAAACTTTCTGGCTGAAGAAAATAAATTTCAATTTATTTTTTTTTCAGTTTTATGATAGAAAGATGTTTAAAAGCATCTTTGCAAATCTGCTGCCTCAGCACAGAAGTTCAGGGGCATGCAGGGTGAGACCTGAGTTGTCTCCTTACTGGCAGCATTGCCAGGGCAGGATTGAAGGGGGCTGCTTTAGCGTTGACAAAGCTAAGTCATCTGAACAGCTGCCAATGAAGGTAAAAGGATATTGATTTTTCAAGGTTGCCAAACTATTGTCAGTCTTTCATGAGTGCTAAATCACAGTGAAAGGAATTGGAGTAAAACTTTCGTTTGTTTTAATGTTTTCCATTGTGGACTATTAATCAAGAGGGGCGAGATGCGAGTGTACGTTCTGCCAATGCAGACATCGGCTAGCACAGAGCAACTGTCTGTCTGGTGCTGCTCCTTCCAACCTTGACTGCAGTTCTCTCACCCTCACGTTCTCTCAACATGTTTCAACATGTAATTGCATTGGCCTATATACAGCAGCGTGGCTGGCTTGGGCTCTAATCCTAGCTGTTGTAAGAGTGCTGATTGAATTGCAGGCTAAAAATAGGCTTTACTCAGACATGCTGTATGCGATCCGTTGCGCTCTGCTTTGGCAGTTTGTTGGAAGAATGACATAATTAAAAGTTGACAAAGGCAAGAAGCAAAATGCTGTCCAGTGACTTCTAGGATTTTTATCTTGAACAAGTTATTTTATTGATGAAGTTGGCTAGTATGGTTACACCTCAAGTAAGTGACCTACTGCATTAATTTCCTTGACGGTTCTGGTAGGCTGCTGAAAGAATGCTCTTACCTTAAAACCATTCTTTAGATTGATGTTGCTTCTGTGGGAAAGCCACTGGTAACAGCCCATAGCATTTGGAAATCATTACAGCTAGGTGTGATCTGAGTGACAAAAAGGAGATTAGAAATATTTTTCAGTGAAGTGTAAGTTGAGCTATATTTACTTCCTTTATGTTGTTATGGTTTGTCACTGATATTCCAGCAAATATTTCAGAAAGATATAAGCAGCTGACGAGGGGAGAATAGCTTGCTATCGCACAAGTAGTCATCAGCTAGTGTTATTTTAAGAAGTCTTAGGGGAGATTGATTAAAATTATGCTCTTGTGTTCTTCACCCACCAAATTAGATTTCTTGAAATAAAAACAGTAATCTAAACCTCTGAGATAATTGAGCAGCAAGTCATAAAATACAATTTGGAGAAATATTCAAATGGAAAAAAAAAAACCTTTTTCCTCAGTGAATTCTTCTGAAGGAACCGGTATGGGATGCAGGGTGCCAAGTATTCGGTCTCTGTTTACATGTTAAAATCAGGGAAGAGAAAAGAAGCTACAAACAATTGCTATAAAAAGATTATTTTCTTGGATGATTGTGTGTGTATATAGGTGCAATCAAAGCAATGCTATACCTACCTCTGTTTTCTCGTGTTGGTTATTTGTCCATTTCTTCTAAATAAGTAGAGTCAAGACTGAAGTGTGTTCCGTAGGCGAGTCATGGGAGGTTAATACTGAAGTTGAAGTCATGCCTCCATGTTACTTTTTAACAGGCTGGCTGTTAGGCAATTTAAAGTAAAAGTGACTGATGTCATGCTCTATTTCCATGTGGCTACTAATAATTTCTGTGGTTTGAGATATATCTAAAAGCAGATTCCTAAGAGAACCAAAGGCTGATGGAGTTGGGGTGGCTGTACGTGGGAAGAAAAAGAGAGAGAAGGTCTATAAAGCTTTCCTGACCCAGAAACAGGAATACAATCATGAGCAGGCTGTTAGCCAAATTTAGTATCTCTTGTAGACTGTGTTTTGTCAGTTGTAATTTTGGAAATAGGTGTTATGTCAAGATACTTCGCAGGAAAATCTGTTCTAGAAAGCTGAGACCCCTCTTCATTTTCAGGTATCTCTGTTAAATACCGGTAGAATTTGTGGTGAGAAATTGTAACTAGCTGCTTGGGGGAATATATGAAGGACTTGACGTGAGTGTTCTTACCATAGCCTGTAACTGCATACTTGGGTAACCTTGCGCCTGTCCTACTAGGGAATTTGACTTTCATATTTGCTGTTGCAAATATGCAGCCTATGGAACCTATTTTGGCTTGCTTGTAAAGCTGTCACCACTGAGCAATGACCTGAATGGTGCTCATATTAGTGTCTGTCTTTATGAGCTACTAATGGAAACGGAAAAACCTATTTACTTAATCAGATGCTATTGAAGATAATTACTGTGTTCAGTTTGTTTTTGTTGTGGAGAAGGAAGGTAAGTGTAAATCCCCAGCCACAGAATGTTTATACAAACACATCATGGTGTTTGGGCAATTACAAAGACCCATGTAGCAAAGCAATGTTTGTGTTGTCTTTAATTCTTCCTACCCTTCCCTGTGCTTTATTTTCAGTATTTCAGCCTGCACTGTAGCAGAAGGCACAAGCTCAGTTTACGAGTGGTGGTGGCTTGAGGGTTGCTGTGAGTCAGCCTCCTCAAGGAGACGGATTTTAACCATGTATGATAGCTACTTCGTTATTGATGGATGAAACCATGGTGATGGGTATTTTGTGCATGGGACAACTGTCCCATGTAACCAGGGCCTGCTCCTTTCTTCCTCTGTCCCTAAGAGTGGAAGAAAACTAGCTTGGAAAACAGGCTGTGGTTTTTCAAGAAAGTGCTTGTTCAAAACCTGGAAATACTGGTATTGTAATTTCTTGATTCTCAGAAGCAGTTTCTGGAGGGCTGTCTGTGAAAAGGGTGCTGCCATGACCTACAGTGCTAATAAAAAGATAAGCTAGTAATGAAATTACATTTTAAGCTGCGTATTACAAGCTAATATTGAAAGCCTTGTGCACTCATGCCCATATTCCTTAGTTACAGTTGGGAAATGGACTGTTAGTTGCAGAGATGCTTGCAATGGGCAGCATAAATTTTTGAGGTCACTTAGTGAAGAGCTTCTGTTTGGAGTTGAGGAGAGTTCCTTATACACAAATGCATAGAACTGTTAGAGCTGCTACAGTAGTGCAAAAGGAAAAAACTAAACAAAACTTGTAATACAGACAAAGCCTACCTTGCCCTTGGACGCACACCTACATTTGTGGCGGAATGGAGAATGCAAAATAAATACTCTGTTCTGTATTACCTCTTGGACACTAGCCATTCCTTCTTCCCAGAAACACAAGAGGTTTTGGAGCCTTTGGCTCTTTGGGTGCAGGAGCAAGTGGGTGGGCAGAGGAGAGTGGTGCCTGGGGAGAAGCTTCCAGGAGAAGCTCTTCAGCAGAATGTCTTTTAATGGCAAAATTGGCGTGAAGTTTAAACACCAGTGTTGCTGCTGGCAAATTTTAGAGTCAATGTTTTGTTTATGCAGTTCTCCTTTGGGTGTTACATTGTGCCCTTAGCGTAGTCTCCTAAAGCTCTACAGAGCAAAACAAAGTACTAAGCTGATGAGCAAGCTTTTACTGGCAGCTTGTTTTGTTCTTGTCCAGAAGAAAACAGGTTTGTATTTACACTGTTATTTTATGATTTGGGGGCAGGGGAATTATTTTACTGTCTTTAAATTCTTCAAGCTTCTGCAAGTGAAAATAAGGTTAAAGCAGTATGTGTATTGCTTGTAACAAAAAAATGTTAAGTCTTTCCAGCTTCCCTGAAATAATGAGCCAGCTCTTGAGAAAACTTTCTCAACTCATTTCACAAATGAATTGGTATCCAGCTATTTTATTGTTTTGGAGGAGAAATACTTATGTTTCGGTTTCATCAGTGCATAGCAGCAAGTGTCAAAATTTGCTGTGAGGAAAACAATGTCTTTTTAAATGTTTCTTAAATGAAATATGTTTAAATTATTGTTTTAATATACTAGTTCAATGTAGTAAAAATGCCCAGTTAGTGCAATAAAACTGTACTGAAATGAACTATTTTTTCTAAAGTGTAAACTTCACATATTTGAAAGTAGCTAGTTGAATATTTGTAGGCAAAATTTTCTGGGATAAAAGATTTGACAGAAATTGTCATTTAAGCAGTCTCAGTAAGTACTCAATATTTAAGCACTTGATTTGGAACATGGAGGTCTTGCCAACGTTCAGTCTCCTCCTTTGCCTCAATGGACCTGTATCTCCATTTCTCACTGCTCGGGAGAAGGCCGTTACCATTAAATGTGAGTGGACCATTCCACATTTGTATTAAACACAGAAATCCAATGTACAGGACAGTGGTGATATTTGACAATGAGGCAGGCGCTGATCTCTCTAGTTTTGGCACGTTGAATTACACAGTTCACACAGGGAAGGTGTTAATGAGACTTGCCTTTGGGATCTGCTTTTTAAAATGGGCTCAGGAGCCTTTTAACGGTTTCCTATTAGAATGCTAGTGATATTTGGAATCATGTTAATGAATAGGAACTCAGTTTAAAAAACAGTATAAGTTTTTGCTATAGCAATTTAAGTCATTGAAATTGGAAGAAATGAAAGAAGGAACATATAAATGGGAACCTAAATAAAAATATCCGATTGATCTTAACATTTGATTTGGGAACAAGATTTTTTGAGCCATGGTCAGTTTTGGGGTGAAATCATAGAAAGTGAATAATGGGAAGAGATTTGCTTGCAAAAATACTTGTTGTTGAAGAACACACCATGTTGCTATATGTAGTGAGAGACTCTCTTGATGTATAAAGTGCTCTTAACAGAGATATATTTTCATTAATTTTAGTCTTACTTACCAGATTGTATTGGGACAGTTGTACAGAGGTAAGGATGTTTTCTCCATGCTCTTGATGACACAATGTTGGCTAATGCTTTGACTCCAGACTAGACCTTACAATAAGTAATTTTGGTACATTCCTGTGTGTCCATAGCACAGTGATGGATGGTAGTTGGAAGCCATTTTCCTGCTTCCTGAACTATTGCCACTGAGATATGCTAGATATGGGTCAGAGGAGGCAATTTCCTTGGAAGTTTGAGTCATCTGAAGTGGATGCAGGGGATAGTGAGCCATGGGTATGGCCTTAATGTGCAGCTCAGCTGGACTCTCAAATGTTATTTTTCCAAGAGCTCTTTACAGTGAAGCAACAGCTGCAGCAGTAATTTTCTGTGGTAACACTGTCCTTGTGTAAATTACAGTAAATGTTTTATTATCCAAAACCAAGGTACTTCTTTCAAACGTATTGCAGATACTTTTTGATTACTGAACAGACACTTAGTGCCTTTTGAGCACAGCTGATATGCTTCCTTTATCCTGTTTTTTCTGATATTATGTCCTTCTGTTGTCACTCATTTGTTAGTGTGCTTTGATCATGATGTCAGATTATTCGGTCTTCATCGTATAAGACTAAACAGCTTCTGTTTTGTACTCGTCTGTTGACCTTGATAGTTTGTCTGCTTTTTCTCCTTCCTGGGAAAAAAATATGCCCTGCTTGGTATTGGAATGGCTCTTTTGTCACGAGCCATCATTAAGGCTTTCATAACAGTCATCCAACAGCTGCTATAGGGTTTCCATGGAATATGTTGCATTTTTAATATTGTTTAGGGTTTGCCTTGTTAACAAAGATTATACAGCTGTGTGAAGTTTGAGATGTTTAAGGGTAACTTGGCAGAGTGTTTTGTAAACCAAAAGTCCTCTCAGCACAAGTTTAACCATAGACAACAATGAACATAGATTCCTTTCTCTTCGCATCCTGTTGAGGTTTTTCCTTTTCCAGCCAAAGGAGGGTCAGCTTGTTATTGCGACACTGTTGTTTAGCAATCAGGGCTGACCCTTCAGGAATGGAAATCAGTGAATGACTTGATACCACTCATTGGAAGATGATCATAGTGTACCAAAAAGGTCTAAGTCTAGGAAAAAGAATCTCTTGCCTGTTTTGTGCCAAACGTACCACTGTTCTCAAGTATGACTTATGTCGCCTGATGCTGAATTCCACCCAAGGCTGGTGGGAAGCAGGGGTCCTGGGTCAGCCCCTGATGTGTCACGTGTTTGTTTATAAGCTGAGGTGCTCCTATGTGCCTTTCTGTGCCCTAAAGCTAAGTGGGCTTTGTTATTTTATGGATTCAGTTTTCTGGATCAGTTTTTCACTAAACTGAGTGACTGAGAGCTGTTTCTGTCACTCTCACTGGGACAGTTGCCTTTGCTTATCAGGGAACCCCGTTCCCCCCACAGCTCAGAGGGCTATTAAGGTGTGCAGATGTCTTTAACATCTAGACCATCTCAGTACTGTTGGTATAAAAAAAGTTACTGCGTATGCCTAGCTACTGAAATCTTTAATCCTGTGATGCTTTAGCTCTCCAGAGGAGCCCTAGGTCTTGTCAGTTGTGGCACAGGCTGGCCTCTGACTGCCCCTCCTGTAAGAACTGGCAGGAGGTCTCTGGGGACTGCATCAGTGTTAAAACCAAAACACGAGCTAGTGAAGTGAGTCTGCTAAAATTCAAATGAATTTAAAGCCACCCAAACGAACATGTAGGTGGTGGTTAGTTTGATGTGGCCTTACACCCTTGTCGTGTGGGCTGTCTCCTTCCCCTGGCTGCCAGCTCTCTGGAGGAGGGTGGCTGGCTGTGCCTGTGTAGCCTGGCACTGTTTCCCACTCAGTTTGACCATCCCCAAACAGAAGTCGAGGCAGTTGCAGCTCTGGTTTCTGCCCCGGCAGCCTGTGGCAAGCAAGACTAGAGATGGGAAGGTTGCTTTTGGGACAGGGACTGTCTGTGCCGGGACCCAGTAACCTCCGCTTTTCTGGCATTTTGGGGCTACGTTGTCACAGGTTGTGTTTCTAGGCTGAGTGTAGCAAAGAGGTTGGAGGAGGGAGGCAGGCAGAGACCAGGCAAGGTCCTGAAACTCAGGATCGGGTGCTTGTGATGGCCAAGATTGCAAACACCGTCTGTAGGAGAATTTTTGCTCCCCTGGTCTACTATGGACCAGAAAACCAGCATTGCCAAAGCCAATGTGGGGGAGTCTGATGCTGGGGTTGAGAGAGCCTGCATAGGCTTTAATAGCAGAGCTTTCCACACAGGATTTCTGTCTGTCACATACTCACAGCGTTGCTGGTTTTCGCACGCAACGCTGAACTTCATGTCGGGGTTCCCCTCCGTTGTAAGGACAAGGTTACCACTTATATAACAATTGCAAATTATAGTAGAAATTGACCGCAGATCTATACCATAGGCTGTTTACAACCCCTTACCCCAATTATTTAGTAAGTTGTTTCTAAAGGAGGACTACATTTATTCGACTAGTAATCAATATTTTTATATGGTTTGGAAAGGGCAGTCAGGGCAAACGAATTGTGTGTTAACTTTTCTATTGGTGCATAGGTCTTGCAGTTACTCATTCAGTTATTCCCCAGTGCAATTTCTTATTATAAACATAGTGCAATTTCATGTCATAAACATTATGTCTAACTGGAAAAGAAGAGAGTAAAAGAGAAATACCATAGATTTCATTCTTATACTAAAAGTGTTTTGTACCTCAAACATAAAAATCAAGATGTTTAGATTTTTTTTGCTAGTGCAGCTCAAGACATAACTTATTACAATTAGTCTCTTTAAAAAAAAAAAAAGATATAATTCTGTTATTCTGTTAAGGATTATTTTCTCTGAATATGTTCAGGGAAAATGGCTAATTGAGACAAGAACAAACTGCCTTCAGAGCTAAACAAAATTACATACTCTAAGCAAATCCTTGTAAGCTGGATTGCCAGAGCTTTCTACTTTGCCCTGAGGCACAGGTGAGTGTGTGTGCCCATTTGTGGAGGAGCTGGCCTTATGGTGAGAATGGGGAGTCAGTGTATAGCTGTCACGATGAGATCTGACTCTCATCCACTGAGAGAGAACACTTACTTTTCTGTTTGTTCCCTACAAATCAGGACCTTCACCTTTTCCTGTTTGGTATTTCCTAATATACTTTTTTTGGCAGTCTGAGAAATCTGTCTGCGCAGAATCTCTGTCCTTACAGGTGGCCATGTGCAGTCCCAGTATCTTCTTTGGGAATTGGGCCTGTTTATCTATGAGGAGTAGGAGGTGTTGCCACCAGAATAATCAGACAAGAGAATGTTAAATAAACCTGTGAACCCAGTCTTGTATACTGCTGCCCAAGGCCATTTATTTCCTATTTAACAAAAAACGCAGGATACTAATTTTTCATTCCAGCTTTGATGCTCTCTGAGGAAAAACCCTCTAAAATAAGCAAAAGACAGAGCTGCAAAGAGAAGCAGCATTCTTTGCTTAGGTGAGTATGTGAGCCTTTACTCAAGCCTGAAATAGAAGTAGGAACTCTCAGGCCTCAATGTTGGGAACACTTGCCGATAGCTTAACTGGATTGTGTTAACACTAAACAATTTGAGAGGAAGGATAGCTTGTAACTGTGTTACAGAGACAATGTTCTTCGAGGTAGGAAGTCCCTGTGCTGGCTGTTAGGGAGAAAGAGGCAGCAGTTATTGCCTTCAAGGCATTGGAAAGTTCCCTGTTGATGAGGAAAAGCAGAGAGAGACACAACGTGCTGGCTACTGAAAAATCATGACCATCAGAGGTGTTCTGCATCTTATTACTTAAAAGATACTTTAAAGGTCTTCACATCAATAAAGCTACAGCAAGACCGTCAACTCAAAATAGTAATTTACAAGGCTTATAGAAATGTAAACTAACAAGCCCTTGTTATGACCTACTTCTTGTAATTGCAAATAGGGATTATGGGTTTTTAAAATTATATTTATTCTGCCAAATTTTGCTTGCCTTAGTATGCCAAGCAAGGATAGAGAATATGCAAAATACTTCTAAGATGCAAGAACTAGGAAGACTTAATTGGTGCTCACTGCCTAAATCCATCTAGTGCAGCCTGTACCCATAACCTATGGATACGCTTATAATAATCCCATAAGCAACTTGTTGGAAATAAAGTATTCATGGCTGTCATGTAGGAAAAATAAGTTGGGACTATTAGATATCTGAGACATCTGGAAGGCCCATGAGATTCCTGGTGGAAAACCTTCTCAGTGAAACATCTGGGGCTTATTTCTCTAAACCCAAATAAAGTAAAACCTGTTTGAAGCATGTATTTAAACATAAAAGCTAGCAGGACATATGCTCTACCAAAAAAGAGCAATGAAATGCTTCAGAAAAAGAGAGACACAAAAAACCCAATGAGAAATACTGCTGCTGTAGAAATTAGGGTATCATTTTCAAAAAAGGCAGCAAGAGTAGGAATGTCTTCCTGTGTGCATAGTTGTTCTTTCCACTGAAGTAACGCTTAGAAAAAATGTTTTCTGATTTTTTTTTTTTTTTTTTTTTTTCTGTGAATTACAGTTCCTAAATTGTTAAGATATATCTGAATTCCTAAATGCTTCATGTCCTTATCATTGGTTAAAGTTAATCCAACAGCTTCCTTTAAAACTTTGGTGGGAAAATTTTTTTTGTTTTTTTTTTTTTTTTTTTTTTTTGTGGAGGGGAAAAGTGTATTTTTAATTTCTTACTTTGAACCTTCTTCATGCATGACAAAAAGGTGCATTCCTCTCCTGGGTTAGGATGATTGAGTCAGCTATTCCTTGCCTGGCCAAGCTGAACAACTGTAGCTGTTGTTTTCTTTTTAATTGGGCTTCACAATGGCTTTTGGATCATCAGAAACTTCCTACTACTTGGGTTGTCAGCAGTTTTCCAATCTGTGGATCTTTGTTGTTGGCTTGTGTTTTGTTTGGGTTTTTTCCTTTGGACCACTGCCAGGGTGGGTTTGAATGTTGCCTCTTGCCTTTTCTTTTTTCTTTTTTAATTTATTTTTTTTCTCTGGGAAGTGAAAGGTCATTCAGGGGGACCAGAGGCAGGAGAAGCGTGGGTCTCCATGGCCACAAGGATGCCCCGGGGTGCCCGGGGTTGCCATGGCCGTGCACCAACGAACTACAACAGCAAAATGCCTGCGGAGAATTTAAAAACTCTTTCCTCTTTCACGGACTGCCTTTTGAATGCATCCCTAATACTCAGTCCATTTTTGCCCCTCTCTTTTAAATACAGCAAGGCTAGTTTATCAACAGGGGAGGGTTTGAGCACTGAAAACCAAACAAAAGGTTTGGGGCTTGTTGCATGTTGAAAGGACCTGTTTCTTATTTCACTGACACGCTGTTGGAGAAGATGACATCATCCCTGTGGAGCCGATAGAGTTACACCGGTGTATACATTGTGGGGTTAGAATGGCACCAAAGACCTTGATGCTTTGCAAACTGCAATTTTTCTTATGCTTTTTTTTTTTACATAACGGTTTTGCCTTCATCCTTTTACTGTGTAGTATAAGACAGCAGCTTAATCGAGCCAGTCTACTCTTCCCACTGTAAGAATTGCTTTCAAGTTAATTGGCAAACAAAAGTACCATGAATAAAACAGAGCTTGGTGCTTCATATTTCAGAGTTTTTGATTGTAGCTAGCTCTAGCTGGAGTGTGGGAGCTACGTGAGACATTTGCCCGTAGTGAATGAAACTGGAAGGATGAATAGCTACAGCTCTGAGGTAAAGCTCCATTATGTTATTGTGGTGTAATACCGGTTAAGCTCATACTGAAAATAAATTAGTTCTTGCTGTAATTCATAGTAAAGTCAACTCTGGAGAGAGACTAGTGGCTATTCTTTTTTTATTGAACATTTTGGTTACTTGTTTCTTTGTTTTGGGGCTGTGCTACTGGTTTGGTTTTTTTTTTAAGCCAGTGAATAAAGAGTATCATGATTATAGTGGGAATATGGAGAGTGAGAGACATACCTATCTTTACCTTTCCTACTAGTTGCTCAAAATGCATGCTGTTTTTATCAGAGAGGAGAGATTTATATTTTATTTGAGCCAGATATTTTTAAATGAGATTAAAACAACTTTGTGGAAGGGAAACCTATTTTATTCATTGTTATTAGTAAACATGATGCTTTTTCTAGCTTAAGGTAGTATATAATTAATTCTCCTGTCAGAAGAAAGTAGGTAGTCTTGTTTCCAGACCTTTTAGAATGCAGCAAGTACCAAAAGGCCCTGTTTGGAGAGGAGGGATGAGCTTGTGATGAATGCCTTGATCTAAAGCTTGGGAGAACATTTGCCCTTTCTGAATGTGCCAAAAGCTTGCTGTGTGGCTGTGGGTTAACCATCCTGGGGTTGATTCTGCTGTGGGAAGTGTGATTCTTCCCACTGTTTTAAATTTACTCCTAGCTTTATTCCAAACTGCAAGTGTTGGGCATGTTTCTCCTTGTGAAAACCTTCCAACTCTTTTCAACTTAAAGTGTTAAAGGTGTCTCCTCTACTTAAAGCTGTGTTCCCTTCATAAGCCACATCCACATTCTCATTCAACTGAAACCCATAAATCAGTGTGTTTATTGCAGCTTTTTTTTTTTCCCCCCCAAAGAAGTCCTCCATCACAAAGTTAGGAATTGCCTAGTTTTGTGATGTGCAAGTATGGTGTCCTGGTGTCCTTGCCTGCTAGTCCCTACATCTTCAGGGCATGTGTGTGTATAATAGCATATTCCAAATTACTTCGCTACAGGCGGCTGTGAGAACCACTTGAGCTCAACAAAATGTTTGTCAAGGTGTATCAAAATCTTACACTCATTACAAAATGCACACCAGTTAATTTGGGAACAGAGAGCTGTGTGTAGTCTAGGCCAGTTCCTAAAAGCATACTGCTAACAGCCAAATCCCCCAAAAGACGTGGGCATCTCTAAAATAATTTTGACAGCTTAGTCTTTAGAAGATGTCCATGGCGTCTTCCCCTTCCTCACTAATTCTCAGCAATCTAAAGGTTAGTTCTGCTGTGGTATGTTGGCTTTGGTGACAAGCCTGCATCAGACACTCCCAACCAGCTGCTCCTGGGCTATTTTGACAGCTTGGTGCCCAGTTGCAGTGCAAGGAAACCCAACCATTTGTCCTGAGGTAAATTGTCAAAGTGATCCATGTTAAAAGTATCTATAAGTAACTACAAAGTTGGTGCAACTTTACTGGTGCAACCAGGGACTAGAGTGCCTACACCAGGCTATTTGCTCTAAAGTTGACAAGTGCCAATTTGGCTGACAACAACTTTAAGTACATAAAGGTGCTGTGTATGTTTGGTCTTGTAGGTATCTGTGAACATTCCCAGCATCTTTTCTGCCCGCAAATCCATTTGGAAATGACAAACTAGACATTTATAAGCTTAATTAATCGAGTACCGCAGAAAGCCATGTGCAATCTTAGTGGGTGTGAGCCATGCTACCTGTCAAAACCACTATATGTGTTTCATTTCAGTCATTCAAATGTTTTTAAAAAATACTGGGAGCAAGCACTGAAAACAAGGGTCACAGGTGGATTGGTTTATAGGAGCGTCTATGCTTATAGCAAAGTACAGGTGGTTCTTCTGTGCATGGGAGAAAGTGATAGCTATGGCAGCAATCTACAGCAGCTAATACCAGATGGTTTAGAGGGATACTTGAGTACTGCCCTAATAGACCAATTTAAATAATAGATATTGGATGGCTGATGTCTTGAAGCATATATGTTTTATATGCTCTTAATTACATGAAATTAGCCTTCCTAGTCCTAGAAGTATTTAATTGTATTTGATCTCTAAGCTTTGAACTCCAATTATGAGCTTTATTGGCCCACTATGTACTGTATTTAAGTCTCACTTTTAAAGTTCTGGATTTTTTTTCATTTATGTATTCCTTTGTTCTGAAAAAAGCTCAGAGCTTAATAATGTCTTTTTTTTTTTTTTTTTTGGTCTTGAGTACCATGATGCTGTCTTCCTATTTCCCAAACTATCTCGGTCTTTTTGTTCTCTTATGGCACCACCTAATCCACTGCCAAGGAAAATAGATCAGGAGTTTATTACCAAAGCCATTTGTTTCTAGTTATTTTCTCTCTCTGTGTCCTTAGAATCATGGTGAACAGAGTGCAAGCAAGACATGAATACAGTTGAGATACAGCTGGTAATGCTGCATTCATTCTTTCCTTACAAAATTATATTTCATTTGTAAGTGAGTTGGAGAGTGTGTTTTTTTGTTTCAGTATTGTTCAGATGTGATCCTAATGAATGCAAAGGTTCTCTTTTGTTTGCCTATTCTACTCTAGACAACTGTTTTAAAGGTGTGGGTTGAAATTGCTTGGCAGCTAATCAAACAAGCTAAAAATGGATGATTTAAAAAAAAAAAAAATAATGCGTAAGTGCCAAATAAATTCTGCTCAAGGGTAGAAAATCTCACTTTAGATCCCTCATGTGCTTTTTTAAGATCTGGAAATAGGA
Source organism: Calidris pugnax (assembly GCF_001431845.1). Classification (NCBI taxonomy): domain Eukaryota; kingdom Metazoa; phylum Chordata; class Aves; order Charadriiformes; family Scolopacidae; genus Calidris; species Calidris pugnax. The sequence continues at coordinate 2,404,596 of NW_015090810.1, forward strand.
GTTAAGAAGAAAGTCTGCTGAGTACATGGCTTTCACCATTTTATCAGTGTTCTTATATTGAGTTTCATTCTCTTAAACTTTTTAATCATGCTCTTTTAATGACTTCCCAATTGATGTTTGGTTTTGAAACCACAAAGCCTTTAAGAGGCAGTCTAAGTATCAGGAAGAGTTGATGACTGTAGTCGTTAGAATATTCTTAGTAGACAAAATCTTTCATTTAAACCTCTGAGATTCAGGCTGTGTCTGAAAAATGATTCTGTTGACAAGTGTGTGATGTTCTCTTTGATAATCCTACTATGCTTTATTTTACTTTTGTATTTCACACAAATCCTTGGTGTGAATGCGCTTAGTGTGTTTTCCTGTTTCTTGATCGATGGGTTTGTGCTAGTGTTTTGTCATGCGGGTCTTTTTGGGTCTGTGTTTCGTGGTTTTTTTTTTTTGGTTTTTTGAGCTTTCAGGTAACTACCGAGAAGCCTCTGAGTCAAATTTCAATTATAACAAAAGATAATTTACCCTGGGCTTCCTGTTTCTTTTACTGACTGTCTTTAAGTCTTGTCAACTCCAAATTTCCCCTTCCCTGAAAAGTTGTTGAATTTTGACAGATCTGCAGTTGTTTCAGAACTGCTACCCGCTCCTCTCCCTCAGAAGCTCTCATGTTTTCTCTCAAACCTCCCTGCTCTGGGTTTCCAAATGGCACGATACTTCATCTCTAGTTTCTCTGTTTTCCTTAGTTTTTGGTTTGGTGTTTTGTTTGTTTGTTTGGTGTGGTGTTTTTTGTTTGTGGTTTTTTTTTTTTTTTTTTTTTGTAAAGGAGAGATCATGGATGCAAATAACCTCTCCTCTCCAATACTGATTTTAAGTATAACTTATCTTGGGACTGGTGCTCCAGCTATGCTATTTTTAAAAGGATATCTTTTAAAAGCCATTTTTAAAAGAGTCGTATGGATGGAAATGCGATCTGCACATTAAGTTAGGGATGTGGTATATTGTTTAGCCACTGTGTTGATGAAACCACCACTGCTGAAGATGGATTCCATTTATTGCTTACTATGTGCTTGCTGCATCTCTGTAAATGGTACAGGTAGTTCTGCAGTAGTCCAGTATTTTAGTTCTGTGATAGGGTAGCGAACAATCTACTGTGTCCTAAATGCAATTAGAGCAGTGGTAGAATTCTTAGAAAAACTGTGCCTTTTAGCTGTTCAAGCAAGGTGGAGGAAACTAATAGAAAGCGTGTTCTCAGGGACGTGCGCTAAGAATAAAAGGATGTGAGTCATAGATTCATTCTGCTACATCATTTCAAAAATTATTTTTCAAATATTAAGTACTTCACAGTTTTCAGCTTAACAGAAGTACAAAAGAAGGTAGATGGATTTGTTTCCCACAACTTAAGTATGATTTTTGCTTTCCTGGATTATTATTTAACTTCAAAAGAATGATTTCTGAGATTTTTAACTTGGTGTTTTTCCTACATATGCACACACTGAACAAAAGATTCCTCAGATGATGAACTCCATTGAAGCTAATCCTTTCCCTCCTCCTCTCACTTTTCTTGACCTGTCTCCTTCTAAGAGATTATTTCCATTTCCTTGGATACCTTCACAGTAATTCCAGCCAAATGGTAATGAGAGTGTGTCAGCTGTAGACATCCTCTGTGTAGCAGCCAAAAAAGCTGTATATACTTTGAAATAAAGGGTCTTGTTCTCATGGTCACTCTCCCTTCAGTTCAGCTGAAGATCTACTTAACCACAAAGGTGAGAAGAGGTAACTCTTTGCCTTCTTAGTTAGGAAAAGCTGAACACAGATGGGGAAAGGGAATGGAAGAATCTGGGTGCCAAATGTTAATGACAGGATGCGGAGGTTAGGCTATTCTCGTCCTGTAGGTTTATTGTGTTTACTGTGAGAAAACTAGAAAATGCACTAGTTTTTTTGGATTCAAGAACTGGAGAGGCTTTGGTCTAAACAATTTAACTTTGCTAAATTTTACTGTTTGCTGTTTGATTAGCGGGTCATTTAAAATTTTACCAATTTAACTTACAATAATTGAAATAGGCGGGGAGAAAGAATATGTGTCAGTTCTCCATGCAGCCATTTCTGCATAGCTTTTTGTGCAGAAGTTTGATTATTTTTAGTGCTTTTAGTTAGCTTTTAAAAGTTTATATTAAACATTGGAGTGCCTCCATCTCTAGATGAATTAATTTGGCTTTCTTGTTCCATGGTTGTTGATGTTGAGCACTCATAGGCTTTCTAACAATGCCTGTGCGGCTGCTGTTGGAAACCATGGTGTCATATTTGGACACAGATACTCCAGCAAACTCGGAATTGTTCTCTGTGGAGCACTGTGTTAAAGTGAACAATGAAGCAAAAGGTCTGTGAGTTAGTGACATAATTGCCTAAGAATAGCAACAGGTAGGCATCTACGCATTATGTTTTTGCTGTGGTGTGTTGCCTGTATTTCAGAGACCCCTGAAATAGCAGTTTCAGAATTTTGAACTCTGAACTTCCTTTTGTTATTCTTAAGTCAAACCCATAATATTAATGTAACAGCTTTCTGTGTTTGTTTTCAGTGTCTTTGTTATTTCAGCAGAATATTTTTATTGGCAGCGTATTGTTCCAGTGGCTCTCGAGGATCTAATGTGGCATTAGTGTTTCACTTCACACGCTGTATTACCTGACCCCAGGAGTATTTTGTGGCGTCTACCAGGCCAGAGATAAAAGGTGCTGTTTCAGAGGAGGAGTGCAGGCTACATACAAAATACCAGCACTTTCATATCAGAGCAGCAGTTCCTTTGAAATTAATTGTGCTCTGACTGCCCTACGCCCAGTTGCGCAAACCTGGGGATTATACTTTGTGTGTAGGCACAGCTCCATCAGCGCAACTCCACATCAGCTCTGCAAAGCGTACAAAGTTTGTGAAGTAGTTTGACAATGGTAATTACTGTGCTAAAAATAAATAAGAAGTGCATTAGCATTAATAACTACTCCCGCAAGCTGTGCTAATCACTGCTGAAGAGTTGCAAAATTGGGGAATACATGCTACATTAAGATTGGGGAATACTGCTGGGGAATACATGCTAAATTACTTCTTATAAGGTAAAGTTACAGATCTAGCAAATCGGTTTCTTTTTTTCTCCAGCCTCTCAATGAGCCTGGAAGAGTGAGTTTGCTAGAGTTCAGAAACCTTGCTGACTTTTTGAAGTGTGGATAACTGAAGGTGGCACAGCTGCCTTCTCCATTAATGGCCTTCTATATAGAGCAGGTGTCTGACCTTACTTTTAAAACTCTGACCTCATAGAAGTATTGGGTTTTATTGCAATTTTAAAAATAATTTTTAATAAAATACTATGAGTTGAAAAACTGCATTTTAAAAGGAAAAAAAAAAAGTAGAGGTAGAATGAGTATATTTTTGTTTTAAGCAGTTGCAACAGAGCTGCTTAGAGCATAGGGATTTCTAGATCAAGACACAAAGATTGTATGTTGGGTTGCTGTCATGCTTGAGGATGAAAGTCATTTTGAGCACTAACATTTCGCTTACATACAGATTACTTACTTTCATAGAATCATAGAATGGTTTGGGTTGGAAAGGACCTTAAAGATCATCTAGTTCCAACCCCCCTGCCATGGGCCAGGACACCTCCCACCAGACCAGGTTGCTCAAAGCCACACCCAGCCTGGTCTTGAACACTTCCAGGGATGGGGCATCCACAACTTCTCTGGGCAACCTGTTCCAGGGCCTCACCACTCACAGTAAAGAATTCCTTTCTAGTATCTAATCTAAATCTACCCTCTTTCAATTTAAAACTGTTACCCCTTGTCCTATCACTATACTCCCTGATAAAGAGTCCCTCCCCATCTCTCCTCTAGGGTCCCGTTTAGGTACTGGAAGGCTGCCATAAGGTCTCTCAGGAGCCTTCTTTCATCTCGTTAATGTCAAGCTTTTTACTTCCAATAGGTCATGTGGCATCACTCCTGGGTTAAATGCTTTGGTCTTTCTTCATCATGTTGCCCAAAGTGATGATGACTAGGACATGTATAACCATGGCACAGACCAGTTAGCACCTACTCACATGAGAAGGAAGAGGCTGAAGCCCTTGGTGAGAGGGCTACTGGTAGTAATTCTGAAGCCTGGTAATTATTCTGGTGGGTTGGCTTGAATATTCACTTGAGTAAGGGTCAGGCTACCACTAATGAGATCAATTACTACCCAATAAGGTATAAATGAAAGATGAGCTAAGACATTGGAGTAAGATAAGGATTTTCTGAGTCTGTGCCAGAAGCTAGAACTGACAAGGGATTTCTATTTGTGCAGCTTGATATACTGGACTAACCTCTCTCTCTCTCATTCCCTTTCCCTGTAATTTTGGAAATAACCAAATGAGCAAAATAATCTATCCAGTAGCTCTGGTTTGAATTATGGGAAATCTGGTGAGGGTTGGTTGTACTTTCAGCTACTGGCTGCAAAGTTGAGTGGTTCTGGTGATTTGTACTAATACCAGTAAAGAAGTGTATCCTCCTATCTTGTAATGTAAGGCCCTTCATCCTACAAATGTGATCCTTGATCACCATCTGCACTGAATTTTTGAACAGAACCTACCTTTTATTTAAGTGGAAGATAAAATCCTGAGAACATTTGGCTTTATCTTTGTACACACTGGCTGCTGACTTGGTAACATCTTGGAATTTGGGAGAGACGTGTCCAAATATATTCTTCTGAATGGACTTGAGGCAGAAGATTGGGGATGAGGAAATAGCATCTCTGATTTTGAAAAGAGAGTTGTATTTTTCAACACAAATAGGGATAAGGAGAAGCTTTTCTAATGGCTTGTGGCTCTGCTGTGCTTTTTGAAAAGGTGTGAGGGTGCCTCTGGCATTACCCCCTCTTAACCTCTGCCAACCTACTCTTGCCTTGGGACAGATAAGTTAAAACAAGCCAAAGGAAAGTCCACTTTGGATGCATGCTAATCTAGCAAAGCCTTCTGGAAGAAGAGAAAACAGAGTAGCAGGAGTTTCTCTTGGCACGGCAAGCTGTGTGTTTCCTCTGGGTTGAATTATTTACCCACCGGCCTTCTCGAGTGAGAAGAGTGGTGTGTACGTGGAGCACATGCATGTGCAAGGAGGAGTGGGCAGCAGCACTTGTTCTGTGGGTGGACGTGTTGGGCATTGTGTGTGTTTGGAAACAGGCGCTTTGTTCTTCTCTCCTCACACCACACCCCCTCTGGTTTTAGGTTTTTCTCTTGGACTGTAAGAAGGTAAAGGCAGTAGATGAGAACAATGACTGAACTCATTTTTTTTATTCTATTCATTCAACTGGTTTCTGATAGCGGCAGTGGTCATTTATTGGCATCAGGTAACTGGCTGATTGTCACCTTTTCTTGCTGCTGTTCTTATTTTTTTTCCCTGCCATTCCTTGCTCCTTTTGGTGATGTGCTTCAACTCTGAAATTTGGAGAAATGACAAGTTTTCCTACTGCACCACAACAAAGGCTTCCTTATGGGAGAAATGGATGTTACCTGTTTCTGTGGGTTGGTGTTTGAAAGAAGGGAAGTCATCATGGGCACACTACTATTAAACCGTTTTTAGTCCTCTTAAGCTTGACAGCCTTGCAGTACGAATTATTTCAGCCCTGCAGGTTGAGGGACCGGACACTACTAGTTAGATTGGGTTACCTGTAAAAGGTGATGATAAGCGGAGATTCTGCCCTATATTATTGATCTCCTGGCAGCCTATAAGGAACGAACACTTGAATGAGTTGGTTGCCTAACTTTCCTCAGCCTCTGTGTGTTCATGTGGCAGGTGGATGTGTTTGAGCGGAGGTCTCTCCGGGTGCTGGGGAGGTGGGGACAATCCAACAGGCCTTGCCGTGGCTGTTTCTCGTTATAATCGAAGCCGCGAGACCCTTCTCTTATATGGTACAGTTTCATTCCATAAGGAGTTGAACAGGGAAGGATGAGGGAAGAATGTTCTGATGCTTTAACTGTTTAATCAGATGTTTGTTTACTTTTGGATAATTAATTGTATTTAGCTTTTTAGAGTGAAACTTATAACAGCATAACTACAGCCTTATAATAGTGTAACTATTGCTCCGAATCCTATGGCCTTTTTATGTACTCCCTGTTCTTTTTTCTTACGTTTCCCTTACATTTCCATTCTTCTGTTGGAAAACTATTTCATGGTAGTTTAGAGTTTCTAACTGTTGATGACTCACAAGGGCCTCAATAAAACTTGTTTGCTGAAACTGCAACTTTGTTTCACTTTAAAAAGTGCTTATGTCGAGATGATGATTAAAAGACTTAAACATTTATGGTATGTAAAATTGTGACTGTAACCTTGATTCCCTCTCCCCCTCACCTTTGGCATATACTGTATGATTTTGTCATTAGTGATATGATCACATACTACTTAATTTTTGATGTCTTGCCTTATTAAAAGCACAGCATGGTTCTGCTCTGAGAACACCTGCAGAGGAGCATAGGGTGTGTGTGACCTGTTTCTTTTCTTGAAGATCTTTGGGAAGTGAATGAAGCAGGAATCTGCAAGAAAGAAAAGTTTGCTGTGGTTGCAGACAACGATGATGCTGTCTTAAATTTCTGGGGTTTTTTGCACTTGTGTGGCTCTGGCTTCTCAAAAAAAGCTCTTCCTTCTGTTCTGAGAGGGCTAAACTTTTGGTTCTGGGATCTGACTCTCAGATCCAGCCAGTTGTTGCTTTTTTGAAAACTGCAGGGAAAATATCTAAAACAAATATATGCATGATATATGCTTATATATGTACGCATTTATATACATGTAAGAAACTGTTGGGATGGTGTAGTTTGGGGATGTGTGTGTGCATGATGCTTTTTTGGTTTTCCATTTGTGCCTGTTAGGTTTGCAGCATAAGGTACTATAATGATTGCATGGTGTGGCATCAATTGCCACTGCATGGATGTGGTCTGAGAAAGTTCAAACATCTATTGGTTCCTGTTTTGGAACATGTGTTGCAGAAAAAGGTAAATCTTGGACTGGTTTAATTAGTAGCCCTACTTGTATTTCAGTAGCACCAATTACTTCTTGATACCTATCTTGTCATGGCAGAGTACAAATCTTAATGTTCCAATGAGGTTTCAGTGTGAAACTGAAGATGATAATTAGCACATCAGTTAGATTGTAGTGAGGAAGATGCATAAGACAGTCTTATTCTTCTTACTTCCTTCATGTAAGCCCAGTGGGAGGCTGGCTGCTGATAGATCTGGCCGTCCACAGCTGGTAATTCTGGGTAAACCCTGTGTTTTAATGGCCGTTGCGTGTAAAAGCTTTTGTTCCTTCACTCCTCTGAAAGACACAGCTTCTAGGTAGATCCAGTCTTTATAGAGATGAGAGACTTGGGCAATGTCCATAGGGACTCAAAAATATGCTCTGGATACTTTCTCAAGAAACTATTATTTTATGAAGATGAGAATGCAATTGAAATGCATACATAGTTTTTATAGCTGTACAGAAGCATATATGGTTTGATACTTAAGCTGCAATGAAAAAACTTGAAATGTTGCAGAAGACTGAAAATGAAATAATTTTGTGTTTGACTTGGAGAATTAGCATTACACTTGTGTCGTTTGATGGTGTGTCTCCCTGTTGATGTTTCCTTGATACCTGTCATATTCTTTTAATGTGACTGGAGAAAAGTGTGGAAAATTGCTGTAAAGCTTACAGGATGAGTTGCATTTAAATGACTTGTGTCAATGTTTTGGCTCTTTTGAGCAATACAATGAAGTGTGATACAAAAATGATTAATGATTTGAAGGGGTGGGCAAGACAGATTGTTAGGAAATAATGGGTTTGTAAGCTTATGAACAGATCTTGGAGAATTTGACCTTGTGGCAATACTATAAACTGGTTATGCAGTTTACTAACAAAACGATGATCTGAATTTTGGGAATTGTGAAGAACAAAGTGAAATAAATGGAATTAATTTCAACAAAGTTGAATAGCAGTCTCATTCATGATTATGGAAATAGTTCCATTAAATGTTCTTTCAAAGACTGTCGTTATTCATTCTGCCTTTTGACTGTCCTAAGAGAAGGACATTATGGATTTTAATGTGTTAATATGGATTCTCATGTGAATTACGATCAATGGGAAGAGCATGTTGTGAATGAATTAGATGGGGCCATTTGTGGGGGTCTCCAGAGATGAGAGAATTGATGTGTCACAGATAAACATGGGATTAACATTGAACAGAGGGGAGAGACCAACGTCATGAATTGCTACTAATGAGCACTAATGAGTGAACATCAGCCATCCTTTGTGTTGAAAAAGGCAGGCAATTTACTAATTAAAAATAATTCATAATGTGGCTTCTCTTCTTGTGTTCTGCTTGTAAAATATGTGCAAGTGAAGCTTGGAGGCAAAGTAGCAAAGTGATCCTATATGAGGATGATTTTAGAGTTCATTGCTTCAATAATTACACTCCTTTAAAGAGTGTTATTTTCCTCTCTTCCATCTCTGTGTGTACACATTCAAGAGAAGAAGAAATCTTTTTGGCAAGACTCAGTGTTAAGTAATGGAAATAAAAGATATTGCCATTTCTCCCATTACCCTGGCACTCTTATTAATGGATACAGCATACAATGTACAGTGCTTTAAAGCCTGAATGAATACTGTGTTCGGCTGAAACTATGGAGATGAGATGAAAATAGGTAGAATGTACTTATTTTGTTTTATTTTGCACATGAAGTACTTCCTGTTCTCATCTTGCTTTTTATACACTAAAGTCATAAGATATTAGTAAAGCGCAGTTCTTTTTCCCTAATTATGCAGTATAATTGGAAATTGTGGGCAAATCTCCTAATCTCCATAGTGACAGCAGAACATTTATCTAATTAGTAGTTTGCCTTTTGGCATTACTTTGAATAAATTAGCATTTCATTAGATACCCTGGGCTACTGGGAAAAAGTTTCCCAGAGTAGTATTTAGTCTTTCTTCTCTAAGCAGTGTATTTTGAATTAGCATAGGTTAATAATATGCTTTGTAACTGGAAAGATACAGAATAGTTATACTGTTGTTATTCATAATACCGGAGGGCTGCGCTTGGAAGTTCTTTGCTTTCTTTAATCCCCAGGAGTCAGAGTAAAAACTTATGTCGCCTTATTTGATGACTTACTTTTTCCCCCAGGGGGAAAAAAGGAAAGAAAAAAATGGAACAGGTTTGAAATACAACTTGACCTTCTCCCTCTACCCTTTCCCTTTTTCCAAAGAATGAACTTTTCTTTCAGATTACAAACAGTGAAAAGGATAGTGTTTTGGGCTAACCCAAAAGTCACACTCTATTACTTGCTAATTATAAATGAGCTCTTCTGCAGTACTTGCAATGCAGCTAACCCAGAAGAATCAAAGACTGCTTGTATTCTTTTCTTGCGTGTATAAATCAGTGATAGAAAACTGGGTGACTAAGTTTTGGTATTGACTGCCAGATAAGTCAATAAGTGTCCATAACTTTGATGGGAAGTTAAAACTGGTAATTCATCAAAGATGGAGTGTCATTGATTTTTTTTCCTTTCCTAGTGAAAGAAAAGAGAAGAAAGAAAAATCCACGAATGTGATAAAGGGTTGTAATTTCCCTTCCTTGAATCACTGCCTATTTCAGACCCTTGCTTACCCCCTCAAAGAGTTGTTGGCTACCACCCGTGGCAGAAGATTGGTATGAAGTATGGTGTTAAATAGTCTTCTCTTCCCAAAGTGGCCTTTGCAGCAGGGATGTACATTTACACCACCACTGTCATGGTTGCCTTTTGGTAGATAGAGGCCTGCAAAGGACCTGCCAGTTAGTTTTGCCAAATCCAGAGGAATGAAACATCTTCTGTTTGGCTATCAGGCTGGATTTTATACCTAGTAGCACTACATATCTGGGGCTTACAGCATTTGTGAACTTGGAACCGGTTACGAAAGGACCCCCAGTGCAGTGGTGACACATGCCTGTCCACCGGGCTCTATGGTGGCAGTTTCTCTGCTTCTGGGCTGGGTTCTCCAGGCTGTCCAAGATGGATGGTCAGTTGCTACCTAGTGGTGAGGTAGAAGAACCCTGTACTTTCACCTGCCCTTTGGTAAATGCTTTCTTGTTTCCTTGCCCTGAGAAGGCTTTATTCCTCATTCCTTGTGATTTGACACCGGGTTATCTCATGGTGAGAGAGGAGCTCATGTTACTTCCTAGCTCTTCCCTCAGGTTTCTTCAGTTACCACTCTCAGTCCAGGAATTATTTTGTATTCCTGTGTTGTGAATTAGCCAGAGTTTTGGGGTGATTCTTCATAGGCCTTCTCCTGTGAAGAGCTCCCTGAGAAAAAAAAAAAGAAAAAGGACAAAAAAAATTCCAAACAAACAGAAAATTATTTTTTCTAACTTTGATCAAATCTAGCTCTTTTTTTAACAACAGCTGGAACAACTAGTGGAAAATTTGAAGCATAGGGAAGACAGGATGGAAATAAAGAGGGTTTATTAGTTGCACTCGCCCTGTTCAGTATCATTGCAGGCAGGTTCCTGCTTTCAGGTCTGATCCTTGATGACCTTAGTACCTTTGTACGAAGCTGGTAGATGTGTCTAGTCCTTCACCCGGTGGCAGGTTAGTGCCTGCCCCTAAAATGAGTGTGTCAGAAAATCTGGATCTTGGTTGACTCCACTCCCCCTCACTGCAGGACTTCGACTCTTGGCTGCCACTGTCCCCTGGCTGTACCCTTCCTCACAGAGGATGTTCAGTAGCTCACGAAACAGCTGCTTCTTCCTTCTACCTCCATCCAGAAGCCCAGAAACTCTACTTAAATGTACTGTAAGAACACAGAACAGTCATTCATGTCCTAGGTATACATTAAAATTAACTTGTCTTTCCCTATAGGGTTCTAAAGGCTGTGGTGAAACTGTGATAAAACCCTCTAATCACCTTCTATACATTCAAATAAATCAATTTCTCTGTGTGTTGTGTTGATGTTCTGACCAAGCATGGTCTGGTGAATATGGACGTGGGCTTGCATAAGTTGCCAAATAGCACCCAATTTCTTAGGCGCTCACTACATACAGTTTGTTTTAGGGACATCTTCTCTGGGCACCTGAAAGAGGGGACGGTGATGTTAGAGAGAATGACTATTGTAATCTAATGATCTGTATTTTTTTTACAGCTTGATGACTGCACCCTGCAATTGTCTCACAATGGTACCTATCTGGATCTAGAATCCACCCTAGCAGAACAAAGAGATGAACTGGAAGGCTTCCAGGAGGATGCTGGGTAAGTAAATGTTTACTAAATTTAAATAAGCATATTTTTCCAGAAGCATTGAGGTTTTGGGAGTGTGCATAGTTAACTTAGTATGTTCAGGTCAGCATCAGAACAGAAAAGATAAAATTCTTTCCTCTGTGAGCACACGTCTCCCCCCTTTCTGTTATTAAGAATTTTATGACTTTTCTATCTACATTCACTCTTATAGTTTATCTAAAAGAAGATGGTATACTGTAAGAAATGGATGTCTTTGACTAGTGTAGTAATTTTTTTATAGTTCTTTGGACTTGACAAATCAGAGTGGTTGATTCTGAGAACTTTTTTGTACAATAATAGTTGATGTAGAAGACTATATTAGGGTAGTGCTCCTGAAGTTATTAATTCAATTTCTATGTGCCTTGAGATTTAAGTCCTCCTCCCTTCTATTCTTGAGGAAAAGACCTCTATTGATTTCTTTTTTACTCGTGGAATTGGTTTAGCCAGCCTGGGGTATGTGTGTGGTGGTAGTGTTTTTTGAATATTCTTCTCTCTTGCCTTTTTTTGTCTTCTTTTTTTTTTAATTATTGCTGGCACACATGAATTACTATGACACAGATTTCCATAAACCATCTCTGATGAGAACTGAAAGTGAAAACAAAAGTTAGCATCAACGTGTGTGTCTGTGAATGCATGTATAAAATTTGCTTTTTAGAAGATTTTTTTTTTTCTGGGACTTTTAGGGGATTGTCTTTTTTAAGATATAAAATGAACAGACAGTCTAGAGCTATTTTTGCCTTGCTGGTTGCTATATTGGACTGGATAGTTGTAATTAATTTTATGGGTGCGTTTTGGCACAGACTTCACGCATGTGAGTAATGTAGCTGTGCCAGAAGGAAATTAACTGCATTCTGAATTGGTCAGGGCTTGTTAACACTAAGAGATGCAGACCTTTTACTTATACTGGTTTCTCTACTTTTTGTGATAGCTGCCTGTCTTTGATCTTATAAACTTAAACTGTGCCTCTGAAGAATATTGTATGTAGAGAAAATTTTAAAGAACATGTTATAGATATTCATGTGTGTGCATTTTTGTATGTCTTCTTCACACATACTCGTTTTAGGCATGTTTTTGTAAGTATTGGAAGATAAAGAAACCCTTCTATTAGAAATTAAATTAGTTAAAAGTTTGTCAATACACAGACTAGCCAATACAGCTGGACTGAGCCTCCCTTCCTATGCAGTAGGTGTGTTGAGTATAGAAGTTGATCTAGTCTTCAGTTTTATGCAGGGGTGATAAAAATTGCTGCCAAGACAAGCAAGTTCTTATTTCCAGCTAACTTTATAATTAATTGAAAGCAAGTAAGATGAAGGAAAAACTTTCTCTTTTGATAGTTTTTTTTGTAGTAGTATGCATGAGTTGTTAATTCACACTTTTCTTTTGCATTGATGTCTCTGTGATAATTCTAGTAATTTTAACTTCATTGCCTTTGATACCACACAATGGCATTCCTGAGCAATTTGACAAGCTGGAGGCTGGTTGGTGCTTTTTCTGCCAGGCTTTACTCTTGAAATGGCAAGCTACCTTCCACCTTGTTTTAATTTGTGCTTCCTTTGGGGACATAAAATCAATGGTATGAATTGTTCCTGAAACATGACTCTAATTTTCTCTGGGGTGGTGGCTATCCTATGAAAAATACCAAAACATGTGGAACTAACTGTGCTGTTTGGAATTGTAGGTCTACTATGTTGTTTTGCGCTGAATAATCAGGTTATGTTTTTGTGTTCTCTGCGTGTGTGTGCAGGCCTCCTCTTAGTTGTGCAACCTATTGTCAGTTGAGCAATTGCTTCTTCCAATGGCTTGTCCTGCCAGGTAATGTGGAGTCTGCCGGGAGGTCCTTCATTCCTCTGCAAAGATGGATAGGGAGGTATGAAACTGGGTGTATTAAGGTGCATCACAAAAGCTTGAGCTACAAATTATTATGGTAATTATCTTTTGAAACGAAAGAGAACAACTTTTGTGTCTTCTGTTGTTGTGTGTATAGTCCTCACCTTCACTGGTCTTTGCTATGCTCTCTGAAGTTGTTCCTCAGAGTAATTGTTGGCCAATAGGAAGTGCCATGTTTTCATGTTTCAGTTGCCTGCCTTAGGTGTGACACCAGGGCTGGCTTCTAGGTGCTGCCATTGTGGCTGGAGTGACCCTTCTTTCTTTGCTGTCTTCCCACTGCAGTACCCCTTCAGACCCCGCTTTCTTACCTTTATGATAAATTGCGCAGGTGGTGGTAGCAGCAAAAGGCTGAAGTGGTGAGAATGGAGAGAAGGCACAATCGAGGGTGTGTTGGGGAGTAAATCGGTGAGTGAACCACAGAAGAACATAAAAAGAGATGTGCCCTGCTGCAGAGGGAAGAGGGGACGATGGCCAGAGGCGATGTTCCCCTCAGCACCTCTCCTGAGGTGCCTGTAGTTACAAGCTTTATATTTCCCTTGGCTAATCCTAGCTTGTGCTTGACCTGCAGTGTTGTCTAAGGACACGGGGGCTGTGCTTTAACTCGACTATTGTGAGGTTGAGGTTTTTTGGTTCCATCTTCCCTACACACACACACCCAATAACTTGCGGGTTGGAGTCTTCAGATTCTTGCATTTTGCTCTGCTGCAGTGGGATGCAGCTCACTCAAGTACAAAACCTTGCGTTTAGAAGTAATTGGCTAAAGGACAAGCGTGTACTGGTCAGGCAGAAAATGAAGAAAGAGGAACACCTGACTTGTCAGCAGCCTGGCAGGAAAGGATCTGACATTTTTGGGAACAGCGAGCTAAAAGCAAATCAGTGATTATGGTGCTATGGAAAAAGGTAAGGGGCATCCTAGGGTATAAAGCAGGAATTTAACCAGTGAAATGCAATGAATTTGGTATCTTCAGCACTAGTGAAGCTTCTGCTGGATTTCTGCATCCCACTTTTGTCCATGTTTCAGGAGAGAATAGAAGGATGATAAACAAGAGCAACCAATGTGTGAGAGAGCTTCCTTCCAATTGGTAACATTGTCACTTGAGTGAGTAAATTCAACTTCTATGATGTTATCCAGGAAAAAAAGGAATATTCTAAACATAGGGTAGCAAATGCAATCAGGAATGTCTCCCTGTCATACCAGGTTTCTAGCAAACTAAACTCCATTTTTGGGCCTTGCAGCTCTGATCTTTTGCCCGTCCAGAGACCAAGGCTCAGAGCTGGAGTGCTGCTGAGCTGGAGCTGCTGGCTGTAGACACTGGGGGTTTAGCAGCCTGTTGTCTAGGAGGGACTGGCCACAGAAACCACTTAGTCTCTCTCTTTCTCTCTGGGTCATTTCAAGGTCCTGCTCTTAATCTTCAAAGCTTTTAATTTTCTGAGATTAGGCTACCTCAGGACCTGCCTTTCTGCTTTGCCCAGGCTGCTGTGTTTATCAGGGTCACTGAAGCTTGCTGAACTCTGAATGAAGGATTTAGTAGCTGGATATTCATGGCATTTCTAAAATTTTAGATCCTAAACTCTGGAAACTCCTATTAAGAGTGTCCAGAATGTCTCAATCTGGCTGTTTGCAATGACTTTTTGCAAAATCTGCCTGTTTCCTTGGGCAAAACTGTGAAGATTTTCTTTTTCTCTGACACACTCTGAAAGGTGACTAATAAATAAATAAACCGTGCAGGAAACACAATCTCACAAATTATTATTGGTGCGAGAGGCTGCAGGTATCTGTTTTCTCTTGGAAGGATTGCATGAGCATGAGTGAAAAATGAAAAGGATTTTTCTGCAAGAGGGAAGAGGTGGATGGTGGCTGTTAGGCTGGAGTTTTATGATTTGTATCTGTAAGCAACAGGTATGAGAAACACATGCACTCACACACAGTTTCAAATGAATCCTCTTCTGTTACTGAATATAATGAAAAGAGGGTTTTGGTAGTTGCTACCCACTCCAGCAGAATCTAAGCTTGTGTTTTTAGGGAAGGAGAAAACCCAACACGTGTCCTCTTAGCCTGTAGGGCTAACCGTGAGCAAGACATGGACAGGGATGGGGCTGTTGTCCTGTGTCCACAACTCTTGCTGCTGCCATTTGCACCTTTGGAAATAGGTGTGAGATTCAGGAGAATTGGATTACTTTTATATGGGTTTTTTGTTCGCAGGGAGGGGGCAGTCAGGATGAGCAGCTGGCAAAGCAATGGTGCTGGCCGTGTAGAAGGTGTCACAACCAGGAAACAGATCAATAAGAGCACGTAGGAAAACTGCCGTTCAAGTCTGGCATGTATTTGTGCTTTGTTTTCTTGTTGGGTTTGTGGTGGTTTTTTGTGGTTTCCAACGCAAGTTACTTTGTGGATGCTTAATTGTGTGAGGAGCTCATGCGGTGGTAATTTAGGTGGGCTGGCTGTTTTGTTAAGGTGCCTATGACAGGTAATGCTTTTTTCCTTTGTTTAGTTGTGATTTGATACAATGAGTGAGAACTGTCAAGGAGTTTATGTATTTAAATTACCATGTAATTGCCTGAGTTCTTTTAATGGGCATGTCTTAACAGGCCCTAACGGTAGACCACAAGGTAACACAGTCCTAAACCACGGTATGCAGAAGCTGCTTCAGACAGCACAGTGCGATCAATGGAGATTTCTTCTGGGAATATGTTTTTCAAGATGTCAGAAGTACTTTAAGACAATTTAGCTGCTAAACAGACAAATCACTTCAGCACTGATGTTTTTGCATTCCTTCTAAACACCCTCTCCCAAGTAATTTTTGTTGGGTGAGTCCCGTTGAAGTTGGATGCCAGATGTTTTCCCTCTTGATGCTGCTGTTCTTTCTGGGCTCAATTCAGAATTTGCTGAGGGCAATGGAGGCTGGCAGGGTTCTTTATTGTTCTTTTCCTGCTTATGTACTATATTTTTTGCCAGCTTACACTTTGTGATTAGCACAATTGTGAGAATGAAAACTTTTTGTAATTTTTTCATGTGAAGAAGTTGGGGATGCATTTGAAGGTTAACTTATTTTTTGTCTAATAAAAATGATTGGCTCAATTCTTGAAGCAGTATTGCAAGCTGGCAGATCCTATGCTGATTTTGTGTTAGTTTGGACAGAGGATATTTGTATTAGTTGACTGTTGGAAGATGCTCTCAACTTATGACAGCTTTCTCTCCATGTTTTGTCTTGATGTTGTTTCCATGTTTCTCATTTCAAACAGCAAGAAAAATAAAGGAGATGCCTGTGGGAGACTGTCATGGTGTTTCTGCAAACGGTAGAGACTGTGATTTGCTCACTGTAGTGATTTACTTGTGTTCAGAAAAATGTATTAATTCATCTGAATATTTTTATTTCTGTGATATTTGGTCAGACTAATAACCAAATCTGAATCTGAAAAATGTGGTGGACGGTCACAAAAATATGCAATGAAGCAAAAAAACCCACCCAACTAAACCCCAAGACCCACCAAGCCAAAAAACCCAAACAAACAAAAAACCCCAATCAAGACAAGCTTCTTTCTATCAAGAAGACTGAATTAGTTTAGGAAGCTGGTGCGCACTTAGAGCAGGTGGGGTGTGGGAGTCTTTCTCGTGTGTTGCTTAAGATGCACTTTGTATGTTAAGTATCATCGTCTGTACTTATCCAGGTGCATGGACCAGAAAGGTTCAGAACTGTAGAGAAGCATGATGTTGCATGGGGCTGAGCCACAGAGAGACTCAAATGAGGCTGCTTTTGTTCTTTGCTCTCTCAAAGCTTGAATAGCCTAGTGGATTTCCTAAGCCAAATTTTAAGGATTTCACTAAGTGGGGTGGTCCTGCTGTCTCTTGTGCTCTTTGGTTAGAGTCTAGATGTATTCACATTGTCATATAGCAGAGAGGTTATGGTAAATTTTGGAAGATACGAGACTTTCTACAGGGTAGCAGTATTCTAGTCTATAATGTATCAGATTCAGATGTTGAACCATGTTTTGAAGTGAATGATTAGCTAAAACTTTACTTGTTGCAAGATAAATGACCATAAAGTTAAGTTTCTAATGAAATAATTTCTAATGAACTAAATTGTTTTTCTCAGTGGCTAAGTTGGTGCTTTTTTAATTCCCTCCCAAAGTTGGACGATAATAGCTATTACTACCTACGTTTCCAAAACTTTATGCAGCTTTTTAATGCCTTCATTTTCAATCCTCAGAAATTGCCTTTGTCTCTAAAAGAAATAGGTATTAGATAGAACGTTGGAATTACTCTTTAGGTAGAACTGTAAAAAATTGTTTTCATAGTTATCTTGTGATATTTCTTGACAGCAAAATGAAATAAAATAACAGGTCCCGTACACTTTCCCTGCACCAGAACAATAGGCCAAGCATCTCTGAGCATTCATGCTTCCAAAGCATGTAATCAAGAATGATTAAGCAAATACGCATGTATTTCAGAGAGCCTGACAAATGAGACGTGTGACTTTGAAGGATGTGCCCTTGAAGTAGGATGGAGGCAATTAACACTTTAATGTTCCACCATGCAAATTATTGACCAGTTAAGAGATGAGGCTTTCTTGTTAGTGGTTCTTCTTGACAAGGTGTCTTGAGAAGATGGTGGTTGTTAAATTAAGCTTTTCTACTAGTAGTGAAATGCTACTGCTTTTTTAGTTAAAGAATGAACACTTGTAAAATATATTTAGAAAATAAGCATCTGAATAAAAAATAGCAAACTTGAATAAATTTTACTGCAAACTAAGGCTTGTTTTCTCATGTACTCTCAGCTTTAAAGCTGGATTAATGATATGAAAATAAATATCTTCTGCATATATCTAGGTCAGAGACTACAAGCTGCTTTGCTCACATCAGAATACACAAAATGCAAGATCAGTCTGGGCTTGTGGAAAGAACCTGTGGTCACCTAATTTGGTGATCTGGCCAGTAGGGAGCTTGAGGGCAGCAATAAGCATAGAAATTACAGTGATCACAAGTATCTCTGGTCTGCAGTTGAAGCCTGGGGACATCTAACGGGGATTGAGTCGATGCACCTTACAACTTCATTTCTGTCACCACAGAGAACCTGCTGGCAAGTGGCTTGGAAAAGAAGTCTTAACTTTCAGTGGTGTGCTGATATGCCCTTCACAGGGAAACAGGGTTGGGTTTGCTCTTCTTCCAGCACTCCCAGTCTTCTGAGCTCTGACATGTTCCTTCTAGCTGAGAAGAAGCCAACATCCATAGAGGCACCTTCCCCAGCTTGGAAGAGATGGCAGGTGGTGGCTTCATGGGCTCTTTCCCTTCTGTGCAGTTTTGGTTTTGAACGAGCAGGAGCCTGGGATAGGTAGACCTGACTTGGGGAGGTCATGGGCAGCTCTTGGAGTTGATGCTTGTGAAATGCCAAGGGACCCAGTCATCTTACCCCATGTGTCTTGGAGTAGCATGAAAAATCTTACACGGGCTTTTGGGGTGTGTGCCTGCATCTCGAATCCCAAGCACTAAAATGTTCTGAGGTCTGGTTTTGTCCTGTGGGGGTTTTTTGTGGGTGTTTTTGGTGAGGGTGTTATGCTGTTGGTTTGGGGTTTGTTCTTTTTCTTTTTGAGAGCTTGACTCATGACTTTATAGCTTGTGGTTGTCAATAGTGAAACAGCTGTGTCTCCTTCTCCCCAACTTTGCCCAGGGTTTGTTCACTGCTCTCTGTTTTTGAGGGAAAAATCTACATCTGTACCAAGGTATCTGTGGAAACCATTTGAAGATTTTCTATTTTTGAATTTTAATGATTACTACTGGCAAATGAATGCAATAAGAGTGCTTCAAAAATTATTTCCATTGTAAAATGTATCACAAAAATACTGTTGTGCTTAGCTCTCTCCCAGCCCATTACATACCAAATACAGTGCCAAACCAAAAAGCGTGTGAATAATTCTTAAAGTTTTTCCTAGGACAACCTTTTTTTTTTAAGATGGTCTAATTTGGCATTCAGGTTTACATGTGAAAATAGCTGAGGAGCCCAATATTTTAGGGTGGAAACTTAAATAAAAACAGCTTATAGAAACAGCTGATGCCATATGTTTTATTTAAACACATTTAATTTTATTAACATTGAAGCTCCTTAATAGCTGTGTTTGCACTTTGCCCTCCTCGTTGATGACGAGGTTATAAGCTAAGTGAGCAGCTCTCGAGGCTTGGAAATGTGTTTCTCTTCAATTTGCGAGGAGGAAATCCCTTCCTTTCTCCATAAACAGATCATCTGTGGGGCTTCAGGTAGGGGTGCCAGAAAGTGCTGTAAGACTGCTCTGAACTCCCCTCTTCTTGTGAGCAAACCCATCGATTTTGAGGATCTAAACCTTGAATGCCACCATCACCACGACATCCACTGTCCGTCCGCCTGCACAGCTTGCAAATGGAGGTAGAATTGCGGTGTAGTTGCCCAGAGCGTGCAGGCAGCTGAGTGAGTTTGTGCTGGGTAATTAGTAAAAGCTGTGAACTTGCTACGCTTCCTATTCCACAGCAACGATTCATGTGTGTGCTCCTGCTCTGTAGTAAATGCAAAGTACGGGCAAGCTCGCCCTCTGTTTATCCTATGGGAATTCATCTACGCGTACGCTTGCTGTGTGCTGTGTGTTTGTTTTACCACTGACTAAACTAAAGTAATAATCTGCTTCTGATAAAAATAGGCATCTCTAAGTTAAACACCAGTGGTAAACTAACAGCTTAAACCACTGTAAATCTGGATCTCCAGTAATGAAGCTGTGAAAACTAGTGACCTCTGCCAGGGTTTAGACCACAGCAAAATATTAATTTATTTAAACTGTACTGCTCAGTAATTGTGCTTGCTACCAAAAGCATTGATGGCCCGGTAATAAATGCAAAGCCCACTTCCTAAATGGAATTAATATGGAGAAGTGAGTGGCCTGAGGGCGAAGCGTTGTATTTAAGAACTTGTATGTCAAGCTACAAAGGAGCCCTTGCCAAATATAATGCTTTTGGAAAATTTCCAAAAGGCTGAGAGACCCAAAGAAGCATATAGATCATTGCAAAGTAGAATTTATTTTTATGTATTTACACTTACATACATACATATGTGTCTTACCGCAAAGTAGGACAATTTTAAAATAGTTATTACTGTGTCTGGTTTAACAGATCACATCATGAGAGAGTATATTGGCCAATTAAGCCAGTAGGACATTGCTTTGAAATGTGTTTTGTGTTGCTTTGGGAAATCTCTTATTTGGATGTTGTCTTTTCAGTATTATCAATTACATTGGGAAATCATAAACAATAGGGGTTTTTTCCCCCCCAAGGTATGAGGGAATAATTTCTAAAGAAGGGGAAAAGTTTATGAAAAATTAGTAAAGCTACTTTTTCCAGCATATTTAAGTCAGTTTCTTTGGTTATTTTAATTATGAAAAAATAGAGGTCTTTTTGATAGTGTAAGTAAGAGTTCGGGTCTTTGAAAAAGAAGTGATTGTGCAGGTGCCCTTTGCTTCTGCTTGGTGACTGTGGAATTTTTCTAATGAAGTTGGTCTGGCACTTTGTTCTCGTGCAAATAAAACTGTGGGTCCCACAGTGTTCCTGGGAGCACTTGAGGAACCCTTTGTCCGAAGAGGTGGAAGCATCAAGTGACCCAATTGGAGGATGTTAATTTGTTTTACTTTCCTCCTTGCTCCCTTGTCCTGTAGGTTCTTGCTACTGATTTTTTTCAAGGCATTTGTTGATCCAAGTACAGTGAGGTACAACTTTTGAAGCACAGGTGATGGCAAAACCACATGACCAGAATGTACCCAGTGTAAAGGTGCCTGGGAGGGATGCGCAGCCAGAGTTTGAGAGCTACTGACAGCAGTGGGAAATATATAACCTAAGAATTGGAAAGCATTGGTCAAGTGATGTCAGAAGAATGTGATGCAAGGTTTACAAGAAGTGTGGAAACAAGCCTTCTGTTTTTGTGTTTTATCCAGAAGCAATGTTATTGTTAAAATAGCACTTCTAATGGAAATCTCTTCATCATTTTCCAATTCAAAGTTTGTGTTTTCTTAATGCAAAAATGTGAGGTGGAGATTTAACTGATCATGCCATCAATGTCTCTTAAAACAACTGAAAACAATTATATATGGGTTGAGCTTTTGAGGTGAGAAGGGACAGAGCTTTGCTCGTGAATGAGGGCAGCCCTTGAAAAATGGTTACTTGCTGACTGCAAAGGCAGCAGTCAGCCCTCAAGTATTTTAGGGGCTGTTAGAAGGTTATTGTTTTAATGTGTGGAAATTGAGCCATTAACAACTGAGAAATAACCAGCATGATGATTCAGAAAGTAGGGGAAGGGGGTGGGGAGTGGATTCTCATTTTCCAGCTTCTGAGGTTTGGTTGCACAGAAACTGCTAGAAAGGACAAATGGAACAAATGTTCCCCCATTTTAACTTGTTGCATTTCACAGTGTATGAAAGTGATTCATTGGCTTTTGGCAAAAATCATTGCCTTGTGGTGAGATGAACAGAAGACTCCACCCAGACCTTTACCGACATATATTCAGAATACATTAGTAATAAATAATTAGGCACTATTAATGTGGCTTATAACGCATACTTGGTGAATCCCTTCAATGTTTCACTCAACCGTTTTGAGTTTCTTCTTTTCTTCCCCCTTTCCCCCTTCTCCTTCCATCCTATTTCACTTCCATTTAAAAAAGAGGGGGGGGGGTGGGGAGAGAAGGATGAAAACGCTGGGCTAGTCAGTGTTGCACTTGGGAAGAGTAGGTGGGTGTGAAAACCCAGCACCTGGTAGTGACAGTCTATATGTAGTCCTTATTAGCACAGCTACACAGGCAAGGGTTTTGTCAGCCAGGGTGCTATTCTTTTCCTTGGCGTTCACATGTAACTTTTTGCATGGCATAGAGGTTGTTAGTAGGGAATGAGGCAGTTAATTGTTAAATTCCTGTTGGCAAACACAGAACATACTGAAATAAATCCACAGGGGAAGAAAACATGTACAAGTCTCAGCATACTTTGTTCCTTTGCATACTGTTGCATACACTAATAATCAGCAAGATTTTGCCTGCCCAATTTTTGTTTAGGGAATATGCAATTGGGATTATATCTACCTGGATTAGTCAAGTTTTAACTAATTTTTTTTAAAAATGAAGAGTGAACAAGCGTTTGAATAGTCTGTTTACTTATTTTTATCTACTCCTGTCAAATGATTGTTACTTCAGTAAATGTGTTATAGTCCAGGAATGTCCTGAATAAAACCACTGTGTTAAATGATTAGATGACTTGTAAGTGTATCACAAGAACAGGATGCAGACACACTCTAACTTCATGCTAAGCTTTTAGATGAAAAAAACTGATGTAAGAAAGGAAAGTCCACTGACTTCATTTGAAGATGAATGTGTGTGTTTGCCTCCAACTGTCTGTCATGTACCAGAAGGGGTTCTAGCACTGTCAACCATTTGAAGTGTATTGGAGGTGAATCTTAGCATTTAAAAGACCCTTTTTTTTTAAGTCTCTTGACCTCCTTTGTTTTCCATTATTTAATGAGAATAACATGAGCTTGAACATGACAGTGGGATTGTTGGATGTTGATCTGTGAAGAACTTCAAAAAGGTTATTTGTTTGGCTAAGATTTTCGGATGACTTTCAGAGAGATTCTTAATGCCTCTCTCCATGCACATGTGTGTTCTCACTCTCTTTCCAAAGACTTGGCTTTTATACAACATTTTTTTTAAGTGTCAGAAATTTTTTTTTTTTGCATCTCCTGAATCTGCAGTTGAATGGAGAAGCACATCGTATTGAAACTGCAGTCAAACCATATCTTAACAGCTTTGAAATCAAAGCCTAGGATTTATGCCGTCTGATTTAACAGCAGGTTAAGAAACACTTCCCTTATTGTGTGTGTGCTGGCTTCCAGATATTTTTCACAGGAAACCTGATAGACTCAAGTGCTTGAACTCTGGCAAAAATTTTATCCCTTGTGCACTCAACAAGGAATAGTTTGTTTTCCACTGCTGATGTGGAGCACCTTAAACTATGAAGCAACTGACACTGAAGCAATACCCCTTTGCAGAAGCATTTTCCATTCTCTGGAAGGTGTGTGCAAGTGAAGATGGAAATGCATAGGTGCTGAAATGAGAATGTTAAAGCCAGTTGCAAAAATAATGTACTTTAGGGAGGGTCTGTTGCCATGCATTTGCTTCTGGTGCTATGCTATTGTCCAGGCTTCTCTTGTGGGAGTCAGTGGCTCCTTCTTAATTTAGGGATTGCTGTTGGATGCTGTTCTCATTAAGCTACTCCTCTTGAAAATCCAGGATTGGAGGAGGTTGATGGTCCACCAAGGAACCTGCGTGCCATGCAAGGCTGTAGCAAAATGTGAAGCATGTGTTATGCACGTGTGCTTTGAAAGCTTTCCATGAAGAGCAGCATCTGTGTCAGGTTTTCATAACAGGTTGTTACATCCTGCAGAATTAGATGCAGAATTGCTACAGGATAAGTTGCCAAGTTAGGCTGGCTTTAAATGTTAGCCAAGTCTGAAAACATTTTCAGTGTTACCAAGTTGAGGTTAGTTTTCATCCAGCCTGTGCCCTCTTTCGGATAAATGGGCAACAGCCCGTGGGTGTTAGTTTAGCTTTGTTCAGAGCTGTTGTTTTTCCTTTGCTGGTGGTTGTGAAGTATGATGAAAATATCATCTGATTGTTTCAAGAGAAGCCTAGCTGATCTGGTACTACCTGGTTAAAAGTTGGCCTTGCTGTGAGCAATTTACTGGTACTGAACCTAGTAACAGTGTGAAAGATTGATTGGGGATGAGGGTTTAAAGGCTGGGGTGTGAGAAACTCTGTGTAAGAACAGTTGGAATGAACAAAATCACAGGGTGCCCATAGTGTTTGCCACTTTCTGATTTCACCTGTATTTTCCTTGATTTGGTTAAACTGAAGAGGGTAAGCCTTTATCCAACGTGTAGGTTTTTATGTAGTATTTCCTAAGTTACATGCAGGCTACAGGCATGAGCTGATTGCTCTTTGCAGTGCTTCTCTGAAGCAGGGTGAGGAAGAGTGGATGTGAGGAGGGAGGATGTAAGCTCTGCTGGTAGCCCAGTGCAGTGGAGCAATAGAAATAAATTTATTGACCTCCAAACTTAGAATCCCTTTTCTGCTGTGGCCCCTTTAAATTGAAACTTTTAGAATTTGTTTTCCGTCATGCCATAAGCTCAACTGGGATCTGAAACCTCTTAGTTAAAAAAAACCAAAGCAAAATCCCCTCAACAAGGTGCATTGCTCCTAAACAGAAGTCCAGTCACCAGTGTGGTTGATTTAGTCGTGTAATCCAAATTATACATCACTATTAACTGGGGATATTTCACAGATTAACTGGGGAGGTCCCAGCCGACTGGCGTCTAGCAAATGTGACGTCCATCCACAAGAAGGGTCGGAAGGATGATCTGGAGAACTACAGGCCTGTCAGTCTGACCTCAGTGCTTGGAAAGGTCATGGAACAGATCATCCTGAGTGCCATTATGCAGCGCATGAAGGACGCTCAGGTGATCAGGCCCAGCCAGCACGGGTTCACGAGGGGCAGGTCCTGCTTGACAAACCTGATCTCCTTCTATGACAAAGTGACCCACTTGGTGGATGAAGGAAAGGCTGTGGATGTTGTTTACCTGGACTTTAGCAAGGCCTTTGATACAGTCTCCCACAGTATCTTCCTAGAGAAACGGGCTGCTCATGGCTTGGATGTGTATACTCTGCACTGGGTTAAACTGGCTGGAGGGCCAGGCCCAGAGAGTGGTGGTGAATGGAGTTAAATCCAGCTGACGTCCAGTCACGAGTGGTGTCCCACAGGGCTCGGTACTGGGACCCGTTCTCTTTAATATCTTTATCAATGCTCTGGACGAGGGGATCGAGTGCACCCTCACTAAGTTCGCAGACGACACCAAGCTGGGTGGCAGTGTCGACCTGCTGGAGGGTAGAGAGGCTTTGCAGAGGGATCTGGACAGGCTGGATCAGTGGGCTGAGACCTACGGGATGAGGTTCAACAAGGCCAAGTGCCGGGGCCTGCACTTGAGTCACAACAACCCCCTGCAGTTGGTCTGTCGCTGGGCTATAGACCTGTGGTTTTTTCCACGGTTGCAGAAAGTAGCATGTGGACAGTGAAACGGGAGGAACCTAGAAGGGTGTAGCACGACCTGTTCTTGTAGAATTAACACCTATCGGATGATCTCTTATTGAGGTACAAATTAATCATTAAGAAAACTTGAAAAGCAATTTTCTACTTCAGTTTTAATTATAAAATAATGTGTTTTCAGAAGCATGAGTTTGTTGTAAAAGAAACTAAATTTATAGAATTGAAGAAGCTAGGCCTTTAGCAAAATATTAGGAGGCCTTAATGGTTGTCTGTCCTGAAAGAAAGGTTCATCAGTAAGGAAAGAAAACATTAAAATTGAAAATATATGTTAATTGATGCATTCTCTTATCATACAAAAATGAACTTTGATGGGGAAGTGACTGTGGTCTTCCTTACTAATAATGAAAATGAATCATAATTGAATAGTTACATAAAAATGCCATTTTTGATACCAGTAAGATCTGAGGAGAAGGGATGTCTGTGTTGTAATAAAATAAGCCTCCTTAAAAATCCCTTTCAAAGCTTTCTTGAAACATTAAGAGGAAAACTGTGTTTTGTTTTGGTTTGATTTCTCTTTTTTTTTTGGGTGGTGGTGTGATATTTTTGTTTGTTTGTTTGTTTCTTCCATCCTTCCCTTGGAATTGCTAGGCTTAAATATATACTTTATTTTTGGAACAAATAACTAAAACAGCCAATCTAGGTAGTATTTTCAAAATGTCATATAAATTAAGTCTTGGAAATGTATAATTGAATGAAACCATTTGTAATATAGTACATAAACAATGAAAAAAATAAAGCATTTATATTCTAGGAGACAGGCACTCAGTAAGCTGTTGGCATGTGTTTATTTATGTTAATTTATTTGAGAAGTTGAATATAGGAAACATTCTGTATCTTGGTAACTCCAAAGACTAGAAGTTAATCTAGTAGCAGTAATGATTCTGATATCAACATAGATGTCAACAGACTCTGATATCAGCACAATACATGAAATGTACCTACTAAATTGCAGGTATTGAATTAACTCTATTAAATACTTCTTGGCACTCAGGAGAACATATTGTTTTTTAAAAAGTCATACCAGACAACTACAAGCCATAGTTAAGAGTAGATTACAGGCTTTGTTACATGCCTAGGTTTTGTTTTTAATAAATGAAGCCTGTTTATTTGAAAATTTCCCCAGTGTATTTTTGAACCTTTTCTGGTTTTAATGCAATTGTTCTGTCTGTCCCATGGCAACTTCTGCCCCTCAGGTATCAGGACAAACCCACGGGCATGCTTTTTAGTGTTATTCGGCCAGTAGTTTGTGAAGCTATGAAACCATGGATGGATTTCAAATTAGCCCTTTTTTTGGTGTTTATTATTTTAATCTACTTGCCACTAAATTGGTGTGTGTGGCATTGTGGCTATAATAGTTTTCAGTGGTGATCTTCCTTTTACAAAAACACTATTCATGCTGTGTGATAGTGAAGAGCTGTAGCAGGGAATTGCATAATTTTTGATGTTTTTAGTGTTAATAGTATTATTGTAATTAGCTTCTGTGTGAGAAATCTAGCATGTCTAAACCCCATTAAACATCTCTGTATGGGGTTTCATTGTAATTTCTGGGTTCGACTAATATGGCTCATTATGTAGGCTTCCATGTCCTTTGCTAACTTGAGCAAAACTGATTTAGGTTTTCCTTTTAAAATTACTATTCTGAGATAAAAAATGAGTAGAGTTTGCTTTCTTTTTTTTCTGGTCTTGTCATCTTGGAGGATTTGTGCATGTTGGGAGTCCCAGAGTTCAAAAGTCTAGTTGACTAAACTCTGAAACTTATGAGGTGAAAGAAAGGCAATTAGAAAGTTGAAATAGGTTGATAAGCTGAATGTTGGACCTTTGATGTTAGAGGAGCTCAGTTTTGGATCCCAAAGGGTTTAAAATGGTCCTTTATCCAGCTAGTGGGAGTTTTGGGAACATGTCGAAGCAGCACTGTGTGCTTTCTGTGTAGCACTTTTAGCTTCTGCTGTATGAATAATCACAACAGAGGAGAGACAAAGCTGTCTGAGGGATGTGAATCCAGTTGACAATGTAACCAAAAGGGACTATCGGTAGTAGGGTGTATGCTGTGAGACTTTTTTTTTTTATTTTTTTTATTTCATGGAGAGCAGGAGTACTGTTCTGTTCCTTCATTCTGCAATACCTGGTTGCTGTTAACCGGAAGTTACACAAATATTCATATATTTAAAATTGAGGGTTTTTTAGTGAGTTATGAAAGAGTAATAGGACAGTCCTATAGCACATATGTGGAAACTAGCTTGAGGATGCTTTAAGCTGTTTGCTTTTACCCTATACACTTCTGACTCTTTATAGATGCTGAAATGAAACCAGAAGTGAAATACTGCTTTGTGTTTGGCTTTTTTTTTGTTTGTTTTGCTTTTAGCTTGAAATACAAGTATCTCTAGGATTTTGGTCATTTACAAATTAAAGCTGCGTCCTGAATTCTTTGGAAATTCTTTTGGATTACATGATAGGTTGCAAATGGTGTAGGGCAAGGATGGCAATGGTTTATATATTTGAATTTCAGCATAATGGCCACATCTCAGGCTTTAAAGTTTACCATTACATGTGCTAAAGGTTTGGAATCAGTTCTTCTACTATATATTGCACATCAGTACCCAGAAAGTCAAGCTGTGGATATAGTATCTAGCTTTTCCATCTGTGTATGGAAGTAACAGGTGGCAGAACATTGGTCTTTTTCCTTTCCAAACTCTCTAAAGGGACATAAGAGTTGTGGGTGTTTTTCTGGTTTTTGTTTTTTTGTTTTTTTTTCTTCTAATTCCATATGTTTATATGCTTTCCTGAATACATGCTAGCCTAATTCTATTCTTAATAATCTCTCTGTGATACCAGGACTTGGCAATTAGTCTGCTAGTCAATAATTTGTGAAACTGAATGAGATGAGCTTCACATTATTAGCTTAACTGGATTTATAAACTAGATCTTGGAGAGGAAAAAACAAAACTTCAACTACTGTTTCTTCACACTTATTATCTAAGCAAGGGGGCAGAAAGCAGTGCAAACAGTTTTACGTCTAACTGAAAGACCTCAAGCTCCTATCCTTCACACTTGCTCAGTGTAAATATTACTACTCTTATTAAATGAAGAGAGGTTATATGAAGAACACCTCCAAAAGAAAATTGTCTTGTTTTCAATTAGAAGTATGTCAGCTCTGTAAAATTTCATGCCAGATACTAGGAAATAAAACTTTAACTGGGAGAATTCAGTGGTGACTGCTCAGAACTAGCAGGTTACCATGCCGCGGACTTGGTGGAAGGAAATAAGTGTTTTAAATAAATCTTCCCTGTGCAGGCATTGAAGTCTTGTATATAGTGCTACCTTTACAGTTAAGTTGTGTACAAAAAACCTGATACTACTTTATATTTGTAATCATTATGGCAAACAATCTCTTTCTATTCTCTGTGCCCTGCCTTTACTATTTACTGTTGATTAATGGCCCTTCAGGAAAAAAGATCAAGTTTCCATTGTCTGACTGGAAAGCCTCATGAGCCTTTGATTTTGATAGGAGAGCCCACACATTAACATAAAGAACTGGAGACAGCAACAGGAATGTTACTAAAACTAAAGTTCACATTGGTGTCAAATCAATGGATAAGAGTTTTGGTATAATCATACAAGGATCATAAGAAAAACTGTTCAACTGCAGCAAGAGCAAGTTTTAAAGCTCTAATCTGCATTGCATCTGATTTCCTTGTCCTTTAGTATGATTATGTAGTAAATGTAATGCCTGTCCTGGAAAACTCACCCCAAACTGTGGGTAGAACCTTTTGCTTGGTGCACAGAAAGCCATGGAGAATTCAGCCTTGTTTCTCCCATGCTGTTTTGTTTCTGGCTCAGCATAATTCCCAAAACCTCCTTCCTGCATCACTGTCTCTGTGTTTTGTGTTGCTGCAACCTTTGCCAGCAGCTTCTTCCTCACTGAGTTTCTTTCTCTTTAATTTTGAGTGACTTTGCTGGTGTCTCTGAAGAATGGGGTTTCAGTTGGTGCTGTGAAAAAAAAATTGGTCTGAAATGAATTTTTTTGTGTGAGTAGTGGTTGTGGGGTTTTGCTTTATGGGTTTTTTTTTAAAATGTATCTCTTAGGTAAACCAGTTACCTCATCTTCTTTACTAAAATTGTAGGTGTCAATAGTAAAATGAATTATGGAAATCAAGGTGCTACACACTTACCTGTGTTTGAAATAGGTCCTTTTTCCTTTTCTCAAAAAACATGCTTTGAAGCTTATGAGTTGCTTATGAGTTTGTGCTGTCGAACTCAGTGCACGTAAGCATTTGAGGCTGTGTACAGAACAAGGTTTCAGTGACATGGGGAATGAGGAGCGCATATGAAGGGTCACAACACCTCAGCCATTTTTGCCTCTGTTGTATGCCCTTGTAGATGAGACTGCCCTGGATGAGGCTTGGCAAACAAGTCCTTCAAGGAAGGGACGTCAAAAGAAGCAGTTTTCTCTACTGAATCAGGTGTGGGGGAGCACAGAGGGTATAGTGAAGGGCAATGTTGGCAGCGTAAGATTAGCTTTGCAGAATTGCTCAAGTGGGTGCTCATGCCCTTGCCCTCCCAAAAGAAAAACAAAGAACCAAGCAAACCAGGTGGGGGAAAAAAAGCTGAAAAAAATAACCCAAAGGGCCCACGAATTAGGCTTCTTGAACTGAGCAATGGCAGCTTACTTAGTGGCTTATTGGATTCTTGGCTGAGCATCTTTCTGAAGTGTCTGTAATTCAAAGAAGTCGTGGCTTCTTGATCTTTTTTTCTAGTCTTTGCTTTTTGATAGCAACCCCACTGCCCTGGGACCTCCTCTCCCATAGTACTCTGCTCCCAATTTTCGTTTTTCTTCTCCCTTCTTGGAATAAGCAGGTGGGTCTCAAAACTAAAGAGGTTCAAAGTGCTCCCATGGGAAATACCTTATATGCAGGAACTATGTAATGATATACAAGATTTTGCTGTTGATTTTCTGTGTGTGTGTGTGTGTTGGTTGGTCAGCCTTACAGCAAGATCTCAAAATGGATATCCTTTTCCTCCTGCTTTTTCTGTGGCTGTTGACAGAGGTCTTTGCAGGCAGGTTTGCACAGCTCAGGCTGCAGAAGGGTTTTATTCTTTCCTAGTCAGCCTGGCTGTGGAGCTCAAGGGTCTTGCGCTTGCTTTAATAGTGAGATATGCACTGACCTTTCTATACCATTATTATGTTGCTTTTCCTGCTGTTCCAGTGCTACAGAAGATCTAGCTGATGCTTAGCTGAAAGTTTTAAGCCCCCATCGTCTTCCCCCCACATCTTGTAGGCTCAGAAAAGCAAATAACATGGTCATTAAATAGTCAGAGAAGAAAAATAATGTGAAGAACATAGAGTGGAAGGCATACCCATGGCTGATGCAGGTTGGCAGGGCTGGCAAATCCAAGGGTGAATCTGCTGGTGTTCCTTGCTGAGTGAAGCTCTGAGTAGAAGTGCCCCAGCACCGCTGGTGGCAGGTAAGTGAGCTGTTTGTTCCCACCGCCTGTGGACAGCCTGCAGAGCAACTGGCCACCTGTGGGGCTGCAGCTGGCAGGATGGCCGTGCTTCCTGTCGGTACAGATACTTCTTACTTTCTGCAGCTTGAGACCTTTCCCTGTAAGTCAACAATCAACTTTTAGGAGAGAAAAAAAAAAAAGTCATCAAATTTGCTTTTGGAGACCAACTTAACTAGAAGTCTTTGTTGCTATGTTTCATCTCCTTGTTTTTGAATACATGATCTTCTGGACAAGCATTTGATTCAGAGAGGAAGATAACATTTACAGCTACTTGAAGTATTTTACTGTATGTTGTCTTCTGAATAATAATAATAATAATGGCATAATAATAAACAGCTGTCTATTTTTTGCCCCTCAAGCCTACTAATTTTTCATCTATGCATGCCTTAATCACTTGTGTAGACCACCTGTGAGGACCGTATGGTGCTCAAGTACCAGCAGTGTTTTTAGGGGCTTGACAAGACCTGAATCTTAAAAGAAGCAGGAGACAGGCAGCTGCCGTGGTCCCTGTTTTGCAGATGAAGGATGGAAGGTGTCAAGGAACTAAACTTGCATCCTCAGAGTAGCTGAGGTCTGGCTTTTGACATGGCACATTGGTGATGCCTTACTTTACTTGCTCACAACTGTGTAGGGAAGCTGTGGTAATGGGGAAATTGAAAATGGGTCCTTCTTAGTCCCAGAGGGAGACCTTAATCCCTGAGCCCTTCCTCTTTTGTTTCCACAGGAGGGAATTCTTCCTTTTGTCTCATGTACTAATGGAGGGGGAGAGGTTTAGAAATGTTTTATTTTACTGTCTTTCAAAGAAACACAGTATACCCTAGTAAGAATATGCCAGTTCTTGTATAAGTGAGGAGGTAAATCAACAGCAGATCCTCATATTAGTGTTTTAAGCTTGCTACTCTGTCAAAGATTCCTTAGGTCCTTTGCAAATTAAATATTCCAGAGGAGTCCTGGCACTCCTGTGGGAAGGGACAACCATTAGCAATCTGCAGGACATGAGTGCAGGCAAAGGCTGTGTCCAGCCGAATCGGCAGGAGGAGTTCAGGTGGCCATGAGTCAGTCCTGAACCTGGAATTGCTCCAGGAGACTTTAAAATTCAGGCTGTGGGCGTCTCTTGTTGGGGAATAGCACGTTGCTGCTTGGCACTTCAAAAGCCCTGCACACCAGCAGCAGCATTAAGAGAAGGCTCGCACTTTTCATACTTTATCCTAATGCTGCTCAAGCAGATGCTCCCAAAGAGCAGTTTCATTTATTATTATATTATTGTTTTAACCTATAGAAGAAGGTTGCTGTACTGAAACAGAGTCCTTTATTACCAGGTACATAGTTCCACATTAACCTATGTTTTTCAGGTGCTTAATATCTCGGGTTTTTTTTTTCCCATTACTCTTCTGGGAGAGTTGTTCGTTTTTTGTTTTTGTTTTTTTTTTTTTTAAATATTTGTCACTGCTTCACTGACCTGCCTTCCCCTGCAAATTTTTTGTGAGATGGTATAAAACTTGTTCTTTTCTTGCTGAAACTAAGGAAAAATATTTTTGTTCCTCAAAATAACTGTGGACAAGAATACAGCAAAATGGGGAAGAAACTTTGTTGTCTGGAAAATGGTGGGTTTGTTCTGATGAAGTGGAATATTCTGCTTGGGTGTCTGTGTGAAAGGGTTGGCCTTGAAATCTCTCAGCAGAATCATAATGCATGTAACTCAGGAAGTTTGTGCTGGTTTTTAATTTGCTTTTAATTTGTATATAGAAGTGGGTCTAGGGTTTTCATAACACAAAGCCGCATCTGGACATGTTCTAAAAACAGTATTGCCTATTGCATGTTTTCCCTGGACAAATTCACAGAATCACAGAAGGACTGAGGTTGGAAGGGACCTCTGGAGGTCATCTGGTTTACCTACCTGTTCAAGCAGGGCTGCTTTGAGCTGGTTGTCCAGGAGTTGCATCTTGAGTTTCAGATGAGAGAGAGAATATGCTGCTGTACAAATGGAAGAGACATTTGGCTTTTTTTACTTTCCTACCTTTCATCAAGTGAGCAGGTTTGGGTGCAGAGGCAAAGTGTTGGCCATGTCCTGATGCGAGCTTCTGGGTGGAGTGCCTAGAAATCAAGAATGGTGCTCTCGTCCAGCTTGAAAAAGTGTATCTAATACTGATTTGTCTGGAAAAAAAAATAAAATTGAAATTTAGCAGCTAAGTAAGATCAAGGCATTCTATTTAAGAGCAGGATGAAACTGAGACAGTGCTAGAGTGAAGGAGGACTCAATTTTGCCGCATTACATGAAATCCAGATCTTTCATCGTGCTTTCAAGACCCATTAGTGTACATGAACAGATTGTGGAAGTTTAAGCACCCTTTAATTTGACCTTGTGTTTTCTCTTCATGTTTTACTATTCCTAGTTTTAAAGTTTTTCTGTGAAAATTAAAATGTGCAGTCATCTAATAGAGATTTCTAGAGAGTCATTGTGGTGGGTTGACCTTGGCCATCTGCCAGATGTCCACCCAATTGCTCTCTTGGTCCATGTCCTCAACAGAAGGGAGGGAAAACAAGATGAAAAAACCCGTTAATTGATATAAAGATGGGGCGATTGCTTACCATTTACTATCATAAGGCTTGACTTGTGGAAAATTAATTTATTGCTAATTAAGATAGAGCTGTATTACAAGTTATGTCTTTTTTTCTCGTCATACCTTCCCTCACTCCCCACCTGTTTTTTCTAGGCTCAACTTCACTCCTTCATTCCCAACTCCTTTACCTCCTCCCTACACCTTAATATATTTTTCTTCTGTTCTCTTTTCAGGAGGGGCAAAAAGCACAGTATAATTCTGAGGACCCAGCTGTCAGTGAGAGTCCATGCCTGCATCGGTAAGTGAAGTTCCTCGTGCTTGAAAGAGAACAAATAAACACAATCCGTCTCTGAGAAGCAAATCTGGGGAGCATGAATCAGGCTTGTTGTGTTCCAAGTTAAATCAATTTATTGGCCGTTATCCTTCTTTGTTGTGTTTCTTGCGTGTTTAAAATTAGGTTATATTGGTTATATTACCCTTAAAGTGCATTCAACAGCCCAGGGAAGTATAGGATTTGACACAAGTGTGATGATTGGGGATGCTCTGGAGAATCTTGCATTATCTGTCTTGCCACAGCCTTTGTGTGTGCCTGAAGAAGACTGTTCTGAGCTGGGAAGGGGATCTGAAGAATTGTTGGCTGACAGCTAACTACTGCATTTTAATAGCATGTAATGTTTATTACTTCACATCTTGCAGATCTTGACCACATACTTGTCATTATCACAGTCTCAGTGTCTTAAAAACCCTGGTTAAAACAATGTTGTCACGAGGAAAAGTCTAATGAAAGTCATAATGTGCGTGTCATAAGAGCTTTAAGGCTGTGTAAACGGAGGCTGATGTGCTGTGATGGTGTTAATATGGTCTCTAGCGTTCTGCAGAGCAGCGTGTTTCACTGAGCATTGGCAAAGCCAATGCGTATGTTCTGGTGATACTATGATAGATGTTATGGGTGACTGGTTTAAAAAAAAAATTAATCCTATATGTATGTGCCACAGTTGCCTGTTTTGTTTTCTACTTCTTCATAGTGGATTCAACACCCTAATATGTTTAGCTTATTAGTTTGTCTTGTTTCAAGAGATCATAGCTGAAGCATTGGAATGTAGATACTTTCCTTAAAAGGAGGAGAAGCCAGTCTAAGTTTTGTATTATTTCCACAGTGCTGCTGCTGTTGGAGGATTCAGGCTTTAAATACAACTAAACCTCTTTCTGCTGCCCCCAGGATGTGTTATGAAACGGCCTTTCTGGGAATTTGAACTGAGCATAAGCAACCTACAGAATTCCTCGAATACCTCCCGTTGAGAGCGAGCTCCAGGCTGCAGGAACAGATTCTCCTCTATTACTGTTAGCTTGAGGAAGTAGAGTAGAGCGAGCCTACGTGTTAAGCATTAGAGGAGAAACAGAGATGCTGCAAAGTCTAGGCTGATTTTATAAATGCGAATGAAATTAAGAACAGCTTGGAGAAGCTTGTTCTTGTTAGGTCTGGGAATATCTTTGGCAAAACAGACCAGTGCAGCAAGACAAGATTTCATATGTTTCCTGGATTGAGGTTTTATAAAAACAATTTTCATATAAAAAATTTTTGTTCAGAGTGCAGCCATCGAGGAATTGGAGCACACCAGATTCTGAGCTTCCACGTGAGGTTGCTTTGTTGTTATCTGTTTGCATTCGAGCTCACTGCGGGCAATTAGGTGTATTGCTGAGCATGTATTTTAATTGTTCCTGTATGAAAGTGCATATGAAGGTGCTGTTACTCTCCAGCAGCTGTGATGCATTCAGCGGTGAGTCCAGTGAAATCCAGGCTGCAAAACTTGAGTCCAGATTTCAAACTCCTGGAGCAGAGGTGTGTTTTGATATGGGCTTTTGGCTTGGTTCGTTGCAGGCAGAAAAGCCAAAGGCAAGATCTGGTTTTAATTTCCAATCCCCCTGGTAAAGTTTAGATTTTTAGGATAAGTTTTTGTTCCAGCCCATAGCTTTATGTAATGTAGTTTCTTTTCTGTTTCATTTCTGCATATCAAATGTATCTTATTTTTTGGTATGGGATGGTTTGAAGGAGTCAGGGACTCTGAGCTTTTTAGTGCTGGCTTCATTGGGTGACCTGTATCTAGCAGTTATACTTGTCAAAGAAGAGGAGAGTTGTTTCACTGGCACAGTGGATACTTTTCTTCATTTTATGCATACTTTCACATCAGCTGCCTGTTAACATCTTTTTTTTTTTGATATGTAAGGATTACATTCTGAGGTTAAAAGATGTTACGTATTTGGAGCAGAAGCCAGGAACTAGAGCAATGTGAGATGGTATTATATGGAATACAAACGTCTTGTGTTGGCTACTTTCTCTCAGTCTTCACAATATGCTTGGAAAGCATTGTGGTTAGCCATGTTACTAGCTCTGTAGAGTCCCTCCTAGGTACCTAGGAGTGCTTTATGAGAAGGTATGAGTGATATTTTTTTTTTTTCCTGTAGTGCCCTTGCTGCAGAGCCTCCTGGCATTCAAGGTTTTACTTTCCTCTGAAGAGCTGAGAGGTGTAAAGAAATACCTTTCCCATCATAAATGCTCCCATTTGAAAGTTGGACCAATATTTATTTTTCTTCTTCCTAACATGTTGTAGTTTTAAATTGTGGGAAATACACAAATGTTTATGTTCAGATGTCCAGATAAAGTTTTCCATCATCAGTGACTTCAAATCTCCAGGGAATTCATTGGGTTTTAGTGTCAGAGGATGTACTGACTACAGGACAATATTTTATGAGACTTGCTTAAGCAAGTCCCATGTCAACTGAGGTGTGGTGGTTTTTTTTTTTTTTTTTGGTTTTAAGCAGGTCAGGGAAGGAATAAAGCTTAATAATTTGAGTGCGCAAGTTGTTAGTGGTATTTTCTGCATACCAGTCACTCTTAAGCATCTCTTTCAATTTAATGCATAATACTTCTTTTTTTTTCCCCTCAATTTGAGTTCCTGTCTTAATGTTCACACTAAGGACTTTCAGCATGGAAATTTTCTTTTAAATATCTCTCTACTTCTTTTCCCGTTTTTGGTTTGATCCTGATTAAATTGTCAGGACTAATTAGAAGATAATTTCAAAAATAAAATTTTAGTGGTTTTAATACAAACTGCAATATTTACAATGTGGGTTTTTTATGTCAAAAGACTTTTGCTGAAACTGGTTTTGCTCCTAGAACATAACTAATAGAAAATTATAGATTTATTTTTGTACTTGTTGATGTTAGAAGACCTTAGTGGAGAAAGATCAATCTAAATCACGCAGTGTCGATTGGGTTTTTTTCCACAATCTGTCAAATTTGACCTTTTATTCAAATTAGATTTATTGTGAGTTAATACCCTGTGGGAAAAGTTTTTCTGGTAGTTTTGGCAGCCATATGACTTTCTTTGTTTGTATTTAGTTGAGTCTTAACGTAATTTTAATTTGTATCTATTTAACAATTACAGGTCTCAGCTGAAGCTGTGATAAAGTCCAGTGTTAATAAGGATGGAGCTTTACAAGGGCAAACACTAACTGTGCCAAAAACTTTAGCCCCTTTAACTAAATTGAAAGTTTTAGTCAAAGCAACTCTTTGTCAGTGAAGTTTTAAAGATCTTTAAAAGCTCCACTCTTCCTGGAGAGTGACCTGGTTTATTCATTATGTCCGTGCTTGGACAGCTCTGTTTGTGGCTGCTGCTTCATTTTCTGTCCTTGTTTCTTGGTAGTTTTCTCTCAAAGTCTGAGGTGGTCTCTGAGAGAAAAGGCACCATTTACTCTTAACATATCTGGATGCAGTATGTAGCCCAAGTGAGTCCCATGTCCTCTTTTAAAACACTTATGCCTGTGATGGGGAATCGGGAGTGTTGCTCTCAACGCTGAGAATGAGGTGTGGTCAGGGACTCATGACAATGACTTAGAATGATTCTGTCAAAAGAAGTTTGACATAAGCTTCAGGTGTTAATACAATGTAGTACAAGAAGAATGCAAATAACAAAAGGTTGATGTAATTCTGAGTGCATGTATTGCCCTGGGATTGCTTGGAGTACTGTAGCTTGGAAGGTCAGCAAATGCTGCAAGGTGTATTTTAAATTTTATTTCTCCTTTGTGTCAATCTGTTATTTAAAAAAAATAAAAACCCATCACCATACACCGACTATTCCCCGCTATTGATTATTTTAATAGTTTCTGCGTTGGAAAATTAGGGTTTTGCACGGTTATAGCTCCTTCCTGTGTTTATGCATTTTTTAAATCTGTCTATAGATTAAAAATAATTTGCATAGATATTTGTGTGTCTTAGGTTTCATAGCTTGATCCAGTGAGTGATCCGCTTAACAGCGTACAAGTATATTGCAAGAGTCTTGCTAAATTTATAACCTAGCTTCATTATTAGTTGTTATAACCATTTTATAATCCCGTTCTATTGGCTTTTGCACAAGGGCAGTTGCAGATGTACCAGAGCACGCTGCTGAAATGACCTGCAGCGTGTCAACCCTTCTCCACCCTTCCATGGGTGCTGATGATTCCCAAGTATGTGGGACAATAGCTGCCGTGCCGCACGGTGGCTGTTTCTGGCCCCTGTTATTAGGGCATCAACTGTAACCAGCGGTGTTGGCACTGATAAACCAGCCTTTCCACGCTGCTCATTGGATTGTCTTTTTGACATACTCTTGCTCCTGATATCTTTTATGAAATGTAGCTATAAATATCTTCTTGAGTTCCTTTTGTTCTGGGATACCTGGGGGAAGCTGTAAGCTAGTTGTAACTAGGAGGCTGGTAGAAGCCAGCTGTTTTTATTTGTCCTGTAATGGCTGAAGTATGCAGCTAGTCCTTTTTTCCATGCACAGTTTTCCCTTCTGTTACCCATTATGTGGACTTGCTGCATGTATTACGGTAGATATGATTAGGTTCTGCAACTATTTATGCATCCATTGAACCTTCTGGCAGGACCTGTCTGTCCAGGTGCTTGAGATGCAGGTTCCTCCCCAGTGGAACCACAGTGCTGTCACTAAGACAGTCATGTCTTGAGTCTGTAACTGTATCTGGCACCTTGTTGTAGAGAAATTAAGATACACAGATAGAAGTGGGGAAAAAACATGGTTAGTTCTCTCAGGAGTATGGTATCTAAGTGTAGAAAAGCCAATGCAATTCTGGTTAAGGAAACACATAAAACTGTGTTGTGTTTCATTCTCCGAGGGCAGAATTAAGCTTGTGCCTACAACTCATGTTATTGGTACGGTCTCACCTGAGATGCTTCTCCTCACAAATACCATTATCAAATTGGTCTATGTGTTTGCAGGGAGCTGAGCACCGACTAGAATTCTCATAGCCATGGGCACTCTGCAACTCCTTTAGCTCACACTTTAAAACTTTCTGATCTTTTTTTTTTTTTTTTTTGGAAAGGGAATAGTCTATTGAATTTAGAATAAACAGCTTTCTTTGGTATTTCTGAACACACTAAGACTCTAATTAAAAAACTTTCCTAAAGGAAGGTTAGTTGTGGCAGTATGAGCTCTTCATTTGGGCAAGCAGTGATTGATATGTTCCAATGAAAGTCTCAAGAAAGAGGTTGGGTACTTTGGGTAGTCTGAAGGGCATTTTACAGTTTTCTGTTCAGTGTTAGGCATTCCTAATAGAAAACATCTTCAGTTTGGAAGAAGGAACATGTGGAGAGCATTAGCAGTTCAGCAAAACGTGCAACCGATTCGGATTTAATTTAAAGGGAACAAAAGAGGTGCCTTGAGAATTTGTCGGAAGCGCTGTGGTTTTGCCGCCTTTGCACTGATGGTAAAAGAGGGAGAGAGGTGAGTTGAAAATGCATTATTGAATATCTTCTTAGCATAATTGGGACAGAAAAGACAGTGATTAATGGATTTAATGGTGCTGCACAACAATCCTGCATGCATTATGGATTTGTAATCATGATATGCTTCCTATGACTCTTGCTGTAACTTGGTAAAAGTCCTGGCTTAAATGAAGATAATAAACAACATGTTTATTAGATGTAAACTGACATCACACAAATTGAAAAAATGTGAAAAGCAATGCCAGAGCTTGGGAATTTTTTTTTTAAAGGGTTAGGTTTTTTTTAATAGAATAATTTGAGTTCTAGTTAAGAGGGGGTACGCAGCACTGGGGCCTGCTTCCAGATGTGATTGGAGATATCTGGTTCAGCTCTTTTTCAATGAGTGAAACATGAAATAGCTGCAAAGGCTGTGATAAAAATACCTTTTTCAGCTTTTTAGGATTATTTAAATTTTCTTTCCTGAGAATGTGGAACACAGATGCTCTAAGTAAAATCCCCTGGTTCCCAGATCAGATTGCTTTGTGAAAATCTATCCGTATAAATAACTTGTGGTTTTGCTCTAAAAACGTACACCTCTTTAAACTGGAATGTTAGACTTCTGCTGTACTCCTCGTACATGCTTTTAGTCAGCCTCCTTTGTGGGGATGAGCCACGGTACTTCCCCATAACCTGTGATTTGCCTTCTGTGACCTCACCGAGAAAACTCTGGACCCGTCCTATAGGATTTCAGAAGGTGTTTGTGACAAAGCAGGGAAATTTCCAAGATTTGTCTCTGCATTTAAATTATAAATTTAAATTATAATCCTTAAAATAGGCTTTGCAGCACGAAGGACCAAGAAGCTGCAGAGCAGATAAAGCCTCTATTAGCAGTGGGTCGTTGCTTTTAAAGCGGTGGATTCCTGCTTTAAAGGGGCTTGTTCCAGGTTTGAAAGGACTGCTGTGGAGTGTGCTAGTGGGATGCTTTTCTTGTCTTGGGAAGCTTTGTGTTAAAATGTGAAAGCTTATCTGACTCGACTCAGATAGGGAAGTACTGCAGAAATAAAGTGAAATGTCTTAGAATTGGGATATCCTCTTTCTGGCTTTTTTCCTCACAATTTAGATTTCCATAATAAGTCCATTTTCTTACAGTATGTAAAAAAAAAAAATTGCATGGGAGAAGGAATCTACTTTTGACTCTTAAAACAGTGAGATTTAAACAAATCTCATTTCTGAACAAAAATCCACAGTCATCAAGGAAACCATCTTCTCATAAACCCTGGAGAAAAATAAGTAGATACTTTTGCTTCCAACCCACCAACACATCTAGTGTCTATTTAGACATGTTCAATTATTTTTAAAAATAAATTATAAAGTACCTGATTACTGATATGTGGATTTTCTTTTTAAGTGGATAGTCTTTTTCATGCAGTCTAACCATATGCCTTTTTGAAGATTAAGAAATTCTAACAAAATATACTAATGCTTTTTTTCTTTGCATATTGCCACCTACCTGGTGCTTTGGAAGGACTGCACTGCACATTGGCTAATTAAATTTCACAAAAAAAGGAGGATTAAGTTAATTAGCAAATTAACTTGAAATTACTGGAGTATATGGCAATTGCAATTTCTAAGATTTCATGTCTAAAATAGTCATGTGACTATTGTTAGGACTAGTTTTACCACCTTTTTGTAATCTAAAGAGAAACAGACATTGTAAGTTTAACCTCTAAAATGAGTGAGAAAAATTTTGTAATGTTTTAAGCCATTTATAACTGTTCATTGGCAGACCCCAAAAGGGGACCCCTCTGGAAATAAAGGGTAACAACAGTAGTATCTACTGTGATGAGGTCTTTTGTGGATTTTTGTTTTGTTTTTTGTTTATAAAAAAGCAAGTAGTAGATTATTTTGATAGATGGTTTAGGCATTTTTAATGACTTCCATGTTCTTCAATTAGATCTTGAGAAATACTTGCCCAGTAATAAATCAGTGCAGCCTATGAATTGTCTCTAGATGTTCCTGTTGCAATTCTAGAGTAGATGTTGCCAAGGCTGTTCCTGCAAGACCTGTGGGAGCTCTTTATGGTTAAATGTTTCAAGAAGTCTCTGTATGTGATGGGCAGGGGGGCATTTGGAGAAGAACCACACCAATTTCAGAACTATGAAACGCCATGATCAAGGCAAACTCATCAGCTTGTTCTACTGCCATGATGCTGTGTAACTCAGGTTTCACATGTCTGCATTGAGGTGAAAACTCCCCTCCAGCATTACTTGTCCTTGATGTGGCCTTTCTCTCATGTTGGGGGTTATCATGGGCATCAGTCTCTCCAAATCACAGCTTGTGACTCTCAGGTAACCTGGCTGGGACTGGTGCAGCTTGCTGGTCCCCTGAGTGGTGTGGCAGAGAGGGATGGCTGTAGCCATCCTGCAAAGGTGGGAATATACAAAAATCATTACTGCTGTATAGCTAGGTATGAATGTGACAAACTTCCATTTACTACTTCTTAACAGTCCCCGCATTTTCAAGGGGGTATCCTACATTTCATTAAATGTAGGGGTTTCTTGCAACCTCTTAAATCAATAGCTGTTATTAGTTTTCATGTAGCTTCATTTTTTAGCTATTTGCACTTCCCACTTTATAGATCTCTGTATTGACAGGTAAAGCAGTTCTTAGGCTTTTGGTCTGTGTTCAGACAGCATTCAGACAGTTGAATTAATTTTCCTGTAGATAGAAGTACAGCATGTTCAAGTTCTTAACTGGGGAGAGAAAGGTTAAGTTAATGTTACATATCTTCAAATAAATTAGCATTATGCTCAGAAGAGAACAGAGCGATTAATTTCCTGCCTCCATCTAAACTTGTTCTATATGGAAGATACAGGCTAAAGAAATTAATTTGGTTTAGATTAGTTCTCTTGAAACCGTGCACCACTCAAGTCTGTTTTAATCTTTACCCTGAAAAACTTGAGGTGCATCAATAAAACAAAATTAAGGCCTTACGCTATGAAAGAGAAATTAGGAACTGCTATTTAAAAGCTGTGGGTTTGGAATAGAAAATGTTGATATTTCTTT
The DNA here is from genome assembly GCF_001431845.1 of Calidris pugnax. Taxonomy (NCBI): domain Eukaryota; kingdom Metazoa; phylum Chordata; class Aves; order Charadriiformes; family Scolopacidae; genus Calidris; species Calidris pugnax. The sequence goes on from NW_015090810.1 coordinate 2,446,795, forward strand.
AAGGTGTCATTCTCAGAACTGCCAGTGATTTAGCCTTGTTTGTAAGGAAGGTGAAGGGATGCTGATTTTACTCAAGTGGAATTAGGGGTAAATACAGTTCCTACCTCCCTGAAATGTTCTAAGGTGCTCGGACAAAACTGGCTTTGATATACCAATGGTCTCTAAGCACATATACTAAAGACTGCATTAATATTAAATACACTGGTTTTGTCCAGTAGCTTTTGTGTCTAGAGTTGTGACATCCTTTGTTGTATTCAGCTGTAGATCTTAGATCTGGATTTGCTGAAATTTAAGGAAGATAATGATTCTGGAAGTAGCTGCAATGCAAGCTGTGAATCTTCCGCAAGCGCTTGGGTAGAGAAAGAACTGGATCAATGATGTTTATTTTTCTATAACATACTTCTAATGTAATAAGAGAGCAGAAATGGTGTTAGTTCATAAAGCAAGGAATTATGCTACTATGGAAAGCAGGCTTCAGGAATGGAAACTCTGCAAAAGGGTGGAGTTTTGGTGTAAGGCAAACTTTGTATATCCCATTTAGTACTGACAAATTATTAAAAAAATCCCTCTACATGTCTAGAGAACATCTGGACGGCTTTTTTCCTCCCAGTCAATTACTGAGGGGGTTGCTGGGCAGTAAATAATTAAACATTTCCTAACTGGATTCTTTTCTCTGTGGTGGGTTTTTCTTATTCATTGCATGTCTGATTTCTGCTCTGATGGACAGTTTCATCTGTTACTTGACTGTCACCTACTACAGATGAATGCATACTCTGGTATGCCTTATAATGATTTGTTTCATATTAGCTTATAAAAGAGAATGTATGCATCTCATTGAAACTCAAAAGTCAGGAGATATGTGTCTGAATGTTATCAGTCTGCTTTGATCTGCTTATCTTTAAAAATGGTAAGCAAAATATGTAAACTTACGGTCAACAATGCAAAGACTTTTAAAGGTGATATACATGAAATCCATCCAGTGTCAAGAAGAAAATGTGTACCATAATGCAAATGCTCTGCTATGGTGCTTTCAGAAATGTTTAGTAAAATGCTCATCTTGGGATCAGAACAAGCCACAATCAGATGTGGTCATCAGTGATGGAGAAATCCCACCAATCGTTATCATTATGGTTTTGTACTTGTACAAGCTTGATGAAGTTGAGGGCATTGTGAGCTGCCCGTTTCTGTTTGTTTGGGTTTTTATGTAGAACATCTGTATTTTAATAATGATAACATCTCCTTTCATTCTCTTTTTTTTCCTGTTTAAGACTAAGTAAGACACGTAAAAATTTAGGCTCCAAAGAGATGAAGTTACAACCTCTTAATTTAAAACCCCAGCAGAAGTTACTGTGGCTGAGCATCATGCTGTTGTAAGTGGTGGGATGTCCAAAGCCATGTCAATTCATATTTAGCAGTTTGAGATGAGTCTGGTATGTATGAAGTTATATATCAGGTTTCTTTTAACCTTTCAGACATTAAATATTTAGCTCTGGTCTTACTGTTAAAACACGAAGAGGAGTGTGTTGGTAAACTGTACTTGAAAAAAAAAAAAGGCAAACCTGTTTGTGGTTTTATTTCTCCCTGTGGCTGTTGACAAGGATTACACTTCAGCTTTAAGGGCCAGTTATAACTTCAGAATGTCTAAAATTAGTGTATCAAATTAACTTGTTGATGTGCTGAGGAGGAAAATATAAATGTTGGATGTGTTCCTTACTTCTTCTGTAATCCTAAATTTAGGTTCACTGGCCATTTAAGAGCCTGTTCAGCATCAAATGCCACTGGAGAGATTTGCTTAGGGCTTGACTTTGTGTGAAACACAGACAGCTGAGAGTGTGGAAAGCTTCTCGAAGGTTGGGCGCAGAAGGAGGCCTGGGGGATTGATCTCACCCATGCCTGAGGGCTGGGGTTTTCCTTAGCCCTTTCAGCAGTAGAGCTTATTCTGCAGGGTGTGGGGGCTGGAGGAGCTGTGCCAGGCAGGGGTAGGATGGTGAGGATGCTGGCAAGGCAGCAGCCAGCTGTTATGGCTTTTTTGCCTCTCGCTGCTTAGAGGAGCATGTGTGTGGCTCCCTGTAACTGCATCAGAAACGCATTGCGAGGCTTTCCTACTTTTTTTGTTCCTTTTGCCATCATGCTGAAATGCTTGATGTTGCAGTGAGGAAAAACTTTTTGTAGAAAATGTGGGTGTGTTTGCATGAAAGGTCTGGCATCATATGTAACAGTATCCTGAAAAACTTTGGTTAAAACCCCCATAAAGCAGTTCTGCCATATGTTGTTCACTTCAGTGTTTATTAATTCCCAATATATTAAAAATCCCAAAAGAGTGCGTGAGGAAATTAGATCCTCTTTGTGTCTTTGACAGAATAGTCATGTGCTACTGTAATACTCCCAGAGGTGGTGTACCCTGGGAATGGGGAGCCCCCAGGGATGTTCCCTAAAGCCCCCTGTCCAAAGGTGTGATGAGTAACAAGCACCTGTGGTTACCCTGAATCGCACACCGTGGGGGCACTCTGACTGGGTCTCCTGGATTTTCATTCCAAGGTTAGTGGTCTGCTCATTACTGTCACCGTGATCTCACTGTTTTACTTTGTGTATTTGTATACTTCAGGTGTTGTCCGTGGTTTTTTGTTCTCTATATTTACTGTGAGAGTGGTAGAGCACTGGAACAGGCTGACCAGAGAGGTGGTGGAGTCTCCTTCTCTGGAGACATTCAAAACGCACCTGATTCTATGTTCCAGGCTCCTCAGTCAACGTTCAGTCATTTAAATATCTTTACTAGGACTTTAGGAGAAGTCTTCCTAGCCTAACTGCTATGAGGTTGAATCTTTTTGTTTTAAAAACAGTAAAATACATATCATTTGGTACCAACTCAAGGACCTAGAGGACTGCCTGTGACCTGGCAGTACCTCTTTGACTTAGCTGCCTGTTACCTCAGGGTGCTGGGTACCATTTCCAGGTGGCCCCTGGGGATGCTTCTCTGGGAGGCAGGAAGTGTGAGGAATCCCAACACAGAAATACCCAAACAGTTCCTAATCTTTCTGTAGGGAAAACCAAAACAAAATGCCAAATAGAAAAGCACAGGCTACACAGAACAAGGATTTTTGTAATTGCATCTGTTTTATGAAGACAATTCTTACTCTAAAAAATACAAAACCCCAACAACACCCAAAGGCAAACACCCCCCAGAAACCCAAACACATGGATTTAGATCCTCCTTCTTCTGTGTTTTCCTCTTCTCTTTGTTGTAGGAAAGGAGTAGGATCCTTACAAGCCTAATTTAGCTTACAGGGAGTGTTAAGGCACTGACTGTAGTTCTTTTTCATCTTGCTTGAGTTGCTCTTAACCACGTGGCATGTAGGAAAATAACTTTGCTTCTAGGTGGAGCTTTACTGCTGTATCACTGCCGGGAGTCCTCTTCTTGTCAGTCTCCCAGTCACGCCAGGCATGCAGCTTGGCAGCTGTGATAGCCACTAGGCTCCCTCTGTCATCGGTGAACAGGGTCTGTCTGGAGGGCACTTCAGTGCATCTCAGTTATGTTCCTGCCCTGAACTGCTCGTTCCATTGACCATAAAGGGAACAGATTAGGGAGAGGAACTGCCTGGCTGAGAGTACATGTACTCTTCATTGTCCCTTTCTGGATTGTGTCTTCAGAATCCTGATAGTCATTCTTGGATGACAGCAGATTTTAGTGAAATCTGGTTCTTTGCCAAGCTCTGAAAATAGTTGTGTTGATTTCTTTTTTCCTAGTTTCTGTCAAGATCTAACATGTAATATTTATATGTAAATTTACTTATTGGAATAACTCTTGTGAAGTTATGCTGGAATGAAGTTTGGTAAGAGCAAGTAAGATTCAGGGATTCAGGCTAGGAGTTACCTCCATTGGCTCTTAGGCCCATCGTATGGGCAGAAGCAGATGGAGACAGTGTCTGCTCTGTGGTTGTGCCCAAGCACTTTGCTAGAACAGGTTCAGAAATTCGGGATGTTGGAGCACAAGTGCCTTTTTTCAGCAAATCCTCACCTCCCATAAAATGGTTTGGGGTGAGATTTGCTCCATTCTACCCTTATGGAGCGTTGGTCTTACACTCAAACGAGATGGTGCTTTTTGATAATTTATACCAGCCTGTTTCCTGGAGACCAGATGTGCAGGCACACCCATCCCAGGAGAGGGGGAAAGTTTTACTCCCAGCATGGTGTTTCTGACAAAACCTCCCTCAGAGCAAGCCAGCTGCTTCCCCCACTGCGGAGCCTGCCACGTTAACGTGCTGAGCTGCCAACGCTGAAGAGAAGAATTTCTTTTCTTCTTGTGTCTCTCCCATGTCTACTTCTACTTTTTCGTATTGCCTGATCTTCCTGAGCCTGATGACGCACAGTTTTCCGAGGCGCCTGTTGGCACCTGTTTGAGGGATGGGCCGGTGTCAGGAGGTCCGGCAGCCCAGGCACCACACGTGCAGGCTCTCACCCATCCCTCCCTTCAAGGCTCAGGTCAGCTGTACTTTGGCATTAAGCTCCCAGGTGTAAAGATCTTTTACATATTTCCCATGAATAACAAGGAAAAAGGGGAAGACAGCCACTTCATAGGCTGCAGTTGTATTTGCCTTCTCCCTGCTGAGAAAACACAGGGTCTATTTTCAGGCTGGCTGCACGTCCTGGGCGTTTCAGTGTGATACCTTATCAGAGGTGGCCGTGGCGCATGTCAGCATTCACCCCTTTCACACTGCCTTCTGGGTAGATAGGGAAATTGTGACTTTCACTTATCAATTCTGCCGTCATTACACGATACCGCAGCCAGCATTGCGGCGACCCCGCTGTGTCCTACTGACTGCACTGTCATCTCTCAGGGTTTTGTACCGCTGTTCTTTACGTGCTTGCACACACATGCTGCATTTCACTTTTCTCTCTTTTTTGCCTTGTTGATAGGATGTTAGAGGGTATTATAAGCCTTAGTATTTCTTATCTGGGAGAGTTTTCTCTAGGAAGAAAAACAGTAGCAGAGTTTGGATGGAGAGCCCAAATTCCTATCCACCCGCCCTTTCTTTTAATGGATTCCTTGGGGTTAAGTAACATCAAAATTATGCAGGAAAACTCATACTTACTTTTGTCAGCCTCTAATTTCTGAATAAAAGTAGCTGTTGTGGGCGGAGTATTTGCTCACAGTTGTGTTTTTGCCATTTTGGAGCACCATAGCTAATTCGGGCTTTGAGTATTTTGATGTTAGAAGGAAGTGCCTGGCTTCTTCCCCCTGATTCCAAGTCTCCTCAGCCCCTGCCTCTTGACTCATGCAGCAGGTAGCTCGCTTGTGGCTTTCAGGGGTTTTAATTGGACTGAACAAAATGCACGGAGGGAAACAAGGCAATGTTCATGTTCTTTCATTGATTCATCAAATGTCCTGCGAGCGACTGGTTCAATTCTTCCTTTTTTGAGGTAATTAAAATTATGTTTCTCAGCCTCACTCACTGCCTTGACAATCTTGGTGAAATACAAGGAGGACAGGTATTTCTCTTTCATTTTGATTCCAGTGATTTCTGTTAAGAACTTGTTAGTGAATAGTTTTCTCACTATCCCATGCTCTCTTGAATTAAGTAACCACCTAGTGCTTCGGGTGCTCTGAACTGCACAGGTAGGAGGGTCGTGGTGTGCTGCTTATGTTTGCGGAGAATGAATGAACACCTTTGAGCACCTGAAAAACAAACATTGGTTATTTTAGACACTTAATTCTCTGCTTCCAGCTCTAGCAACTTCTAGCTTGGACTTTTTTTAATTATTTTTTTTACTGCCACTTTTCTTTAAGTATACTTTCTCTCTGCTTCACTCATGAAAACTATTATAGCGTTCCTTTTAGGAGACGAATTGCATGCACGGTATGACTAGCGTGCCTGGTGACTACTGTGCAGGGGTTCTAGAGGCAGAATCTATGTGAGCATTCCTTGGTGAGATAAAAGCATAAAAACTTTGCTTTCTAAAAAGAAAGTAAATGAAAATGCTTCCTAATTCCTAGCAACCAAGTAGAAAGAATAATAACCTACCCTCTGCTTGCAGCAGGTTTGTAGTTTTGTATAAATAGATGGGTAACAATTTAGGTGGAAGTAAGACCAAACATCCTTAGGAGGCAGCTGTTCATAGGGAAGGTGTGTGTACATTGTCTTGCTATTGTGCTTTAATGAAATACAGACTTGCAAGCGCATATGGCCAACAGGTATAGTGCAAGAAGGTGCAGAGCTAATTTATGTTATCTTGCATGATCAAAAGAAACTATGAAGGTGATGATTGCTTTATTTTGTAGAGGATGATTTTCCAAAAATATTTAGGCTATTCCCAATGGATAACTTCTGAAAGATTTTTATCTTTACAGAGAGTGGGCAAGCATGGAGTGAATCACAAATAGAGCTATAGAAAAGAATTGCCTTGCTGGATCAGATCAAAGGTCCATCTAGTTCAGTTCCCCGACCCTCTCACTTCTTTCTTCAACAGCTGCTGATAGTGGCTGATTTGAAGAATATAAGAAGAGTGCTAGAATTCTACCAGATTGCTTTTCAGCCTCTGGCAGTTTTGTGCTTCAAGGACTTTAAGGTGGTGTCTTTACAGTTGGTCACCCTCTGTGGATTCTCCTTCCAGGAACATGCCTAGCTGCTCTTCAGACACCCGTCAAACTCTTAGCATATAGAAAATACCACAGGTATGAGTTCCAACAGTTCAAATGCACTCTGGGTGAGGGATTGGCTCTTTTTGGTTATTTGGGTTGAAACTTTAACTTGGTACCCTGTAGCTATATTGGAAAAGGAATTCCCAATTTGCCTTCAGCCTTCTGTTGAAGGTTCAGTAGCTATTTCTCTCTGTTCCCCTCCTGTCCTCTCCCCAGATCATCTATTTAGAGGGTAGAAATGCCTGTAAAGGTTGAGAACTTCCTGAAAAGGATATAGGAATGACTTAAGTGGCCATTCCTCCACTGTCTTCACTGCATGATGCTTCCTTAAAACACTCCAACAATTATTTGCCATTAATCAACCTGTCACAGTTCTCTCTACTTTTTCCAGTTCTACTATGGCATTTGAGACTGAGGGCCTCAAATGCATCTGCTATTGAAAGTGTGGTTGCACAATTTTTTTAAATAGTATTGTAATGATGCTTTCTGCTTTGTTTTGTATTCCTTTTAAAATAATTGTCATGGTCTTTTAGCTCTGGAGCAGTTAAAAAGCAGAGTAGCTACAGAGCTGGTATTAACTGAGTACCTTTCAAGTGATAAAATTCAACACAACGCCACAACTATATGGGAAACTTGGGTGATTTTTAAAGAAATCTGTAACAGTTCTCAGCACTGAACTTCATCTGTCATTTTTATCATTCAGTCAGTGTTGGATGCTCCTGTGGCATTCTTTATGATCATAGTGATCAGCACAGGCCTATGCAGTTCTTCAGTTAGCTAGACTCTGACCTAAAATTTTGGAAGTATCAATATATAATATTGGATATAATTTTAGCTCTGGAATTTCTGAGGTATTAACGAAGGTCCAAGTTTGCCCTAGTACATCCATTCTGATGTGAAAACAAAGGTGTAACTTGATTCAGGTTCAGGTGTATTGAAGGAGCCAGAACTAACCCTTATGTTCATTGTGCCAGGGTGGCCTTGTCTTAACTTGAATGTGATTAATCACCACACATCTGTTTTCTATTCTAATAAAAATGTAACTAATACCTCTTTCTGCTTGTTCATCATTGCTGGTTTTTCATTAATCCATAACAGACTCAAGAAAAAAGTTTGATATATTTGGCTGAAATTTGAGATCATGTTTCTCCCTCTCAGTAAAATGACTTGAACACGACCAGTAAATTTTAATTAATGTTATTTAGGAAGCATAATGACTATAACTTGACAGAAAACAAGTCGTTGCTATATGAGCTCATTACCATATCAGAAATAACAGCACTTCTCTCTTACTATGCTTTTCCCTCCTGCAATATTTTTCAGGTAGATGCTAAACTTCTGGGGATTAAGAAAAAGCAACCTGCGTTGCTTGTGCAAGCTGGGAGTATGTTTTCCAGACAGTAAAAACAAAGTTTCTAGCCTGAAGCAGTTACATTAATTTCTCTTGAAGCACTGGGTGTTTTCCTTGTCTAAAAACCAGTCTCTCGATTTGTCAAATACCTGTATTTTTAAGATTAATTTTTTTTTTCTTTGGCTGTAAATTTTGAAATTGGACCATAATTACCCTTAGGTCTCACATGAGGAAGGAGGTAAATTGTTTTTTGTTGCTGAAGGTGAGGTTTGCACAAATGAAAGAAAACTCAATAAAATACTGATCTGGAAAGGTGAAATCTGACCATCCATCCACAGAAGAAAGCGGGGGAAAAAGCTGATCCTTTCTGCTTTGTGGTTTCTTAGAGCTACACACTTCAGTCGTTGGTATTTGTTCACCAGCTGGCAATGTGCTGATGACTTCAGTTTTATTACTTAGTTGCTCAGTAATTGTGAATTTCCATTTGAAATTGGTTGAAAAATGCTAAGTCTGTTTTCATGGGTAAATCTTTCCCACAATGGTGCAAAAAAGTACGAGGGTGGTGAGGGCAATTACCGGTAAGCAGAGAGAGCAGCTCATAGACCCTTTATGCAGAAGAGATCAGTTTATCATGGAAATTCTCAAAAAGTCTTTGCAAAGCTGCTACGTATGTCAGAAATACAAAGCTACTAAGGGAGGTACAAGCTTTGCTTTCCACAAGAATAAATCCTCTGCCGCTTTAGTTTTTATGCACAAGAGTGTTTATGGATGTTAATTTGAAAACTCGTGTGTGTTTTCAAAACTGTGTGCTATAAAGAATGTGCTCTGGGAAATCAGCGATATTTTGCGCTGTTCTATATTAAAGTTAGTTTACTACATCACATCTAGTAAAAAACACTTTAGAGCAGTATTTCTTTTCAGATGGTCTCTATGCAGGGATTTAAGGCTGGAAAGGGCATCCTGCGAGAGTAGCCCTCTGCTAGCCTGCATTACGTAATCTCTATAAAGTTCCTACCCAATACACACGAACATAGAAATAGTCACTCTCTTTGCTTTTAGTTGCATTTACGTATTGCTAAGTTCGCCCTGCAGATCCTGGATAAAATTGAATTTCTGCTTGCCATGCAGCCTGAGATTTAATTACTGCTGACCTCACTTGGCATCCCAAGTTTGGGAACAGCTGCGTGTGCTGAATCAGATCTTCAGCCTGTGCAAACTAATTCTTCTGTAAGTCAGCTGAGAAGCTGGTACAGCCTCTGTGTCATTTCTATCACGTATAGGTGCAAACCGCTTATGCTGAGCTGCTTATTGCTCTATAGATCCTGGGTTCAAAGCAGCAAGGAGCTTCCAAGGTGGAATCTCAGGGTGGAACGAAATCAGTATAAACATGCTAACGTAGAGATCAACAGTCAAAGACTAATTAAGGTTTCATGCTCAAATTTTGGATTGGACATTTCAGTCCAGCAGTAGTTCTCCTTAAGAGATTCTGCAAAGCTTGTTTTATGCTGGATGTTCTCATTGCATTGATTTTAAACAGCAGAGCATTGTACGTGGCACGTGTGCATTGAATATCGACAACTTAGAATCATGTAGACAAACTTCTAGAGTGGCAGGAAGGAAGAGGTTACAACTTGGTAGCTGAATCTTGAGTTTCTGAATCTGGACAATGTATCTTAAGCAAACTGTGGTAGGGATTGCTGCTGGATGTTGCTGTGTTGCATACCCTGCGGGTTTCCAAAGGAGCAGCTGTGAAGGCAGATAAATTTGGTGAAGACTTTCCCTGGTATTACAGTAGGGTATTTGGCACCGACAGTGACATATGAGGATACAGAAATACTCTCGAGGCTACTAAGCAAACTCAAGGCAAAAAAAACCCCAACCCTTCCCTCCCTGACTCTTGTCCCCCCCGTCCCCCCGTCCCCCCCCAACTAATCCCTAAGGGAATGCCTGCCTCTGAGGATGAGGAATATGTAAGTGGGTGTATATAGATGTTAGAGTGGTCTTGGTCACCATCATATCAAAAAGGAATGTGGATTTCCTCATTATGTTAAGAAAAAATGATGGTGTCACTGGGGGGAGATGTGACAGGTCTAGATAAGAAGCCCTGAGTGCCGCTGTAAGCAGATACCTGGGTTGAAATGAAGCCGGGTTAATTCAATACAGGCTCACTCCTAGAGGACAGGTCAGTTGAGCAGAGGTAAAATACTGCTGTAACAGACGGACAACTGCTTGGGAAAGAGATTGAAATAGAGTAAGGTAATTAGGGCAGGAGACAAACATATTGCATGACACTACATACATGACTAGGGGTGGAATCAGCAGTTACTTTCCTGGAGGTCTTTGGCTGTAACACCAAAAGGAAAGAGTATAAAAGTGGAAACAAAGCAATATTTCTATTATGATTTATTTTACATGCTTACATGCAAGGTACTTTCCAGATACTTGAAAAGGATAATCCTTGCTTCAAAGCACTCATTTTTTGACTACGGAAACATAGACAGAGGTTAGGGGAAGGGGAACTAAATAAGGAAAGTGTATGTAATTTGAATGCCTAATTACACATCCAGAAAATATTTGAAACAGTCAAGGTCAAGAGTTAAACCCTCAAAAGTTAGGAAATGCTGGAATTATGGCAGACTTCAAAGCTTTTATTATGGTATATTTCAAAGCTTTTGTATATGTATCTCTCTTCTTGGCCAGGCAGACTATAGAGGAAAGGCAGGCTCAATGGGGATACCTGCTTATGGAGTTCTGCTCCTGCTATTTCAGGCCCCTGCGCGCATTCGATGCTGTGTGAGAAGGACTTGTGACGCACATACCATGGGTGATGGCACACTTCTTGCCGTCCTGCAAGCAGTGGGCAGTAGCAAAGTACTGGAAATTGCAATTGCAACCTAGGGGTGATGGTAGGCAGTGCAATTCCCAGATGTGGTGTTATATATCCCTCAGTTAAATACGGCATAGAACTGTTAGAGGAGTTTTGTGTTCAGCTTGCCAAGCTTTGTGAAAAGGTCTCTGACAAATTGTGCAATGTGGCACCCAAGGCTGGGTGCAGTGCTTTGGGGGAGTCTTAGGTGAATCTGTGTCGTGGACTTCTGGGCACTGCCCTGGTGAATGGTACAGGAAGGTTGATGTCCTCTGCAGGAACTCATACTTCGCCAGTGGTTTTCTTGGTTATTTGCTCACATCAGAAGTATGTTGACATTGACAAATTGAGATTTAACTTCAAGTGCCGGAGGGAATTTGCTTTAGAAACCACAAGTTTTTTGTATTGGTAGCTAGATTTTTCTAGGTAATGGTAGAGGAGAAAAAGGACAAAGCAACGTTTCTCTGTTCTGCAGAATGATTTATTTTTGCCCTTCTTATCTTTCCTTGACTCCCTCTTTACCTCCCAGGAGGGAGAGAAGAGGGGAGAGACAGCAGACCAGGTGGCTAAAGATTGGCTAAAAAAAAATAAACAGTGAAGAGTAGGGTCTTACAATAACAAGTGTAAGGCAATGTTAACAAAAGGCAAAGCTACAAGACTGACTTGGAGCTAATCTGATTTTCTCCTGGGCCAGAAATGGCACTCAGAGATTGCTTAGGATGACTGATAAACCAGCTGCTTCTTCAATCAGCATGTAGGTCTTGGGAGAAAATTCTCATAAACAATTAAACAAATGTAATTTTAACTTTTTTACATTTCCGTTACTGAAACGGAGTTGGTTGGTGCAGTGCACCATTGAACTCTTTCCCCCACTCTCATTTTTAGGACAGTAGTTACTCGGTGGGATAATGTATATCTTTTGGTAGAAAGGTTATACAAGGAAAGCTTTAGCAATAGCCTATGCGTTTGAGCTGTTTTTCTGAGTCTACTTTCAAGATCACGTTCAGCTGTTTGAATATCTTTCCAAATTGGTGATTGCCAAGGACTCCTTCTGGAGATACACCATGCATGACTGCCAGTACCTCTTGCAGGCAATTTAGTGCAGGAGAGCTGCCACGTTAGATCCCAAGTTCCTCAGTTGCCAAACATTGCATTTTGGACCTTAGTGTTCAGAACTGCAGCTCTTTGTGGCCATTTTATCTGCTGTGTGTTATCTCAGAAGTTCATTTCATTCAGGTTAACATCACTTACTACTTCTCCATTCCCCACCGCTTCCCTACTGTTCTAACCACAGTCTAGAGAGGTGTACAAGTCTCTTTTCTCTGTACTGATACACAAGAATGGTAGTCAAAATATTCTACAGTTTAATATATAGAAAAGAATATTCTCTGTTGTATAGAAAATTATTCAGGAGATATGGTATATGTAAAATATTATCTGCTTGTTTTTTCATGCCCTTGTCTTGAGATGGTTAAAACATTGGGACGGTTAGAGGCCTTACTGTCGTTTGAAATAAAATGAGTGCAATCATATGTGTGATCCAAAAGTTAAATGTAAATAGATGCTATTGCTAAGGAATTCACAATCTAAATTTGACCTACTTGTATTTTTTCTTTTTTTTCATATGATAAATGTAAGTATTCAGGTATCTGAAGCTCACTAATTGTTTAGGTATCTGATTCTTCAGAAACCTGAAACCTTCTTCAGCTTTTCCCCCCTTTTTAGGAGAAAGTACACAGCAGTGTGTACATCCATTCTCTTTTTAGTTATACTTTGATTTAGTTACCTTTTGGGGTCTTTCAAAGAACTGGTTTCTGTAGAAGTCTTGAAGGAGAGGCTGGGAGAATGCATTATGAGGCCCATTTACTTCTCCAAAGCTTAATTTTCAACTATCACTTTAATTTTCAACTTGTTATAGCTGTCCTGCCATTCCTGCCACTCCTCGCTTCTGCTTGTAGGTTGTGTTTCTGTGGAAAACGATCTGGAAGAGCAAACATCCCCTTTAGGGGCTTGGGTGAGTAAGGGTTTTGAAGAGCTGGGCTGGAGCTTTGAAACATTTCTGTGACCAGACTGGCAACCTGTCTGAGGTTGCCGGGTGGTATTTTGAGTGTGTGGCATGTCGTGTGTGAGCTGCTGTGTGCTGAGCTGCCACTTACTCATCTTTGGAGGAGCACATACCTCAGAAGAACAGTGTGTTGCATCACGTTGTTAAGTGTCTCCTTGGACCACCTTGGCAGCGTGGGGACATGTACAGTCAGTCTGGCTGACACACAAGTTTCCGCTGTTGCCTCCGAGTAGCTTTCTTTCTCTGCCCATGTTATTTCTGTCTTAACAACTTAAAGAATAACAAATAAAAACCAAACCCCATAGGACAGGGGATCCCTGAGCTCTATTTATAAAAGCTGCTTACTCAACTTGACATTACACTGAAGCAACTGCATGGTGAAACTGTTATACTATATGCACTTTAATTACGGTATTATGATTTAAGCCCCTTTGGCTTTAGGATACAGTGGCTTTGTGGATCATGTTTTGGGAATCGGATAGAAAATAAAAAGTCATCCACCTACAGGAAGGGTTGTGACATTTAAAAAAAAAAAATCACCTGTTCACACGGGTCTGTGCACACACACAGCGTACGCAGTGGTATGCCAAGTATTGTACTCCTACTTAGAAGGGTGCAACAATGAAATAAGTCAGGGAGCAAGTCCATCAATTAAATCTCAGTATTTGAAGAAGGAATGGTCCTCGTTTCCTTTTTCTTTGTTGTTCTCTGGAAGCTGGGGGCAGTCGAGTGTTTCTCTTGAGCTGAGCAACCAAAGCCAAGTTCAGCTCCTTGGAGACTCTTCTAGAAGAAACAGTAAGGCAGTGACATTACTGTTTGTTTTCATGTTTGTTTTGTTTTTTGAAGTGAATTCCTATAAATTTCAAAAGCCTTTTTTACTGTAAGAGAACCAGATAGCTAAAAGTAAGGAGTCAGTAACTACTATAAACTGTATTAAAATTTACATCAGTACGTTTTAACTCTTATCTTGTACATCATCTTTTGTAAAATTTGTTGATTTGTTTGTATCATGATTTTTGACAAACCTTATGGTAGCTCATTAGACCCTTATGCCAGGTGAAGATTTGTCTCATTTTTCTGAAATAGTTCATTCTTTTTTTAAATTGACTAGGGAACTTGCTGCTGCTTCAGAGTCGATGAGCTTCTGAATTTGGAGAGGCTATATATTGATGTGTCACAGCACTGCAACAGCTCTGTAAAAATTCAACTGGTAAATTTTCTAAAGCATTGTGGATTTTTTTTTGTCAATGCCACACAACAGGCATCCTGATTACCTGCTAATTATATTACTGAAGTTCAAGAGAGTCCTATTGCAGCTTAATTGCTTCCTCCCTTATTTGCTTTTCAGAACACTAGTGAAATACATCCTGGATTGGAATGAGCAGAAAAAACCAGCCAAATTAGTATGACATTTTCTCCTTTGAACCCTTTTTGCTTTCCTAGGTTTTGATAACGACTGTAGGTAATCAGATTTGGTTCCTCGCTGAAGCGTTTAGCTGGGTACTAGTGGGCTGAGCTGCCTGTCAAAGGAAATCAAATCTCTTCTTTCGTCTAAGTAGAAACAGGTTAAGATGGAGGAAGTGCAATTACAGTTAAAGTTGTATGCAGCATTGATGTTGTCTTACGTCTTCTTTTATAATAGGTTTGTTCTTTGTGACCGCTTACAGGCTTGTATGTGGAAGGGCTGCCATGAGGGTTAACAGGTTATACAGGTGGTCTGCGTACAAAAGGGAGTTGTTTTCTTCCTTGCTATTAGCAGTCACTGAAACCTGCCAGGTACCACTGCTCTCAAAGCTTGAGAGGATACAGAAACAATTAGAGAGCTTGTACTTAGCAATTTTATCTAAAGGAATCAGGTAATAAGTAGAACACACAATTTTAAAACCCAGTAACAATATCTTTCCTCATCTTCTTGAGCTGAAGTCAGGACAGCCCTTTGGTGTTCCAGTGCCCCATTTTCAGGAGCAGAGCCCTGCCTAAACTCCAGTTTTGAATGTCAGGTCTTCCTTCAGGGCAAAGAGACCTTCAGGTATTGCCACTGATGCTTGAAAACAGACTGTGTAGTGGCTGAGACTGTGTGTAGGCTATTGGAAATGGTGGGGACAGGCTGCCCCTTAAATCTCGGCCCATCCTGCGGTTTGGGCACTCTGTGCTCATGGGACGTGCAAGCTGAAATCTGCCTGTGGTGGTGTGTGGGGTTAGTAGGTCTGGAAGGCTTTTTCCAGGTACAGAGCAGGGATGATTCATCGCTTCTGATGTGCAGTGGGGTAGTGACAGGGAAAGGACCTGCTCCTGGTGGGCTGGCAAGGGCTTGCCTACCAGCACCTTCTGACTGATCCCAGGAGGGATACATGGGCAGCCCTCAACAACTGGGGGTTTGTATGTGATTTTTCTTTTTAAAGACAATATTTTGGTCTGTGTCCTTTGGTTGTTAATTTCCCTATTGAAATTTTGAAAATATTTCTTTTCTGTATAGTGTAAGCATTGCACTTAATTACATTACTTATTCCATAATATAAATTTTTAAATTACATTACTTATTCCATAGTATATATTTTCTTTTTTGTCATTGCATTGGTAACTAAGTAGAAAGTGTAGCCTCCTGGTGTGTGCATGTGCGTATACATATATTTAACATAATGGTATGTGAAATACAGTTTGTGTCTCCTCTCTTGAGATTCTAGTCTTTTCAAAGGAAGGGGAACATCTAAATCCCAAGTTATTACTGTCTTTAGATGTGCTGTATCACTTGCTTTAAGAAGTAGCTCCCTTGTCACACTGCAGCTATGACCTCATGCCCAACCAGGGGTTGAGGGGGCAAAGCAGTCTTCTGGAGTAGAGGAGGAAGAGAAAAAAATAGTAGTATGAAGCATTAATAGTAACCTGCAAGCCAGTTATCAGGTACATAATGCTTATGAGATATATGTTAAAAAAAAGAGCACAGCAATAGCTGTCCCAGGTCTGTCTTTGCTGAATGAAGGCTAACAGATCTTTTCAGTGTTGCTGGTTAGGTTCAGGTTTGGTTAGGTTCAGGTTTCTCTTCTCCTACACTAGAGAAAAGTATACGTCAAAGAAATGCTAGTTTGACTTTTCTTGCTTGTCTCATCTGAGTGCTGCAACTTAATAAATGTTTGTTTTGATGCTGGCATGGATTGGGAAGCTTCAAATGCCTCATGAAATGAAAGTTACTCATGGTAAAAGAGCCTGAAATTGATTCTTTCTGCATTTTTTTGCCTCTTGAAGGCTGCCTTCTGGTAGGCTGGCACAGCCTGGCCTTGGGGCTAGTGGTGGAATTCAGGTTTTCAGAAGCTTTGTGTACCTTTATGTATTCTTTTAAAATAAAAAAATTAAATCAGTATCTCCCTTGGCAAATAGATGGTGGTTTGTATAAGAAAGCAACCGTGATGGTAGTATCTAGCCTCTTCCCCCCAAAAAAAATGCAGCCAGAAGCTATTCTTAATTTGCAAGATTTTCACATTTAACATTTTCTCTTTGTCATTAAGAGTTGGAACATATTTTGGTGTGTGGCTGGAGCAGGGCTTCTAGTTTAATTTATCTCCAAAAGGAGAATATATTAGCATGCAGCAAAACTGCTCTGTAAACCAAAATAAAGGAATGGTTAGAGGGAATGAGCAAGGGTTTTTTATTTTTTTTTTAAAAAACAGCTGCAGCTGCTATCAAAGGCTAATTTAGCTGTCAAGAGAGGTTCCAGAAATTCATCTGATGGAAATGCTCTGCTGTAGCCTTCCATCCAGCCTGTCGTGTCTAGCAGCACCACTTATGCAACAAATTAAAAATAAATGCACTTCAACAAAGTGATGTCTTTCCTTCTAGGGGTATGGTAGTGATTTGCCAGCAGCCAGAAGAACTTACATTGCTGTCTTAGAGGTGGTACCGTTGTTCAGTGAAATAGAGAAGTGCTGCTCATTTACATTTCTGGCTACAGCTGTTCTCGGGCTCCAGGCCAAAGGGAGATCCTGTACCTTCCAGTGCCAGGCTGGTTATTTCTAGTGATTTGTGGCAGTGGGTTGTGTTTGCTGGGTAGGCAACATGACTGGAAGTGCAAGTACACAAACTGGAGTGTTATTTCAGAAGTGGGGTTTCCGGCATGCCTACTACTGTCCCGTGTAAGAGCAAGCTGGGTGGACATCAGCACCCACCCTCTACCAGCAGGTTGGCATCAGCCAGCAGGCGCTGGGGAATGGGACAGACCTGAGAGCAGTTGTGTTCTGCTTGGCTACCGAGTCGGAATGCCTGTTTATGATAGCAGTAAGAAGTCCAATACTTCTACTTTTCATTTCAAGTAGCAATTGAGAAGAGTATTCTGAACTAGTTTATTTTCATAATATCATGGCAATATATTCTTCATAAGTTTGTCTGCAATGAATTTGATTAGTTTGTCCCCTGGTTAATTTTTGACTGTAGTATAGAAGATGCTTGGAAGCAGTGTTAACTCCTCTGTTTGCGTGTTCTGTTTTGTTTTTTTTCCCTTATGTTTTTGTTAAATCGATATGTATCTAACAGAGCAGATCTCTACCTATGTGTATTTATCTTCCATATATTTTTCTGTATTAACATGGGTTTCCATGGAGGAAAAATCTCTAAGAATAGCACACAATTTATTGTATATGCTTCTGTTTTCACATCAGCTTCATTATTACCGGATTAAAGAATTGGAACAAGATGTGAGATACTGATTTTCAGTGTTATGCCGGAAGATAGAAGTTAATGTTGGTTAATTATAGTGAACATGCCCAGAATTTCTATGTTCCAAGTGAACTAGTTGTCATCATTTCACTGTGTAAGTAATTAGATTGCAAGTGGTCTATGTATGACTTTAATCCAGCAGGGTGCTGGTGCATATAGAATCATAGAATTGTCTAGGTTGGAAGGGACCTTTAAAATCATCTAGTCCAACCATCAACCTAACTCTGACAAAAACAAAACCACACATCACTAAACCATGCTTCTAACCACTATGTCAACCTGTCTTTTGAACACCTCCGGGGATGGTGCCTCAACCACTTCCCTGGGCAGCCCATTCCAATGCTTTCAGTATAAAATTTTTTCCTAATATCCGATCGGAACCTCCCTGGGTGCAACTTGAGGCCTTTTCCTCTAGTCCTGTCGCCTGTGACTTAGGAGAAGAGACCGACCCCCACCTCTCTACAACCTCCTTTCAGGTAGTTGTAGAGAGCGATAAGGTCTCCTCTCAGCCTCCTTTTCTCCAGGCTGAACAACCCCAGCTCCCTCAGCTGCTCTTCATAAGACTTACTCTCCACAACTGTCACCAGCTTCGTTGCGCTTCTCTGGACCCAGAGTTATTTATATAACTTTAAGCATATGATCTGACTTCAGTAGTTCTGTTTGGTGCACTCTCATGCTGCAGTCACTGTTCTCTGGTCCAGGGTCTCAGAGGAGTTAACATACCAGCAAACTGCAAGGATTTTGAACCTCCCAGGAGAGAAGTATTGCTTTGTGTAGCATTCCTCAGTGCCTAAACCCGAATGGTGTGTACCATACTTCTTAATAATGAAGAATACAGTCTTCATAGTTCCTAATTTGTTATATTTATAAAATATATGCATTAAAATATTTACTGTACTACCCTTCATATAGCACTCAATCCTTTAACATGCTGTGGCTTTTGTCTTCAGAAAACTTGAGAGCATAAAGGATTTGTACTTGACTCCCCAGAACTCTACATAGTGTGCAACAATACAGAGATTTGGGGCTTTATTACTTTAAGCACTCCTGTAATTTCAAACAAATGTGTATAATGTATGGTGAGAGTACATCCTAGGAGAAAACCATATACAAGATATTTCCCAACTACTGTGTCTTTTATTCTGAATAATTGCACTATTGCATCTCTTCCAGTGTCTTAATTTTTAGGCTGTGCAGTTAGCACTATGTATAAATGTGCAACTGTAAATTGTATTAAAATGAGGTAGAAGTTGTGAATAAAAGGACTTCACCCCTAAATTCTGGACCTGCTTCATTCTCGCATACTCAAATTTATTACTTTTTTTAGGGTGGTGGTCTTTTTGGTTGGTTTTTTGGTGACTGTAAATCTAGAGTGAATTCAGACTTGGTAAATTTGTTACGTTTTAGGGATATGCACTCATATGATGCCTGGGCAGAATGTCATGGCCTTTGAATTTCTCATCTTAATAAGTTTAATTGTAGCTTTAAAATATTATTTTTATGCATTGCATTGACAGTGCTGATATGATGTCAAAGTCCAGCAATCTTGAAGTTTAGGGAAAGCTGGAGGCTGAAATGTGATGCAGAAAAAGGCAAACAGAAAGCCCTTGGCCAACCTACGATTGCTGCATCCAAGGTGACTAAAGGATACAAGTTCCATAACAGTCTTTCCTAGGTCATGGCTGAACAAATTGTCTATGTAGCTTGTGACCATGCCAAAATTCAGGCGGAGTGGAAAAAAAAATTAAGTTTGTGACTAACTTCTGAATTTACTTTGTGTTCTCCTTACATTAATGCCTTTGGTTACTCTCCATAACTGCCAACTGAATTGTGAAAATCTCATTGGGAACATACCATATTCACCAGATAGTTGCAGATCTTTTCTTGATGCTGAAATGCAGACATTTGGTTTGTAAGCAGGCAAGATTAGCTGGTAAGGGGGAATCCAGGAAAGCCACCTGTTAGCCCTTTTCATGACTGTTGTAAAGTAAAAATACCAGATGTTTTTCTTTGGCTAATGTATTTTTTTCAAGGAGATCAGAAGCCATTGGATCAAGTCTATGCTGAGGTTTTATTTGTCACTTCATATCTGGTCCTGCATATGTCTCTAATGTGTTCATATTCTCCTTGGCCCTCTATATAGTTTTATTCTTACCCATACCACTCTGAGATGAAGATAGCAATTTTTCTCTGAAAATAAGGGGGGTTATTTTTCCAAACCACTTTAGCATGGAGGTTTTAACTGTGCGTTGTGTAATAAGTCAAGAGTGTTAGCAAAACCAAAGCAACCCAAAAACTTTTCTTCTGTGATACTGTGTAACTATGAATATGTGTGCAGATTTAATCAGACAGATGAATTACTAATACGAGTTAAGAATAGCGTTCTCACTTCGTTTTTCTTGTTGCTGTCTAGGCATATAGTGTAGACTGTCACAAACAACTGGGAAAGAAGAAACCTCTGGGCCTCTGCCCTTCCAGTATAGGCTAGTTTTAACACTTCCCTTTTTAAGTTTCCAGTCCTGTAAATATCCAGTGGCACAGATCCTACCCCTTTCCTTGTGATAGCAATCCATGTCATAAAACACTTAGTTCTTAATTTCTTCCTGGTATTTTTCTATGTTCTTTCATTACTTTTACTGAATTATTTTAGTTCATTTAATAGCTTGTATTTTATTAAAACTTTGTTTTCATCATCTTCAGAAACATGGAAACTTTGTATGCCTTTGATATTATTTGGCAATTATTTACCTTTATTTTTCTTGTTAATTCAGTGCTATTTCTGTAAACACTTTAGTCTTGAATTCATTAACTCATTTACTGATTCATGAGGTCATGACTGGAGATGGAAAGAAGTTTCATTCATAGTGCTATTTATTTCCACCCCCCCCTACACAGGATAGTTGCAGTCCTTCAACTGCCTGTTTTATTTTTTCAAATCCATTAGATGTTTTAAGTAAAACATGTTTTTTCACTGACTAAATATAAACCTGCATCACCCATCTGAATACAACTTACTGCAACTTGGCTGTGGGAGTGGGGGCTCTGTCAACTTTTTAATTCAATAGTTTTGTTCCACTTGTTTCAGGATTTCATATTGTAGTTATGCTAATGCTGCTAATCTAACAAATACGATTTCACCATACCTTAGCAAGGCTTCCTAGTTTTTCTAAACTTTTTTTCTAAACTTTTTTCTAAGCTTTCATTTACCATTAATAAATAATTCATGATTTAAAGAACAGAGCTAAACAAGCTGGCTATTGTAATACGTTCACATAATGCACTGATTTGTGTAGTGGCTCAAGTGCCTTGTTTCCTGTTGCAGAGACTGTCTGTCACAGCTGACATCAGAAGGATTTACATTTCTGATGCCTATGGTTTGGCGGTTTGTTGGTTTTTTGTTTGTTTTTTTTTTTTTTAAATAAAAATTTCCCTCTTGCTTTTAGTGTTGAAGACACCTGTTTCAGTTTGCCATTGGTCACCTAATTTGAGATGTGCATGTGATTCACAGGGGGTAGATGCTTGCTTGCTGCGCGTGTGTGATCTGGCGTAGTTATGCTCACTTTGAGTTGCTGCTTTGGTTTGCTTGGTGTTCATGAGATGTTCCCTAAGACTGTGGCTTCTGTGCTGTCTTTCAGAAATAGCAGTCCTCCTTGCTCATTAACATTTAAAATAAATGATGCTAAAATTCTGTGCATAACAAAACTATGCTTAGGATATATTCTGCGTACTTAAATTGTTACTGAGTGAGCATTTGGCAATTGCGAATCTGATTTTGTAGCAAATTATAAAAGTTGTTTATGCTATCGTATATCCAGTTGCATGTCTGGAAAACTGTAATTATATGTACATATTAAGAGTTACACATCTCACAATGGACCTATTTAGGAGAAACAAGGAGACTTCTGCAAATTCTTGGACAAAAGTTTTTTTGTACCTTCTACTTTTGAACACAAAAGAAGGAAGAAAATAGGAAGTGCTTTGTGGGAACATCCTACTTCTTACGAAAATTATAATGAAGGTTTTCCTTCTTTATCTGTGGAAAGATCTGGATTTGTTGAGGCCCAGGTCTTCAGAAAGCATCCATTAGGATGGGTCCTTTGAAGCCAGTGAAACTGTTCTGGTTAAATCCAGTTTAGAGTTGAGTCTGTAGGAGGTGTGTCAACTGTCCTGTGTTTGACCCCCTCCTGGGCACCTCCCTGATGCATTTCTAGCGAAGTCCTTGTGCTGGTGTTTCTCCTTGCTCCCAGACTTCTGCATCCTGAAAATCACAGTACAGGTGTTTGATAGATGGCAACTCCATATGGCAGCGAGTTCAGGACACTCCTTAGAGTGAAGCCCCCGTTCCCAGTCAAGTCAATGAGAAAATTATGATTAATTTATGAGTTGATGTTTCTACTAGAGGGTTTTGGCTTATCTGTGAGCTGCTCATGTCAAAAGGGGAAAAGAATAGTAATCTGTTTATGTTAAGAGCAATTTAAAAGTCCCTTGAAGAAAATAAGCGAGCATATATTGAATAAGGAAGCTCTAGAAGTTTTCATCCTTAGTGTTTCTCACTCTTTTCACAGTATTAATGTCTGTAGTAGAGTACTGTGCCTAGTTCACTGCTGTGGTTTGATGCTAAACTTTCTCTTTTGTTGTTAAAAGTTAGACCTTCAAATCTGTCTACAAAACATCAAATATTTGTACCAAGGGGATGCTTGCTTGCATGTGAATATTGGGAAAGATTTTGCATATTAGTTCAGAAGTTATTACAAAGTCTTTCCTTTTAAGCTGGGCTTTTTAAGGTCTTTGGGAAGATTAATCTGATACATTGAAATCACTGATGTACATTTGACTCAGCATAATTGTTTGATACTTCCTACAGAGTCCGTGTGTGGGCTCTTTTGCTATTATCTGTTTCTATTCCTTAATTTGCCATCATCACGTTTTGTGTTCTACCTTAAGAAGCATGTCACAGGCAGAGAAAGGGATGTGTTTCTAAAGAGATGGTGTGTCAGGTTAAGTTTTTATTTTGAGCTGATAAATAATTGCTGGGGCTCTTGGCTCCTAGGGAAAGCGCTCATTTACTTTATTTCCTTCTGGCTCTTACAGTGTGTGAATAAGTTGACCTTTAGTTGGCTTTGTGTACGTCTCCTCCATGTTGGAGCGCAGGTTCTGATAAAGAGCTTGATAGTTTGATGCTTCTGCAGGGGAGAGTGCAACCTCCAGCCGTCCATCTGATTTCACACTTCTTTCCTTTAACCTGTTGTGGAGTTAGTTCCAAGTTCTAACCCCTGGGCAAATGGAGACATCACTACTGACTTTCAGATTCTGCAATCCAGAAAGAAATTGTAACATGAAAAATAACCAAAATGAAGTGTAACCAAAAGAAAAATCAGGGGGTGATGGAAAGGTTAAGGTGACTTGCAGTGTTACGTGTGCAGCGTTGTGCGAGTTATCTGTGTAGCTGGAAGATAAAGATTTTTTTGTTAGATGTACACATTTACAGATACGTAATTTACTTTTATATCTCACCTATCTACCTCAGGAGGAAGCAAGAAAGGTGCTCTTTGAAAGCTGTGTTTAGTGTTTGATCCCAAGAAATTAGTCACGTTTTGTTTTGCCATCTGATTTTGGCATTAATGTAACAGAGCAGCATGTCATGTTCAGTCCAGTGACTGAAAAATGATGAACAGGATATGATAATTAAAAAATTAATTTTCCTAGTGTTTCATAAATGGCATGCATTCTTTCTAGATTTTTGATTTCTTTGAAGTCTGGAATATGAGAATAGTTGACAGCGCTTTTTCCAATAGGAACTACGATGGATAGGAATTGTTCATACACTCTATTTCTGCTCCCATCATTCGTTCTCGTTCACACTCAGGTGTTTTTCCAACTTTCAGAGTTTACTTAACCTAGATTCTCTCCTATGTATTCCTGCATTTCTGAAGTTAGGCTTCAGAATGTCATTATTTAGTGTATTGATATCATTATTTAGCAAACTCAACAGAAGAGCTTTAATTTTCAAACCAGGATCAGCACATGTTCTTCTGGTTAAAATCTTGGGAATGCATCTGTGTATTTTGAGGGTCTCTTGTATTTCAGGTAATGGTTAAATTTTCAGCCTCCAATTTGAAAAATTTGGCTTTAGATTGTCATATTAATTTGGAGAGGAAAGAACTGCGGTTTGATTTTTGGATGTGTTTATCATAGAAGAGAGATGAAACTTGTTCAGGTTGAAGATAAGAGTGGAAACTCTAGAAGCCTTATAAGCTATCTACAGGGTGAGTTATGGATCTGTGAATTTGCGTAGCTCTACAGCCCTTGAATTCCACTGAAACTGATTGGAACATACTAGCACATGAAGCCAGATTGATACAAGAGGGAATTGGAGCCTGTAATTCAGATGTGACTTTTACCATTTCCATTGGGTCTCTAAATAAAATGGAAGGTTGGAATAGCATGTGTGTGTGTGTATATCCATATTTAAATGATTTCTGTATTCAGGCATTTGGGAAGCAGACAAAAGTGACACTTTTAAGATGTTCTGTTGTTATGCTTGAGGAAAAGAATTGTATCCTGGAGGTCCTTTCTCTAATTCCCCTCACTGGATTTCTTTATGTCTTTTCACGTAACCTCCAGGATGATTTCTTCGTGCAGCAGTGCCAGCATCCTGAAGAGATGCGGGGATGCTACTCCGGGAGCAGAGCTGCTCTGGGAGCTGCTGCCTTTATCTTCCCTCCTTGAGGTGGGATTGAAAGATCTTTGATGCCATTTGCATGTCAAATGGCAGCTGGGAGCCCCCCCGAGCACCCCGTGAAAGGCCTTTGCCACCTCTGGCTCAGAGGGTTGTGGGAAAGCAGCGAGAGCAGTCAGGGCTTTGTACTCCTGGCTTTGCTAAAGCCCAAGCCCTGTCAGCAGCTACCAAACCATACTGGGGACAAAAAGGTAGCAACCTGAGAAATATTGCACTTAAATGAGCACGCAGGCTGTTTTTCTCCATCCACACTGTCACTGAGAACAAATCAATATAAAAGTGATTGAAAGTAGGTAGTATAAATGTTCCCCTGAAGTTCAGATGCTTTATTAATGGTGATTTTAAAAGCAGTTTCTGTTTGTGAATGGACTATTGCTGTTTGGTAGTCCTACCTGTAAATGTTGTAGACACTAGACCATTAATACTTCAGTTATTTTGAAACTGAGACAACAATACAGTGAGCAGTTTCATCATTTTGTGAATCCTAAAAAAATTAGGAAAACTGTTGCATTTCAGATGTTGAAACATTTAAAAAACCTAGTGTCTTTGTATAATGTACTGTATTAATCAAATTTCATGGCAGAACTGTGATATTAGGTAACTTTGTGTGGAGAGCTGCTTAGTCCACCAGAAAAAGAGTTCCAGCATCAATCCTGCACTCATCTGGGTAGGATGAAGGAAGGTGGCTTGGCTGTAGTTTGCAGCAGGAGCTGTTGCTGTGCAAAACGTGGTCCATGCTTCTCCAGTCTAACCTTTCTGCACTGCGTGTGTAGTCTAGAGTTCCTGAAGTAAGGCATTCTACCTTGCATATTAGAAACGAATTTTCTAAAGTTTCGGTTAGCTCTCAGAAAGTTTTGGGTTGGTTTTTTTTAGCTGTCAAAACCTATTCAATGGTGGAGTATATTAAGATACTATTAAAATGTTTCTGGATTCAAGACTAGGAGCAATTCATGTGTTTTAGGGATGTTATTTGTCAAGAATATCCTTTCAGTAGTTTAGTTTTGGTCATCAAAGCTTGAAGCGCATTACTTTCCACCTTTTTTTGTTTTGTTTCTGGAGTGAGATTAATGCTATGTATTCCAAGTTTTTCATGAAGTGCAATCCTATAAGGAGAAAAACAAGTTTTTATTTCCTAAAACTAGTTTTAGACAACTGAGCACTTGAGTGAAATCCTATAGACTTTGTATTTGGTCACTTGACACACTGATGCATTTCCATTGAATCTGAACAAGTATCTCTCCCTTTGGGAGATGCCCTTAAAACAGAATTTAAGGGACTGTAGTTCTTGAGCTTGAGTCACAATGGGTAGAGTTCCAACTATTTAGCTGTATTTTCTGGCTGCTTTGGTGTTTGTTTTTCTAGTCAAGCCATCTTAAAAGCCTATTTATTTGTGTTAGTTAAGGAATACAGTGTTGACTCTGCTGCAAATGAAGCATGTATCATCTTGTAGGATTGCCTTGTTCAGTTCTTTTGGGTCAGCACTGAAGAATAATGAATAAAGAGGAATAAGTGCTTGTCGCTCTTTCTGATGGAAGTTGCAGTAAGAAGATATTACTTGGGACTACAGTTCCTGATAGTGGAAGAGATATAAGTTTGTCAATGTTTGCAAATATTGTCCTCTATGTTTTAGGACCTTACCCTGATTTCAATTAATTTGAGTTTTGGAAATTACAGTACTGGCTTCTTTATAACTCTTAAGATCATTTGAATTAATATTTTGGTTTGGGTTTTGGTTTTTTTTTTTTTTGAAGTGAGAAGAGGGGAGATACTTGCCAAGGAAGAGAAGGAAAAGAGTAAAGGAAAAAAAAGAATATATTTTATAATTTTGTATGCTTTAAATTTCAGGGGAAGGAGGCAACTGAGTAGCAGTTTTGTCTTAAGGTCTTTTTAAACTGTGTCATTTTGATCAGTAAGATTATACATGCTTTCTTATGGCATGTGTTGTATTTAATATAACATCTAATGTGGAATAGCTGTTGCAACTGCAGAACCCAGTCCAATGGCTACTGAAGTTAGTTGGTGTCTTTCCATTTGCTTCCATGAGCATTGGATCAGATCCTCCAAAATCAGCTTTCAGGAAGGCTAAACCTGAGAAAGCTTTGAAATGCAAGAAGTTGCATTTCTGGGTCCTCTTAAGAAATTGTCAAGGAGACCATGCTGTCTGCGGAGAAAGCCATTTCTGAACCCTTTGTCAGCAGTGGCTTAAATTCAGCCCTGAGACGAGACCTCTCATGGGACTGGAGAGCCCCTTGGATGCCCAGTTTAAGGCTTCAGAGTAAGTTGCATATAAAATTGTACATAAGCCTGTTTGGGCATTTTCCACAAGAGCTGAGCAATTGGTATTCATGCTTTGTCAGAAATAGATAAAACATCTTCAGTCTCAGGGGTTCAGTGAGATTGAAGTGATTTTTTAAAAAAAATTTTTTTAAGCTAAAATTTTTCTTGTAAAAATGAAAACCAAAGTTTATATGCAATTTCTGGATTGCAGGAACTGGATCTTCCAAAAAAGCATTTTCTCTCAAGAGTGAAGTACTGTGATTCAGCGGGGCGCAATGTTGTGCTGTTAGTTCTAGCTACGTTTTAATCTTGCCTGAGGCTACAGTTATTGTACATGAAATTTTATCTACCTTTGATTCCAAATTTTTGTTTGTAGCAAACCTGGGTTCCCAACATATTTGTTTTATACTTTTATGTTATTTTATGCCAAACCGATAGGTTTATTTTCTTTCATGATTAGTGTATGTATGTAGAAGTCAAACTTAGCAGGATCGCCTGCAAAAGATGTTACCTCATTGCTAGCAAGGTGTTGGCTGTGCCATCACTGTGTGTCATGTTTGCTCTCTGACGATGCTGCAGAGCCCGGAGCAGTAATCTGCAGGGGCAATTTAAACTTGACAGCAGCCTTGCTTTCCTTAACTGTTGTTTGCACACCCCTTTAAAATGGTCCATGGACCAGAGCTTGAAAATTGGCAGAATAATGTAGAAAAAGTGAGAGAGCCCGTACCACGGAGGTCTTGCAGCAGGCTGTAAATACAAGGGAGTGCAGTGTAGAGCTGGGTGAGGTGCAGCCCGCATCGTGCAGCACAACGCAGAGACGCGCTTTGGATGCTCGCTGTGACGAAGTTTGGTTTCTATTTACGGCTGGCTATTGTATAGCCTGCATTCCTGCCCAAATCCCTCCCTTGCGCTGGAGTGCTGCTCTTGGGTTGAAGTCATCAGAGAACTGCTTGAAGAGCTCGCTTCTACATTCTCCGTATAATTTTAGCAGCCTGCTCATGGGCTTAGTTATGCCAGGCATGATAGTGAAGAGCATTTATTATCTTTGGAAACCGTTGACATGACAAAAACATACGGGCTGGAAATTGTTCTGTAAGCTAGTGTTGTAAGCAGTTGAAGTCAGCCGTAGATAAAAACGTCCTATCTGTTCTCCGAGTAGTCATTTCATTGATAAGTATTGTGAAGCTCTAGTTGACTCAGAGGGCAAAATGAAAGAAAATTAAGCCGTACATTCCATTTTATTCGATTGCTATCATAATACTTATCTAATTACAAAATAAAAAATAAAAATTGCAACAGTTTGTAGGTGGCAACCCCATAATATCCCGTGCTGATGTTAATTCCTAATCCTCTGTTGAGCCCCACTTTGCAAAGATGTTCCCATTCACTCCAAAGTTCAGGAAGGATGAAAAATCATGGTATTTGTGCTCAATGCGCTTTGAGTGCTGGCCAATAACGGTCATTTGACTGTGGAGCTGAAGTCATACTGATGCTACAGGTAGGACAATTTCAAGGTGTTTCTACTAGTCAAAAAGGAGTTAAGTGTCTTCAGTTCCCAGAAAAGAGAATCTTCTTAGGTGATTTCTAATGGAAATCATGACCTTTTTGGATGCCAGTGTAAAATTAGCATCAGTCAGATAAGGGTGGAGATTGAAATGTTAGGTCACGAGCATTATTTGATCAAGTAGCAGCAGATTTTATTTCACAGTTTAAGGGCACTTTGAATTCCCAGCTTATTCTGGTATTTAGTTCCATTTCTTTATTTGACAAACTTAAGTAGAGTGTATAAAAGGGCGGGGGGGGAGGGAGGTGTTTGTGTGGATGGATGGACGGATGTGCTCATGTTAAATACATGTATAAATGTGTTAAAGACAAAGAGGAAGCCAGAATCTTGGAAAGATGAAAAATGTACTTCTGTGTAGTGTTGAAAGAAGAAGCTATTGTTAGAAATACAACACCAAGTGGGATTTGAAAATCCCTTTCCTGCCAGAAACAGAACGAATTCCATTTTATTTTCCTGTTGTTATTTCAATAGGAAGGATTTCTTCCCATTCCTGTGGGAATGGTCACGCTTTTGAGCAGATTGTTCTCTCTTTAACTAAAATCTTGGATGTATCACTAATCAAAGTTTCCATGTAACAAATCCTTCTTAGAGAAATGCGGATGCTGTTTATGTGATTTTATTTCAGCATGAGCCTGTGAGAGAAGGTTACAGTGAAGACAGAAGGTCAACAATGAAGCGTAGGATGTAGTTTGTGTTCCTAGGAAAGGGAGAGATAATGAAATAAGATAATTTTGGGGCTGTTTATGTATTCCAGTTTGTGTCATGTTCTCCGTTTCATAAATACAGGATCAAGCCCATGTCTTCAGAGCTTTTAGTATTGCAAGTGGTTTCACACCAAGAGGTTCTGAAATTGTATGGATACTTCATGAAGAAAGTACCCCTTTTCACAGGTCAGTTAGCTGGTGGAACACAGACTGCATGTTGAAGAGTATTTTTTTTCTGTGCCATAAGCATCACTTATCACACTAACATCCTCTCTCCTATATGTATAACCTTCACAGTATTTTCACATAGGTCTTTTTATCTTCCTCTTCTCATTTTTCCTCATATTTGCTTTTTTTAAATAAAAAACCCAACCAAACAACAAAAAAAAAACCAGAAAGAAACAAAAAAAAACAACCTTGGGAAATTCTGGAGTACTCACGAGAAATAAGCATTGGTACTAGGGTGCATCACTCGTTGCAGGTGCACAAGCCTGGAGCTTTGTTGCTGCTGGCTTTGTTCAGTAACCTGTGCTGTAGTGCTTGTGTTAACAGTAAAGAAAGTTATCTTTGCCCTTCTTGTCAGCTGTTAATGGCCAAGGGCCTGAGTTTCAAGTTGGTCTATAAGTAGCTTGTGGATATCTCATTTAATTTAGTCCTGCTTTGCACAGATTGGAGCCTGTTACAAAGTGCAGGTTTAGCTTTTGGGTCAGCATCACATATGCATGTTCTTGCAAAATGACGACTGAAGTGATTCCAAGCAGCCTTTCTCAGAGATTAATTGTCCACAGGCGTACTGCACTCATAAGGCACTTCCACTGTAATGTCCTGCTTCAGAGAATGTTTTAACTCCACAATACACAGTCCTTGCCAGGGTGAAACTAAATATTTGTAATCTCAGTCTGAATGAGGGGAAGCCTTTTAGAACAAACCAAAATATTCATATCCCCATTTTTTTTTTTCGTGTTGGATGAAGTCAGACTCTCAGAGGGGGCATACTTATACGTTTATTACATTCTATGTGGCTCATCTGTATTTTTCTTAGCTTTGAAGCATACACATCTAGGATAACCTTGTCTGCATCAATGCCTATAACATTTTTAAAGCTAAATTTTAAGTAGGTAGTAAGTACTTTGGCAGATGACTTCTATTTGTGTTGTTTCCAGCCCTTCATTCTCTAGCCAGCCTAATCAGTAAGATGTCCATGTAGCATACTCCAGAGGTGTTAGATGTGATGCCAGTTGTTGGTTCCTGCAGCACTCCATTAGTTTTTATGAAGAGAAGTTCATTCGCAGATAGCAAAAGTCTGTCTTGACTTGCAAGAAGCAGGTGACCTCGTCTAGCATGTGCTTTTACCCAAGTGAGAATTATTACAGAGATTTTGCACTGATTGGTGAACATAGCTCATATTTTCTCACCATGATGTTGGTTCAATGCTCTAACCCATTTTTTAGTTCGAGGATCCCAGTGTTATTTCAGACCATCTGCTGCGAGTTTCCCACTTATATTTGTTCCTGACTTCACTGGGTCACCTCAGGAGCTGGGGACATAACCAGATTGTGAATGAGGAATTTCCCTCTGCATGATGGGTGATTAATCTGTGAGCACAACACACCTGTTTGATTCAGTTTTCTGTAGTTTGGGCTTCTTATGTTATTAGGATGTTACGATAAAATGTTAATAATAATTTTGCATTGGTTTGTATTGGGCCTTCTCCTCTTGTGGTGGTCATAAAATGCTAAGAACATTAAGAATATTAGACTATAATAGGCTATTTCAGTTGGAAGGGACCTATAATGATCATCTAGTCCAACCGCCTATTTCAGGACTGACCAAAAGGTAAAGCATGTTATTAAGGGCATTGACCAAATGCCTCTTAAACATTGGCAGGCTTAGGGCATTGACCATCTCTCTAGGAAGCCTGTTCCAGTGTTTGACCACCCTCTTGGTAAAGAAAAGCTTCCTAATGTCCAGTCTAAACCTCCCCTGGCACAAGTTTGAACCATTCCCATGCATCCTGTCACTGGACACCAGGGAGAAGAGCTCAGCACCTCCCTCTCCATGTCTCCTCCTGAGGAAGCTGTAGAGACCAATGAGGTCACCCCTCAGCCTCCTTTTCTCCAAACTAGACAATCCCGAAGTCTTAAGCCTCTCCACATAGGACATTCCTTCCAGCCCTTTCACCAGCTTTGTTGCCCTCCTCGGGATGCATTCAAGGACCTGAACATTCCTCTTGAATTGTAGGGTGCAGAGCCTGCACACAGTACTCAAGGTGAGGCCACGCCAATGCTGAATACAGCAGGTTAATCACATCTTCTGAGCAGCTGATTGCGCTCTGTTTGATGCACCTCATGATGCAATTTGCCATCGTGGATGCCAGGGCACGCTGCTGATTCCTGTTGAGCCGGCTGTTGACCAGCACCCCCAGATCCCCTTCTGCAGGGCTGCTCTCCAGAGGCTTCTCTGCCGGATGACGCTGCTATCTAGCATTACTCCTGAGTATGTGTCGAATCTGGTATTTGGACTTCCTAAATTTCCTCCCATCAATCATAACCCAATGCTTCAATCTACCTAGATCCCTCTGTAAGGCCTCTTGTTCCTCAAGAGAGTCAACAGCACCTCCCAGTTTGATATCATCAGCAAATTTACTAATGGTGCATTCAAGTCCTGCATCCGGATCGTTGATAAATATATTGAACAGAACTGGCCCTTGCTTCTCTCCCGTTTCACGCTTGTGTCTGGCATTACTCCGTACTAGGTGCAGAATCTGGTATTTGGACTTCCTAAATTTCCTCCCATCAATCATAACCCAATGCTTCAATCTACCTAGATCCCTCTGTAAGGCCTCTTGTTCCTCAAGAGAGTCAACAGCACCTCCCAGTTTGATATCATCAGCAAATTTACTAATGGTGCATTCAAGTCCTGCATCCGGATCGTTGATAAATATATTGAACAGAACTGGCCCTAGAATTGAACCCTGAGGAACACTGCTGGTGACCAGTCACCAGCCCAGATGTAACCCCATTTGCTACAACACTTTCACCTCTGCCCTTCAGCCAGTTCTTCACTCAGCACACTGTCAACCCCTTCATCCTGCAGTTGGGTAATTTGTCCAGAAGCTTGCTGTAAGGGACAGTATCAGAAGCCTTATGAAAATCCAGAAAAACTATATCCACCATCTTCCCTTCATCCACTAGGCGAGTGACCTTATCAGAGGAGGGTATCAAATTAGTTAAACAAGACTTTCCCTTTGTGAACCCATGTTGACTGTGATTGCATAATTCTTTAAATTATTTTGAAAAATTGGCAAAATGTATTTCAAATACTTGCATGCAGAAGTTGTGTTAGCTATCCTAATTCTCCAGGAAGAGAATGTGACAATCTGGATAAAGATTTTTATCTGAGACTGATGTACACCACCTCTCTTCCCAACTACTTTAATTGTAATTAATGTCAGGCTCTTTTTGTAACACTTAAAACCTCTTCTCCAAAAGTCAGTTTAAAATGTCCTGCAAGCTGACAGGGTGAGACGTGTGTGTAATCACAGCATCTACAGGATAAACAAAAAGCTTGGGAAGTGGTTGTCAAGCCTTTGAATGGGCTGTGTAACCTTTTAGTAAGATAGCACATGGAACATTTAAGTGGCCATTTCTTTTCTTGGTCTGTTTAGAGATAGCAAAGGGCTGCTTAAAGGACTTCTGAAACATGGTGATTAGGCTCACTTGTGCAAAGTATTTGGTAGAGTCTTTTGTTTGCTTGTTTGTTTACACAGTTCATTCTGGGTTTTGTTGTGGTTTTTTGTTGTTGTTATTTATTTATTTTTTTTTAGTATGAATACCAGGAATAGATAATTCATTGGTTTGCAAGAAGACTTGTGGGAAGATAATTAGGAGTTGCTGCTTCAAATGTCTTTTTAGTTCTCCTAGTTTAGTTGAAGGAAAAATAACCTTGCCCAATTTGTATTTGCTTTTGAAAGTGTTGTTAGACACTAAAGATTATGTGGAAAGTGCTGAAACTTCAAAAACTCTTTATTCTTATCATACCTTCATTTTACCACCTCCTGCTCATCAGGACATCCCTTATGTTAGGCAAGATTTCTGGGTGGTTAGTAAAATGCTAGTCCGTAATGACCCTGCAGTGATTATAGTGAACCTGTGTTTTGCCTAAAGTGTGTTTTTTCCCACTTGGATTACCACATTTAGTGAATGCATTTTTGAAAAGATGAAAAGGTTCATAATTTAATCATTAAAAACTCTAGTCAGTTTGTTCACATGCAGTGACTTGGTTAAAAAAGCTTGAAAGTCTTTGCTCCATTTATTTCTGTGGTGCCAGAAACTGAGAATACCCACTTCATTAGTTGACGATAGCATCTTCCTGCCTGCAGTACCTTGGTGTGGAAACGGGAACAGTTTAAATTCTGCTCATCCAACTGGACTTTTTAAAACTGCAGCGTCTGCTTGTCGTGCAGAAAGAAAGATGCAAATCTTAAGTAAGATGAAACAATAGGAACAAAAGGGGTGTTAGACAATTTCAAGCAGTTCTTGAAAATGAAATATTATGTGCCAAGATTTGACACATAACAAATACTGTTGTTGGTTTCTGTAAGTCTGTCAAAGGTTGGTGAAGATGTCCTTAGCCTGGCCCTTAGGTTGGTATCAGAGCGATGAAGCAGGTCTACCAGGAGGTTTCCAGTGGTACCAGCCTGGCACGGCCAGCCTGGGAGGGTGCTGGGTCCGTGCAACCCAGTTTGAACTGCTTGTCCATAGCTCACATCCCAGATGTTCATGTAGGGGCTTGGAGAGACATATATGCCATCCTTCTCGCTCATGTTTACGGAAAGAGGTTTGGGGCCTAACCATGTATTTCACTCTCATTCCTTCTTATTTGAAACACATGACTATAATTCAGTTAAAGACTTTGTGGTAGTGCTCTCCATGCCTCTTACTCTAACGTAAACGTGCTGGTTTGCAACATGACTTTTTGATCTATATAAAACCAAGAAAGGGATGGGGGGAGAGGTGTGGGATGGGGTTGGAGGGAAGGAAATCTGGCACAAAGACAGCAGGTGTAATACATTTTTGCCTACTCTGTTAGATAATCTTGAAAAATAACAAGGGGTTTGGGGGCTTTATTGGCTAAGTAACTGCTGTGAATAGAGATGTGGTGCTTAGTGAGATGGTTTAGTGATGGTTTTTTTATCAGAGTTAGGTTGATGGTTGGACTAGATGATCTTAAAGGTGTCCCTTCCAACCTAGACAATTCTATGATTCTGTGATTCTATTTCTTTAATCTGAAGGTGGTTTACGTGACTTGCCACAAAGTCCTTCATGATCTTAGGGTCAGGCTAACTTCTTCTGACTGTGTCCTCCCCTTCCTTGATGCCAGCTTGAATGAAGGTAGTCTTACTGAGCCAGAATTTGCTTTGGTACCATGTTTTGTGGTTTACTGTTGCTGCAATACACTGGGGTCTAGATTTTTTTTCCTGGTGAGTGAACGTTTTCAGTGGGTTGTTTGCTTCTCCCCTGCCCTGAGACATGTATTACCTCTGCCCGACTTCTCCCTTATTCAAGCACCACGATGTTATGGGTTAAATGTGAGATGGCAGAATCACCTCTCTGGACCTGCTAGCAATGCATCTTTTGATGCAGCCCAGGATGTGATTGGCCTTCTGGGCTGCAACTGCACACTGCCTGCTCATGTGCAGCTTCTCGTCCACCAGCACCAGCACCCCCAAGTCCTCTTCCTCAGGGATGCTTTCCAATACCTCACCCCCTAGTCTGTACTGATGGTGAGGATTGTTCCAGCCTAGGTGCAGAACCTTGCACTTGTTCTTGTTGAACCTCATGAGGTTCACCTGGGCCCACCTCTCCACCCTGTCCAGGTCCTTCTTCCTCCCTCTCTTTCAAAAAGATGTTAAAACAATTCTTAAAACACTAGTCACAAATGCCTTTTTTCTCTTTGTAACTTCACCCAGCAAGAATAGGACAACTTGTGTCCCTGACTGATGTTTTCTTCTGCGAGGGGCAGGACACCTTGTGTAGCTGGAACCTGGCAGGGGTAAAGCATTTGGCTCAGGGTGACAACCAAATCAGGTGCCTGCTGTATTCACTGCCTTTCAGTATTGTTGCTTTTGAGTATAGGCAGCAAGAGAGATTTTTTGGGTTAGCTTCAAAGCGATAAAATTCTTTCAAATCATACTTGCTGAAATTGGCCTTTCACAAAACATTTTAATGAAATCTTTGTGAGTTTTCATTGGGAGTGTGTGCAGTATTGATGGCCCATGCTGCCAGTTTGAGAGAAACTGAAAAATAAATCCTAATCTTTTTGCCAATGTTAAGCTTTAGTAAGATTTCCAGAAGGGATTTTGGTTTTTTTAGTAAGTAATTAAACCAAATTTCTGAAAATCATTGCAAATGGACATCTATGGCAATCTGTGTAGCTCACCATCTGCAAGAATGATTACATAGCAAGAAATGTCAGTATTAGTGGAACACCACCATTAAACAGAATATAGAGCCAATGTTTATTAAATGCCTTGTGAAATTATTGGTGAAAATTCAACTGAATGTTGAGAACATTGATATAAAGGAAAAATAAAGCAAGGCAGTTATGGCAGTACTTTGGTTTTGATTAATTTCTCTCCTATGCCTTCAAGGATTAAGTTATCCACTTTCTTGACTTTCAAAATGAGACACAGTTCCGTTATGTTTTTAAGAAAGTTGCTTTTGAGTGCAGACTGGTAAACTCTAGGCAGCCCTGACATGTGCTGCAAATGGTGTGAGTGAGTGTTAAAAGGACTTTTGTTTGGTGCTTCCTGTGTGCTATTGTATTTGTTTGCTGCTCAGTGAATGGTAGGTAGGCATAGAAAAGAATAAGCTAAAATAATGAACAGCAGAGAAGTCCTAAAGAAATTGGTTAATGTCTTAAGTAGCTGAATGGCTCAAAAAATGCAGGCTAGCTATTGTCAATTTTAATTTTCTCTGGGTGCATTTCACGTGTTACTTGCATCAGTCATCATACAGAATAGGGCACTGGGTGTGCCTTAATTCTTTTTGACAGTGCATTTTCTACTTTTGTGTATTCTTTGTACTTCCACTTGTTCTGTCTTCTGAGATCCAGGCAACAAAGAAAGATGCCTGACCTCATCAGAGCTTAAGAAATTTCATCACTCAGATCCCTTCTTTTACTTTGTCTAAAATATCATGGATTTTTTTGCATGATCTAGGTGATGAAGTTTTTTGGTTCTTATTTGGAAAAATGTGTTGTGAGCTTTGGCTACTTGTTGATAAATATGTAGACAGAGATGGAAGGCTGCTGGTGCAATTCCTTTTTTTTTTAAATAATATTTTAATAAATACAACCATTAATAATGATTTATTAAAAAAATATATTTCATTTAGCAGCTTTTTTGAACTGGTCTCTTTGCTTTCAAGAAATATGGTCTTAAAGTATCTGATAGCAGAGGTATCCGGAGTGTGCCCTCAAAGAATTAGCTCAAACATGCTCAGGTGGCAGGATTTAGGAGCAGTTGAGATACTCAGAGGGCGCCCATATTCTTGCACTGTGGACAGTACCCAAATCCTGCTGGAGCTTTGTGCCAGCCGCTTTTAGGCTGGGCTGTAAGCATTTTCGTAACCAATGATGAGCTTATCCGTATATAATGAAACCGTGTGCTTATCTGTCTTGTGTCTGAGAGCTATTTCTTGATGAGGTTGCTGAAAAGCTTATGGTTAATACCTCTCAAATGTAATGTACTTGAGATGATTTCAGATAGACACAAACCCCAGGAACCTACGGTAGTTTGAGACACACAGAAGACCCAGTGTAAATGTTCGCTGTCGGTGCTGTTGGTGGTGCCAGTATCAATCTGATGGGTTTTCCCACTTCTCTTCGTTACAAGTGAGCACGGGGCAGCTCGTTTGAGTGGTACTATGGCTGAGTTGTCTACCTTCTAATCTTTTTTTAGGGTGTGGAGGAGCTGTGTGTGTGTCAAGTTTTTGCCTGATTCAGGGCCAGAAGAAATACAGATTCTTTAATTACTGATAATTTAGAGTTTAACATTATCTACAAAACTGACCTGTGGTTAATTGAGTTTTGATGTATTGAGAAAAATATGCTATTGAAGACTGTGATTAAAAAAACGTAGGGATATAACTATAGGCAACAAGCCACAAACATTTAGAGGAACTTTTGGCATATCTTTAAAACACTGAGTGGTTAAGTAGCTTTAATATCGTTATGCCAGAGATGAAGCATGGGCTGCATGTTGCCGTAACTTAATACGGAGAAAGGGAAGGTTGATTTCATGACTGTGCAACAGTGGATACACAAGGCTTGAGTCTGAAGAATTCACTGTTTACAACAAATGCAGAGTTTTATTAAAATACACTATGTTTAATGCAATTCAGCAACTCTGTAAAATCATTACCACGGATTCTCTTGACCACAGTTTGCTAATCACTGGTGAAGCAGGGTAGGGGATCTAAGATGGAATGTAAAGTATAATATTAGGGGCTCTTGCCTTGTTTTTAATTCATCATTTATAATGTTAAACAGCAGGAAGGTTTCTCGTGAGAGGCTCAGATTTTCCTTGTTTCCAGATATCTCCAATGCCATCAAACTGCTGAGCATTATAAAGTCATTTTGTAATGTTGTTTATCAAATTAAACTTGAAGCAGTTATTCTCAAGCTGTTTATCTTGGAAGTTTGTTACTTCTATTTTAGGCCTGAAGAAGCATTTGAATTTCCTCTACATTTCCTTGTGTCTCTTAATTGACTCCGTTGCTCTGTTATCATTCTCTCCAAACCATGCTTTGAACAATATACTGCATTGAAAGGAAAAATAACAGCAAAATCACTAATAATTGGGTGCATCAAAAATTTCTTGAGAAATCATAAGCACTTCGTTTTCAGAAAGTTTAAGGATTTTACTTTTGAGAGCTTTATTTCCAGTGAGTGCCTGAACTGTGGTGCCTGAAAATCTCATTTAATTTTCTAGCTCTGTTGGATCTAGACCAGTTGAAACAAATTTTATAATGTAAGTTAAAATATTGAAACAAAATCTTTTGAGCAAAATGGAAGCTAATCTACCTTCAGACGTCCCAAGGTAAATGCTCTTAACTATGCTCTGAAGGTACGTGTTATGCCCAGTACATGGGTAGGTTCCCATTCTTATGTTCCAGTAATCCTCAGAATAAAGAATATGAGCTTTCATATGTTGAGAAAACAAGTTTTCCAAAGCAGCCTGAAGAGTTTCTGCTTGCTTACTTATAGCTTGATTGCAAATTATTGTCTTCATCATCATCTAGCAGGTCACTTTTCATTCTCCATGAGTTAATGAGTCCTCAAGAAATTTTTTTAAATTTTCTGTTTAATTTTGATGTTTTATTGGTGGTGGACACGCTTTTGTGCTTTTGTTCTATTACTACACTTATACATCTTCTGGAAATAATTTATGC
Source organism: Calidris pugnax (assembly GCF_001431845.1). Classification (NCBI taxonomy): domain Eukaryota; kingdom Metazoa; phylum Chordata; class Aves; order Charadriiformes; family Scolopacidae; genus Calidris; species Calidris pugnax. Next base: position 2,485,160 of record NW_015090810.1, read on the forward strand.
AATAAAAAACAGTTATCACTGCAATAATCTTAAATTTTCTTCATGGTACTTATCTTCAGTTACTTACTGCAAGTAGGGTCTGCATAGTTCCTGCAGGTAGTGCTTGTTCTCCAACTCTTTTTGTGAGGAATTGAATGCAAAGAGCAGTATTTCAAATTCCAAGCTGTGTTGTTGACCTATAGTAAAGCCCACGAATTTGGTTGAACTCTGATCTGTTCCCCAAAATAGAGAGTCACTAGATTAAAGTGCTTTTATAGTGTAAAGATTTGTATTTGCTCTCAAAAGTTCTCAAAATAATACTCAAAATGCATTTTTTCAGAAAATTCCATCAAAATCTTAACTAGCATCTCTATGCAACACAACTGATACAAGCTCGTTTTTCTTGAACCTATTTGAATGTCTCCTCCCCCATAATCACCCATGATATTATATCATAACTGAACCTACACGTTTTCATTATTATTTTAAAAGTTTGATGCTTCAAATATTGTTAATTCGGGTTTAGTCATCATGTAAAGAACAATTAATTTGAGAAACTTTTCAGATATTTTTAACTGAGAAAATCAAATGCTGGCCATGGAAGATGGTTGAAATGCGGGGAAGAGTTCCCAGCACTGGCTTTGTGGAACAATTCAAAAGAAGCTGTGAAAAGCTCCACTACCACTGCTCAGTCAGTGGCATCACCACAGTTATTTCAAGTTTGGGTTCACCAAGTTGCCATCAAAGATAGTTTTGTTTACACAGGATTTCCAGAATCTCGCTGGAACAAGGACATCATTCGTTTATTTTCTCTTAAGCCATCTACAGGCTAAAGAGCAGGAGGAAACTGGTGCTTTTGATCTGCAGTTGTCCTGCAGAGGGTTTTTGTATCCGAAGGCTCTCTCCTAAGAGCATCTTGAACTGTGCTTTTCTTCCCCAAACAGACAATTCCTTGCTGTTGTAGCAGATGAAAGCCTGAGCATCGAAGTGAAGCAGGTACTTAAGGAAGTATAAGGAAACCCAGGATGTCTAAGGAAGCATGTGTGGGTAAGCAGCAGCAAGCACAGGTGTTTGGCTAAGGACAAGTGGGCTTCTAGTTTGGAGGTAGCGAGAGGGCAGTATTTCAGGTGAAGGTCCTGGGGTAGCATTGATGCCACTCACATGGCATGGCGGCAGCAGAAGATGCTACAAAGCCGGCCCGCGACCGAAAGTTGTGCAGTTCCTTTGAACATCTGCACAGGAGCACACATGTGCATGCACTCAGCCATAGGGGCGTTTGAAACCAGATGGAAGGTCTGGTTAACGTTCGCATCACCTCATAGCATTTCACATGTGGTTTCTTCAAAGCAAGCAGTAGTAGCAGTACAACGCAAGCAAAGATCTTAGCTCGGTCACAGCCGTGGCTTTGCTTATTTTCTGAGCTGGATGGTGCAAACGCCTTCCGACAGTAAATACATGGCAGGCACACGTCATGTGGGATTGGCCACAGGAGTGCCGCACATCGCTTGTGTCCAACAAATGAAAAAGACAAAGCAACATAAAGTCTATTTCTACGTGTACAAATAGGCCTAAATTTTACTTACTGCCTGATTTAAGGCTTAATTAATATGGCTTTCCACTCAAATATGAGGAAAAACTTCTTCACAGTGAGGTGGCGGAGCCCTGGAACAGGCTGCCCAGGGAGGTCGTGGAGTCCCCTTCTTTGGAGATTTTCAAGACCTGCCTGGATGCAGTCCTGAGTAACATGCTCTGACAAGCTCTAGGCAATCCTGCTTCAGCAGGGGAGTTGGACTAGATGATCTCTATGCTCCCTTCCAACTCTAAAAATTCAATGAAATTCAGGAGGGAAGGCAGGTAAGAGGGAGAAACTAACTTAATTACCCTTCGGAGTACCTTGACACAGAGCCTCGTCTGCCTGCCTACATCAGCAATTTAAAGGGATTCTACCTTAACTCATTGGCATACATGGCTCTACTGAAATCTGAATGAGCCTCCCTACTCCCCTGCCAGCCACAGACACTTGAGGAACCCAAGAGTGACTGCTGCAGTCCCACAAGCTGGTTCAGTTACTGCAGGAAAATTGCTAGCGTGGACTCGGTGTCAGCTGCAAGAGTCTCACACGGAGCGAACTGTCTGCAACTCGATTTGTCCTGCCCTGTGGAATGTACATTTAGTGGTGTCAAGGAATTTGTTTAAAAATGGAGATGCTAGAAAGCCCACCTGTTTTGAACCCACTGACTTCACGCACGCAGACACACATGTAACTGAAAATACACATCTGGAAGACGGCTGTAAATGCCATTGGCTTTTCCAAATGGTAAAAAGATTGGATAATGGTTTATGTGTGCTTCTGATAATATCACTTCTAAAGAATATTATTCACGTCTGAATCATCCATTTGTTTTCATGCTGTTCTCTGTCACTACAGCTACTTCAAGACTTTCTCACATGAGCTGCCAAAGATTAGTCACCGGCCCTGTGACGTTGTGTACAACCTCCCCTTCTCCCAAGGGCCAAGGATTTTATTTCAGTTGTATTGTGGTGGTTGTGTGGGTCAGTGCTTTTGTTGTGGATCTCTGGAGATGGATTCTCAGATTTTGGCTGCTGTTTGCTTTAGGAATTGAGAGGGTATAAAAAGATCCTGTTATGGTAAAACAGTAGAAACATCTGCTGAAGAGTGGGAGGAGGAGGAAGAGGTTGCCAACCAAATGCAGCAGCAGGGAGCTTGCAGTTCCTCCTCCTCTGCTCTCACCGCTAGATCTGGACCTGCTCTAATAAAGGGGCTGGCACCCGCAACACAAGCTCCAGAGGGAAACAGGTGTCAGGTCAGCCTGCGAGAGAAACCTCAAAAGAAAACACTAAAACTGAATTAAGCATTGGAAATAGTTCTGGTAGATTAGTTCACTCCTTTTTGTCCCTAATGCAGTTTGGAAGTTGTGCATAAACTCCAGGGAAGGAGAAAGCAAGGAAAACTTGTGCAGTCTGGTACTTCTGAAAGCAATGTCAACCTTTATGCATCAAACTTTTGATTCCTTTATTAAAAAATAAGGGAAACAGATGGGGATAAAACCCGACATATTTAAAGGTAGGTTTCAAATTGTACCCTGCAGTAACCACCTGAAGCATATGAACTTCTTGTTTGCTGCAGCTGAGTGTGCGGGGCCAACTCCCTCCTTGGCTGGCTTGGGGGGGAGAACAGGTTGCGGTTCTTTTATGCACAGCATGCAGAACATTTCATCATCCTCTCAAAAGCAAGCCGCTGATTTAATTAATGATGATTTATTACTCTTACTAGGATCAGAAGGCATAAAATTCTAGGAAGAGGTAAAGAAGACAGGGAGGTAGGTTTCTCATGAAATGAGCAAGAATCCTGATCTTAGAAGTTGCGGGTGCGAGCTTCCTACGGGAATAAAACAAATATACACTAGAAACTTTGTAAGCAAATATTAGATCATCTTACTGAGAAGACTTAAAAAGTAAGGTGAAAGTTTTAAGTTCCCACTGTCTAACTTCAAGGTCAAATTGTTGGCTTTCATAGTTTTACCACATCCTTTCAACTTACTGATTTAATCAGTGTTCACACTGTTGGGACAAGATGCCGAGAGCCCGCGTGCAAACCAAGCAGCAGTCTGTGTGTTTGATCTCCGCTCTGAAAACCACGTTTGCCCTTAGATCTGAAGCTCTCTCTGCTGCAAATTCCTTCTTATGGGATCGAAAGGATGGGTGGGACAACTACTCTGTTTCAGTCCCACCCATCCTGCCTGGTACCTCTCTGTGATGGGTGGCAGGGGAGTTGGGAGGAGTGGAGTGGTGGTGTGTGCCCTGCGAGATGTCCAGTTGATGTGGCAGGAGCTGTCCTTGCCACATGCTCCCCAGCCAAAACTGGGTTTTGAAGCCTTTTTTTACCTATGTTTGCTTTTTAACTGCTGTTGTGCAGAGGTTGAGGAAGAGGGGGTTTGACCCTGACACACTGCTAAGCTTGGACACGCTCAAGAGAGACTGCCTGCGTGCGGAGTCTATACACCAGCAGTTACAGTGAAGCATCTGCCAAAGATGCGTTTATATTTTAAAGTACTTACAGGTGGATGAAGCTCAAGATTGCAAATACTGGCTTTTTGTAGATGGCTCCACAGAATAAACCTCGGAGTGACTGCATTCTGCCTTTCTTCAGAAAGGCACAGTCCTTGTATAGTCATCTTCTGTAGATGCCATCAAGCAAGATGTGGTTGCGTCTCTTTGGGAAAGCTCTTGTGAGGATCAGTGTCTTAAATCTATGATTTGTAATAACATAAAGCATTTGCAATAGTGGGAACTTAACACTTCATTAATTATACTCTGTCGTCTTTTCAGTTTATGTACAGTTGGGGTAATATACATTTTGGATCAAAACTGGCTTAGGGTCTTGCACGTTGACTGCAAAAATAGCACACTGGATTGTTGCCAGATATTGTAGATTTGACGAGTTTTACCTTGAAGTGGTACAGCCAAGATGCAGAACTTATAACTTGAGTGACACTGCACTTCTTGCTAGTGCCTCTACATGGGGCCCATGTTTACAGGGATGCAGAAGATGATGTGGGTTTAACAGCATCAGTACCTGTGGTGCCCAGAGTTTTGGTGAGCATTGCTGCGCCTCCGCTGTGACGGACAGGAAGGAGAAGGGTCTTCTTTGATTTCTGGTGATTGATTTGCGTGCCAGAGGAGGTGACAGTCATTATAATGGGCATCTCAGCATTGCAGCCTTTTGTTTTTTAAGATATTAAAGGAAGAGTTATTGTGTGCGCAATTTCTTCTTTTATTGTCATTCTCTACATTTCTTTGTAAAAGGTCCTTTGAAGTGAATTAAGTCTGGATTGCAAAGGAGCCCCAAAGTCATATATTTTCTCTTATATTTCTGTTGGTTTTCTTTCTCTTTGCCTTAAATAAAACCCAAAAGCTCATTGCGGTTTAACTTCCCTTTTAAGCTAGTTGAAATTACTGGTCATCTTTTGTTTGTGAAGGCATTGTTTAGTTTGAAGAGGAAAGAGTATTTAGGGACAGTAATTTGTGACCCAGGTCACTCAAGTACTCTTGCATTATGAAAGTTTAGTACCTCTCATTTCTTGACAATTTTGGTTGCAATTTTCCTTTGTGCTTTTTATTTTGTTTTGATTTTTTTTTTTAAACTTTAAAAACTTCCCTCCTCCTTTTTCTTGTCATATAGTCAGAAATGTTGAGGAACTGAAGTTCCTAAAACCCCTGCTCATGGAATCACAGCTTCCTACCGGAGATCTCAGCTTTGGGTGGGAGCGTAAGTTTATATTTTGTTTTATTTGCTTTTTTCAATAAGCAGCTGTGAGTTTTGATCTGCCTAAACCGAGCAAAAACCTCAGAAAGGAACTAAATTAATCCACAGTGTACTGCTCATATAGAATGAAAACTGTTAGTACTTTTTAATCATCTGGGCCATTTTAGTTTTAATGTAGCACTTCTTTAACATGTGAGTGTACTGATTTCTGTATTTATTTTTGGTTTTTTTTTAGTCTTTGTATGCTGGCATAGGTGCTGACTTAGGATTTTTCCTCCTATAGTTACAAAATACTCTTTGATACTTTCTGGAACCCAAGTCATTCTGTTTTCATTACATGTCATGAGGTAAAAGACCATTTCCTCTTCCAAACTTCTCAAACCATCAGTGATGAACATTCTCCTCAAAGCTTCTAGCAACAGAAACTAAACTTCTTCAGATAATTGACTAAAAAGTCCTTGTAAAGTCTGGCTAGCTCAGAAAATGTTGTGTTGTGAGCTAATGCTCTGGGATGTTTTTACTTGGTTTGAATCCATTTTTGGTTATGTTTTATACTGTGTTGGCACTGCAGCAGGAGACCACTCTGTGCGCACAAGTAGTGTGACACGTGGATACTTTTTGCTGGTGGCGCAAAAGGGCAGTTCAGGCTGTAACTGATTCCTGGTCACTAAAACATGAGATAATACAAAGAAGAGAGTGTACCTTGTAAAACACCCAGCTTTTTATTTTCTTGTTTTCATAGTTACTCTTTTTTGATAGCATATAAAATAAAGGAATGAACTAATTTTCTGAGGCTGAGCAGTGCTGGGTGAAGTGGTTGTGTTTAATCGTTGTAAATGTACCTGACATTAAACAGTGTTTTATTTCGGTGGCTGGTGGTCTTCTGCAAACACACGGAGTTTTCAGAGTCGCATCCCCCGGCGCCCGCCGCCAGGCCTGTCAGCGCTTTCATCTGAGCTGTCCTTACTCCTTCCTGCTGTGAGAAAGGATGACAGCTCATTTTATCTGCCTTGCGAACAAACACAAAAGCTGGATTTCCTGCATGTTGTGTTTTGGTTTTTTTCTTCTCCTCCGTGGGGATGAAGGCTTGTATATGAAGAGACACTGATTAATTCCAGCTGTTTCATTTGCAGCTGAGGACAGGTCACAGCTGAAACGCTGGAGACGTTCACCGCTGCAAGAACCTGAGCCCAGCTGGAGATCTGAAGCTGTTTGCTTTCCGTAGGCTTTTCCAAACCCAGAGTTTGAGCACTTCAGACATAAGAGGTGGAAAATCTAGATCTTAATCTTGAGGCTCGGTCTTCCACATGTGTTATCTAATCTGTGCTGTGTACCTAATCTGCGGAAGCGTGATTAAGCCATTATAACACTCAATACTGAACTGTTTGCTGCAGGTTTTGTAAAAAGGAAGCGAGATGCCACTGGAGGTCTGAGACAGCGATGCCTGCAGAACGAGTGACTGAGAGCAGGCTTTTGATACAAGAGCGGAATGGAAGCTGGATGGGGGAGTTTTGTACCAGCACTGTTCTTCCCTTCTGCCCCTTTTAGTTTTACCTCATCTCATCCCTCTCCTTTCTGGGAGAAGCCATGAGCAGTTTGTAGAGAAGGAACAAAATCTTGGCAATAGAAGAGATTTTTTAAAAGCTATTATGAGAAATACGTCAGGTTTGCCTAGCAAAATGCCTTTTACATATCCTTTCCCAAAGGGGAATGGACTCTGAAGAGTGCACTAAAATTGATTTGTAAACTTGATACTACAGGAAGGTCAGGGCAGAGGAGAAGGGGACAGATTAGGGGCAGGGGAAAGAGGATTAGATGTCCAGCAAACATTTAGATAATACAAAGTGCATCAAAACTAACTTGAACCTAATGGGATATATCTATTTATGTGCTTTGCTTTGGGTTTTTTTGTTTGTTTGTTGGGGGTTTTTTTGCATAATTTGTATTCTAGAAACTTGGGTGGAATATGTATGTTACTTAGAGTATGAAATTCTTTCTCCAGTTTTGGTGACAGGAAATTGTTGATACTTGCATAGGTTATTGCCACATGTAGTAGGCCAGGAGCAGGGAACTAGCTCCTTTGCCAAGGGCCGGTGAAGCCTTTTGAATACCCTTTTGCAGGCCACATATTAATGCATATATTTGTTACCTGATGATAGCATACAGAAAATCAGCAATTGGTCATATGCAATTAAGCTGTAGACTATATACAGCCCAAGAAGTGCTGGCTGCTGACTGCTGTTTAATTTATGTTCTGTCTTAATTTGGCTCAAAAAATTTCACTCGGTGCTGCATTATTCTTATGCTACACAGCGAAAAATATAAAATGCAATGTTTTTCATTTCAGCCTAGCTCTGCACCATGCACTTTGTTTCTGAAAAGAAAGAAAACCTCTTTGTGTTTATGTTGATTTATGTGATTCTGATGTAATTTAGGATGCCTGATAGAACTAGCGGGAGAGGGAACTGTTGAGTTAATTAGTATTCTAGGGGTTTGGTTCTCCACCCCCAGGTGACTGCACATGGTGCCTTCTGAAGACCTGTCCACTCTAAGAGCAGGTGGGGCATGTTCACATTCAAATATTGTCATTGTTTTTTGATACAAGCTTGAAATTTGACTTTGGGCGTTTTTACATATTCTGAGCATTGAAAGAGACAGTACAGTCCTGTATCATTTGTTACTGTAACATTTAACATTGATGTGGTATATATTTTGAATTCCACAAGATAATACTTCTTTTTACAATGATACTTTTAACTTATTTTCTTGACAAGCCCGTTCTGCTCTTTCTGCTTTCCAATAGTTATTTGGCACACTTCACAAAGAAGTTGAGTATCTTTAAGAGAATTGTATTTTGCAATGTGGCAATTACGGCTGGCATGGAAGTGGCTCAGAATTATTGGTTTTATAGATAGCCTGTTTGGTTTGACTTTTTTTTTTCCTTTCTAGAGGGGCTCTGATTACTCTTTATTTTTACCCATGATGTTTACAGTGATCTATAATTTTCTTTCAATCAGATACTAAGCCAGCTGGATTTATGTTTCAAAACAAATTGCCATCTTTTCTTATTTTAAAACTTTTTTTTAAAATTCCCCTCTTTTTAGAAATCTTATAACTTGGCAGGCACTTCTGATTTAATAAAACTCTTTGTTCTTTTTGGGGTGTTGTGGCCAAAATCTTTATTGTTTTTTCTCCATGGGAATGAAATATCTTTTAAATTTTTTTTTTCATTGTGTATGCAATTAAACTGTAGATGAGTTTTGCAGAGCTCCAGTTTCCTGCAGAAAGTTCTCAAATATGATGTTGCCTCGCATGCAGTGGCATGCTTTATCCAGCTACCTGCTTTTGTGTTGCTCTTGCACATTGGTTGACTTTTTCCTGTGTCGTCTTTTGTGGATCTGCTGTGTGGCCTTTCCTCTTACCTTCCACTTTCTGTGTAGCTCCGTGCACCTAGATCCATTGTGGTTGAAGGTTTTGCAGCTTTTCTGTCTGCTTTTTCATATAACATACAGCATCATAGATGACTGTGGTCTGTTTCTGCTACTTACAGCACTTTTTCTTGGCAGAAGGAGAATAGAGGCTGGGACAGAGCAATGTAGATTTAGTTATAAAGAGCTGTTAAAGGTGCAATGTAAATTGGTACATGATGTTTTTAGAGTGATTTATAAATGCTGTGGTTTAACCCCAGCCGGCAGCTAGGACCACGCAGCTGCTTGCTCACTTTCCCCAGTTGGGATGGGGGAGAGAAACAGAAGAGTAAAAGTGAGAAAACACTTGTGGATTGAGATAAAGACAGTTTAATAGGTAGAGCAAAAGCCTCACGCACAAGCAAAGCAAAACAAGAAATTAATTCACTACTTTTCATTGGCAGGCAGATGTTCAGCCACCTCCAGGAAGGCAGGGTTCCACCACATGCAGTAGTTACATTGGAAGACAAATGCTATAGCTCTGAACATCTCCCCCTTCCTCCTTCCTCCCCCGGCTTTATATACTGAGCATGACATTATGTGGTATGGAATATCCCTTTGATCAGTTGGGGTCAGCTGTCCCAGCTGTGTCTCCTCCCAACTTTTTGTGCCCTCCGAGCCTGGTCATTGGCAGGGTGGCAGGAGGAGCAGAAAATGCCTTGACTGCTTAGCAGCAACAGAAAACATCAATGTGATATTCCCATCCCAAATCCAACACACAGCACTATACCAGCTGCTAGTATGAAAGTGTACTCTATCCCAACTGAAACCATGGCAATAAAACTTGTAAATAAACAGGTAGATACTTGGTTTCTTCGAAAGGATAGCTGAGCCTCTAAATCGCTGATGTCAGTGGATGCTGTTTTTAGGGACTTCAAGAAGCTTTAAATCAGATTGTAAGAGAAGGGTGATGGGAGAGTGCCAAAGATACAGAGGTGATATGGAAGAGGCTGAGGTGAAATGAGAAACATGACAGCAGCTGTAAGAGTGGCCATGTGGGGATGAGGCTGTCTGGGGGGGAAAGCCGAGGCTCTGCGAGCTTGATGTCTGCAGACCTTGTGTGCGGCTGGGCTTGCACACAATGGCAGACTTTCTGAATTCCTTAAAAAATTGTAACAATGAACAATTTTTAAGGTGCTCCAGCAACTAGAATTACTTTCTAGATAGTGTGTGGGGAGTCGTAAGCTCCTTTGAGACAAGAGAACGCCGTCTGGGATGTGGTGCCAACTTGCAAAATAAAAGTAGTTCAGGATTCCCTAGTCTGCTTCTCAAGGAAGGATAAGGTTTCCTACATAATTTCTAAAAAACAAAGTTTTTTGATATGTGGACTAAGCTATCGCAATGAATATTATGTATTATATATGATTATTTTGTTCCATTGAGCAGAAATAATTATCTTATTTGCAAGGTGAGACCTAGAAAGAGGTTTGACTCTCCTCCCCACTCCCAAGATTTTTGAGAGAAAGCTTTGTAAAATTCCTGATTGAAGGATCTTTCAGTTTCCATGACTGATGACTGAGCGCTTGAAAAAATATGTATTATGGCATAGACGTTGTTTTGAGTCCCAGTCTCTGCTCTGATCTTTGGTATCAGCTTTTGCTGTCCCTTGTGGGTGGTAGCACAGCCGGCTCCCTGGGACTCTTCCAGTTGCCTTACAGCAGATTTCTTTTGGAGAACATATTTTAGGGTAATTGCCTCCAAAAGAAAAGAATAGTCTTTGGTCTTCTTTGGTAAGCATAACTGTTGGCCTGACTCGGGATCCTTGAGGAAGAAAAAAATGGGAGCGCTGATTGGCATTGTAAAGTAGTGTCTTTTGTGCAAGAGGCCCTTGGCATGTCACAAGCCTCTTGTCTTTGGAGAAGCCTCTGCCCGATCACTGAAGGGCTGCTGCCAGCCCAAATAGCTCCGGCAAGGAGTCAGCGAGCACTCTCTTATGTTCCCTTTGTCTGGCCACGTTATAACAAAGCCCCTGTGTTTGCGGGGTGGTGGAAATACCATTCCTTGCTACAGTAAGCTAAATGGAGGGTACAGGAAAAGTTTCCATCTTTAACTTTTCTTAAAATAATGAAGGGAATTGTCTGAAGCCAGGCTGATATGAAGTGAAACTTGGAAATATTGAGTAAATAAAGCCACTGAGCATAAGTGCTTTGAAGTTTTGAAGAAGCCACTGTGAAAGAGTTGGGAGTTCTTCTTGTCTCTGCCTGGAGCTAGAGATGAAGTTAGCTAAAAAAAAATAAAAATAATATTTTTTAAAAGCAGGTGTGGGGTTTTTTTGCTTGTCTTTAAGATAATTAAAGTAACGTTGCATCGGACGTTTAAGAATCAAAGCCTGTGTATGGGCAGATGCAAAGCTGCAGAGGAGGTATTTGGGAAACTCTGTGGCCTTCCAGGTGATTGAGAAGTTCCTGGCTCCCCAGCCCTGCCTGGCTGTGGGCTCCAGCTCCCTGGGCTTTGGGCACCTATCCCAGCCCATGGGTGCTGTCTGCACTGCCTCCTCGCAGCTCTCCCTGGGTGCCAGGCAGGGGAAGGTGAGCTCACTGTAGCCCCTGGCCCCACTTGTGCCAAAGTAGCCCCTGTGGTCAAGTTGTCCTCATGGCACCTCCTGAGGGGTGGGGAGGCTGTCCCGCCTTGAGTTGGCATCAATTACGTTTATTTTCTTGGCAGATTTAGGCTGTTTATAGTAGCAATTTCCTGACATTCCAAACTGTGGGAGCTTGGGAAATTTGCGAATTGGCGAAGGCTAATAAATATTTTATTAGATATTTCCTTTCAAAAACTTTTTCTTGACCTGGAATAAGTCAAGGGTGTGTGTCAGAGTGCCACTTAATGAAAATCCTCAGGATTTTGGTGGTTGTTTTGGGCTATTTTTGTTTTGGTTTGGGGCTTTCGGTTGTTTTTGTTTTAAATATGCACATAGAGCTATGAAATTGTTTGAAATGTTGATTTCCTAGCAGACTTGAATTCTCATTTAAATCAATATAAAGGAGGTATTTCTTGGACCTTTTTTTATTTTGTGTTTTTTTGGTAGACCTAAAATGGATCAAAGTAGTACAGATTATAGAGAAATAACTGCGGTTGTGTCAGGTTACGTTTTGGTGGAACACGCTGATGTCTTAGCCCAAGCAGATAGATCAGTGCTCAGCATTGATGTTAGTTGCCTGGTTATGATGTGTATGTCCATAAGAAAGGATGAGAACAAAAGAAGCAAAGAGAATGCAGTATCTAGAAACCTGGAGAAAACTGCGTTTTTACTTAAGTTATGTAAATTTGGAATACTTTTTTTCTTAAAATCACTGGTACTCATAGTGCATTGTTTTACTTTTTCAATTTCTGATAGAGCTTACTTGTGTTTTTCTGAATAGTTACTTGCAAGCAGGTTTTATGGTGTTTGTGGGCTTATTATTTTGTGGTGTTTATTTATGGGTTTATTATGGCATTTATGAGTTTTATGTCATGCAGCTTGGTGTTAATTTCTGTGTTCTTTCCCCTTTCCTTCTACATATTCCCCCTGTGTGTGAACTTCCATGGCTGCTGTCTGACAGCCGCCTTGCTATATTCCCCTTTTCATTTGAGCATAGATGTCATTTTCTTGTTCTATGGTGTAGATGTTGAAAGGAGAGCAGAATTACCACTTCTGAGCGGTAGCTGGTAGAGCCAGCAGTCTGGTGGCAGCTCTCAATCTAGAGAGTCGGGATGATATTCCTTGTGTGCGTCAATATGTTGTGGTTTCAGTCCTGGGTTCAAGGCTTGGTTTTCTTTGTTTTCTATGTGTTCTGCATGTGTGTTCTTCACATGCCGTGTTTTGTTTCATGTGTGAAGCCTTTCTTTTGGCTGGGTGGTACCCGGTTCTCACTTTAGCTGTTGAGGGCAGTGGGTGGCCTCTGCCTTTTGACCACCCACCAGCTGCTGAAGATGGACATATTGGTGCTATTGTTTAAGTCTTGAGCTTTGCATTCAGAAATCTCTTGCATGTTTGGTTAAGTAGTCAAGACACTCAAAGCAAGTGTTGGTGCTATTTCTACTAGTGTAATTAACCAGAATTTGCACTGACTTTAATCACGCTGGACTTTTCAAGGGTGTGAATGAAATCTGAATCTATCTCATCTTTTTCTGATTTCTGACTCTTCTGGAAATTGCAGTAAACAGAATGAGTAACTTCTCAGAGTTCACTGTTTTAAACTCTGCAAACGGACATCAAGGCTCTCTGACTCGCTATGAGGAACTGGTCCTGGATTTGAAGTGTTACCGATGGGAGGCGAGTCAGGGGCTGGGTCCTTGCCGCTGGCCCAGGGGCTTTGGTGGGTAGAAGGGATTGCCCCTGTTCAGCTCCAGGGATGGGTGATAGAAGTTTTTTTGTTCTGGGGAAAACAGGGAGCTGTGGTAGTACATGTACCACCTCCACGCAGAGTAGGCATTGCCATTCATTCCTTTGAATACAAATAGCTTTATGTAATATAGACCATGTAACACGGCTAGAAAGTAATTTCTGCTACAGACAGCTGGGAAATGTGCTGAACAGTACTTAGCATAATGCACAGAAAATAATACATTTGTCAGAAGCAGCCAACACACATTTGGCACCTTTTGCTCTTCTTCTTTTGCATTCTTTTCCTTTTACTGTTTTCTCCCCTCAGGCTGTGTGCTCTGCGGAGGAAGCTTGTTTCTAAGAAACAAAAATGGTGCTCCTGTGTTGAGGAGCAGTGCAAAGCTCGGCCCTAACGCTGCTCAAATAATTCTGAAGTGTCAGGAAGGTTCATTACGTTAAATAAGTTCTTTCACACTAGGTTGCAATTTCCTACAGGCTTGTTGCCCTTTCATTAGGGGAGGTATTTTTAATTATCAATAAGGTTATTAAACTCCATACTTGAGACCCTAAAGCAACATGTTATTCATTCAAACCGAGAGGAGGTGTGTGTTTTGGGGGCAGGGAGTAGAACCCCAGGTGATGAACAAGTGCTGTGGACTTTGAACCTCACCCTCCTGGAGCTGCTGCTGACCCCAGCCCCAGAGAGAGTGTGGGACCAGGCTATGCCCTGGGGCTGGCTGGTGTCCCAATTCCCTTCTTCCAAGAGGATCCAAGAATAGCTAATTGGTACTCATTGTTGGTAATATTAACAAGTCCTTTAATAAACCTTGCTGCTTTTAATAAATCCAGTCTCAGGAGCGAGGTGATTGGGTGAAAATTTTTATTAGAAGGTAATTTTTAACTATCAGGGTCTTGGAGGCTCATGTGAAAATGTTTCCAAATGTCTCCAAAGACTTGAAATGAAATGGGAAGTAATATAATCTGTCATTTACTAATTTTAAGATACTTTGATTTTTTAAAAAAATCTTTAGATTTCTGAGCAGCAGTTTGACAGCATTTTTGGGTAAATGGCTTTGAAAGTGTCGAATACTGTCACTGTCATCTATTTGTGTCCAAAAGGGAGTAAGAGGCTGCAGCCCATGGCTGGTCTCAGAGTCAGCACACAGTCAGAGAAAGCAGGGGCTATAAATGTGGGAACATTCTTCTGACAACTTGGTGTTGTGTGACTGAGCTGCAGCAATGCCAGATTTAGCAGCAGCTTTATTAATCTATGATAAATCTTATACTCCCTTGAGTCTAGACAGGCAGAAAGCTGTAAACTGTACAGTGGAGGGTTGAGGCGGCATTATTCTTCTGCTGAAGTTAATCACACTCTGCTCCAGCTGTTGGCGTTGCTCTGCATTTAATGCTCATGAAGACAAAGATGGAAAAGAAAAGAGAGGAGTGTTCTTTGTCACACTCAGATTTATGTTATGATTTTGTCAGACGCTTTTGGACAAGCATAATTATTTTTTTCTGTTGCTGAAATTCAGGACCAAGTTAAAATGAATCTGCTCTTTCTCATATTTCAAAGCAGAACAAGAAAAATTTGATTTGAAGCAATCCCTACTGTTTCTTTGAACCACATTTCAGAGTTGTCCTTTTTTTTTTTTCCATGACTAAGATGCAGCCAAGACTGTATCTTCTTCATTCCTGCCATTCAACATCTCATTGAATTTTGACTGCAAAAACCTAAACTAAAATTTATCTCTGAGTTTGCCTTCAAGCCTGTTTATTAATTCAGTTTCATTTGTGTCCAGATATTGTCTTCTGAAACCAATACACTTGAATTGCCTAAGTGGGAGAAATACAATTCAATTGTTCATGTCTTCTCTTGGACTTGCTGCCTATCGGGATTTAATGTGGCCTTACAATACACGGCCAGCAACCGTATCAAAGACACATAGTGATTCCAGAAAGTATCAAAAATCCCATATCTATTTAGTATTGAAAATGTATCCACACATTGGCAGCATTTTCTGTTTATTGCTGTGGGATGCTTAACATTTCCACCAAGTGTCCTGAGGCGAGAGTGAGTGAAGCAGTGTTGGGACTGGTATTGCCACTTGGCTTGCAAAAGCCGACTGTTTTTGCAATCCGAGTGCATATAAAGGAAAATGCAGTTAAGAAATCAAAACAAATTGAACCAGTAAAGCTGTGTAAAATTGGTGAATTTATGAGGGTCCAATGAAGGTACAAGTAACTGCCAGTTCCCCTCAGAAATTTCATGCAACTCCACTTCTGAGTCACAGGGATAAAAAAAATCTAGTTCCTTTGAGACACAGGGGGAGAGGTAGCTGGCTGAAAATAGAAAATGGAAGGAAAAAAGTGCTTTTAAATTAAGGCTCAGTCTTTGAGTAGTGCACTGGAAGACCAGGTGAGCAGTTCAGGAGGCCTGCAGAGTCTGAGGTTGTTGACCATGTGCCAGAAGGCCTTCAGGCATTTTGGAAGGGGCCAGGAGAGTGACAGGAGACTGAAGGAAATATTGGAGGTCTGCGAGTCTGGGAAATTTTAGAGGGGTCTCAATTTTTTTTTTTTTATTTTTTAAATCAGCCCAGAACTAAATCCAAGTTTCTCGTCTAGTGTCAAATATGCAGATAAAGACCTGTACAGAAATCTGGCTCGTAGCTCTCCTTCCATTTACACATATATAGGTGACATGTTTCAGCCATTTCATTAACCTTTTCTAGTCTAGTCCTGAAAATCTTAACACTGCAAATCTCCGAAATGTTACTGCATACCTTAAAAGAGCAAAAGTAAAGCCAAATACAGGTGTCTGGGTAGGAAGCTCTGGACCTCTAACTCCCCAGCTGCCGCCATAGGGGCTGGGGAGGACGTACTTCATCCCGGGCATTGCTGGTTAATTTTTGTCTTAGTTGATGTAAATGAAAAGATATTTCAGTTGTCAAAACATCACTGGGTGTCAAATCAAGGCTGTTTTTGTTAGTGGTATTTCAGCAGTCAAAACTGTATTATTTCCCCATGCCTGTTGAGCTTGCAGGGTAGAAGAGTGCTACTGGACTAACCGGAGTCACCAGTGTTGCCAAAATCACAAGAAGATTGATCTCGATCATTGATTTTTCTTGGGCCAAGGGTCCTTGATGGCTGCAGTCTCGAACACAGGAGCTGGAGGAAATTTTTTTTGTTCTTGACCACGTGAGGGGCGAGATGACTGAGATATTTGTCCAGGGGTGTTAACAAAAGTTTACTTAATGCAAAGTGGAATTCTGATCTGCAATTGCCTTAATCCGCATTCCTCCGTTTTCACCCGACTGCAACCAACCACATACCAGCGCTACAGTAACACGTGCTGATTATGGTAGTGCACCTGTGGTGGGTAGTTTTTCTGGCCAACTTGTTGTTATTACTTTCCACTGATTTTATCTTTAGACCATAACTATTTTATTCCTTGTAAAGATTCTGTATCAAAGTAACAAATATCTTTTGGAAAATGACATTCTCTGGATATGTGCAAAAGTAATCCCTTTTTAAAATAACTTGCTGTTAGTGTGTTTAAGCTCCTCCTAAGAAGTTTAGTCAGGTAAAATGTCTGAAAAAGATAATACTTTCAACTTTCATGGTTGTAGAATTATATCATTAAGCAATAAAAAAAGACAAAATTGCTGAAACAATGAACAAGTTATCAAAATGTGCACTAGTGTTCTGACCGCAAACCACCAGTTCTGCTGCTTGTGTGCATTTTATGTCATCAGGTCTCTGAAATATGAGCAGCAAAAGAAAGCAAATTTTATTGTAGAGTATACGTAAAGTCTGCTAGAAGTCAAGGCAAATCCTTACTGCTAGAATCGCAGTGGAGCTGGGGTGTAATCTCGCATTCTTAGTGAAAGAATGTCAGTGTTACCAAATAATCAATGTGAAATGAACTCTTTTTGTTCATTATGTTCACTTTTTTTTTTTTGGTGCTTTGATCAATATGTGTTTTAAATCATCAGTATGCTTACAGAAACTGGTGTAGGTTTCATTCCTTTTGTTAATCATTACTACTTTCCACTTCAGTTCTTTCTGAGTGAACTCAGCTGCCCTTCACTCAATTCTTGAGTGGAGCCCAACTGTTCTTAATTGTCATTGATTTTTTAATGTATGGTGACATAAGCGTCCAATAGCAGATAAATATATTTTTTAGGAGTAGTCAGAGTAAATATGCTATATAAGAGCTTGTATTATTTTATTTGACTTTCACTTGGTTAACAGAATCATTTAATTTTGCTGCTACTGTGTAAATAATTATATTACAACCCAAAACTAAATTTAGGAATTGTTCAGCAACAAAAAGAATTTCTATGAAATCCCATGTCCCTTTGAGCCCTCCTGAAGTGGAGCACGCAATGGTTTTTAAGTTACAGTAGACAGGATTTGCACAGGTCTTTCTGAAGTACACATACCTGCTTTGTTTGCCGTGTGAAGGTTGCTTTCTGTCTTATAACGTTACCTACCTTGCAGAAGTTCAAGCAAACACCTTTTTCTAAATATAGTATAAAAGTCACTTCTGGACAGCCTGGTGGTGTTGGTTCACTTAATTTTTGTAAAGTTTTCTGGTTTAAATTTTGTAAGAGGGATTTTAGACTTACAGCCTAGGGATTCATGTAGTTTCATTTTTGTCATTACAGAGTCTTCCCATGTTTGACCTTTCTTCTCCCTTTCCCTGCACGCTTAAAATTATGAGTGTTATTTCTGTATGTAATAAATTTCACTGCATAGATTAAGCCTTGAGTATCACACAAATAGGAAATATGGATGGAAAAAAGTCTGAGTTCTGCCAACCTGGAAGACCCATCCTCAGAGGCGAGGCTGATGATCAAGGACTTGGGAAATCTGTTTAATGTTTTGATCTGGCTTTTTAGTTATGAAATCATTTGTAAAAGTAGATGTCAGGATGATTAATTTGGGATCTTTGTTCGATGGTTGGTGCAGTGAATTGGGCTTATTCCCTCAACAGTGGAGATGCCAACACCAGCTGTGGCAGTTAAATTGGAAAGGAGACTGAGGAGTGTCCTCTTCCTCCAGGACGTGCTATGGGATACACACAGTGTAGAGAGAAACAAGTAGATCAAGTACAGTGGCAGGGAAACAAAGAGAAGCATCAAGAGGAACCATAGATAGACATCATAGTAGGGGAGGCTTCATAGATGCAAATTACATAGTACAAAGTAAATATCTATATTTTAGTATATTTCAGCATGTTGTTTTATCACCAGTAATAGTAGTGCTGCTTCCTGGCAGTCAGCTGTCATCTGTTGTACCACCACCACCCTCAAAAACCATCTCCATATTGAAAGAGGGACATTTAATTTTAATGCCTGTGGAAATCCCCCAAAGGACAAGAAATTTAATTGTGTACAGCCTGGATAATTATCTGTTTATTGATATTTAAGTGTTGTGAGCAAGTGTAGTCACATGCTCGATCTTTATAAAAATCTGAATCATGCTTACTGCCCTAGGCATAAAAAAAAATCAAAACACATGATATATTAGCTCCAGTCTATGGAAAAAAAGATTTTGTGAATAAAGGGCCAGAGAATAAGGTGCAGCTTAGACATAGGCCAGTGACTACACAACAAAGATTTATTTTGCAGAATCATCAGAAATTATAGGTATTGTTTTCCTTAGTAAGAAGCCATCAAAATGTGCTCTGAATCTGTATAGATATACAGGTTGGAGTGAAAAACATGAGTAGCATCGCTTCTCTGTTTGGGCCATCATTAATTTTACTGAATGGAAAGAATTTCTCAGAGAGAATACTGCAACTGGTACTAAAATGGCATGTATTACAAGACCTGCAAAATAAGGACTTCTTTGAACATAGTATTTGAAATATTGTGATGTATTTTCATCTTTCATTCCGTATTTGACCAGGTGATACGGTTCCTAGAAAATTGAGATATATTTCACCTCTTGTTATAACTTGATAAAATGATCTTCATCTTTCCTCTTTCCCAACTTATGTCGGTGATAATAGTGCCTGCGCATCAGTATTCTGCTGCTGAAACAATCTTAGATCTTGTTTACAATTAAGAAAAAAAAAAAGTGGTAAAATAATGTATAGCTGGCAAATTCCAATAGAAACAACATTTACATTGAAATACTTCAGCTGGGAAGAAGGGAGAGTTTAACTCGCATTTGGGAATATAATTTTGTTTGCATGGTTTTGTTCTGCCTATGTTATTGTTCAGGGGTTTTGGAGACTACGTTTTGTATTAGGTAAGCATGAACTGGAATGCTGTTTTATGTGGTTGATTCTGTATGAGGTATTTCATTCCTGGGTATTCCAGTCATGACTATGTGCAATATGCTACCATCTCTTAAAAATCAGAAACAACGAACCAACTCCGTTAAAAACCCAAACCAACAACCCTCTCCCCTTAATTTTGTTTTACTTTAAAATGTATACAACTTATTCCTAACAAAATATGTGTGCATGCGCATATATACATATGTAGAGCCTGCTCTACATAATTGCATATACATATGCACAGAAGCATGTGCATTAGTAGATCATGAAACAATTGCACTCAGGTAAAGCCTGTATATAGGTTACATTTTGGTAGCAGCCACTCTGTTTTTGTCAGATTTCTGGAACTGCTGGTCAGGTATCATGGAAGACTGTATTATTAAAAGTCTCTTCATGTAAATCTTAACAGTATGGAGTTCTCAGACCTTGGTATAATTTTGAATTTATCATCTTTAACTAATGACTAGGAACTCAACAATTAGTATTTACCTATTTTAGAGCGCTGTTACGTATTTTGCAGTGTAAAAATCTAATGCCCCTCTCGAAAGTTGGTATTAATAAATCTTTTGAGAGCAGAGGACCGCTTTGCTGGAAGCAAAATGTATGTGTAAATCATATGGGATATAAGCTATACTTCATTTTTCTGTCTTCCTGCAGCCAATCTCTCCCCTCTGGGCCCCCTTATTTCTGTGTCACTAAATTCTTAACTTTCAGTTTTCTGTAGACAGTACTCTTATGATCCTGGTGAGGATTCAGTGGAAGTAACTAATGAAACTTGCCTGTCAAATATCTATTTAAATCTTACTTACATGCAGTGACTGACTTTATAAAGGGAGCTGTATTTGAGCATCTGACCCTCTTGAGGAGTTGACAGAAGACTTCTGGCAGAGAGCAGCAAAATGTAAATGCTATGAGCTGAAATGTTAACTCATAGCACTGCAGAGTAGAGATGCAGAGCTGATGCTGGCTTAGGCGGTGCTAGGATGAAGATCTGGGTATGAATGCAGCTTTTAATTACTAATTCAAGCAACCATAAGGAATTCCATTGTTTTACTATAATTTAAACTGTGAGGAGGGGATTGATAAGGATTAAGATACAGTAAACAGTCTCTAGAACCTAATGCCAATTCTAAATGTATGAAAAATATCTAGGATGATAATCGTTACATGCTTATCAAGGGATTTATTTTTATCTCTTTGGAATGCTATTATGTAACTTGCAGATTGCCTTTCAGACTTGGAGAAAGAATTACATGGTGCTTGTCTCCTGGAGGACCAAATATATAAAAGAGAAGTAGTATGCTTTTGAGACTTGCATTTTGTCCTTCAACTGGATTGCCTTCCTGAAGTCAGGTGACAGGGCCAACACTGGGATGTTTCACTTCAGTTTCACATTCGCAATGGCTGAGGATATCCTCCAAATCATTTCAAATAGAGAAAAAGAAGCTTCATTTTTCAGTAGGCTTAGTTTCCATGGCTTGAGTACCAGAACTCACTAGATTTCTTCAGTTGTTTCCTCTGCTTGTTTACTGGCTTGAATAAAATACCTCTGTATGTGAGAATGAATTTTTGCTCTGGTGCTTGGTCCCAGACTAGAGGAACCAGAGGACAGGGTTTAGCACATACCTACCTTATAACTCCCCCAAATAACTTTGGCTAAACGGTTAAAATTCAGACTAGTAATGCTCTGAGGTACCGGAGATGCAGCTTTTCCACAGATACATTATATACTCACTTTATTCACATTTTTTTATCCAATAACTATTCACTTAGCTGACCTGAGAGAGGTCTTACAGTGACTTCGTGAGGAAAGGGTTAGTGGTAAAATATTTTACCCATTCAGGTGAAAAAAACCTCAAACCAACAACCAACCAAAAAAACCAACCAATCAATCAAAAAAAAATTGTGTGGTTTAGTTCCCTGTTCATTTAATTGAACCAAATTTAATTTTGTCCCTTATGATTTCTTAAAGTAGATGATAGTGAAATACTGAATTTGCAGGAAAACAGATTTTATTGATAGCTCAAATTTAGGAATCTCAGATGGTCAAGCTAATTAATCGAAGAATTTAGAGGCATTCCAGTTTGCATGTCACATAAGCAATTCATATTTATGTTACAGTATTACAATTAACTTTGCTAGTATATTTGTTCATTTTTGGACACAAGGAAATACTCAGTGTTTTGAAATTAATCACTATAAATTTTGATTACTAAGAGGATGAATGATTAGATACCTAGTTGAAAAGGGAAGCCTCAGCTTTCTTTAGTAATGTATAAGCATTGGAAGGACCTCTTTTTTTTTTTTTTTTTTTTTTTTTTTTTTTTTTTTTTTTTTTTTTTTTTTTCCCCCCTCTTTGTATTCTGAAGAATCTTTTGCTAAAAGTCCTAAAGAAAAGCCACAGATCTCTTAGAGATTTACTGGTAGTTATTGCAAGAATGGGAGAGGTCTCTTAATCATGACTGCCCTTTTATTTGATGTTGAGTGCCTATTGGCATAGACCCCAGATACTGACTGAAACTCGCATGTGAAACCAAATAATTACTCCTGATAGGGATAATATATCAGCCCTAGGACTCTGATAGTGGTAATTCTCCATGTCATTTAGATAGTAGATAACAGCACTACAGCAACTGATAAATGATTAGCTTAAGTCATGAAATGAGGCAAATGTGTATTTTCCTAGTTGGGTATGTGAGAATTACAGTTAATTTTTATTTATGCAGGCCTGTTATTTAGAGAATGATTTCAGATAATGGATTTAGTGAGACAGGAAGAGAAGAATGTTTTTTCAGGTCACTGCTAAAGATAACCTTCATTTTCCTGAATGCAGAGCATGTAGAGAGAAGAGGAAAGCTCTATAGGTCTTAGAGAGATGTCCCTGAGTAAGACAGGGGTATATACACCTCCTCCTCAGTCTGTAATGAGTTTCCAGACATCCTGATGTTCATAGGATGCTCTTTCTTCTTTGAAACCTGAATTGGAAGGGGAAGGAAATGTCTCTTTTCTTCTTGCTTTTACTAAGCTTTTGGACACATGGAAATACCCAAGGAATGGGATTAAAGCTTTCCCCCCTCCAAGAAGCCTCCTTGTTCCCGTATAAATCTGTGACTGATTACTGGTCATGAAGATAGAGTAAACCATTATCTGTCTTAATCCAATCTCTTATCTGTTAGAGATCAAGATGTGCCTTGGGATGCTGGCTGATTAGCCCACATCTGTCTGTGATGGAGGCTCTTGAACAGCTGGGCTGTGCAGCTGTCAAGCGATAGTGCCTCCACTCTGATTTAATATGGCTATTTCTGTCTTCCTTAATTTCAGTTTTGCCTTCTGTTGTCAACTGATTTTCATTTAATTCTGAAATGATGAGCAAAATCATGTTTAAAATATTCATCGTGCTTTCTTTAATGCAGCCAGATGTACTTCCTTAATGAAAGCAATAAGCCAGAGGTAATGAATTTATTAACAAGATAGAAAATCGATTCTGTGCCACGTAAACTACCTACTTGCATACACTTGGGGCATGGAAACTGAGTACTTTGTATGCCTTTTGCTCCCTGTTAAATGATTTGTTCTGCTGATAGTCACTGATTTTTGCTATGAATTTGAATGAGTTCATATGAGGAGAGTGGTAAAAGGCGCATGATAAAACTTGAAATTAAGCCAGGAACGGATGTTCTTAACAGGGGTATTACCTTTATACTGTCTTTTTTATTTCTTTTTTTCTTCTCCTAAAATGTGGCTGGCTTGGGCTTTAGCAACCCAGTCTGAAAGTCTGTCTGTGTTTGATGAAAAACAGAATATCCTGTGCGAGACATTGAAAAATTGCAACAAAAGAAGCGATGTGGAAGAAAAAGCGGATTCAGACGATTCTTTCAGCCACCCACACTGTCACAGCAAAGTTTCAGGAGGGGAAAGACAGAGGTGGTGGAATTAATAGGGTTTTGTTCAGACCTTGGAAAAAAACTATATAGGTTGTATTAGAAGGGATGTGTAGTTGCTCATGGTGCCAACAGTGATGCCCTTATCCATGTTGAGTAGTGCCTTCCTCCCTACTAAAGTCACTGGGGCTTCTTAAACAGTGCAGCACTCTTCAATTTTTCAATGCATTTATGAGGATTAAAGTCATACTTTTGGCTGTAGAGGTAGTTTTTGGCAGAAGCGCTTCTTTTTGAATATTTAGCGGAGAGACGTGTAAAAATGGTGTGCTTAGTCCAAGCCACCCAAAAGTGTAATTACAGCTGAAGCAGAGAGGAGCAGTCAGACTAGACTGTATAATCACTCTACACTTTTTTTTTTTGGCTGCTGGAAATGTGATCAGTCACCATAAATCCCATTTTATATAAAGATAATAAGTAGAACTCATTACAGCTTTTTGGCTGTTTATGTTTCGCTGCTGGCTATTGATACGTGACAAGGCACCGTTAATCTTCTCTCTCTGGCAGCCAGTAGAAGGAAACCGCACATGGGCATCCAGAGGCTGCAGAGGAAGCACAGAAATACACACACTGGAAAAGGTGGAGAGGTCAAGTTTAGCATTCAAACCCTGCTCATGACGAACTTAAAATATTACCCTTCAGCTGCTAAAGGCTGGATTTCAGCAGCAAATTTGACCAGACGGACCACACAATGAAGTCATCAGCTCTGAGACCCACCAGCTTGAAAAAACAACCACCCCTGGTGTTAAGACAAATGCTTTGAAGAGTGGTTGATATTAATCAGGTGGTGCTACTGGTTTGGAGTTCGTTAGTCATTCCGTATGAATAAAAATGCTGATAAAGGACATAATAACATTACAGAGCCAAGGTGGTTTTGTAACACAGGAAGCCACAGATCTGAATCCTACGTGGGGGAAATTGGTCAGGGTCCATTTCAAAATTCCTTAAGCCAAATTCGTCTCTGGGCTAACTCCTTTGAAGTCACTGGGGTTACACAAGGAATTAATTTGGCCCTTTGGTTCTGTATGATAGCAGAGATCTAACTACCAATCCTTCTCGCCATGTTCGAGGTTTATTGTTTCGGTGTAGTTTCCTCAGAGGAACTCCCAAGAAAACCCATCGCATTCCTACTGTGGGCAGCCCTCGTCTCCCCCACCCTCTTTTCCCATCTGTTTCATAATTACTGTGTTAACAGCTGAACATTTTTATTTGTTAACTATCACACACTATGAAAATATCTCCTTCCTGGATTTGAGTGTTTTCCTACAACTATATTTGGTAACCTGAGTAGAATTTCTAACATGTCAAAGCTAGGCATGGCCTTGGCTCCATGGGAGAACTTAAAATTCAGTCTACCTGGCTGTGCTGGGACTGCAGGCATTGGATCCACAGTTGCTTTAATCTAATGGAAGTGCAGTGTCTATTTCTGTCCTCCTCCTCCTCGCAGCAAGCAGTGTTTGTCCAGCCACATGGTGAGCTGGATCAGGGAACCAGAAAGATTGAAAATCAACCCAGAAAATCCATGTTCAGCCAAATCAATTAGCTGTCCTCCAGCAGAAGAGGATGTGGTAGCAGAGGTGGAGGGCTGAGAGCTGGCTGGAGGAGTCTGGCAGGTCTGGGCATGGCCTCCGATGCTCTCAGTCGCCCCTTCTGGCGATCAAGAGAAAGGGAAGAATATCCAGCTGCCTCCAGCTACCTGTGTAGCTGAAAAAATAAGTGTCAGGCCTTTTTGGAAGAAAATGACATAATCTGTTCCAATTACTAAATCAACAGATGCCTTTTTTTCCTTTTCTCTTTTCCTCCAAAAGAAATTGTTTTCGTTCCATCATGAGATTCATTGGTGTATGTATTTTGATAGGAGTAAGACATGCTTTCACCTTTACACTGTAGCACCACGCAAATGAAAAAATGCAACTTTTGTGAGTGGTGAAGGGACAAGGCGTCATGATTAGGAGATGATTAGTTAGAGGTCGCTCACTGGGTTGGTGGCTTTGCCAGTGACACAGTCTCTAATTTCCTTGTGATGAACCTGATCCTCAGCTCTTGAGGTCCTCAGTGGAAGAAGACTTCTGCTTGCATGACACCAGCTGGCACACTGCAGGCTGTCTTCTCTGCAGGAGAACCCCCCGGTCCCACACCCTGGTCCTTTCCGGCTTAGCAACTTAAAACTAAGGTTTTATTCATGCACCCATGCCCCAGATCAGATTTTCATCATTTGATCTCGAACTTCGTATGTTGTATTCTTTTACTTAATACAGTGTAGGAGAAAATTTTGGATCACTCTGAAGGATTTTGATAAATAGAAGTGGTTATTGCTCAGTCATTTCTACTGTGTTGCAGAGGATAGCAGGTAGCTGACTCTTCCAAGCTTCAGAGTTTAGAAAATGTGTTATTTAAAGTAAAGCGCATTTCTGGAATGTCTGAGTAGTATAGCAGATGTTACTGGAAATAATATGAAATAAATTTTTCTACCATTATGTGACAGGTAGAACACCTGTAGAACATCAATTGCACAATCAGAATTGTTGGTTTTAGTCCATAACTTTTCTTGCTTGGGAGGTAATGATTGAAATATTTCTTTTTTGAGTGGGATGTCAGATATTTAGTTGGCATAATAGGGGTATCCTACAACTGTTTAATTTTTTCCTATACGGTTTCTTAGGGGACCAACTCAGCTTCATCCTTTTTTTGTCTTCTTTTTACAGGAAAGGATGGCTGCTGTCTCACCTTTTTACAAATTAGAGTACAGGTTAATGTTTTGGCTTTTCATGAGAGAGGAATCAATTGAAAAAAGAGAGAAGGGTAGAGTTGGTAAATTGTAAATAAAACATCTAAGTGGGAAGAAAGATAGGATTTTAAAAGAAGCCTGTTAATTGTCCTGTGGTGCTATCTTGTGTTTCTGCAAACTTCGGATCACTTAAATTATTCTCCTTTTTTGCATAGCAAGTATTTTAGTTCTGAATCGGAAATAGATTTAAGCAATTTCAAACACAAAACAGGATTATGCTTATGCATGAGGTTCACTATGCATGTAGATCATGGAGCTCTGTGTAGGTTTAAGGTAATCAGCAATTGTCTGTGCATGGGGGATCTCTTGTGTTTCCCTTGAAGGCATTTTTGTAGAGAGTGGACTCATATGCAGGACCCAGTCCTTCACCTACTAGTCCAAGAAATCTTTCCTTAACGCAGACATGTTGAAAGGACAGTGCTGATCTGAGATTGGAGCAATGAGCACAAAGACAAGGTTTACCCTCATTTCTGGACACAGCTGAGCTCTGTGTCTTTTGATTTTTAATGTCTGAGTGAATCGCTGGTGAAAACCAGAACATTTGCATCTTCCTTCTGAAGACATAGAGTTATAGAATAGTTTGGGTCAGAGGGGACCTTAAAGATCATCAAGTTCCACCCCCAGCCCCTGCCATGGGCAGGTACACCTCCCACTAGATCAGGTTGGTCAAAGCCCCATCCAGCCTGGCCTTGAACACTTCCAGGGATGGAAGGAACATTTAGTGGTTGACAAAGCTCCCATCCTCCTCTGCCTGGCTTCTGAGCTTCCAGGGGAGATTTAGCTCTCCCCTGGGATCTGGGCAGCTGGGTGCTACCAGATCTGTCTTTGGGTTTGTTTTGCTCGCCTGGGCCTTGTCAATGGTGGCAGCAACATTTGCAAGGCTACAGGGCTGCAAAGTGTCAGGACGCGTTTATCTGGACTGAGTGAAACCTCTAGAGTGTTGTTCTGCTTCTGGTTTTACTGTGATTTGATCCTGTGCAGCTCCACATTCAGTGTTGTAGATGTTTGCCAAACCCCTCTCAAATGAACAGAATTGAGTGATTTCAAGAGAAGCATTGGGGCTTTGAAGGGATGATGGTAAGAAACCCAGTCAAATTTTAATTTAGAATATTCAGGTTGCAAGTTATCCCCAGTCTCATCACTGGTGTTTAACTTAGTACGTTATTGCTTCCAACCAAATTGTAGATGTTTTTACTGACCTTGGAAAACATGCAAAAATAACACAAGAAATGGTGGTTATGAAAGTGTATCTGCAAAATCCTCTCTTAGAAAATATACAAAATGAGCTGGATCAAGTAGGGAAAACTTATGGAAAACCAGCTTTAAGTTATTGCGTAATCTTTTGAAGGTTCTTACTACCTGGAAGGTAAAGAAACATTTCAATAAGAAACCAGACTATGTTTATTTTGATACAGTTTTTATCCAGTGACCCTTGGCATATGTGACAGAGAAATACATATGCTGAGAGAGAGAACTGTGACCTGTCGTGGTCTAATGTGGTAAAGTTCTGTTGGTGTGTAAAGACCTGAGTGAACTTGGGTTTTCAGAAGTAAGATGTCAGTGAGTGACATCTGAAGCAAAGTCGAGACCTGGAGTTCAATGGGCTGTTACGGAGCTGGCAAGAAATCCTCTGGCAGGCTTGTTTGCTGTATTTCTAAGGAATTTATAGACAGTAATTGAGTATAGTTGTGCATTTTCTTAAAATTAAATGCTCTGTCTGCGTAGACATTGGAGAGTATACTGAAATTAGAGGACAACTAAAAGATATAATAAAATACTCGCTGATCAGAGTTTTTCAGGATGATAGTTCAGTTTTCATGGTTGATAAGCACCTCCTTGCAGTGCTGGCTCTCGGAGCTCATTCTTCCAGTGCTGCTCAAAGCCCAGATTAAATGGACCTGTTCTCAAAGGAGCTGAGCTGGCTGTGGGTCAGGGACTGCTGCCCACTGGATGCTGAGCAAGTGAAAATGAGACCATCGTTGACCGTACCAGTACTTGCTTTGGTTTCAGCATGTCTTGAGGTCAGACATTTATATATATATATATCTATGTATATGCCAAGGCATGGGCTCTGCAATCTTTGCTTTCCAGGTAGGAGCTGATGTCCCCCCATTCACACACAAACTATGCAGACAGCAGCATTCCTTACATTGTAAGAGGCATTAATACACTCTCCCTTACTGCTTCAGGATAAATACATACCCCAGATTCAAGTTGCAGCAGGTATTAAAAAATTAAATGAGGTTCCTGAAATCATATTTATTAAGCACATTTGCACAGACTGTATGAAAGCTGAGTTAAAGGTTTGTGTCCTCAGGTCTTTGTTTATAAGAAAAAACACTTTGGTTCACCTTTAAAAGGGAATGAAAATGAAAGTCTCCTATTGCTGTCTCTAATTTCAGTGTTCCTAGCATGGTTTGTCAAACTTTGTGTAGAAGTTATGCAAATTTGCTTTTATTTTATTTTACGTATGTGCTCTGCAGATTTTTTATTTAAGTTTTATTAAACAAATGATATAAGGAATTTGAATATAAAATAAATCAGCATGAATTAATATAACTTTCACCAGAGCCGCATAATGGTGAAGAGAAAAATCATTGTTGTTACCTAAGACAGATGGGCATGGAAGTGAAATTTAGTGGAATGGATGTATGAAAACCTACGGGTATTGGACTGAGACTCAGTGGGCCTGGATTAACACTCATTAAATGATTCCTTTACTGTGTCATTTCAGATTGTGCAGGGACAATGTCTTTCCATGAGAGGTGTTTTAATATATGTTGCTTTCCTTTCTGGGTAATAAGTACTAATATTTTTAGCAAGTCAGGATTTGTTCCTCTTGAGAAAACAAAAGCAATTAAGGCAACAATAGCTAAATTAACAAATGAGTACTCAATTATCCCTAGAAGCCAAAGCCGGAGAAGCCCAGGGGGATGCAGCCTGTGTGTGTTCCCTGCCAGGGCACCATGTCAGTGTGTGAAACTCTGTCATCGGAACTGCGAGGATAAATCCAGTTTTCAAAATCTAATCTCATTTATATATACTGTCCTGATGCAAAAGCCTCTTGAAATGTCGAGTACTCAATTTTTCTTCAGTAGTCCTTCCTTTGTGAAATGTGTAGAAATTTATTTAGGAGAGCCTTTTTGTTCGAATTCTGCTCCCTTGCCTTATATGGCTCTTTTGCAACTATATGCTAGATTGAAATCTTAGACTATACTTTAGTTGTAACCAAAAAGGAATGGCTTCTTATCTTTTCTGGAACTGACACTCTGTTCTGTAGTTTACTGTGTATTTTTTTGGAGAAGCTATTAATCTTCTTTCTGTGCTCTTTTTATTTTTTCTCCACACTTGCACAATGGCTTTCCCTGGACCCAGTCTCACGTTCAGCTGCCGACACAAGCCCTGTCTGCTTCAGAGAGAGTTGTGTGAGGCCAACGGGGTGCTAAACTGTACATGGTCTCTATTTCTTTGTTTTTGTGAGGCTTTACCATCATTTTCTTACTGTAGAACTAAGAACTTTTAATTCATAAATTATCTTTATATTTTTTAATAGATGTTTTCACTGTTCTGACCCTAACCCAAAACTTTGGGGATGATGGTAAGAGATGTCTTTAAGAGAGGTGTTTCAAAACTACACTGTAGTGTACTGTATATTAATAAGTTATAGTATGCTATAGTGTAGTATAACTCCTGCAGTTGCCAAAGCCTAATGCTATATATAGTCAATGGCACAATAACCCTTCTAACAATTAAAAAACAGGAGACAACATGCTGAAGCCAATTTTGCAACATTGCACACTGGAATGACCAGTTTTTGTGTTCAGGTATGACATTTGATGAAGTTGTCATTACTAAATAATCCTAGCTGGGTTGTTCAGGTCTTATTTTGATGATTTAAATGCATAGTCCAATCAGAGATCACATTTAAGATGCAACTAAAGCAACTATCGTGACATGTTTTTTATAAAGTTTTATTTCAAGTTACTGTAATCATTATATTTATCTACTGAAAGGTAAAATCTCAGGAGATTAATTTTCTGTCGTTATGAGATAAAATCTTGTGCAACTTTAGCTTACCTGAATTGGAAAGAAGGCACTTCCACCCCACCCTGGATCCAAATTCAGAAAAAAAGGTTTGGTTTTGCTAATTCTAACTACAGCTCATCCCTCCTAAAGAAAATATTTTTGTTCCTATATTATATTGCGTGATATTTTTTTCTCTTATATATCCCTCCCCTCTAGAAATAGTAGTTCCTCCTGAGAGTTGTTGCTGCAGTAATTTTGGAGTCACTTAATTCAACCTGGCTTCTGCCCCTGCTGAAACCTTGTGACATAAATCAGTCTTCTAAATCATACGTTTTCTGACCCCCTTACACGCATTGTCAATATGTGTCCATCTTCTAAGGTCTCTCTGTAGTATGCTCTAGAGCCTGGCCAAATTGGTCAGGTCTGTACCAGTACTGAAACAAATTAACAAGAAAATTAAAAAAACATAGGCCCTCCTTTGATTTAAAAACAAAGGTTAGAAAGAAATAATCCTGGTGGGTTGTGAGGTGTTCCCATCTCAGTTGCCTTCACCCCTCCCCATGCAGTGGGGACCTTCCCAACCCCCAGCCACCTCCAAGCACAAGTATGGGATACAGCCTGGGGTAGGACACCACCATGCAAACCACAGAGAAAACCGTGGGCCGAGCAGCCCATCCATCCAACTGCACCTCAGTTTCTTTGCTGATTTTGGAAACGGCAGTGGTGCTGCTGCTTTTACTTCACCCTTTGTCAATTATATTCATTCCCGTTGTAAGCTCATGGAGGATCTGGGCTAGGATCCGTACAACGCCTGTCACCAGGAGGGAGGTAGGATAGAACTGCGTACAAAGCCTGGCTCGGAGGGAGCTGGGGTTATTCAGCCTGGAGAAGAGGAGGCTGAGGGGAGACCTTATTGCTCTCTACAACTACCTGAAAGGAGGTTGTAGAGAGGTGGGGGTCGGTCTCTTCTCCCAAGTCACAGGCGACAGGACAAGAGGAAATGGCCTCAAGTTACGCCAGGGGAGGTTCAGGCTGGATATTAGGAAAAAATTCTTCACAGAAAGGGTTGTCAGACATTGGAATGGGCTGCCCAGGGAGGTGGTTGAGGCACCATCCCTGGAGGTGTTCAAAAGACGGGTTGATGTAGTGCTGGGAGATATGGTTTACTGATGGTGTTGGTTTTTGTTTGTTGTGTGGGTGTTTATTTTTGTCAAAATTAGGTTGATGGTTGGACAAGATGATCTTTAAGGTCCCTTCCAACCTAGAAGATTCTGTGATTCTGTTTTGCATCAGATCTCCGGTCTGCCCTACAGTGAAACTGTCCATCAGATGGATGCTAGTGTGGGGTCAGACACCGAGTTGCTGGACATGCCAGCTTCCCCTGACCCTGCCTCCCTGTAGTACGGCCATCTGAGGCTGTTTTCATTGGCTTTGATTTTGTCTCAAGAGGAATGGTGAGGCTTACAAGAAAGGCTGTCTTGAACTAGGATGGATAAAAACCGAGCTTTTATCAGCTCAGCTCCCTTCACGTATCTGGCTGGAAAAAAGATTTTGGCCGTAGAAGTTTGAAGTATCCCTGAGCTTTTAAAAAATGAAGAGGGTCTATAGAGCCTATAAAACACATTCATAAAGCAAAGGCTTATGCTGAGAGCTTGCACAGAGTTGCAGAAGTTGACATGTTGGCCCTAATTAAATGGATCCAGTCCACGGTCTTCACATCACTTGGTCTTATTAAACATTTATGTGCATCTGTGAAAATTCCCTGTGCTAATTCCTCATCTAAATATTTCAGATGGAACGAGTAATAAACGAGGCTGAGGAACCGGTACTGACTAATGAGATAAGGGTTAGATTGCCTGTGCTTGGTGATGAGTGAATTGTGATTCACAGGGTGGTGAGACTGGCTTCCTGATGCACAGTGAAATTGCTGCTAAGTGAAGAAAAAAAAAACTTTAAAAAACTCTCGTTACAGATAATCAGTGACCAAACAGCTTTTGTGTGTAAAGGCCTTCTCTTATTATCAAGCTGCAATATAAGACCTGTGTAAATATCTGTATTTGGCCAGAAGCAGTAGAGAGAACAACTCACTCAACAGAACTGGAAACAGTTGAGTAATTTGGTCTGGTGGAGATGGTAGGCTGGTGCTATGTTAGGAGAAAATTCTGGAGAAGTAATTTGTAGTTATGTCCACTTGCCCATTTCTTTCTTATAATAGCATAGGCAGTACTTATTTTAGACACATTGCAGTGTAATACATATCCATCTAGTGCGCGTTCCGCTGTAACAAATGACGTGTTACAGGCATTCTCTCTCTATGGACATAAAAGTAAATGATAATGATTTTCAAATTCAAATTCCGTTTTCAAAGTTGAATTCAATTAAGAAGCAAATATGGTAGGGATTGAACAAAAATAAGAAATGCATATCTGGTGTCTTATTGAAAACAGTTGATTTTTAAGTGGTCCTGAAGATACTGGACATGCATCTCTTTGGTTTGTAGCATTTCAGATGCTGAGGGATGCACCCAAGCCGTAGGTGCACAGCGTTTGGTCACTTTCCAGCCGATAGTTTTGCTTTTCCATTACCCTATGGTGTTAACAGTTGATCCTCTCAAAGCTGAATCCCATGGCCACCTTGATGGGTGTCACACCCAAGTATGTGTGGTTGTGCTGTGCTGCTGAGAAGTCACCCAAAATGTGTTAAATAAGATGTAAACAATTTCATTGGTAGTCTGTTCCGTTTAGGATATATTAGTAATACACAAGCCTTAGAGTTGCCTGGATTTTTCTTCAGTTGAGCACATTCATTCCAGAGTTTTGTATTATTTTGTTGCCAGCATTTGGAAAGTTAGGGAGCCACAAAAGGTAGTACTTTGGTTTTACATTTTACTTGCAAGGTGACAGAAAGCCCTAGGCGGTGTGCCCCATCTGTCTTGGAAGAAAGAGGAGTATTTAGTCATTCCTCAGTCTCCTCTCCCTTAGGTAACTAAATGCACCTTAGATATCTCCCAGCCATGACTAAAACAGGCATCTCAATATGTCCTTTTTTTTTTTCCCCTTCTGGGGAGAGGGGATTATGAGGAATTACTCGGAAACCAATGATTTTTATTTTTAAAAATGGGACTAAGGAGAGTATGAGAGGAAGAAAAATGTGAAAAAAAAAATGCAGTGCTCCATAGGTACTCTTAGTATTCTGTGTGACTTCAGCTAGAGGCTCTTCTGTATCTAGGTGCTTCCTTGGAAGTTTGTGTATGTTGGGGTGGGGATGAGGGACAGATAAAACCATTCTTTGGAGGAAGACTTGTTAAATCCTGAGCAAAACGGGCCTACAATTTTGTAGTGCCTTTGTTTACACTTGCCATGACTTTGGGTCTGAAAGTAGTGGCCAAAGTGCTCGGCACTGAAGCAGTGACGCCAGTAAGGGTCTGAGTGCCCCTTCTCTGGGGTGCAGGCCGTGTGTAGAGTCAGGTCCAGAAGCAAACATCGGCTGCAGTGACATTTTCCCTCTCTCCAAGCTTTTTTCCTTTTAATTCTCTTCTGTAGCAAACACTTATAAACTTCTTGCAAGATAAATGACCTGTGATGGCAAAGAGAAGCTGAATGCTTTCCAGGATTGAAAGAAGAGGTGTAGTATTTCAGATTTAGAGAACACTTTCTGAGAGAGAAAAAAACTGGGTGTTGCGAAAAGTTGTTGAATAAAATACTTCACGTGTGTTGCTGCTATTTTGCCTAAAATCCAGGTGGAAGGCTTTTGTTTAACTTGCAGAAGAAACCAGTATGGAGCTCTGCAGAGGCGCGAGGTTTGCAGTATATAGCCTAGCGGGCTAGGTCAACAGAGGTTATTTGAAGGATGGAAAAAACCAGATAGATCAATTAAAAATGCTTGTTTACTAGCTTTATAATAGTGAGTGATGGGATGGAAAAATCCCATTGGCCCCTCATTTAGAAAGCAGCACCAAGTTCTGTGTGCTTTCTGGTGATGGTGGTGGTAAAATCAGTGCCCTTGGCGATGCAGCCCTCGCTGTCTGTCCTCACGATTTTCCATGGGATTTGTAACTGCCGCACTCCTACCTCCGGTGCCTACCTCTAATGCTCTGCCAGCTTGCAGAATTGTTTGCTACCTGTGATTTGCAAAGGAACCTGAGTTCTGGAATTGTGCTGACGTGGTGATTTTCTCTAAATTACTGCAAGAGCACAGCAGGCCAAACAGGACAGCATCCAGGTTACCTTGTGCTGCTTCCAAAAGCAATGCTGTTAGAAAAGCTGAGGGAAGCACTCTCTGTGAAATGGAAAAGGACATTGGGAATGTGTAAAATGCGATTAAACTCAAAAGAAAGAATATATTGCTAAAAGAATCGCTTGTTTTATTTTTGGCATAGGTGGTGGTAAAAGTGCTTGTTGTTTGTGCTCAAAGAAGCAGCAGAACAGGCGGTCGCCATTACACGGAATGACTTCTTTCTGCCTTCCTTTGCTTTTCTCTAGTCAAAGCATCCAAGGAGAACATGGTACCAGAATGGACGGCAGATGCCTGTTCCACCTATACCCTCATGTCCCTTTTTCAAACCTCCTCCCTGTCCTCTCCCACCCCCCTGATAGGACCTTGTTTGCTCTGAAGTAGATGGTGCTGTCATCTCTTTGGGAGAAACATTGATGGGCTCTGTGGCTGGTGCACGGCTACTGATTTAGGGCAGCTAAGGATTTCTCATTGTTTTAAAGGGAGCAGCTTTAATCATCTCGCTAGGTTGAAAGCTACCTCAGTCAACATTTGTTGTCAGAAAAATCAAATCTTCCTGACCATGCAAAGCAGTAGTGTGATTCTGCCAGACCTCATTGGGAAATCAGAAAAGAGAACAGTGAGCCTTGTTTGCCTCAGTGAGTTACCAGTTCATTAGTAGGGTGAAAAGGGATGGATTGGATTCATGGCTTGTTTTAAACTGGTGCAGAATTAGTCCTCTTTCAGTTTCCTATTTTTTTTTTTATTATTCAATAATATTTAAAATTCTTATGGTCACTAAAAAGGTGTTAGCATTACTGTGTGCAGGTAAAAATACAAGACCTGTTCCAAACTATTTTCTGGAATATGCAGGAACCTGAGGGCATAAAAGTGATACCAGGAGAGTCACATGATTATTTGAAATTTCACAATAGCGTAGTTTTGTTTCTACATATTGATTTAATTATTTTATAACTTTGAATGTTTGAGAGTTGGGGTTTTTTTAATTGCAAGCTTTCGAAAATTGGAGCAAACAAGTTAACAAAGACAAGACTAAAAAAACAAATAAAGCAATACCACTGATGGTAATACTCATTGTGTGACAGAAGTCTACTGATAGACTAGAATATGAGACTATGAATGCAAACAGATTGTTACTGCAAATAATAATATGCAACATATGCCTGTGGTTAACAGCATGGCTTAGATGCCATGGGAGGTTGTGGTACATATTTACGGTAAAGAAGCGGTCAGTGCTAGTATGACCATAAAATTTCTAACCATACTAGAACCTTTCTGAATGTTGAACTTCCAATCCCAGAATAGTTGGATGGATTTGGTTTTAAATCAGGTCTAAAATGGATAAGGATGATCTTCTATTTCTGATGTAGCTGAAAATCTTCTACCATAATCAACTATCTCATGAATTCTTTGATTGTTCATGGTTTGACCTCCAAAACGTCACCATCCTTTATTAGCTTTTACTGCATAGCACATATTTTTCAAGCAAAAAATGAAAGTGCATTCTAGAAACGCTGTGAACTCCACATGCATGTGCATGGCCATGAAAAACCATCTGCAATCTCATTCTTCAGCGTTTCCTGCTCCTACTGTAGAGATAATGGAAGCTGAATCTGTTTATTTTAGAATATGTTCTCCAGTTATTCCATGGAAATATGAAATTGTTTTAATCGTCAGAAGGTTCTGAGACATTTCTGCAAGCAGCTGCTGATCAGATGGTAGAATATATTTCAACATACAGCTATCTTCTGTGAGTTCTGTTTTTCAACAAGTTAGAACTACTTGTGTTCAAGGGTTTCCTGTGATTTTTCCAGTCTGACAACTTTCCTCATGCTAGTGTTTTGTTTTGTTTTGTTTTGTTTTGTTTTTTAAATTATTTACTGATTGGTTTCTGGTAAATTTTCTGTTGATGTGATTTATCCTGTATTTTTAATGCTTTAGATGTAGTAAGCAGGAAGGCTAAAAAACCTACTACCAGCTCAGGAGTTTAGGTTGTAGTGTCCTTGAAAAAAACAAATTTGCTCTTATTATTAGACTTCTTGGAAAATACAGTCCTACATTCAGAAAAATAAATGCCCTCCTTGCGTCCTGCTGACTTAGTGCAGGCATACAAGCTTGAAGAGAAGATTATGGATGTTTTGTGAGCAGTTGTGTCACTGTTGCATATGACAGCATTCTTACTGCATAGCAATTTTCTTAAGATGAGTTGGAAAACTTCAAAGCCATTGCATCTCCAGTAGAATAACATCTGTATTTAACCATACCTCTCTGCGTAAGCCCAGTCTTGGACGATGATGTCTGTCCACCGCTCAGAAAAGCTGTGTTTTGGGATCTACATTACTGTCTGAACTGCATCTGTTTCCAAATAGTTTGATGTTTTTGCTGGAGGATGGAGAAATAGTGGTGGAAACCACAGAGCTGGTTAGGATACGAGAAGTAGGATGTGTCAAGTTTTGGAATTTAGTTTCCTCTGAGTCAGTCTTTTGAGGTTAATAAGCACTTATACTGCTTTCTGTGGGATAGCTTTCTAATCCTTCCTTCTGTACTCTTTGACCGCAGGAAAACATTGCCTGGAAATAAGGGAAAAAAGAATTTTATTATTGGCTAATTGTAGAGCTAGGATACAGCTAAGGATGCAGTAAGTGGTCATGTTGATGCTGTTTCATAATTTATAGCCAATTTTTTCATCATTAATTTATTTATCTAAGAATGATGTTAAGTAGTCTGGGTTTTTTTTATTGCTAGACTGTGGTGTTATTTTCACAAGTGTTTCAAATTTAGAGATTAGCACTTATATGGGCATAAGATGTATAAATTCATAAAGAGTACAGAACATCTATATACTAGACACATAATTTAACCATTTAAACCCCCCCATTATCTATGTTCCTTGGAAGGGACTTTTCAGACATTTTTCTACGAGTGGTAGTCCAGCAACTGGACACACCTATCTATTTTAACTAAAAATGGCTTTAAAAGTCAGAGAACACATAAAAATCAAGATCTTAACGTTGAAACCAGTTTTCATCTCTTGGTAATTTGACATTGGCATTCAGTTTTTGGAAGGGATGGCAGCCCTTTTTGCTTCTGAAATTGCTCTTACTGTGGATTTCATTGGTTTTGGCTTTGTGATGAATTTGCTGATCATCAGAGTCGGTCAGACAGGGCAGCTGCCACACCGCTCCTCTGATTTGATTTATCTTAATGTATTACATTAGGAAAAGGAGAAAGTCAAAGTGATTGCAAGGTCTTTCAAAGACATAATTGCAGGAAGGAAAGGCCAGGTTTGCACCTCAAATGCACATGGAGTAAAAGCTAATGCAGACTAAGACTTTGGAGAAGAGAGGACACTTTAGATGTTGCAGAAGGCATGGTTAAGTCTGATCTATGGGCAGTAAGATTAGATTTATAGACTGCAAGGAAACAGTAATAGATGTTCATGTTTAAATTGCAACTTGAGATTTTTCTGCTTATTTTCTTTGGGGTGCTGGCAAAATAAGTATTTTACACAAATACTTGGCTCAAATTGTTTTACTTTATTCTCTTGAGGGTCTCGGAGTAGATACTTGAATTGAGTAAACTATTTGGCCCCTGAAGCTATTATACGACAGACTGCTAACATATCTGCTAATCTGAAATACAGTAAGCATATAACTGAAGTGTTTATTGCCATTACAAATATGTTCTTGAATCTTTTTTTGGAAAGAATAACCCTTGGGTGATTGCAGTCTTTGTTTCTCTAAGGTTTTTGCTTTCCTTTTCTCTCCCATTCCCCTTCCCCTCAAGATACCTTACAGTAAGGCTATACATGAATTCTTGCTTTGGCACAGAGTTGCACAGACATGGCAAAAAATACTCAACTCCTACCAAGAGGGTTTGCAAGGAAACTTTTGGTCCTGGATTGCTCTGGAATGCACTCAGGCATTAGATGAGAGAGCAGTACTTACCCTTGCTCCGTCTCCTGTTGTCCTGTGTCCTGGGCAGGAGCCCTGTTTCTTTGCATCCTTGTCCTCATTGCTGCGTGCAGCCTTTTGGGAAAGCTTATCTGAAACAGCGTGCATAAATAGGGTTGGTAATTGAGAAAGCATTATACTTAAAGTTCCTAAGATAACTGCTGTCATAGCTTGTTAGGACATTGGTTTTATGTTGGGCTTTTAGTCACCTTAGGGGATGAATTGTTCAACTCTTCATTAATGGACCGTGGCTGTTCAGCTGCAGAGCCCTGCAGGTCTGTGTAATTGCTTCAGCAAGCAGGGCTTTGGCCCGGTATCTCCAGCCCTGTATTTGTTGGTGGTTAAAATAGAATTGCACAACAAGCAGCCGACTTTTACAACACAAGAACATAATGTGTGCGCGAGGTTTTTTCAGTAAGTGCACGTTTATACAAGTTTTGTTGGGTGCTTTTAGTAAGCCTTGGAAACTCAAACTTCCAGAGTTTCTCATTGCTCTCCCGGAATCTCACCCCCCACTCACTGTTTTGTCCGTCAGTCTCACGTCAGCCAGTTCTTAGCTGGAGTTCCCCTAGTCTAGAACACAACGGTATTTTTTAATACACTTTTAGGTCTTTTTTTCTGGTTCACAAAGTCTGCCTTATATCCTCTTTCCCATGAGAACAGCAGTGGTCTATTACATTAATTTTTACATTGTAAGGGAATTGTATTAACTCTTGTTCTTGGGCCTGGGCCCTGGTCCAAGCTTGAGAAATGAAGGCTTATGCCCAATTATCAATGATTGCTTCTGCTTTTTTCCATGTATTTGCAGCCTGGGTCTTAGATTGGATGATAACTCAGTAACTGTGTTTCTGGTGCTTATTCTTCACCTACCATTGTCTTAATTTTTGCAAGAATCTAAATCATCAGCATGTCCAGAAGGACATACATAGCTTTTACTTAGGGAAATGCAAGTCACAATTACAGAATGGTTAAGTTTGGACGGGACCTCTGCAGGTCATCTGGTCCCACGCCCCCTACTCAGGCACCTAGAGCTGGTTTCCCAGGAGTGTGTCCAGTGGCTTTTGAATATCTCCAGAGATGGAGACTCCACGAACTCCTTGGGCAATCTGTGCCAGTGCTCAGTCACCATCACAGGTTCCTGATGTTCAGATGGAACCTCATGTGTTTCCATTTGTGCCCATTGCCTCTTACCCTGTCACAGGCACTACTGAAAAGAGCCTGGCTAGTGGAGACTGATTAGTTTTCATGTATTCCATTCTTCCCTCAAATTGGCTTCCATCAGTGCTCTAAATGCTATGTAGGTTATCAATATCAGCCTCTTCCTGTTAAAGCTCAAAATGCTGATTCTGACCTTTACACTACTGGGTCATGCAACGTGTTTTTTATTTTTCCTGTGTAGTATCAGTGCTGAAACCACCCTTAAATGCGACAAATATCCACCTGATTCTCAGGGTAGAGGTGTATCTGAAAAAAGCTGACATCAACATGGCTATCCTCCTCTTAGTCTAAACAACCAAACTACAGGTATGTAATATGAAGTATGGCATACAAGAAACTTCATGCCCTGCACCACTCTTTTGGTGGCTGAAATGAATTTCAGTGGATAAGAGGGTACAATAGCCAAGCTTGGCCTAGGCAGTTCTTGAGTGCCTGACAAATTACTATCATGAGCCTCTGCTACTGTCAGTCAATTTATTCATGATTAAAATTTCACATAACTTTAATCTTAGGCATTTAATCAGATGTTGAAATATAAAAGAAACCTTGATGTTATGTTTTTTGTCCTACAGACACAGTCTGTGAGTCTGTGATTTGTCTCAGAGCAAATACTGCAACGCTGCACAAAAGCAAGAAGAGAATTTGACCATGTTTTGTCCATCACTAAAGAGAAGTATTAAATTATAGTCTTTCTGTTAATGGGAAGCATAAAAGAAGGAACAGAGGTTAGAAAATAAACCCTTTTATCTTATTTGAAGATTTTATTTAATTCTGTCAAAAAAAGTCCCACCAAAGATGGACAACATATCAAAATAAGACTGTTTATCTGGGGTTAATTTTCTTTGCAAGTGAGAATTTCCCAGTCTGTAACATGGAGAGCTGAGAAGAGTTTGCTGAGTTGGGATCAATAGACATCACCCTTTCTGTTCGCATTTGCAAGTCAGTGTGTCTTCCAGCAGTACAAAGAAAAATCTGATTTGTAAACCAAGCAGCATCCCTTGAATAAGCTCAGTTCTTCACGCTTTTTTGTAAGCATTGTTTTTCCTGGAAGATTCAAGTGCCAGAAAATTAGTTTAACAATAGTTGAAATGTAATTAGAAAATACACAGACATGCTCTTCACCTCTTTTCTTCCTTTTATGGTCTTTCTGCAGAACATCTGCGCTCAACTCCCCTGACATGGAAGTAATATGATTTTTAAATTTTTTAAATTTTTTTTTAATATTAGCTGTAAGTCAGTGGGCTGAGACTTTCTAAGGGGTCTTGAAAACCAGCGTTTAGTGAGGGCCAGAGGCAAAAATAACCAATATGTCCCATACTCTTTGGTTTTTCGTTGTTATTGAAGTTTGGCAAAATACTGGTTTTCATCCAGTTTAGCTTCTTTTCTTAACCTCAGAAAACTCAGGTTTTTGTGTTTACTTGTCTTACAGTCCTGTTGGGTTTTTCAGAGCGAAAGCTATGTTTCAGTGTTAGTGTTGTTAGAAAATAATTTGCTAACAGGAATTAACCACACGCATAATCTCAAATTGGTGTTTGCTGTGGGAGCGGAG
Source organism: Calidris pugnax (assembly GCF_001431845.1). Taxonomy (NCBI): domain Eukaryota; kingdom Metazoa; phylum Chordata; class Aves; order Charadriiformes; family Scolopacidae; genus Calidris; species Calidris pugnax. The sequence continues at coordinate 2,526,193 of NW_015090810.1, forward strand.
CAGCCCATTTCTCTCCATCCATGTAAGGCCTGAGACCTCCTGCCTCTTGGCTGAGGGCCTGCTGCTCAGGCAACCCTATAGAATCATCTTCTTTAACAGGAAGGTACAAGAGCTTGGGTTTAAGGACTCTACACTCAAATTACTGGGCTTAATAATGTCTCTGGGGCACAGCATGATTTACTGGAGGTCCCACGTCCTGCAGGAGGGAGTGTGGAAGCTTATCCCAGGGGCTGGGTCCAGGTCCAGGGGTGCCTACTTGGAGCAAAGTGTCAAACATACGTGACTTTCTGTCAGCTCCAGCACTTCAATCAAAGCATCGGTGAATTAATGACAGTATTGAGGCCTGAAAGCAGCAGAGCTGCACGAAAGCAGGAGTCTCTGTTTCCCATTGTAGACATTGCCAAGTTGGGGTCAACAAGCTGGGCACGGGCAGCGGTGCCCGGGTAGATGTTGTGTGGCTCAGCAGATCCAGCGCTGCCCTGGGAGCTGGGGTGGGAAGCACCTGGAGAGAAGTGTCGGGCCCAAGAACTGACTCAGCTGAGTTCCTATCTGCATGCTCTATCGCTAGCTTGGAAAAGAAAAATGTTGTCTTTGATACTGCCATTTAAGCATTTACGATCCGTATCCTAGATCACTTTTCCAGAGTTTGACCCTGGCTGTTAAGTCACTTCAGAGCTTTTGAAAGTTGTCCCAAAGCCTACAGCCAGGTTTTATTGCACCAGGTTTTATTATACCACTGGGCTTTGGTAAGTCCTGGAAATTGCAGGTCAACTGTCAGTTTTGCTTTTAATAGGTAATAGAAGCAAGTAGGAGTTCGATAAGTACATGGTTAAGATGTGCATACCTATTTGAGCTTTTTGTTAATTTGTTGGCAAAATGTGGTCAGTGGAGTCACGCAGGAAGAAGTGCTTTATAAATAAAGATCTGTTTGAAAATTTGAGTAGCTTGTAATAGCCTGGACTTGTCTGCTCTGGGGAATGAAGTGCTTGTTCCCAGAATATTGAATGCTGCGGGTCAGAGGGACCAGGATTCCCCAGGTCATCTGGGCAACGTGATTAAGTGGCCAGCTTTCACCTCAAGAAGTGACCGCTGGCCCTTGGTGTAGGCATCACAGTGCTCCATGGGTACTTCTTCCTTGAGTTGTATTCTGAGAGAGTAAACCAAGTGTTTACTTCATGTCTGTTGTGGTAATCATTTTCAGTAGGTGGTTGGTCTGTGAAATAGCCTGTTCTCCTCAGTCCCTCCTGGCCTGTGCAGAGTTGGCGCAGATAGCTCTTTGCCCCGGGGCTTTCTCTATAACACAGCTCCTTGTTCTTTTCTAGTAAATTTGACACAATTTATTGCTAATCTCTAAGCTGGAAAAGATGTGGGAAAGTGGAGTCACAAATATTTTTATTTTTGTAAATCCTCCCACCCTCAGCCCTACCTTGGCTGTCTTCTCAGGTTTTCAGGTTTTCATAGTGCTGGAGAAAGCATTGCCAGTTTGAAGTGTTTTCCCAGGTTGTGCAAAATCTCTTTTTGTAATTTATAGCTCTGAGGTAAAACTTTTCTTGGTGTAGTCTCATGTTTTCCTAAATAAGAGAGATGTCTGTTTTCCATTTCCATACCCAGAGAACACAGGAATGCAATCAACGTAAACATCTTGGGATACCTTGCCACTTCACTGGGAGATACATTTCAGTGAATTTTTCAGGCTGATGCTTTTTGGCCTTGTATGTTTGAATGATGGCTACAAGACAGGTTTCTCCAAAAGGCGACTTGACTGTAGCAGTGGCTTTCCCCAGGCCCTCTTCTGGGGAAGGCTGATGAACTGTGCTTGGGCTTTGTTCTGCTGCGGGCGGTGGAGAAGGACAAAAGGTTGTGTGTAACTGAGGGCTGAAAAGAAATGGGTCAGGAATAAGGAAAAGATTGATTACCTTCCAGTAACGGTTTGTGCCTGGGAAGTTTCCCAGTATTTTCTGTCAGTCTCTTGCATCTGAGGGGGGTCTCAGACCATATTTCAAACCTAAGGCCAGTTACGGATACGCAGTGATTTTAGAGAAGACTATAACTAAAAATTGGATCCGTGCTGCAGATAACTCCTGGAGTCTAAAAGGTGATGAGAACAAATCGTATCCTTAGTCCTCCTGTGGAATTTACCTAAAGAATACAGAGTAAGCCAAGATTAAAGAAGTAATACTGAAATGTTTGGTGCGATTTTATATTGAGTCTTCAGGCTGCAATTCTTCTTCAAATTATTATAAAAAAGAAAAAGTTAAATTATGTCTAGGCTATTTGCCCAGAAAGATAGCGTTACACCCATAATATCTTTTGCCTGTTTGGACAGAATAGTATGTATAGAAGAGCCTGCTTTGTGATCAGAAGCAACGTTTTACGAGGCATAGAAAGCACTGCCAACTGCCAAGCTCTTTGTGGTAGGTTGTTATGGCTAGCAGAGGAGAGCAGCATTGCAGTAAGGCTCTCAACGGTCCTAAAAATATGTCATTAGGGCTATGCGCTGAATGCTGATCAGTGTTAGCTGGGCTTCAGGCATGGAAACTGCACGCAGCGCTGCTCACATGCGCAGTTATTTGGATATCAGCAGAAATGCAAGAGCAGATGCAAGGCGCGTCTCACCGTCAAAGAGCTGAATCACCTGAAATTTCTGGGTGACATTCATAGCTCGCTGAGGAATTCGGCTCCCTGACTGTTGGATGCCTGTGCTGTGGTGGGGTCTGTCTTATTTTCAAGGGAAGTAAGGAAGTTAAAACATTTGTGCAAACTTATTTTTGGTTTGGGGGAGCTACACCTTTCAATCTACATTATTGCTCTAGGTGCTGAGATGTTTGAAAACATTTTCTGAAATAGGTTCTGAATTCTCTGTATTAACTCTGTGTTGTCATTTCTGTAGAAGTATGAAAGAACTTGGAGGGGGGGAACCCCTGACGACCCTTAAATAGTTCAGATCTACAGGATGGAGTGTTCAGTTTAACGGCAAATCTAGAGGCATTTGTAGTAATATGATTTTCTGTAGGGTTAAGAAAATGAAGCATCACCTGCAAGCTAGTAAGTGTACACAAGCTATTTCACAGTTCAGAAAGTTGTAATCCCAACTCATGTTACCTTTATGGCAATAATCGTATCTTCAAGACTTCAAAGGTTGGAATCATATTGTTGTCATGATAAGCCCTTGCAGGTTAATCTTGATTACCCTCTTACTGGAATATTTAGATATACATCCAAATAAAAGAAACATCCTTTAAAGGATTTTAGATTCTCATGAAACATGGGAATTTCATCATTTATAGATGAATTTTCATCAGTTGACTACTGGTTTAATCTGAAATTGGTAAGTAACAGGTATACATCAGATTTTCTTTGTAAGAGCTTGGTTATGGTCAAGCTCTTGATGTCAGCTTGTTTATTTTATGACGTTAAATCTTAATGCTTAAATTGAAAAGATGTCATAAATGTAACATAGTATGCCGGTAACATGCCATGGTATCTACAAAGTGCTAAACTCACATATTTCACCTTGCCATGACTTTGGGGTATTTTTTTACTGTTAACATAGGTCTAAAATATGCCTACCCAGATAGTTACTCAGCTGAAAAATACTTATTTTTTGTAGGCTGCACTCAATTAAGCAACTTCCTTACTTACTGAAAAGGGGAGATACCAACTGCAGGATGGGATGATGGCTATGTGTAAATATCTGAGTGCAGACAGTCATGCGTTTCTTCTTTTGTCTGTCCAACCTGCAGTCTCATTGTGAGACACTTAGCTTCCCCTTACCATGCTCCAAGGAGACCTTTCAAAAGGGGGCATTTTAAAAAGGTGACTTTTTAAGCAATAGATAAATAGCAGCATTCTGTTGTGTTGCTTAATTATGGCTGAATAAACCCTTTCAGCAAACAGCAAAGGTGTTACTGCAGCATTTCTGGTTTCACTTCATCTGGTGGTGCGTAGGATGATGTCTCTGCTCTTCAGGTGTGTCGGGTTGTTTTTGCTGTACTGGCAGCTGTTTGATGAGGCTGAACCTGTGTGACCAGAGGTTTATTTTCTGCAAGGAATTAGACTATTGGCATTTTGGCTTGGGCATGAATTATCCTATCCCACTGCCTGGAGATGGCAGGGTCCATAAGCAGAAGAGGTGGACATGGGCTTTTTGTTTTGGTTACAGTCCATGTTACCCCGTACTTGGAAGCCCCCCCCGTCAAGGGAGCTGACTCGTCCTTTGGGCCAGAATACACACTCCCTGTGGCAAAGCAGCCCTTGACTGAAGGTCATTAGAGTGGACACTTGGTAGAGCAGACAATGGTGAGAGAGACATCAGGAAATAAGTCTGGGCTGTGGTAGAGGGAACCATGGAGTTAGTGTAATTATATGGTTTGTCTGAGGGGTACCTTAGGAAAGCATCTGTAGAGGGAAATCACAAAGTCTGGTTGGTGTAATAAGCAAGGAGCATAGATTACTTTATTTCAGTAAAGCTATTTTGAGATCCAAAGAGATGTACAGTTAAAAGAGTAATTGGCAATACAGTAATGAAATAACTAGTACCAGGGTTCATGCAGAACTCAATATTCTTACAGGACAGAGAGAGGGAAAACTTAAAGGCAAGTAAGTGTTTAAAACAAAGCAAGTAGGCAGATCAGTAAAGCAAAATAGATATTCATGGCTGTGTAAAATCTTTTGGAGCAAATGTGAAGCTGTCCTTTGATTTCCAGTGAAAGCAAGATTGCATCGCTCATTCTGCCATTGGCTCAGCCATTGCATGCCTACAGAAAGCCTGTGTGGAGTGCTTGAAATGTGACTTCAATAATCTTTGCAAGCTGTTGGAGCTCCTCATTTGATACAGCAATGTGAACAAGTTCCTGGAGTCCCAACCTTTTGTAGTGCTAAGAAACGTTGCCATTTTCAAACTGAAACTCATGCAGTGAGAAAGAGAAGGACACAAAACAGGAACCATTTATTTTTAAAGTACCCCTGTCTTTTAGTATTTACTCTAATGTTTTCAAATGCTGGAAAAAAGAAAAGTCCAGTCAGTAATGATTTCTTGCTCTTTGTTTTTCTTTTTTTTTTTTTTTTTCCCCATATTTTTTCCAGAAAGCCTGTGTGGAGTGCTTGAAATGTGACTTCAATAATCTTTGCAAGCTGTTGGAGCTCCTCATTTGATACAGCAATGTGAACAAGTTCCTGGAGTCCCAATCTTTTGTAGTGCTAAGAAACGTTGCCATTTTCAAACTGAAACTCATGCAGTGAGAAAGAGAAGGACACAAAACAGGAACCATTTATTTTTAAAGTACCCCTGTCTTTTAGTATTTACTCTAATGTTTTCAAATGCTGGAAAAAAGAAAAGTCCAGTCAGTAATGATTTCTTGCTCTTTGTTTTTCTTTTTTTTTTTTTTTTACCCATAATTTGATCACTTCCTACATTTTTCTTTCAATTCCAGAAATTTATTTCAGATTGCTTTCTGGTCAGCTTTCATTTTCAGCTCGAGCAAGATGGTTCCTAGTGTATGTATTTCCCCCCACCCCAGCCCTGCATAATTTTGGGCTCCCTTTTAACCACTGTCAGTCTCAACTTTTTGCTTCCAAGCAGCGTATTTCTGAGTAGCCAGGCAGAGCTATTTCAGTGTATGAATTTTAACAGCTGCAGATTCTTGAGTGTAATGGGTGTCTTTGGCTAGAAAATAAAGCCCTTGAATTTGTCCCTTGCATTTGAGAGCCATTCAGTGGAAGAAAAAGGATTTGATAGTTTTCATTAGGGTAATGGAGATTTCACAACTAGATGTAGCAAGCTGTCTCCCCATTAAAGCTAATGCTGGAATTGAATGTCTTGGCATCTTCTGGTTTTGTTGTATACAGCAGTTAGCTCACACGTAGCTTTCCAGAACCCTGCTTTGAGTGGGAAGCTAGACCAGGTGTCCTCAACTTCCCAGCCAACCTAAATTATTTTTCATTCTGTAACTTCGTAGGTTTCTTGCTGAATTCAGTGTAGAAGCAGGTTTGCCCCTGGATTGGTCATAGCAGGTATGATAAGCTAAAACCATAGCACTTTGTAATTAAGGTGGCTCAAGATTTGTTCCAGACTGGAACGATGCAATGATGATTAGAGAAGCTCTTGGTTGGTTGCACTGATCTGTTGTTACACGAGAGAGTCCGCTTCTCTCTGCGCAGTACGAATGGCCATCTGCTGCTCCCCTGCTTGCCTTCGCCCCTCAGCAGACTCACTGCTCTTGCCTTTGCAGCAGCCCAGAAATGAGCACAGGAGAGAAAACCTCTCTGAAGGACGGAGCTCTGGTTTCTTAGTTCTCAAGAAGTCTAGTTAGCCACGTTAAAATCCACTTGTGACTTAACGCAAACCCAGACTTGTGTTTGGAGGCTTTTTAATCCCATGTTCTTCATATTGCATACTCGTATGCTAATACAAGAGTAGCTTTTCTGAACTAGGTCCTGAGAGTGTGCCTCACAGCGGTGTAACCAGCATTGCTCTTAATCTAGTTAGCGACAAGGTTGGATCAGGATCAGGAATCCTCTTTTGATAGACTGAAAATGGTGTTTTGCACAGCTGAGTTCTGCACCCCTCATGCAGATAGTGTAATTTTGGGAACTGTGTAAGAAGCTGTTTGGGAGACAATACTGCAGCATTAGGCCAAGACAACCTGGGTGTGGAGCCCATATGGAAGGCAGATATCTTGAATAGTTGAAGAACTGAGGAAATCTGAGTTCTTTGGGTCCGTTAGTGGAAAAATTAATTCCTTTACACTTTCTCCTTTCCAGTGACTGTACCCGGTAGACACACTGCAGCTAGTTTGAGGGCTTGCTTATTCTTTTTCATGTTTTAGGCTAGCTGTATTTTTGTATGGCTATAGAGCTGAACACAGATTATTTATAAATGTGGTTTTGGCTCACAAACAGGAGTTTGCCACTATCAAAACTCATAATATTGGTATGAGAGAAAGGCTAACTTTTGGTGGGATTTTGGTGCTCCATTTAAATGCAGAAAAGTAGCCACTAGTGGCTATAGAAAACTGTGGTGTGGCTTTTTATTTATAGCACCTTTGTATTGAGCTACCTACCTCCTTCATAGGTCAAGGAGGTAGGTCCCCCAGTATTTTGAAGTTGCCTGGAGATGCTTTGAACTCATTTAGGCATCAGAATAGCTTTGAAAATGTGACATCTGTCTATAAATATTTATTGAGAAAACCAGATTAAATCTCCCTGGTTTTGTTATTCATAAGCAAATTAAGCAGATTGTGTTACCAGCTCAGAGATCCCTGGACTGAGTCCATAAGGACTGGCTTCAGTCAAGTGGGGTGCAGTAACTCAGGTATCAGACGTCACTGTCTTTTCTTCTTAACTGGAAACTGAATGTAATGGTGAGTGTGGTACAAAGCTGTCTGAGCTTGATTCCCTGAGATAAAACTTGGAAAGTAGTAACGTCATCCATATTTATTCTTCAGCAACAAAATCAGTGTCTCCCTCGTTCCACATTAGGACAACTGGATCAGCAAAATATGCTACCTAGACCTAAAATCCAAACTCTGGGGTCTACAAATAACCCCCAAACCTAAATACTAATAATGTTTGTGGAGTGTGTGTGATTCACACCTGTTCTGTACAATCTATCTATTTTTTTTAGTGTCCCAAATTTTGCAAGCTATGATTTTGAAAAGGGAATGTCTTGGGACTAAGATTGGGGAAAGAATCACTGCGGGGCTGTGAAAATGTCTGTTTCTGATGAAAGATAGGGCTTGATAAAGTAGGGTAGTTGATCAGTCATCAGTAATTTTATTATGCGTTATGGGAGACATTTATCCAAGAGTTAATAAGAGACATTCCAAGGTATATGATACACTGAAGACCAGACAAAAGACTTGCGATATCCTCCTGAGCATCTCTTCCTCTCTTAATGGTGTTCTGGTAGCGCCCACAGGAGAGTAGTGTTCTCTTCACTGGTATTTGAAACCAGTCCAGGCTCGGTGTCTTTTGCTCCAAGAAGATAAATGATGGGGGAAAGCTGAAAAGATTATTAAAAAAACTTTACTCAGTCAAAACATGTTGTTCAAAATGTAACCTCCAAACCTGGACAGTATTAGTGAGCTAACTATTTTAGGCACCATAGCACAGTAGGGTTTTGGTGAGAATGTCATTCCTTAGCTAGAAATATAATACAAGTCTTATAAAGAATTTCTGGTCTGGCTAACAAAATGAGATACATTTTCATCACAGAGGGACACAAGGTGAAAAGTTCAGGTCTGGATCCGCTTTGGGTTTAGTCTATTTATATGGATAAATGTGATAAAATGCAGCTGTAAGCTTCAGATTCCTGTTTTTCTAATGTTTAGGGGAACTCGGAGTCAGTTGGGTTTTGCACCTTCTGCAGTTTCCAAGAGTCTGCTGCCAGGGAAGGAGCGGTGCCACTGAACAACAGAGCTCAACTTCTCGTGCTGGTTGTGTGTGGGAATCATGCTGGTTCAAAAGTAGATTGAAACCCTAGAACGTAGACCACTGGAGCTAAAGCATCTTGACAACTTGTGCTGCAGCACCCCTTGCTACTCTAAAATTATTATCAAGTCTAAAATCTGCTGAGTAATAAAGCAAGATGTCATTCAGGTCTCTGATCTGTGTCTGCATAGCAAGAAAATTGCTGGCCATGCAGTAAAGTCAGGTTCCAAGTGGAACAAAATTTGTGAAGTGATTCAGCTCCGCTAACCAGCTGTTGGAAAACCCAGGTGTAAGCGGTGCATAGCAGCAAATCACATGCCTCTCAGGCTGGAGATTGACATTTCACTTAATTGTGTAGGATGCATTACATATGCCTCTGCTCTCTTTAAATTAAAACTAATCTGTTCTGAATGTAACAAATGTTGGGTGCTGTCCTGCATCCATTAAGAAATCTATTTATGTTTGACTTGTGCTTATAAATCTATCATAAACCAACTTAAAGTAGCCTACTGCAAAGGCATATCTGAATACTATTCTGCCCATTTTAAATATGAGAAACCAAGCGGGGGGAAAAAAAAAAGATAAGCAAAGATTCTGCTGGACTGAGCCTTAACCTTTGCACACAAATGGTATTTCTGACTTACGGGCTTCATTCACAATTAACAAGATTAACAAGTGCTGAGGAATTTATTAGGTTAAGGCATAGCCTGCTTGCAGATGTAAGATTGTGTTGGGGTTATCCAAGTGCAAACCAGTTCTTCAACTCCAAGATCACTTTCTTTGTTATTGTTTCTGGTCTGGGAGAAAGGATTGTGAAGATACTTCTGATATAAGAGCCAGGGAGGTGGTTGTTAATACATAGGAGAAACAAAAAGACAGATGTGTGCATGCAGATGTGTCTCCTACTTCTCTCACCTAAAAGCTTGAGCAGGTGCTTACCTCGACAGGATTAGCTTGCAGCTGGCAGAAGCTATCAGTGGGGATACTCAATGGGAAGGTCCTGATGAGACTTAACAAGCACTTTAGTGTGAAATCAAAACTTATCCAGAGTGTATTGGGATGCTTGAGAGTTGTCTCAGCTGCAGTTGCTGTCTCCTGTGGAGTCTTTTTTTCTCATGTGAAGCACAAGCTGCACCAGAATAGAGAAAACCTTCCTGACTGTAAATCCTCTATTTTCCTATCTTTCCTGCATCAAGGGTTCTGTCTAGAGAGTTCTAGTTAAATTTAATACCAGTAACATGATACTTAGTGCTTTGTATGGCACAGTCAAAAAGTGGGATTATCAGTTGAAACACAACCTTGACTTTGTAGTCCCAACAGTTGCTTTGTAGGAAGTTCAGAGAGGCTTATCAGTTTAAGGGCTGTCAGTGACAGTGAATTCAGCCTACCAAAAAGCTTGAGTTGAGCCGAAGACCATTCTTAGTGAAGGTGAATATCCTTAAGAAAAGCTCAGATCTTTTGGGGAAATCTGTTGAGAAAGAGCTATCACCATACATACTTATTTGCAAAGTTAGCTTTTGCGTTTTGTCCCATTTGGGCTGGAAGGGCAGGAAAAGAATGTGGATAGATTCCCCTGCGTGTTCCCACTACAGAGAAATGGCATAGCTGCTGCTGCCCTTGGCAGGAGAATTTGGTTCTACCAGGTCCCTGGTGTGCTACAGAGCCTCCAGGACCCCATGAGGGTCCCAAAAGGCCTAAGCAATGGGGGTGGCTGAGCTGAAACTGTCCTACTTGTCTCTCATGTTGGAGCTTGTATCCTGAGGCAGGTGGGCAGGAGGCCCAGCAGGCTGTACATTCTACAGTGCAGCATATGGACTGGGCAGTCCAATTTGTTACCTAGTGTTTGATGAAGAAAACAGGCCTTTTTTTTCAATCTGATTTTGTAACACCTTGGTTATTTTTAGGAAAGGTCAGGGATTTTATCTGTTAATTTTGTCTACTGTTATTGTTCCTCAGTGAATATATCACGGTAGGCCACGCTGGGCCTGAAATAAGCCTTGTAAAGACAACAGCTTGTACCCATCGTAACAGTAAGTGAACGCTAAAATAATAGCTGAAACAATAGCTGAATCCCAGCATTCCCCGAAGTTATATTCATATAATAATAAGAATTCTCACATTTCTGTTGAGGAAGTAAGAATTAGGTATCTGATTGTGGATGGCAGGACCACAGGGCTTGTTTGATCCCTGCCACACACCCCCCCGCACCTGTGTTGCTGGCATCTGCCTTGCACTAATAGGCAATGTTTATAAAATATATTTTCTTCAAAGCCATCTCCTCGAGATATTATTGTAACAATGCCAAATCCCAGACAGCATCACATACCAAGTCTTCTGTATAAATTACTTCACCAGAAAAGTTTCACGTGTTATACACATCCTCATCTGATAGTTGGAATCCGTACCTGCATCACCATAGGATATTCAGATTCTGCTGTGCATGGATATCTAATGCAAATTTATTGTGGATATCTTGGTCCCAGCTCATAAGTAATTCTGTTCCATCTAATGCACTGATGTTTGTGTGAGTTACTCGCTTAGAGCTGTACTTGCAATTTCAGGGAAATGCTTAGTCTGTTAATTGTACCCATTAATTTTCCAAGGGGCCTAACAATTATACTAGTACTAATAGGCCTTAGTAGTAATAACGATTATGGAGATGAAGGGAGATCGGGGCACCCCAGCACTGGGTTCAGCACAGAAGAAAGCAAAGCTGACAGTCAGAATGGAGAGGTTTGGTGTCAGATAGAAGGCAGTTGGTGAGTCAGTCCAATGAACTAATCCTTGCTGAGCCAGAGGAAAAAAAAACTCAAAAATTAACTGCATAGCAGGAAGCAATTCGCACATTGAGTTTCCCCAGCCAGGGCCAGGTAGCAATGATCCGATAATATCAATGAGTAATTTATAAGAGGTTTGGTTCTTCTTCAAGGAGGCCTTTTCTGCATTTTATAAAATAGAGAAAACTGCCTAAGGTGTTGGGGTGAATGACAGAGCTGTTTGCATTGCCTCCAGAAATATACAAAATAGAAGACACATTCTGCTTTCTAAAATATATCACAAACAGCGTGAAGGTTTTATCATAAATCCTACAATCACAGTAAACACTAGGAAAACCTATTTTTTATTTCTTGACAAAATATGCAATGAGCCACACACTTTTCAGTTGGAGGAACGAGAATCCTGAAGGAAACCAGTGTTTTAGAGAAGCGTTTTTATGATCGCCAGATGGGGAGGGAGTCTACATTTTAATATTTGTGCACATCTAATCCCACCACTGACAATGGGATTTAAAATGCCTACTAATCAATGTGATACATATGCTAGATGTCACGGAGTGAGTAATGCGATGTAATGCGGTAGCCACTGTATACAGAGAAGCGTCCCATGTGGCTGTAAACATCTGCTTTTGTTATCAGTGACTCTAGAGCCGTCATAGTTGGCAAAGGAGAAAAACAAAACAAAGGGAGGTTTGCAAAAGAGACTTCGAGCTTTCATCTATGTGGGGGCCCCTGAAGTGAAATGCCCTGTTGGGAGCAAATGGAGCCATGTGTGTCCTCTCTCTATAGGTATCAAGTAGCCCTCTCTGCCCCCATCAAATGGTTATTCTTAGTTGAAGGGTCCCGGCTTCTACAAACAAATCATTCTGATGAGAAGGTGACGAGCAGCAAGTTTGTGTACATTTGTGAGAGAGAGGAGAGATTTACAATATGAAGATACTCTGATTTGTTATAAATGAATGCTTCTGCCTGCTTTAATGATATTACTTGCTGCTGGCAGTGCACATTTTCTGACCCAAACCCCACATCTTGGGCTGCTGAGCGCAGTGGGTGCATGTGGTGTGGGCTCATCAAGCTCTCAGCTCCAAGGGAGAGGCTCCTTGCATTGTCTGGCACATTAGGTATCGGGTTATTGACTTCAGCATCACTTGGGTGCATGCCATTATAATAACAGAATCATAATCCTTGCTTCTTGTCCCAAATCTGCCGTGCCAGTGTCCAAAAGGTGAACCAGCTCACCTCTGAGATGCTGCGGAAAACCAGGTTTCAAGCACAGTGTGTGGACTGTGGTGCTTTGGCGGCCTTTCTGAAACAGCAGGTGTTTCAGTGTCTCACATTTGTGGAGTGAATCCTTCAGAGGTGAGGTGGCTCCGTCCAGCTGTGTTGTGTTGTCCCATGCAATTCCAGGAGGGACGGACAGAAATGAGCCCACATTGATTTACTTCCTAATAACATTTTTCCTGAAGCAGGCATAGGAAGATAGTGCTGCTGCTGTGGGCAAACACCCTTGCTGGTTTTGGCAGATGGAACGGTATGAGGAGAGAAGGTAGCATCTGGGAAGTTACAGTTCCTGGTACCTATCAAATGTTTTAAACTAATGCTGCAATCAAAGCATTCACTTGTCATAAACCGATTGCAAACTCAGGCAGAGACACTGACAATTGTGGCAATGATTTGCACCCATAATCTTCATCTATCTCACTTCTGCTTATAAAATCAGGCTTTCTGTTGTTTTGATAATACAGGCTGACAAGAATTGTGTGGGTATGATATTTTAGTATGTTTGCTGCTCCTCATTGCTTAAACAGCAAAATCACCCTGAATCCATTACAGTGCAGTACATAAATGGAAAGCACGATCTAAACTTTAGCCACCACATTGACATTATCATTCACCAATGGGGTGGTCTTTGTTATTCCAAACTAGTTTGTAGAAGCATACAATGTCTTATTTGAATACAGACATGTAAGTAAAGTGACTCCCTTTTTGAGTGTTTTGCCCCATTAGTAGCTCAAGTACCTATTCCTATTTTATATGGTGTTGCTCAGATACTGTAATGCAGTCAGAAAGCTCTTAAACAATAATCTCTGTGTAAAAGGTTACAGCTGGAATTGGATGCAACATTCTTAAGAATCTTTTTTTTTTTTTTTTTTTTAAACTGCATCATTACTTTTCTCCCCACGCTTTCCCTGAAAACACACGTGTGCAAGTTCTCTTCCTCATCTTCATTTCGATTGGGTGTAATTCTTTCCGGGTAAATCCCGTCTCTTGTGAACTTTTTGATATATAGGCTCTTTGTTTTAAGACAGCTGTAGTGTCAGGCCCACCCACACTGTGCTGTCCCCATTGCTTTGAAGCCAATATTTCAAACATAAAATAGCTGTCAAGTCTTTGCTTTGGTTCCGCTTGCTGGGGATGGCATGAAAACAAAAGTTTTTATGTTCTGGGGTTTCATCTAAGTGAGCCAAATGAGTAGAAGATTCAAGGATTTCAATCTCAAGGACTTGTCATGAAAACTACTTTTGACTCAGAAGTTAAAGATAGGAAAGTGTGTGTGCATACCGTATCTCTGTAGCTTTACTAAATCCACATTAGCTTTTGAGGGTTTTTTGTGCTTGTTTTGTAGATGAAAAAAAAAAGTTAATTTTTGCCTTCACTTAATGTTTTGACAGAACTTTGTGAATTCTGCAGGTTTAGTGTACAGGAAAAGGGAGAGCAGTTCGCCCCGCAGACAGCGCAAACTGGTGTGAGGTCAGTTTGTGCTGTTGGACCAGCACTGTGCTGCCCCACTGGGGTGGGATGGAAATAGGGTCGTGTGGAATCATTCCCATGACAGAACACTCACACAAATGTATTCGCAATCTTTTGCTTTGCCCTTCAGAAAGCAATCTGAGAGAGGACAAAAACGTGACCAGGAGACAGGCAAACATCAAGTGGAAAAATGTTTATCTAGTGGAAAATGTTTTTGGTGGGTAGGTAGCGCTGTGATGCAGGCTGGGAAACAATTTCCATCTACCTGCAAAAGATTTCTTTTACTTGGGATTTTCATAGGACCGCATCTCAAAAGGAAAAGGAAATACTCCTTGCAGTGTACTGATATACTGTAGTTTACTGCTAAGGAAGTAACTGCCAGGGAAAATTCAAGCCAGATACTAGGCAGCTGGCATTCCCAACTGATTTAACCTGCCTCCGACAGCACATGTAGTATGGCTAGAGTGCTCCAGCTTTCAGGAATGTTGATTTCTTTAGGCAAATTCTGATGTAATGACAGAAAAATGGAGCTTGATTTTAATTGCATAATAAAGTCTCATTTGTTTTGATAGTCTGTAGAAAGAGCACGTTTACCACGTTCAGGCTCATCTATGAATCCAGGGCTCAGGGAGTAATTGAATCTGAAGTTCAGGTCATGGGTCGCTTCTCACAGGAACTTTGACTTTTTAAATTTTTTATTCCTTTCATTACTGTTTTCTAGGTTTAGAGATTTTGAAGTGAGCTGGTTTTCTGATCATGTATAACTACCCAACCTGTTTATGGAGGATATTTTGCTTACAATCTGTAAACTGTATCTGTCTGTTGTCACATCCGTTCATGCTGGGCAGAAGGCCAGCACGCTGAAGAAGAAGCAGTTGCACTGGGTATTGCTTTACATCTTTCAGGACGTAATTTTTCAGTGAAATGTCTTTTTTTGGTATTCGAGTATTGGATAAATTACTGGCCGTATTATTAGTAGAGGAAAATAACAGTGTATTTTGATCAAAAGCGTAACTATAATGAAGAAGCCAGAAAGCTATACTTTGGTTTTTTGCATGTGGTTTTATGGGTGCGTATGTTAAGCATTCCCCCCAAAATTCTTGTAAATTCATCTTACATGATTGCTTAGTATTGATGATGGGCTTGATATAACACAGAGCACAATTCCAGATAGTTCCTGCCTATCTGTAGCATTTTATGCCTTCTGTAAGGTGTGTTATGCCCTTAAAAGAAATGGAATGTGTGGAAGTATTTAAAAATCTGACTATATTTGGCAGTATAAGCACTGTAATTAATCCAGTCTAAATTAATCCAGCTAAAAGATCAATATAAAAACACACTGCTGGGCTATGGGAAGTGACCTTGTAGAAGTGTCATCCATAATTATGCCTCTTGTCCTTCATTAACTTCTAGGTTCAATCAGCTCTGTTCTCATTGGAGTGGGGTTTAGTTCTGGTTTTGCACTGTTGTCTGTCTTGTCATGAGCAAGCTTTGCTAAGGCTTGAAGAAGCACCCCAGAAATTGCAAGTATGAATGATTAGTGGCTAATAAATTAGGTAGTAAGCAGGTTTTGGGATAGCACCTCAGAAGTTAGTCCCTTTCCCTCTGAATTCCAGTACAGGTCAATAGCAAGTCAAATATGATTCTTACTGGAATCATAGAATGGTTTGGGTTGGAAGCGACCTTAAAGACCATCCAGTTCCAACCCCCCTGCCATGGGCAGGGACACCTCCCACTAGACCAGGTTGCTTAGAGCTCCATACAACCTGGCCATGAAGCCCTCCAGGGATGGGGCATCCACAGCTTCTCTGAGCAACCTGTTCCAGTGCCTCATCACCCTCAGGGTAATGAATTTTTTTCTAGTATCTAAATCTCCCTTCAGCTTAAAACCATTACCCCTCATCCTATCACTACACTCCCTGATAAAGAGTCCTTCTCCATCTTTTCTGTAGACCCACTTTAGGTACTGTGTGTCTTGGAATTGAGATAACACATATGAAATTCAGTGTTTCAGTAGGCTTATGCTTTTTGACGTGTTTTAAATGTAGTTGTTACCGCAGGCCACGCCAGCGGAAAGGATGAAGAGGTGCTGCAGGGTTTGCTTCTAGGCTCATCTCTCCCCTGTGCTCCATCAGCACGGTCTGTTGTTGTGCTGTGTCTGTAGGCGAAAAAGTGGATCGTGGGAGCCAGTGATGGGTTTTTGCATCAAGTCTTGTGGTACTCCACTCTGTGGAGGCTCAGTTTGTGTCCCGGCAGCCAGGGACTGGCTTACTCTGGATCGTTCCCAGCCAAACGTGCCAAGGTCTTTGGCTGGTGGGTGGTCACTGGGTGGCTTCACAGAGACGTGGGAAAATAAGTTAATCTGGAAAACCAGGAGTGTCATGGCCAGACAGCAATGGGCAGTGCTTGGAAGATGGTTCTTGTCAATTGAGCGTGATTGGGGAATCACAGAATGGCAGGGCTTGGAAGGGACCTTTGGAGAGCATCTAGTCCTACCCCTCTGCCAAAGCAGGTTCAGTTGCTGTTGGGGGCACCACATGGAAAACCAGGTGGGGAATGGCTGCCCAAACCACATGGGAAGAACAGTTTTCCCTTTGGCACCAGCAGGCCTCTCCCCAGCAAGGGCAGAGGCTGTTTGCATGGCAGAGCTGACACTTTGGGGCAGGACCAAGCCCCTGGCAGCCCTGCAGAGCCGCGAGGAGCCCAAGGGAGCGTTGCCCACTTCTCTGCTGACAGCTGTGGCCAGGGGCGTTGGGCAGCGAGGGTAGCATGGGGCTGACATCGAAAGCAGCGCGCAGGGTCAGGATAGAGCTGCCTGCACACAAGCTCCTTTTGTACTCACACAGCTCCAGTAGCCACCTGGTTGTCCCCTCCTGCATTGGGAGCACAAGGCGAGCAGATCCCCATGGGCAGCGAGATGCATGATGGGCTTTGCAAGCAGAGGGGTGAAAGTGGGGAGAGGGGAAATGCCTCACGCAAGATCGTGAGCTCTATGAAATATCCACCTCTGTTTGAATGATGCTAATGTGCCTGTTTATGGCTGACATCCATGCTTTGCTTTGTGGAAAAAGCAAGTGACTTCTGTGGGCCTCCGTCTATCTGAACTGTGGGCATTTGTTCTGGCCAAAGATAAAAGTGCTTCACCCTACAGAGCACACCTTGCTTGTAAGGTGGAGGAAGACCTGACGGCTCCCCTCTCAGTTGTTACTTCTCAATGGATATTCCTGAAAAAAATGCCTGGATGTTGTTACGTCACAGGGAAAGGACACTTTTCTCCATATGGTTTATCTAATTTGATTAGTTGTTGTCGCTGTTAATTAAACTATTAAATATACTCCAAGAGGGAGGCCAGCTGACCTTCCAAGGCGTGCACGAGGAAGTGGAGGAAAAATAACTGTCCTGTACTGACTAATGGTCTCCGAAAGAATAGAGGAGGAGATGTAAATAATGCAGATATGCTGTATAAAGACAACAGTCAGAGTAAGCCAAAGTTGCCTCCCATGTTTTTCTTTAATTGTGTTATAGGAAAGGGTTTTGAATTGTTTTATTTCCTAATAGTCACATCCTTATTAGCCTCGTGTTTTTCCTTCCCATACCCCTCCTGTAGGCTGTGGTGTACGTGGGAATTTCTAGCCTGTAAAACCTAAAAACCTGTTATAGAAGAACTGTTTGTAATTTATGGAATTGTTAGACATTGGTAGTCTGTGTTCTTCCCCACTCGTCTACGTGCACATGCTGAAGTATCCCATGTTTTATTGTTGATGTGGATAAGATTTGAGAGGATTATGTAGACTTTTTAACTGGCTGTTTATGATTTTATTGGTCTTCATAAATTAAACGCCCTCTTTATTTTAGGAAGGACATTTCAAAAGGCCAGAATGAAGGGACTGAGGGGAAAACTCCATTGTTCCCTTCAGATGCAAATTCTTTTCTCCTTTTTCCTCCTCTGACTCTGTGGGGTGAGTGGCGGAGCACAGCTTGTCTGAAGTTTGAGCCCCTTGTTGCAGGGATCCCTGTGACGTTACCTTTGTGGCTAAATGTGCAAATTCCCTTTTTTCTTTTTGCCGTTCTCAGAAACTGATGAAATCATAGCAGATTGTTCTCACTTGAACCCTGGTTTTGTTTTGGAGAAAAGTCCACTGCTAATTTTTTTTTTTTTCTTTCTCCATTAACTGTATACATTTTCAATAAAAGCCATCATCTGTGTGCTTCAGAGATTATTCGTTTTGTTTCTCCGTTTTATTGGTTTGATTCCTAAATGTTATCAGTGAGTTAGAGCTGAGCTTTTTAATTCAAATGGCATAATGCCCAATCCTCTGAGATTAGCTGGCAAGCGATTCTGGGCATGATGCCACCTGGCATTTCTCAGAAAGGGGCTGCTAATAAAACACCGGAAAAAAAATAAGATTGTTCCAGACATGCAAACCCCTGAAGTTGCAGGGAGCAAGGAGTGACAGAGATTTCACAAACACACCCAATATTCTGTTGCACAGCTTGGAAACTGCTCAGGAAATACCATCGTAATACCTCTGCAGAAAAAAGATAATGAAGTGAAGGTACTTTGAGTACAAATTAATTTTTACTTTTGAAATTTGTGGCTGAAATGTGCGTTTCTTTTTTTATTTTTTTGGCACTTTGGCTCCAGGTTGGGCTCTCTGGGATTCCTTCAGCAAAGCTTGGGCTCCGTGAGCTCTCAGCCTTTTAGGACCTGGAGTTTGTTCCCTTCCAATTTGCCCCACCATAGTGCAGCCCCACAGCTTCCCACAGGACCGTCTTAGGGCCAAAGACCATATTCTTCCTGGGTCCCCAGCTATAGTTAATCTAGGCGTTCCACATTGGGATCCTATCTTGGAGCTAAAGAAAGTTTCTCGTCTGCGAGAGACTTAGAATGCAATGTTCCTAACTTAGTGACTGGCGTTTTCTGATTGTAACTTTTGTTTCATCAGAAAACCTCCAAAAAAACTTGATTCCTGGATAAATAGGTCCCAAGACATTTAGGGCTTTATAGGTCTAGACTAACATCTTAAAACTAGCAGGCTCCCCAAGCAGATTATGCATCACGAATTTAATATGCTCGTGAATTAAAATGCCACTTAACAAGCAAGTTGCCAAATCCTGCACCAACTGAAGGTTTCTGTACACACTCGAGAGGTTGTCTCGTATACAGCATATGGTGCTGTAGGGCACTGGTTTGCACAAAAAGCCTAGCCAAGAGCAATAAAAAAGAAGTATACAGTAAGAAATAGTTCTTCAGTCTAAATAAAAAGGATTTTTTATTTTCTTACGGCGTTTTTGTCCCTGCAACTGTCTGCTTTCTGTATGGAGAACTAGTACTGGTTGCAGACCAGGAGCGCCACTAAGGCAATCTTGAGAAACTGGTTGTTTCTTCATGGTTTTCCTTCTGTAGATGACAATAATATTATGTCCTTTGTTTCTTCTAAGAAACCACATTTTCCTGTTTTCTGAATGTAATAGAGTATAATCAGATGTACAAATCCTATTGTTTTCTTGCTGGAGCTGCCTTCTGTACTCATCCCTCGCCATCATCCTTATTTTCCAGTGGTTCTGTGCAGACTTTAGATATAATGACAGGGTGGGAGGTGGAGGGAGGCAAAGGGGCCAGATCCATATTAACCCTTGGAAGGTAAAGACTCACAAAGGCAGTGGCAAAGATCCAGTTGACTAAACAGAAGTGGAGATTTTTCACTTTGTTTACTGCTGTGGCTTCTCCGTGGGCCTTGCTTTCCCAGGACACTCCTGTCCTTGCAAAAGTCCCTTAATCGAGTATAATCTGCTCTGTGTGTTTCTCAGCCACCAAGTAACATTAACACAGTGTAAATTTAAAATTGTACAAAACTAAACCTTTTCTTTCGAAAAGAGTGATCCAGCATTCCTTTCAGGTTCAGTCTGACAACAAATACGTTTGTATAGGATTCCTGAAGTGGGAAAGGATAGGGAATTATTTATTTACTCTGAGGTCTGCACTAACCAAGCTGTGCTGTCAAGTGAAAATGTGGTGATGTAGTTTTTAATGTTGTTTTACACACTTCTTTAAGGGGAAAAAAAGGGAACATATGAGACAGCCAAACCATGCAGTAAACAGTCGTGAGTTTGTCAGGAACAGCGAATGGATCTTGAATGCTCTTAGCACATGTGACACTTTTTTAACTACCTCTTTTTTAATCTGGAAAGCATATTAGGAACCCTGAAGGGAGGATCTGGTCCTTGTTCTTGCAGGTCCTAGCTGTTTGCTTGCTTCTGGTTTCGTGGTTATAGACTTGTGTCAGTATGATTAATGAGCAATGTAAAGTATGCAAAAAAAAAAAAAAGAAGGATCTTCTGGAAGAGACAAGAAGTAAAAAGGTAATACAGTACTTGTGCTCAGTCATCACAAAAAGCAGAACTGTTTTTACTTTCTAGTTGCAGAACTTGATTCCAAACTGCATTGACTTAGTGCACATGATGCTTATATTGAGTGAATTTGTGAATATGTGGGCTTCATGTCGATGTGTTTCTTTATGGCTGGGAATTTAGAAATTTCACATTAAATAGCTGATTGTGTGTAGTACGTATCCTGTAGTATGTGCGTGCATCAGCTCTGTCAACTGTACGAGAAACTGTGCGGAGCTGTTTGAAGACTATTCACACAGTCATTGGGGTTGGATGGCACCACTGGAGATTGTCTTGTCCAACTCCTCTGCTCCCAGCAGGGTCAGCCAGAGCAAGTTGCTCAGGGCTGTGTCCAGTCCTGTTTTGAATACCCCTAAGCGTAGAGATTCCACAGCTGGCTGAGTCTTTTAATTTATATACAAGAGACGTCTTTATGTTTGATTTAGCTGAGCTGATAAGAAATATGAAAATTATGTTAGCTGAGTAAAAGAAATGGTAGCTTCATGCACATCATTGTCATAAATAAATCCATTTATGTAAAAGTCGTGTTGAATCTGTCACGGTATTTTCTTCATGGAAAGCCCTCTTCTTTTTCTCAAGGGCTACGTAAATCCACTAGAGCTTGGGAAGGGTCAACCTTGAGCAGCCCTCTGGTGTTCATGGTGCCAACTGCTCTTTTGTATTTTACCAAGTCAGCTTGGCGGATCAAGAGTGGTTGTGTAATTCTGCAGCTGACATAGGACCTGTAGTTTCAAGACCTTAAGATTTAGAAGGGAAGCGTTGAATTCTGTAGCTAGGACAGGAGTTCCTGTTCTTTGAGGCGGGTCAGAATTTGGGTCATAAAATTGGAAATTATTCATGTTTTATCAGAGGGACTTCAAATGTCCTGCATTGGGAGACTGGCTTTTGCTTCACAGTAAATTGCTGTTTTCATGGGGTTGCTTTCCAAGAAAAAAATATTTATAAGTATCAGCAGATAAAAGGGGTAGAGAAGAGAGTGTGCCGTCCTAGGTGACAAATGCAGTATCTGTTGAATCACTTACATAGCACATCAGGAAAGTTTGAGCAACACGCTGGTGTATGAATCACTCTTGCATCAATATCAGTGCTTGCCTATCTGTTTCTTGATGTATTTTAGAGCCAGCCCTAATCATGACATTTGCAGTCTTTAGCCTACCATTTGGAAAATGGAAATGATGGTAGCTGTAACTGAGAAGGTTAGTTAAGCGGAGAGAGTTAATGGTAACTTTCACTTGCTTATATAACCCGCGTAACTAGTTACAACCCTAGATTAGATTAGCAGAACAGAAGGACCAGAGCTGTGACTTCAAGGGTCACTGTGCTTCTCTGGTTCTTCATAAACACGAGGCTCTGATGTGGAAGGACCTTACATTTTGCATAGAGAAACACTTTGCATAGCAGCTGGCTGTATTTATATTATAAACGACAATTTCCAATCCATGTGGCAATTAAGCTTTCTTATCACATGGATCCTCCTAAAAAGAAACTATTGCATTTATACGTATGTATCTGTAACATATAGATATATACAAACAAATATATTATTATATATAACTAATGTGTGTGTATATATAGTATGTGTATATGTATAGTTGATTTTATCCTGATTAATTAGATAAGTAGAGCTAAAGCTTTTCCAAGCCAGTGACTGAATCAATAATGAACAGAGAAAAATTTAGTATAGCTGAGTGCTTTTGTGTGGCTTTGGTCAAATTACTTAAAGGTGGAAATAATGAGTGGTTGAATTAAGCAAGAGACCTGATACATACTGGAAAACCTCCATCGTCTGTCAGATGTTTTACAACTGTGATGAATGAGTTTGGATAAATAACATGAACATGTGTTAAACAAGTTCAGGCCAAGTGCCACGCGGTACAGTAAACAGAAATTGCACTTCAGGAATGTTTGAAAATATAAATGAATGGTAGGTGGTATGTGGAGAGCGCTGGGAGGGATAGCCATTCCTCTGGGGATGGTAAAAGAAAAACTCTTCTTAGATGCTTCAGAAATAGCTTTTATTGTGTTACTTTTTTTAGCAAATACAGATGTAGAGGTTTGCTGGTACTAAAAAGAATTGTTTGGGTTGTTCAGCTGTTAAACTGCAAACGTGGTATTCTGTGCCCATTACAAATTTGCCTGGAAACTGCCCCAAACCAACCAGCGCAGGACTGAGCCATACGGAAAGGAACCCGGTAGCTTTGAGTGACTTTTCTTTTAAATTATATTTGTTAGAAAAACTGTTGATGTGGAGGTGTCGGGGAGAAAACTGAAGTAGGAAATCAATCTAAGTGAGGCTAGATGTGCTCCAAGGTCTGTCTAGCCTCCATCTCTGTTGATGGACGATGATAGAGGTGAAGAGCTGGTGCCCCCGTGGGCACTCCCCAGTGTTACTTGGGGAGGCATTGGGCAGCTTTTGTTTTGAAAGGGAAAATCTCTTGCCAGAGCAGTGGGTGGCTTTGTATATAAGCTTCTCTCATGCTGCTGTGTAGGACCTGTGTGGCTAGTGCATTTAAGCAAACTCACTGATTTCCAAATGCAATCGAGAGGAGCATTTAGCACTGAGGTTTTTATTTGTTGTATGTGTTAATGGGGGTGAAATTTGCTTTGTATTCTCTCTCACTCCAACCATACTGTTGTGGAGCCTAGAAGCATCGTACATTTTGTTCCTGGAAAATCTGTGCTATTTTTCACCTCTCAAAATGGGGAAGAAATCCCCAAAATGACATTCCCACTTTACTGATAAAAGACAATGTTCATCATTTCCTGATTTTTAGTATGTGTGGCTTTGGGCACCTCCCTTTATCCTAGTCGTGTTACTTGAGAACTGGAGCAGTACCCTGCTTTTACCTATTTTTTATAAGGATGTGAAGTATCTACATACTTCCACTGTTAAATCTCTGTGGTCCAATGTACAGGTCTGTAAGAGGGTATGAAGGTGTGTCCCCACTGCTGGAGAAACCTTCATATTGACAACAAGCTGGGTAGTAATAAAAAGTAGCAACTGAAGGGCAAATAAAATGCTCAGGAGTGAAGGACAGCAACTGCAGAGCTCTCTTGCAGGGCTGTTGGGTGCGACATGTGAAGCTTGGGACTGTTGGCTTCCCCGAGGTGTTACCTCTCTTCCAAGCATTTTAAAGCTTATCACGGTGCCTGTGCCACGTTCTTGGGATGCCTGTTCATGTCCCTGTTGCTGTAAGGTGTGGTATGGCAGATGATGTGCCAGCCATCTGTACCCAACATGTGCCAGTGTGACCCAGGAGATGATGAGACACATGGTGCAGCAGTGGTAGAAATGCTAGGAGGCGAGTTACCCAGCAGATAGTGGGGACCTCCAAACCTCCCCAGGCTACTGTATGAGGACTGGCCATGCACTTGACCTGGCATGCACGTCAGGTGATATTCATGCATTGGCATGGATTTAGCTCGAGATCTTAGCGGTTCTGTTCCAGTTTATTCCTGGGGTTTTCTTTTCCTGTCAGTTGCTGCATTTTTCATGTGTCCCAGCCATTTCAGAATGATGGGAAAATTGCTGACCCTGAATTACTTTGACATCTGCTAAAAGTATTTGTGCTGCACTCTGTTATGCACATCTGATATTTCTTCATTCCCTCTCTGTTGCAAATCAGCCTCTGTTAACTTAATTTCTGTTAATTTAACTATATCCTTCAAGTATCCTAAAGAGGCATCCTTCAAGAACCATAAAACACATCAAGACAAATGGAAAAAGAGGTATCAAGTTATTTGAACAAAGCTGGTAAACTAGCCTAATGCCTTTGACTGAGATCACATCTGCTAGGAACTATGAGACCATGATTTAAGGGATTGGTCTTTGCTGTGTGACTCTGTAATATTAAATCAAAACCAAGTCTTCGTCAGTTGAAATGCTCTTTTTCCTCTTTATTCAAAATCAGTAAAGGCTCAGTTGAATTGCTGTGTCTGGGCATATAAAGATGCAAATTCATTAGAGGATGTACATAAGAACGACTATCAGAGGTTTAGGAAAGATGAGCTGCAAGTAAAGTTATTTAATGTAAGGGAAAGGCTGTTATATGGAGACGTTACAAGAATTTTCAGACTGGGGAGGTCTGAAAATTAAATTTAAATTTAAAAAATTGTTTTAGAAATCAGTGTTATTATCAGTAAATGTAATGAAACACTGAAATAAATATCCTGGAGGTGCTATGGCATTTAAGTTGGAATTCTTTGCTTTTCTGTTTTTAATTAATTTGGGGAAAAAAAAAAAACAAAACCAAACCTATAGATGAAGCTCCACAGGAATTGGATGCCCCGTCTAGAAGTTTTCCAGAACCAGATCTTCATCACTGTGCTGAAGTTTCTGGGTGATGCTGAAATGCAAATAAATGTAAACCCTTAATATATATTGTATGTCTCACAGGTGCATCTACTGGTTTTTGTATGAGAGGACTTTGTGGTGGATGCTTGGTCTTGGTGACTCCAAATGGTCAAAAAATCCCCAACATTGAGTTGGAACCCATCATGGCTGTGAGGCTGGGAAGTCTCAGCATGCATGTAGGCAATGCAGGCTCATTTATTTAAAGATGCACGCACCACTGTAATCACTAGCAGCTTTATCAGATTTTCACCATCAGCTGCTCCTGATGCTGTTTTGCCTTACTATAAGATGAGTGGTCCATACTTGCTGTCTAAATTTTTGAACAGTCTCTGATGGGATGGAATGTGTGCAGCTAATTAGGAGGCTGCATCCTCTGAGCTCCAAAGGCTGGTAAATGTACTTCCTGAGGATGGACTGGGATCACTGGAACAACCTAGTTCTTGGAGATAGCCTCTGACGTATTTTGGCATGTCTTGCACAACAGTAAAACTTGGTCTGAACTTGAAGCTCAGGAGCTCATTCACGTTCTTGGCACAAACCTGTGATGTTTTTGCGCTCGGATGTTTTGCCTCTTGCCAAGCTGTCAGCACAGATAAGGCTTCCATAATTCTAGGGATAGCGGGTGTGTGCCTAAATATTTTGTCCTGTTTTTTAGTGATAGATTGCTATAATTTGCTTGTTGGTCTTTGTTTACTGATACTGATGGAACACGCAAGGCAATGGGTTGGCACTGTATTTAAAATGGAATAAAACCAGAGACCTCAAATCATGACTAGCATGTTGTTATTAAGTACTTGTAATCCAAGAGGCACTGATGTGCTTGTTCAAGCACAAGCACAGAGGTCAGCAATTTAGAGACCTAGTTGTAAACTGAAGTAAACGCTAAAGACTGGCCTCAACATACTTTTTTTGTGATTATTTTTTAGCCTCAGGTTGGTTACAGTAATCTCTAAAGAAAGCAGTAAGTTCTTCTATATTATTTTCTTTTCTAGCAATTTTCCCTGGCCCCATTCTCTCGAATTATGTAACCTGTATTTTAGTATAACAACTACTTTCCTACTGTATTACTCTCTAGGGAACAATTTTGCATTAGTAGGGGGATGAACAAGATGACCTCTTAAGTCTTTTCCATCACCACTTGCTGTAATACAGTGCTGTAATATTTGACCTTGTTACACAGCCTTTTCCCTTCTGTAACCCTTTGACTTCTACAGAAGAGCAGTCACAGCATTTTTCTGGACACGCAGAAGTGCCCTCCTTTGAAGTCATCAACCCGAAGTACTGTTTCCTGGACTTCAGAACTAAAGAGCGTATTAGTGCCTTTTGCATTCAAGTGGAGAGGACCTGTATAAATAAATCATTGCAGGGAAGTACGCTACGGTGCCTGTTCCATAGCTGGAATTAATAGGCTGAAGAGGCAGAGGATCTTTATTTTGTTAATATGTTGGCAAAGCTCTAACTTTTGAATATGCCCTTCTAGTGTTGCTTTTTATTTCAGGGAAGGAAGGAAGACCAAGCTGCTTGAGCGATTTGTTCTAGATTGGTGCTGTGTCCACGGCCCTACACAGTGTACTTACTTCACTGCTGTTGTTTCCAACAGCAGACTTTCCCCATGTGTCCAAAATTATCCATAGGCATCAGACTGGATGGGAAGTGTAACTGTAAAAGGGAATTCTGTATTCTAGCTTGCAAAATCAGAAAGGATATAAGTGGGAGAAGGAATTTGGAAATAGAAAGAAGTCTGCAGTGATATTAAAGTGGCAAATGGATTCAAGTGTGCTCTGCTATTCCAGTTTGCTCATAGCTTTTCAGCTCAGAGGGCAGCAAATGCTTTTTGTGGCAATAATTTCTCCAGCTCCAGCCCGACCATGAATGCCAGCTCTGAAAAAGATTTTTTTTTTTTTTTTTTTTTTTTTTTTTTTTTTTTTTTTTTTTTTTTTTTTTTTTTTTTTTTTTTTTTTTTTTTCCAGTGAACGCCCCCTGCATTTTCTTTATCTCTCCAGAGACAACTAATTTATAAAGCCTGGGGATTTTTAGTCATTGAAATGCTTGAACCGTGCTTGAGCCTTGGAGTTTTTGCTGCTTCTTTCTGTGCAGTTAAGTGATTCCTTGTTCATTCTGGGATTTGATGTCCCATTCTAAGTTTTACTTAATAATTAAGTAAAGAGCCTGCTGTTGTGCTCTCCTGCTGTTGGGCTTCTTTATTGCTTACGTCCTTTTTTCCACAGCATAAGTAAAAGACAACCGAGACAGGTTTCTGCAGTACAGAGTTGGGAAAACAGTCGCGAGCACAGAGGTATAGAACTAAGGGGAAAAGTACCAGCCCCTTTCTGTCAGCCAGCTTCACCCTGTTCTCAGCCCACATCAGCTGGTATAGCCTTCTCTCACTTGCTTATGAGTAAGCGGGACCTTAATAACTGAGTTAGAAATGGAAATAGTGGAAAGAAATTTTGACACTGTCAATTGTTAAGACCTTAGCATAACGCAGTGCAATACGCAGAGCATACCAGCTTCCGTAGCTGTAACCGCCAGGATCCAGCAGATGAAAACTAAAGTTTCCTTTTGCACTTAACTATATAAACACTTGCTGCATTTTAGCATCTCTCTTTAGTGTAAATCATTGGCATTTGTTTGCCATAGTGTGTACAGATAGTGTGACAAATGTTCTTCCTAGTTCCACGTGCACGTGGATGGGTCTCCAGGAGCAAAGGGGTAGTAATTTAGAGCTTTGTGAAAGGGAAACTCTGACTAATGGTTTATCCATGCTACATGGTTTGCTTGAAGCTAAGCAGAATAAACAGATGTTTGGTGGAAGTGGTCGAGAGGAGAGAATACTTTAGACCTGTTAGGTTCCCAGAGTGGAGTATGATGAAGACTGGAAAGTCCCTTCTACCAGCTGTATGTGTAAAAACTTCCTTCCGTTAAATCTCACTGAATTACCTAGATGTTGCTGTAGTTTATCTGTATGCTGGTAATGAATCTCAAGCATTGACAAAAACCTGGAACCAAGGGTGAGGGGAGTCTCCAGGACATTCAGGAATGATGTGTTCAGAAAGAAAAGGATCTACACTAAAAGAATGATTTGTCTCTCTCTGTTTGTCATAAGTGATTCAGTTTGTCACTCAGTATTTCCATGCTTCCTAATTCTTGAATTTAGTTCTCTGTAGGTGATCGTTTAAGCACTAGTGCTTTCTTTAAGTGTTGTTTTCATATTAGTGGCACTCCAGACCTTCACCTTGCCTGCTGTCTGTTCTCTCTCTTACTGACTCCCCTCTGCTTTTCTGTACTTCTCTTTGCATTGTTTCTCTGTTGTTCTATGCCTCTGATTCCTCATCTTCAGGGTCATTGTTTTTCTTGTCGGTCCTCTGGAGTTTTCTTATTTTACTCCTTTTCCCACAAATGATTGAATCTCATTTCATACCTCTCGGAAATATAGGAGGAAGGATCAGGGTAGGCTTCATGGGGAGGATGCTTGCAGTCAGAGGAATGGATACATTTGTCACTGAATTTAAGTGTATAATCATTCATGTGCTGACAGTTTTATGTTACATCCCTTGTGACAGAAGTTAGGAAGTTTAGCACTTTCGAGAAACACTCAAAAAAGGTTAGCTCAAATCCTTCTTCCTGAAGTAGGGTTTCTGCCCTGTGTGCTCTCCCTGTGGAAATCCAGGGGACTGTTACTGTTGGTCACTTCTTGCAGCATCAGGAAAGCAGACTGCTGCCCTTGAAGAGGCAGGAAACTCCTTTAAGCGAGAGCGTACAGGATTCCTCTTGAAGTGCT
This sequence comes from Calidris pugnax, assembly GCF_001431845.1. Lineage (NCBI taxonomy): Eukaryota > Metazoa > Chordata > Aves > Charadriiformes > Scolopacidae > Calidris > Calidris pugnax. The sequence goes on from NW_015090810.1 coordinate 2,554,697, forward strand.
GGCCGTATCTGCTATTTTTCATTCCTAGTGGAGATCCCACCATGGACTTCTCCCTTCTTGCCTGTCCAAACCCACAGGCTCCCTGGGATTTGCAGGTGGCTCTTTGCACCCTCTGCTTTAAGCCTCTGCCAGCGTGGCTTTAGGGTATGGTATAGGAAAGGACACCCAAGGCTATTTTGTGGCTTTCCCTCCTCCCACTCCCCACCTGCAGGCCCTTTACAGAGAAAGGAAAAAGGATGCAGGCTTGAAGGGGAGCCCTTCTCATATGCAGCCGTAACAGGATCCTCTCCCCACAAAGGATCCCCCGCTCCCAGCGGGGGCAAAGGACCCTGTTCACTGAGGGGACCCACTGTCCCAGATAATTAGCTAAGCAGCTGCTGTGTGTCTGAATGAAAGGAGGGGAGGGAGGTTTTGCTCTGATGGGGAGCTGGGGCGGCATTCCTTGGGGGCAGCCTGCACATTCCTCCCAAGCAGTCGGCGCTGACGGTGACGTGGGCTCAGCGTAGTGCAGCCAGGCTTCCCAAAATCTGTACAGAGCCACTTGCTTGGCCTCGGGTCCTTTATTGTGAGAAAACTCCTTTTCCTCGCTGAGTGCAAATCATTTATCCCTGGCTCGGTGGGAGAATACGTAGCTTGAGTTTACAGGCTGTGTGTTGTGCTAATTAATGCATAACAAACTCTATAGAGAGGAAATAAGATCAAATTCAAAGAAAAAAAATAAAATTCGTAATATGCAAAATAAAGTAATCTCAGCAGAAGCAGCAGTCGTGTTAATGAAACAGTGGGCAATGTGCCTGTGAATGAATCCCTTCTCTGTGTATTTTCTAGGGGGTCTGGGAGGAAAAGGAGAGTGCCTTGTCTGGCCAACACATTTATGACTAGTTTTTGTGGACAAAAGCAAAACTATAAAGAGAGCCTATTCTTGGCACAGGACCAGGTCTTTTCTTAGAGGACTGCTTAATTTGTTTGACATACAGTGAAGGACTGGCACAGTGCACTAATTAGTTTTATATACAGTTGTTTTATAGATCTGCAGCACTGGATGTACCTTTGGGCCCACTTGAGTGAAGTCTACCAGGCTGCTTCCTGAAGGCTATTCACAGGATTGGACCCGTGTGCCCGAATTCTTGCTGTGCTGCTCAAATTTTTACTTAGTTTTTTAATTTTATAAATTCATTCAGATAGAATAACACCCATTTAAAATTGGAATAGTGTTGTAATACATTTTGAAGTGTGGTACTTGGCATTCTCAGAGATAGATTTTTTTTTTTTAATTTTTTATTTTTTTTGAGATTTTTTTTTTATTTTTTATTTTTTTTTTGTTATAAACATTTTTCTTTGTTATATAATTCCCCCCCATCAGTGCTGGTAGAACTTAGGCAGTTCATTAAAATTCTAAAATACTATTAGTATTACTTCTATCATTAATATTTCTTCCTAGTGAGCGCTTAAAGTAATATTTTATTCATTGTTATAGGGATGAGATGTATGTTTTTAGTTTGTAAGTGCTATCCAGTTTGCAAGTGGCTAGTGGAAGCCAGAGAATATTGCTACTTCTGTCCCCCAGAAGGTCATTAGAAATGAATGGCAGGAAATGTTTCAAATGTCGTTTAATTAGATTTGCACCAGGTACCCTGCTAATGTAATCAAATGTGGAGTTAATCTTCCTTTTATGTTATTGTAAGTAGAGGAGCTTCATCTTGAAATTATAGTTTAAAGAAAAGAGGCATGGATGGGAGACGTGGAGGTCATTCAGGCAGCAGCAAGTGAAGCAGAGCAACTCCCATTTGTGCTCAGCCAGATGTTCATGAGCCTTTGCCAATAGCTCAAAAGGCTGATGCTACATAAATTACTATATCCCAGGGACTAATTCAATGGGTGTGATGGAAGAGGAAGGGAGGAGGATGGTACCCTGTCGGTCAGAGGTCGGGTGTAATACGTGGGACTGAACCAAGCAATATTCAGCCAGTTCTGGTTTTTCTGTTATTATTATGGATTGAAAACACTAATTTTCCCATAGAAATCAGAAGGAAAGTCAATACTAAGAATATTAGGAATATAAAGACCAACTATCATTTTCTTTAAAAAGTCCTTTTCCCATGCAGTCGAAAGAGTTGAATACCCAATGGAATTTGAGCCTTTAACAGTTGTCTTTGAAAATATAGAATCCCCTTTGAAAGGTACCAGTGGTCTGATAAATTAAAGATCTGTAAAAGCTTCTCCTGCTCTCTGAAAAGGCACTAATTGCTAACCAAGCTGCCTCTCCACCACCACCGCATTTGTACCAAATTCACCTAGAGAAATCCCTTTTCACCTAGCGTGAGTTGTTTTCCTTTTCAGTCCAGGAGAGTTATTTTTACAAAAGTAAAAGCAGACAAAATATCTGCATTAAATAATGGTTAACTTTCAGAGCGTGAAGCCTTCTCTCAACCAAAGTGCTGCCATTGCAAGAAAATAGCCACTTACAGGTTGCTGGCTCTCATGCGTGTCTGTGGGTATCACAAACCTGGTTATCATTGACACTCTGCCTGTGGAAAGAAGCGGTGAGCTAAGGGAATCTCTGTGTCTTTCAAGAACATGCACCTACCTATTATGAAGGATAGTTTAACAAATGTGACTCCTGCTTGTTACAGAAAGGTAAAGAGAACTCAACCAGTACCTGGTTTTCTAACAGATAGTTTCAAAAGAGTTGGCTCTGATTTTGGATGTTGGAGGTTGGTGGTGCTGATGCTTTTTATTTTCTCAGGAAAATTTCAGGAAATTTCTTTCGGGAAAATTTCTAGTGTCTACAGAAAAAAACAGAGCTTCAAGGTTAATGAAGTACTAACTCAGCATCCCAACTAGCATTGCTCAATCAGTGGGAAGTTCATGGAGGGACAGAGTGCCTTTTCTTTTATAAAATAAAGAAATAAGCAGTGCCCTCTAGTGTTAGCTAACAGCAGAGGGAACCACCAACAGAATTTTCTGTCATCTAGCTACCTGCAATTAAACCTATTTTACAGCTGCAGATGCAGCTTTTTATTTCTTGAAGAAAAGTAGTGAAAAAGAGCTGCAATGGCATAGCTTATCAGGACATAAATGTCAGAAATACAGTCGTTAATAGGTAGATGCAGTCAGATATCTCAAACTTCCTGACCTGTTTTATCTTCTCTAATCTTGAAGTGTATGAGCGTAATATGTCTCCAACCTGTGCCTGACCTGGGGAAGGGCAGGAGGTGTGTTTTACCAAAGGGCCAGAGACTCATGAAGTTTCAGGGAGAGGTGTAGCAGCGAGTGTTCCTTCTTGAAGTTCAGAGGTTTGGTTTCTGGCATAAAGCAGTCTTGGTGTATGTATTGAAGCTTATCTATAGCATGTTATAATAAGGCAGGAGGCAGGTAGATCTTTTGGACTGTCCTTGGAGCACCTCAGAATTTTTTGATTCTGGGGCTAGTAGCAGGCTGGACTCTTGTTTCAAAGCTGTAGGCATCGTTTGTTTCAGTTAAAGACAACTCTGCCAAGGATGCACCATGGGAACTACAGGCACTTCTGTGCTTTAGCATGGAGGACTATCTGTTTAAAAGAGGGCAAGACTTTAAATCGCTAATGTAAAACAGCAAGCGTTAAAAAGCATTTCCTATCTGGTTTCTGAATCTTCTTCCGTGTGCAAACATTGTAAGCAAGTGTGCCTTTCCCTCTCTGTTAATTTGATTTTCTACCGTAGAAAAAGAGCTTACGAGTGATTACTGCCTTTCAGTTACTGCTGATGCATTTTCATAGCCTTGGTTGCAGTCTGGGGCTTTTGGGAGGAGCCCTGAGGTTCCTTGTTGTCTTAAAGTTACTGTTGGCATATGGGAATTCTGTAAGGCCTTGTGAGCGTCTTACCAGGTGTCCCTGAGCTGTAATGTGATGTATGCATTTATCGTATTCTGAAAAACAGCACACAGAAATACAGGAAACGTACAAGCTTTTATAAGGTGACCCGTGCAGAACCTTGGTTTACTCAGGCTTTCCTGCCCTGCGTGGGGTTTGCCCTGGACTGCAGCTTTCTAAACCAAAACATCTTCTGATGTAGCATGACTCCGAGGAGTGACTGTCTCACTTTCCTCCTTGGGCTGTGCTCCATGAATGTTTCCGATGGCTGGCAGCGCTATAAGAAGTGGGTGCCAAGGTTTACGTAGACAGTCAGTATATTGCCCATGTGTGAGTATTCCAGGTGAAGAGGTTAGGAACTCCTATTTCTGAGCTGATTTCTGACCTCATTAGCTCCATGTGAGGAGGGATCTGTGGATGTACATTGTCCCCATGTAGATTGCTGCACCCTGGTAGTAGATGTCAGCAATGAGATGACTTACCTGGAGTGTTGCTCCACAAAAGGGGTTTCAGACCAGCTCAAGCCTTTTCTATACATGTTGCTGTCGTCTTGTGGCTGCTGTCACCAAACTCGATATTTTCAGTAGTTACTGATTCTTCGGCTCTGCTGATAGACCCCTTTTTGAGCTGCAGTTAGTAACTTCTGTCCTCTTTGCTACACGCGAGCAGGGAGAGCATTGTTTGTGCCGATTGCCAAGGATGATGTTATGCTCTGTGAAAAGACCAAGAAGAAGAATGTTCGGCATTGTTTCTCTGAGACGTACCAAAAATCTGCACGCACCAATGAAAGCAACCAGCATTATGGTATCATAACAATGGTTCGTTAGGACTTCACCCTGGGCCGGGATAATGATTGTTCCTGTTTAAGACCCAGACCAACAGATGGCATTTGTTAGGACATTGATATTTATGTACAAAGTTGCCAGCACTTTAAGAAATGGTGCCTGTCTTAATTAAGATGATAATGTACTGCCTTGTTTGGAGATACTCTGCTTGTAATGATGCTGGTGAATTATGAATAGAGGGAAATTAGTAATAACAAATGCCAGATGGAGGTATCTTTCAAAGAGGAATATTTTGTGTAATATGGCATGTAAAGTTGACAGACCGGGTCTTAAAAGACCTTTATTATTCTATAAGCTTTCCTGACAAAATTGCTCTTTATCCTGCCAAGAAATGTAGTTTCACATGCCAGTGCATTTTTAAGCTAGAGTAATTAAAGTATGCCTCTAAGTTTATGGCTTGAAGTGAAATCTGTTTCTCCAGTGTTTTGTCAGGAATCTATAAACAGTGCAAGGAAGGAGACAACTTATAACAACAATAGTTTTGCCAATTCTACACGGTCTGTCTTTGAAATCAGAGGCAATTAGGGATGAACAAAACTACAGAAAAAGTATACGTTTTTTTCTAAAGTTTTATTTCATATTTTTCCTTTGGTTGAAGATGACTATTAGTAATAAGAAAATTTCTTTCAAAAATTAAAACCTGCCTTATTTGATTGAAGTGAAAAATGATTACCAAGTTATAAATGCACTGAATCCTTAAATGCTAGATCTTTTTTGTAACTTCCTGAGAGAGGGAAATAAAATCTAATTTGATTTTGTAGTGTAAAGTAGTTAATTAAAAAAGAAATAGACAAGGGAAAGTAAGAAAGAAGACTTTGGGGTTTGATATTTCATTTTCTCATAAGAATATTCCCACTCCACGGACATTCCAACTTTGATCTCATGACCTGCTGGCTGCTGTCCATTGCAGAGGAGGTCCTTTCATGATGATCTGTTGGTGAGACCTGCCTGTGTCCCATCAGGTGACCATGAAGATTTGATTTTCCTTTGTCATTGTCCTCAGATTGCATTAGTGCAATAAAGTACAGGTTAGGACTGTAGAATTGTTGAATATAGTCTCTCTCTGTCAGATACATCAAAGGTAGTAGACCAGGAAGACTTAAAGAGCATACCTTCCATTCCATCCACGCATAGAGACACAAATCGCTTCCAAACACACAATAGTAAACTTGAGACATACTGTCCAAGACTTCTTCCAAATGCACAACCGTTGTGGCAAGGTTCAGAAAGATAGCAGAGGAATTGCTTTTGTCTTCTTTAAATTATTTCCATGAGTATACTTTAGTAGGGGAATAAATGAAGTAATATATTTCAGTATTGGATGATGAAAAGAAGGCTTCTGCTTAATTTAGAAAAAGATCAAGATCAGTTTTCATGAGAATAAAACACTGTTTTGAATTATGCTTAGAACAGACTGTCCGACTATTTCTGGTATTAACGTTCATTGCCATTGCAGAAAGGATTTAACAATAGAAAGATGAGAACATGAGAAAAGAATGTCTAGAGGGAAGGCAGTCAAGGATGGGATTCAGTGGCTCTAGCTTTGATAACAAAAGCAAAGACTGCTCTTAGTTGAGTCTTTTGAGACTAATCTGGTACTTTCAATAAACCCTAAATTTACCTTAATGCAGAAAGAGCAGTATTTCAAGGCATGTTCAAAACCCTCTAAGAGCATTGTTTCTCACTGATTTCATTGAAGCTATTGTAAATTTACCTGGAAGATGCCATCTGAAGTAACGGACAACAAAACTGATTTTATGCTGACTTTATTGAGTGAATCCTGTATATAAATATATATATATGTATAAAAAAGCTGTTCTCTTTAACAGCAGTCTACCTAACGAGAAATGAGCACTGTGACTCTTTGACTCTTCCACTCTAACTCTTTTGAAATCTGTACTGCTTTTTTGCCATGTTGACAGTTTTGTTTATGCTGAACTTCTTTCTGTTGTCTTTTTTTTTTTTTTCCAGAAAAACTTTACAATTCCAATGGACGGGAGCTGAGACGGGCACTTTTCTCCTTGAAACAAATATTTCAGGTGAGGAAATAATGGCTTTCCATTCTGTGATCTGAACATGAACTGAATTTCTTTTTTTTAATGTAGGGAATAACATAGTTTCTGGCAAAAGAGAATTTTAAGACTTCATTTGTAATGTGCAATTAGCCAGTTAGCCTTTTCTCTTTAAGGTCTGCAAGCCTTCCCCTGTTCCTTTAGTCTGTCAGAAGGCAGGACCAGATGTGCATTAATGACAGAGTTAGAGGTTGGAACTTGCCAGGAAAGGAGAGAAGAAAATTGGGACTCTTAGATGTAAACTTAGGCTGCTTGTGAGACAGTGGTTTAGTTCTGTACTGGAAAGACAGGGATGGGGATGTGAAAAGAGGGGCTAGGAAGCCATGGGTTGGGGTGATTGCCCAACATTGGCCTAATAATTGATAAATAGACTAGCTTTAAACCACATCTAAAACTGGAAAAGGAAACTAGAGACATGGGACAGGTCTCATGAGGAACCAAGATATACTGGGAGAGCTCTGAAGGTGTTAGAATTTAGATTGATATTAGAGGAAATAGAGCTGAGAAGGCTATGGTAGTGTCTGAACAGTTTAAGTTTAAAGAAAGGCATGGATTGGAATATGAGTTTTCGTTATGGAGGAGACCTGAAATCAGAGGGATTTTAGGTCCTGTGAGGAAGTAGCCAATGTGAAAGACGTGAGGTGTGGATGATAAGAAAGTGAATTGGATGAAAAGCTTGGATTTCAGGTCAGCTTTACAGGATAAGGAGAAGGACTCAGGAAAGTTGCAGTACTGGAAGGAAACTTGTTGGAGAGAAGATGATCAAGAAAAGTGAAAAGAAAACATTGGTGAGAACTAGAGTATACTGCCAATGTGATCCTGAAACAGAATTCAGGATGACACATTACATTTCTATCAGGAAAAGTGAAATCATTAAGAAAAGCACCTCTCCTCCTTTACTAATGGATCCAAATGGAGGATGACAACCTATAATGTTTTTTAGTCACAATAGGTAGGTGCCAGTGTTTAGTTTAGCATTTTTTTGCTTTGTTTTAAATAGACATTATCCTAAGAAGCATAGCAACATTTAACAATTTTGCAATACTGCAGAATTGTAAATTTCCAAAACACACAATGCTTTTTCCTGGTTTAAAAGTTAAACATTCAGAATTTAGAAAACGCCAGAATGCAGATTTTCTGAAAAACAGGAGTATATGGGGAAGTGTGAACTATTTAATGGAAAATGTTGGTAGTTTAAGATGTCTTTTGTACCAGAAAAAAGTCTTTGAATCTTGAAATTTTTGGACAAAGAAGGGGTTTGAGCTCCAAAACGGTTCTACTCATCTCATGTCCACAGATTGGGAAAAATTGGTCCCTTCAAGGCATTCCCAGGGGAAGACTGAGACTCACAATGATGCAAGTTGGGTTTCCCTGTGAGCTTGCCAAGTGGGTGGACTGTGTGCTCAGAGGAAATTGGGCAGCTTTCCAAGAGTATTCTCTGGTTTCTTCTCTTTTTGTTCACTTAACTGTTTCTGGGAAGTATTTGTATTTCTCTGAATGTATATATTGCACAGGTTAATCTGGGCACTCACACATATTTAGTAGTGAGTGCTAAGCCTCTCTTCCCAGCTATCCCACACTTCCCATCCCCAGTTTGAGTATTTTATGACTTTTGGGAATATTATGACTTTTACCAGTTTGGATATTAATCGATGTTCTCTTCCAAGTGGGTTGTTTGAAGTCTCATAGGTATTTCTGAGCACATAGTGCTCAGTGCTTTTAGTGGACACCTGGTAAGCTCTCAGTCTTCCATCTGATCAGCTGTTTTCATGGAAATGTTGTTTAAATATTTATCCTAATAAATATAATTGGAGTTGATTGCTTTGAAGAGTAATGAGAGGGAAGGGAAAAGCAATGCACACAAACCCATATCTGTGTGTGAATTTTAGGTTTTAAGTGAAGTCTTATCTGACAGTTTCAGAACATAATTTTCCTTGAAAAATTCCACTTCCCTGTTTTCTAATATATGGAAAGGACTTTGGGATTATCTGGTACCACCTTATGTAGCTACTTCCGGTAGAACTGTGGCTGTTCGTCGAACAAACATAACCCTTCAAAAAACCTTCATATACTCTCAAAATACAGGTTCTCAATAACGGATGATTGAGGAGAAGTTTCTCTCAAGATGGAGAGTATTCATATCATATGCTCAAGTATTTGAGGTAGTACACTTCAAACTGGGAAAGGAGACCCTTTCTGATGCAAACTCCCATTTATCTGGGAGTCCTTTACAACAGTTACTGGCATTGCTAAGGGCATCTTTTGAGCATGATTTTAGTTTATCTTGTAATGAGCCACGAGAGAGAACGTAAGATGACTTCTATATCTGTTTTAGAAAGAAAAGCTAGTTCAACTTTTTAGTGAGGAAAAACGCAGGTCAATGTGAAAAGGTTATATTATGGACCAAACACTATTGTGCAAAAGGTTATACCTAATTTATTTTTTAGTCAATGACATTAAAGTGTTGTTAGCATTATAAATCTGTCATTATGTTAAAAGTTTTTTAGAAGGTATCTTTTTCAACATAAATACCTGATTTTGTATTTCATATTTAGTATTTTAAATTCCTTAAGAGTATAATGTTTTGGAAATAAAACGTTGACTTCACAACCAGTCTTTATTTTCATTTTAACAAATTTTCAGAGTGTTATGGAGACTTCATCGTGTCTTTAAGTGCCAAGACAGTTCGTAACACCATGTTTTTATAATCATTTCATCATAGCTGAGTTAATTTGGCACAGTTCTGTGTCAGTATCGTTTTTAATTTAAAGAGCTTCAAGGTAACGTGCAGTCTCTTATTTGTATTAAGTGGGAACAAGCCCAAGTTTTACATCGAATATGAATTCCAAATAGTCTGAGCTCTTGGTTTTTCACGCAAGGCCTCAGCGAAGCTTAGCAATGTTTGGCAAAAGCAATGCCTTTGTTTCCAATTTTAAATTAAAGATTCATTTGGCAAGTCCAAACTTGGACTTTCTCTTTGGTTTCTTCTGTTGGGCTGTTTTTGGCAAAACAATTAAGGTTACATGTAGTATTTTTCTTTGACAGTAATGCCATTCTGTTCCTGCCATTCATTCTGAAGGGTTAAGATAGCCGCACTCATCATCTTTTGCTGGACTGGACTGTAGCATTCTTCTGATTTAGCGGTATGCTTTTTGAAGAACAAATTTATGGAGTAAGGAAAGTAATGTTCAGACTAGAAGTATATGAAGCGCTTGACCTTAAAAGAACTGGAAAAAGAAAAACAGATATAATTGATAATTGGCAACCTGTTGAAGTACAGTTTAGCTGCCTTTGAATGAATTCTGACTTCACTGGTTCTTGTGCTTGTCAGAGATTCGTGAATTTTGTGCAAAGTGCTAAAACTCCCAAAGGCATCTGACACAGAATCCAGCTGAACATTGCACTTAAAAAGTCAGGGTCGAAAAACATTCTTGCGTTTCCTAGTTGTGATATCGTAAAAGAGATAAAAATACAGCTGCTTAAAACATTTAATTCAATATCAATCTTAAAAGCAGAAAAATTGGGTATGAGCACTATAATATACGTAAATAGTGCTGAGCAATTTATGTGATATTAAAAAAGTTTATTTAACAAGAATTCTGATCTGACTAGATGTAATAAAAAACAGGCATGTTTTAGGACCTATAAATAAAAGGTGGCCTTGTAGTTACAAAGCATAGTTTCAAATCATGCTGATTGCATCATTTTAAATCATGCTGATTGCATCATTTCAAAATATGAAATAACTGGATATGAATATGGTGTTGTAAGAAAAATAAGAAAGCTCTAAAGCATGTTTAAAGTCTGTCAAAAACTATAATCATGTGTAAATCTACTTCTTAAAGTTGGAAAATAATTTTAATCAATCAATGTATTAGGTTTTCTGGAAAGCAAACCTGAAGGGTTTTTTTTGTTGAGGAAAAAGGCCAATTTTATTTTTGGACTGCGTTCCACACTAAGTGTCATTTGAGCAATGCAGGAGATCTCCCTCTGTTTTTCTTGAGGAGCCTAGATTCCCATTTTGTGTTGTGATCAGAATATCAGGCAACACAGTCACAAAAATTCTTTTACAGAATTTTCTTCTATTGTTGAGAAATTCATTAATCATTGAACAATTGAGCTTTGTGTAAAACATCACAAAGAACAGCTATGTAGGGGCCCTGGAAACATTAACTAGAAGGTGTTTGGATAGACACAATCTTATCAGTGAGTGAAATCAAGTGTCACACACTTCAGCTGCTAAGGAGTCATCAATCATCCTTAGGAGAGCTGAAGGAGTATTCTGTGTTTGCCTCATTGATCTCAAGGAAGGAGGCTGCTCCTTCCCCTCTTGCGAGCATGAATGATGACTCCTTAGGGTTTGAAGCTGAGTGACACTTGATTTAGGAGCTGCTGTCATCACTTGTGAGGCAGGCTGCCACCTCTCCCCTTTAAGAGCCCTCTTGGAAGGGTTCTTGATTAAGTCACGAAAAAGACAGAAACCTTAATTTCCTTCCCAAATGGAATTCACTGTAGTTCTGCATAGCAATTTACATACCTCTTTAATTCTATTTTGCAAATGATATGTCTCATTACTGTTTAGAGATTATAAATAAAATAGATATGGCACATTAAATGTCAAAATCAGTTTCTCAATTTCATTGGCAAATAGAGTGTCTTCTTCATGTCTAGACAATGTTATGGGCTGAGATCTAAACAGTTCTTAATGAGACTATAATATGTGAGTTGAAGGATGTTGGAGCTGGACTCTTTTCAGTGGTTTCCAGCGATAGGACAAGGGGCAATGGGCTCAAGCAGGAACATAGAAAGTTCCATTCAAATATGAGAAAAAACTTCTTTACGGTGAGGGGGACAGAGCACTGGAACAGGTTGCCAGAGAGGTCATGGAGTCCCCTTCTCTGGAGATCTTCAAGACCCACCTAGATGCAGTCCTGAGTGATGTGCTCTAGGCATTCCTGCTTTAGCAGGGGAGTTGGACCAGATGATCTCTAGAGGTCCGTTCCAACTCTGACAATTCCGTGATTTCGTGAACTACTTCTGCCACAAGGATAGCCTAAAAACATGGGAAGCCACGATTATTCATTCTCTAATTTGTGCAGATCTTTGCATTGAAACAGGAAATCTTGTTTTGTTTGGAGCCTGTCTACTTGAGCTTCCTCAGGTATACAATGCATGAACATTGCTTGATCTGTTGCTTAGTTGCCGTGAGGAATATCCCTGGTAGGGTCTGGTCTAGGTGACTTTTCTAGTAATTTTTAATTCCACTATTAAATGGGAGGAAAGAGCTACAGTGTATTGATGTATCTGCTGTTTACTCAAGGTGCAAAGGACAAAATTTTGTCCCTGGAACATCAATAGCATAAAATGTCTTCAGTTTCAGTGTCATTTTTACTTGGTGGTGGGGTGTATACAGGTAGATGGACTCTTGTAAACAAGCAGAGGCAGCGACAGCAGGACTGTTCTTGTTCGCTTCCTCCTAAATGCTTCGTCTTTACAGGGGGAGGCAACCACCAAAGCTTTTCTGGCTAGTAATTGTATAGATTCATCTGATACTGAAATGTGACAGTTTTTATTTCTTGCTCCTTACACTCACAGAGAAAAAAAAGTTATGAAGGGAAAAAGATCCTGTAATTATCTGAGCGTTCATTAGCTGAAGCAATAAAACATTGAAAGCAGAAAGTTCCTTCCGAATGGTTCAACTTGCTGAAAATCGTAGTAGAATTTCTTTTCCATGTTCTTTTCTTTCAACCTGTCTTAAGAATTGTAGTACGGTTCATTTCCTTCTCCTGAAAGACGGAATGCGTCAGTTTATTGCTCTGCACAACCCAAGCAGGTACCCACCCCACCATTGTCAGTGGTAGAAATGGTGATGGTAACTCTGGGATCTTTCTCAGGCGAACGTGGCATCATGCAGCTACAGGGTTAAGTGCGGTGAGAGCACTAGAAGCAAGCAGTATAGTGTCACAGTAAATGGCTTTCTACCCACAGCTCCCTCATCTGCTACAGGACTCAGGCAGGTTATGTGCAAGTAGTGAAGTTAATGACCAAAGTTACTGATGAAGCAAAACACCATGTTCAGAGTAAAAGGGAAACAGAACTTTCTTGCAGAAGATGGTGGTGAAGGTGAGGCAGGATCACAATAATTTGAGCTTGGTAACTGATCTAATAAAGCAGGGTTTGATTCTTATCTATTACTTATTTCTTCATGATTTTTTTTTTTTTTTTATATGCAGCAGGACAGCTACTGGGATAGCTACATGGCTAATGCAGGGTATCTTGGATATCTGTATACCTGTCATTTGAGGCATTTGAGAAAGACTTTAAGAAGTCTTTGCGTTAGTGAAAAGTTATTCATATAAATGTCTTGTCTGAAATTTTAGATATTTTTAGAAATTTGGACAGATGAAAAAACATCACTTCCTAATATCCTCAAGCTTGAAGAAATTCTGTCTGTAAGAGTTAAATATTTGTTTCAAGATATTAAACATTGGATAGGTTTTCATGTGTTTTGATTTGTAAAGTATTGTTAACTATTAAAACATTTATTTTGCTTCCATGTATTCTTTCAACTATCCAAAAGAAACTGCAGAAATGCATCCAATTTAAAATGTGTTCCTATGTAAAAGAGGTGTGAAATAGTAAGTGTTGCAGCTTCTCTGTTTTGCTAATGGAACACACCAGCAAATGCTCTATTTGTTTTGCTGATGTTTTTAGTGCAATACAAAACATGTCCTTGAGAAACAACAGAGTATTTATTTTCCGCATTGGGAAGATTAATGGCTGTGAATTAAACACTTTACTTTTGGGTGAATTCCTGTATCTGTTTATTGGTGCCAAGGTGGAAATCCATAATAAGCAATAGCGTGGTATTTATTTGAAATGTTTTTGTCTTGGAAAGAAAGAAAATTTATTTTTAAAACTTTATTGGCATAGTATTATCATTAGCTGGCACAGATGTGTTTAAAAGGCTGGCAAAAAATTGCTGGCATTTGGTGATTGCTACTTAAGCAACTGACTCATGGCAAGGATATGCAATGGAATTGTTGCTTGAGTGTAAATTCTCATTGTAATCATCACTAGAAGCCAAACTTTGGATCGCAGGTTACATAAATATATTGCCCCACTGAAAATCAAGGGGGATGGTCATTTCCGTGCATGCTGTTGTAAAATGTTGCTCCATGTAAATAGATGGGAGAATAGGAAACATGGGAACAGTGTGAAAATACTGGTGTCTTTATATCATGCTATGGTCATGCATCTACAGGGATGTGCATGTAATGAGTCAGGAAGGTGTAAAGGCTGGGGGAGAAGGAAATGAGCGTGGAGTCAGCACAGAGTGCAGGGAGAAGCTTGGAGAGCAGAGTGGAAGCTGTGGCACAGCTGGGGAGGGCAGTAAAGCAGCTGATGTGCATTTGCAACCAACAAGGGGAAGGAGCTTCCATTGAGGGACAAACTGGCTTCCTAGTCCCCAAAAACCCTTCACTGCTAAAATGCTTCTGCCACTGCCTCAGTTACCTCTAGCAGCTGACTGCAGTTTCGGGACAGCCCAGTTGACGGCACCCTTGTTCTCAAGGAGTTCTTCTACCTGTGTGTGGGAAGGAAGGCAGCAACTGAGCTTGCCTAGCATCCTTATCTTGAGGTAGTTTCTGAGTCGCCAGGTATCAGGGAGTGAAAATACTTGTCTTGGATAGATGGACTTTTTGTGACAGAAGACTCTCCTTCTGCCACCCGTGAGAGCTGTGTTTGATTAATCTTCTAAAAGTAGTGTCCTGATCCAAAGTACAGCAGTGATTTCATGGTTTAATATGAGACTTGCCTGCTTAACCACCAGCTCATCTGGCCCATACATAGAATTGTTTTGTAGCTGCTTAAGTAATTTGGGTTGAAATGGCAATACAGTCGTGAGAGACTCATAGGACTTAAGTTGATGTATGTATGTGTGCATATATATGTGCGCGTGTATGTTTTGGGGATGATTTCTTTACAGATTTGTTTGCAATAGATGACTTGGCTCTTAAAATGGACTGAAATAAACAGTGACAATTGAATTAGATAGTATCAGGCACTTCTGGATTGGCAATCTAGTATTTTAATTATATCAATAATTTTGGAGTCCAAAGAACAGAACTATAGTTTAAAGTGTGGGAAAGTAACTATAAATTATATCTTGGCTGTCCATGCTCCTTCAATCACTTCCTGACTATGTTTACTCAGTTTTCAAGCCAAAATGAGCATTTCTTATTGCAAACATTGCAAGCCAATCTTGATCTATAAAAATGCAACCTGTTGCTTAGCCAGTAAAAAAGCTGGACTCCAGAAATGGTCTGGGATTTCTGTTTCTAATAGAGCACAGCATCACTCTTGTGTTACTACATCATTGTAGTCTTGTCAATGGGAGTAATTATTTTGCTGGTAACTTTAGCAGATGTGAAGCATCCTGAAGCCAGGTAGCAATAGTTAAAAATATTCTTGTGGAGACTTTATTGTGGTATGTTTCTAGTGTAGACTCTGGGGTCACAGAGATAGGCACCTGAAAGGAGAGTCGAGAGGAATTAGCTGGTAATTTTCCATTACTACTAGGGCAGAGCATTGTATAAGCATTTGAAATTATGTGGGGAACCTGTGGACATGAAGGTTTTCAGGTAATGGAAGTGCATTCTGGTCATAGCTATGCGCTGCCACATTGCTACTGCTACCCAGGGCAGTCTGGTTAGGAGCAAGCTATGGGGTTGTTTAGTTTTGGGTTTTTTTTGTATACATAAGGATTGCTAGAGCCAGAGGAAGGCTTAGGGAAAAAAACAAAAATAGTAAATGTCTATTCTCCTTGTACTATAAGGAGTAGGAAATATGGAATAAGGACCTACCCATCATTGATGCTAACGGAAACCCAGATTGCATCATTCTGCCTTTTATTCGCTTAGTAACAGGAGGCTTTTCAAGTATATTGGGCAATAGTCCTGCATTTTACTTTCTTGTGGTGGAGTGCCAGATGTATTGTCATTTGAGATTTATGCCAGCAAAAGCCTGCAGTCGCGCATGCTTTGCTCTTTGACCTGCCTCCTCCTTCCTCCCTTTCCTCACCAGTCAGCTGCTGTCCCTCTGCTGCTAATTTACATCCCCAAATGAATGAAACTTAATCCCTAAACCTTAATCCTCCTAAAACCAGCTGAACTTTGTGATCCTGTCTTGACTTTGCAGGAGATTTAAAAAAAAAAAAAAAAGTTTAAAAATGTCACATATATCTCAATAAACCCGAATTCATTTAGACCCACATTTATCAACTTAGGAAGACATAATATCGCTTTTGATTCAATTTTACTGTTTGCTAACTTGCACAGAAAATACACAGCTCATGTGAAATACTGTCTCCAAATGATTAAATTACAATTAGACAAGCAAACAGCTATGAAAAACATTTTTAAATGAACCGATCAGTAAAAGTATCTCAAACCTCATGGACACTGCAGTAAGTGACCAGCTCCTTATTCACATTTGCACTATAAAGCAAAATGGAAGGATGCGAGTAGCGATCGCCAGGTAACCCCCTAGAGAAGTAATTTCCTTATTTCACCACCTGGCTTTCGTTAATGCAAGTTTCTCCCCACCCTTCCCATGTGGGGTTTTTTCACTTTTAAAGAGAGTGGCCATCATTTATCTTTTTGGGGGGGACTTTCTGCGAGCACACTACCATTTTAGTGATCCATGTATTTTCCCTTGTTTTATTTTTTTTCATGTTGAGCATAATCATCTGGGGTTTCTGTTTCAGATCTGCCTCCTTGCTGTGCAGCTTGTACTCCTGGCAGGGGAATCTGAGGAAAGGGGGTTTCCAAGGAGACCTTGCTCTGATGTATTAATGTGGAGTGGGGACAGCACACTTTCCCAGCAAACTGTTTCACAAATGAACATAGCAATGAGTGAAAATTTCTCTAGCTCACCCTCTTAAAAAGTAGTGATTTTTACTTCAGGAGCCAGGCAGTGTCTGAATGAGCCGTGCCCTTTCTGTCTGTAGGACTCTGTATTGGGATGCTGCCAGCGTCTTGTCCCACAAGATTTCAGGCAGCAGAGGAGGATACTCCTCCTCTTTGACTGCAGTAGGGTTTACATTTCTTCTCTTATGCTACATTGCATTGTCAGTTGGCAATATTCTTCTTGTCTTTTGCCTAGGTGAGTTATCACAACGTTCAAATGTGAATGTAGTACATCTTTGTGAAGTTACCGTTTTTGATCAACAGACAAAATCAGAACTGACCCGAGAATCATTAGAGTTTAAATCGCTCTTAATTGGGATGTTGTAGAGTGACAGAACAGAGAGGGAAGCTCTTCACAGGCAGAGAGGGTGAAGCTCAGTGTGAGTGCAATCCCCTCCTATAAACCAGTAGGCAGTTCAGCAAGAAGATTCTCGTGACTGTGGCTGGTACCCAATCTGCCTGTGCTGCTCTGACTTCTAGGCTGGATTATTGCAACTTTTGCATTTTGGAAAGTTTGGTCAGTACAGAATGTGATTGCTGGCTCACTCGTGGAGAGAACAGGCTGGGGAACCCCATGGTTCCTTATTTAAAGAAATGAACCTTGTAAAATGTGCGATGTTTGACTTTGTAACAGAAACAGAAGAGAATTGTACAGCGTAGGATTAAATATGGAATGCTCAAGCAACCAGAAACAATGGGATGTCTTATGAGAGGAAAGGAAAAAAACCACATAAAACACATAAAAATGGTGGAAATCTCATAGACAAGCATCTTGTTATAATTCCTTGGAAAGACAGTACTCTGCACAGCTGTTAGCCACGTAAAAGAGAAATATGTATGTGCATATCCAAATGTGAATATTCAGTTACTAATCCAGTTTTCCCAAGTACTTGGAGTCGAGCTTTCAGCAGTACTTGTTAGCTTAAAAGAAAAAAACAAACTCCCCTTGAGAAACTGTGTTCCAAAACCTTGATTCTTATTAGGAAGCAAAACAACTTTCTTGCAGCATGAAAATAATAATTGTGCTTTGGGTAAAAGTTTTCAAACATATGGCCCGTAGAAATAGCAGGCTTCAGAAAGATTTATTTTTAACAGTATGTAAACAATTTATCTTTGCATGCGGAAGCTGCACATCAGATAAGATGCATTTTCCCAAAGTGCTGTTCCTTGAAAAAAGTCTTCAGTCTCCACCTTCAGATAAGACCCCGCAAGACTGCATTAGAGAAATATCAAATGGTAGAGAGACAGAGAACGGGTAGGAAAGACAGGAGTCCTGCCTACGCTTTTTATCTTGCTAGTGGCACACGAGTAATATATAGACTGCTTGATCACAGGGATTGTGAGGTATTTTTAATAGTTAGGCTGAGTTATGGAGGTGAAAGTATGATTTGTACATTTTGTCAGCTGTGTAAACTTTAATCTCACCATTTTGAATATATTTAATGTCTTTTTTTCACTATACATTGGACAAAACCAGAGTTCTATTACAAAGCGACCTACATTGTCTTGCTTTTTCTTCCTTCTGAGATGCCTAAAGAGAGGAAGAGGCATGATCTATTCCAAGTCTGTGAATGAACATGTAAAATATAGTTATCTGACGAGGCCAATGGTATCTTTTCATAAAGACTTTAAGTAGCCAGCCTTTATGTCACTGCACAATCTTTATGGTTGCAGGAGCTTAGCAGGAAGCTTAGAGACCTTTGCCTGTGTTTTGCTGCTTTTCTCATCAGTGCCTTAATGCCTGCTGATTAAGGGATCGTAAATCTCTGCGATATTAGCGGAGGAGTCCATTTCCATAGCAAATGACAACCTTTCCCTGCCTCCTTTTAGCTGTTATCACACACATGCGGCAGCTACTTGTACGTATCATTGTCACACACACCATATATTCCCTACAATGAATGCTCTCTTCCTGGAAACCTGAACCTCTTACCACTGCTGGAGAGTAGCCTTTACTCTTGAGGTCACCTAACTTGGCAAGTCAGTGAGTTAATGGGTCTGAAAAGATTATCTTAGACCAAAATTGATGTAAACATTCTCCTTTCAATGTAGAATGTACAAGCTTGGATGCCTTTCATCTTTCTTTGCACATTCCAGATGTTTGCTTCTTTCCTCTCATCGTATATACATGATGGGATAGATAATGTACTGAGTTCAGATTTATGTCTAGAGCATGATGTGTTTGTACTCCGCTTCATTACACCTTCTTTTTCCCTTTTATTTGGGAAAGGAACAGTACCTTAAAAGCCTTTTTTTTTTTAATTCAAGCTTGATTTGTTTATCCAGTGCTTTCCAAAAGCGGTCTGGTTAGAGTCCCTCATCTCCTTCATTTCCTCTGCTGTTCTCCTGCAATATATCTCTTCTCAGTCAAGGATGAGACTATGCTGTAGTGATTTACTCATTTGGCTGCTTTGAAAAAAGCTGCAGAAGGCAGATCTCACATTTTGTTTTGGAAGGTCCTAGGTTTGTTTTTTTTCCTCTTGTATTGTTTTGTTTTGTTTTTAAATAATATAAAAAGTCACCAACATAAAACAGATCTTTTGCATGAGGTGTTCTGAGAATTAAATGCTAATTTTTCCCCAGGTGATACTCTAATATGCATTCACTGTTTAAGATTATGGAGAGCATGTTAAAGTTATAATGGGTATTTCAGTTTTTATCCTTCACTGAGTATCAACTGCCCTTAATGGCTATGTGCTGTTAAAAATTTTATTTAGTTTTTGGGTTCAACCTGAAGGTCCCTGAAGTTGAAATACTGTTAACTTCTCTAGCATAGGGAATATTTTTTTTGTATCGTCTGTATGTCCTTTATTTTTCCTGAACAGGCACGTTAGGTCTATTAACAAACTTCAGAATCTGCAGACCACTTACTACTTTTTCCTGTTTTTTCAGTCTTGCTTATTTGACTGTGAGTCAATCCAGACAGATATTATTTTTTTTCTCAACTCAAGGGCGATGCAAACGCATTTGATGCAAAATCAAAATGTCTACTCAAATATCAACAAAAGGTATTTGAAGAACAAGGAGGTGTACTGTGAGCTAAGATACTATTACCATCTGAAAAAATAATTGTGGCTATTTCATTCAATAGTTTAGATTGTTGTATACCTTGTTTCTTTTAAATTAGACAATGGTGTTGTCCAATAAAAGATGCATCCGTTTGTTATCAGACTTGCAGATGTTTTGCTCACAGCTTTCTTGGTTCTGCACTATGCTACTGATTTCTGTTAGTTTGTCTAGATTCTGCATACTCTTGTCCTTTCTGTACCTTGCCCTCGCTCCCACCACTGCCCACTCTGGGTAGGGGAAACTTGGCACCTTGTCAACCATTGACCTTGGCATAGAGAGTAAGTAACTTTCTAGGTGTGCAAAGTCCTTGTGAATTACCATGGTGTGTGGCCTTATTTTACCTGAACCCTGAATATACTTTGCTTTAAACTTAGCTGATGAATTCCAGGGATGTGTGCCTCTCTCTTGAGTTTTAGGAGAAGCAAGATTCAAAATTATTGAAGAACAAGAGATTACTCAAGTTTCTTTGAGTTAAAAACACCATATACAAAGGGGTATTGAAACATTCAAGGTCAGGTTGGGTGGAGCTCTGATCAACCTGATCTAGTTGAATATGCCCCTGCTCACTGCAGGGGGGTTGGACTAGGTGACCTTTAAAGGTACCTTCCAACCCAAACTGTTCTATGTAGGGGATGGAGTAGTTGCCTGGCTCTGAGAGAGGTGGTCAGGGAGGAGACTCCTCTGGGGTATCTGGGTGTGGTTCTGGAGGTCATCCTCCATCTTACAAGGAGAGCTTGAACGGTGCTTGCTATCCAGTGTGATTTGGATCTGTGTATTGCATGCATGCATATTTACTTATGTATTTATTTGTAGTTGCTTGATTTTAAATCAAGAACCCCAAGTTTGGGGGAATGAACTTGACCTGTGGCTTTGATCATCAGAAAGCGTTTCATCTCAGGTGCTTTTCATGTTTTTCCAGGAATCCAGTTGTTTTAAACTGTTGTTCTGGAAGGTTACCATGTGAATTTTGGCATCACTTGGTACACGTATTAACTTGAGATAAACTGCTTCAGAATTAAGAGATCAGTCTTCTGACTGGTGGCATTTGGGAAGGGCTTTGCCAGAGGCCACTGCTCGGCATGGGACAGGCAGAGGTCCACGAGCCCTTCTTAGGTCCCCATCCCTTGCTCTTCAGGTTGGCAGCTTGGCCAAACATACAGCAAACTCAGGGCCAGCCAAAGGTCCCCTGCTGTAAAGATGTCTTTAGGTGCTCGATGCAAACAGCTGTCTGAATTTGTCAGTTCTCCTCTGGAATGGCAAAGGGAATTCCCTGCGGGGCGGCAGTGGAGGGGGATCTGTGCGTGCACCTTTAAAGCACCAATACGTACAACAGAGGAAATCAGGATGTAATTAGTGCTGTTTGTATTAACAGCTATATCGTCAGCGTACTCTTCCTCTACTGGTAATCCCACCATTTTTTGAGTATGGAAAATGGGTAGAGGAAATTTGTCGTCTTTGTAAAAATCATGTGCTTGCATCGGTAGTGCCTGGGTGCAATGTAGGAGCTGGTAAACTTCCCAGCTCTTCAGAAAACATTATCAAGGCTTTTATCGATATACAGAAAAAAATAACACCCTCAAAAAGGAAAACATTAGGACTAAGAAATAAAAAAAAAATATTCGAGCTCAGATGTGCCACAGCAGTGGATTTTTTCTTACATATTTTGGGGTTTTTACTATATGCTTTTACAAAGATGTGGGGAATGATTTTATGTTTCCTCTTTATATACTTTTTAAAGGATAAATCACCTTTATCATGTGATAAATCTCTGTATCTATACATGACTGTACAATATACATAGATAAATTTTTTTAACAAATTTGACCTGAAACATTAAAAAAATTTTTTTTTCTCATAATTTCTAAATTTCTCATGAATTGCTAGATCACTGTACCATTTTAAATCTCCCATTTGGTCAGCCTTTAAGAATTATATAACTTAGCTCTGGTAAAAGAAGGAAATGCGTAAGAAATAAACTGTCAGACTGAAAGAAATTTACAGTAAGTGAATTGTCACACTAAAAGGCGCTTGATTATTTTATTTCCCTTGGCAGTTTTCTAAGTGTTTGCAGTGAATTCAGAAATCACTCTCAACAAAACTATCTATTGTCTGGATCTTGGCTTCTCAGGGCTGTCATTGTTAAAGCTGAATTCTTTATAAAATATACTGTTGTGTATGGCAACATATTAAAAATGCTCAAAGAAAGGGCTCAGTAACTATGATTTTCCACAGAGTAGCTATCTGCCATTAATATTTTAAATTGGTTTTATGTCTAAATGGTGTGGCTAATTTATTAAATGCTGTTTGATCAATATTTTAGTAGCCTCCTGTTTGTCTACATGAACCTTCTGTAAGGGGAGAAGGCAAGCTTTGGATATGGTGCTCTCTAATCCCTTGTCATAGTATTATGCATGTAGTGCCCAGCAGAGCCCTCCTCTCCCTGGTATCACATACATCTGTGATATGGGGTCATTCTCCTGCACTGAGTAAAGGACTGAAAAAAAATGAGTCACTTTAACAAGTATAAACTCCACAAAATACCAAGGAGTATTTTCTCTTATATTTGCTGTGTTTTCCATCACAGTGTGGGAATATAATCTACTAGTTTTCTTATCTTCAACACTATACTTTTCCATTCTAAATATAATGAATTAATATTGTTTTAAAATAATGAATATAATATTGTGTTGCAATAAACACCAGTTTTAAAATTTTGCTGCATGCACTTAAAATACTGATACTGGAATTATGCTAAGGCATAGAGATGACCTTCTCTTGTTTCTCCTGACACTTTAAGGATGTCTGTTTATGTGATAAAATGAGATTATAGTATCGGGAAGAATGTCTGCAAGCCTTTAATGAAAAAAATCAAAAGTCATATTTTACTGATTTTAATCTTCCATAGTTGAGTTAAGGATAAAAGCTTGGGTTTTCTTGCTTTACATTGATGTATTTAATTCTGATTTTAAAATTCAGAATTCTGCATCTGGTCTTCTGTATAACACCTTTCATATCTACTTGCTTACATCACCAGAAACGTAAAGTCAATGTTGCAGGCACGTATGTAGTTTTACATTATGATATATCCTGTTTCTTTGTCTTAAAATATTCTAACCCAGCTTTTACTTTCTCTTGTGGCAGGATGACAAGGACTTGGTTCATGAGTTTGTTGTCGCTGAAGGTCTGACTTGCTTAATCAAAGTGGGAGCAGAGGCTGACCAGAATTATCAGAACTACATCCTGAGAGGTAAAGGAAAATAATCAAAAAAAGTTGTTTTTATTTCTCTGAAGCTCCCACAGGTCTGCTGCAACTTGCCATGTTAAGTGTCTTGGAACACATTTCTCAGTTTCTTATGCAAGAAAATTAAGGGGGGATTAATATTCACCACTGAGCGGAATCAATTGGAAATTTCAGATATTGATAGTCTCTCCATTGTCCAGCTTTTCTTGTAGATTATACTAAAAATCTGTAATTCTAAGAAAGAGATGGTGTGCTAAAGCTTTTACCAGATAATTGTAAATGTCAAAGGGCACAGAGCAAAATAACCTTTTGGAGTGTGATGAGTAGCTATGGAATAAACAGTGAGATGGTCATATCTCAAGGTCAGTTGGCATGTAGCAATTTTTAGCTATCTGACATTCTGGAGTTAAACAGGTAATCAGAAGTTTACATTCTGTTCTTTGCACTTAAAAGATAACTGGCAAAGGTAGGGTTTGGAGACTGATGCAGAAAAGGTATGTTACTGGATTAGAAAGCTGATTTACTGTGTTGTGGCCCAAATGAACGTGTGCGATTTTCATCTAACCAGGAAACTCAGGCTACAAATTTGGAGAGTTCCTTCAGTATTTGGAGGATTTATGAGCGAGGGAAGAACGGGCACACCAAGGGATCTTTGCTGCTGGATGATATCATAGTAAATAGAGAGAGCTAATGAATGCATAGTTGTGGTGGATCGCTCATTTGAATTTTCTTAGACTGACGTATATAGCTGTCTTTAAAAATGTCACTTTGATGTATTTAGCTGCCAAAACTCAAGCTGCAAATTGAGTAGTAAAACAAATGCAAAATAAGGAGAAGGATTTTTGTAAGAACCAGAAATGCTAAGTTATAGAAGGCAAGGATGCAAATAGTAAGTGTGGATTCATGCAAAGAACTTGAAGATTAGGCTGCACAAATACCAGCTTTTGGGTGTATAAAAGAAACCAAACCAGTACCACAGAATTATGTTCTATGTCAGTAGTCGTGCAGTGATATAAATGTACTTGAATAGTAGCTTTTATGTACTCAAAAGACTGTTAACCACAATGAAGCTAGACAAGGACACAGAAAAATGTGAACAAAAAAGACTTTCTTTACAGCTGAAAGAAGAAGTTTCTGGGGGAAAACTGGCCATAGATGCTCTCAGAAAATTCAGACTGGAAGGGAAATAAAGGTGCTGCATTGTCAGCCTGGCTGTCAGCCTGGGGGCTTATTCCTCTATCACCTCGGCATTGACCTAGTGTGGCTGGATGACATCTTTGCCCTTCAGTTGAGTTCTGCAGCCAAATACTGAAAATTTAAAACAAGGAAGTCTGATAGGTGTTTACACTACCTAAATATCCAAGTGGCCTCAAAATCTAAACACTGGATAACGCTGCAGCTCTGCTGCTCCAGTGTCTGATAAGGTCCAGGGCACTGGATTGTTTTTTATTTTTCTTTTCTTTCCCCTTCTTGTTTTTTTAAACAGGAATGAAATGTTATCTGTCTGTTTTAGTAGGATATACCCTAATGCGTCCACAATTCAGGGAGATCACAGTGGTCTCTTTCTTGGTGTGGCTTCTCTAGTTTTCCTGTGTCTGAGAGCTTGGTGTCCATGGTCTGAAGTTACAGATTTTCCGACTGAATTCAATGAATGATAAAACAGAGCCTTATTGCCAATGTCTACGGCATCATACAAAAGAAACTGCAAACTCATCTTGTTACATCAAGTTAACAAGTGCGCACAGCTTGTTCAAAATAAATATAAAACAAACAAACAAAACAACAACAAAACCTAATCATGTAGAAGTATGTCATGCAGCCAAAAACTTTATTTTAAGAAGATGCTTTTAGGAATTTTTTCCCCCTGCTTTGCTGGTGCGTGAAGCTGAAGTTTCTCTTTGGGTAGTGTTTCTTAACATCTTTTACAGCAATATGATTTGTCTGTGTGATGTGGGGTTTATTTCAGAAACTAAATTGGTCTTGATTGTCTTTCAGGAAGTTCAAAGCTTGTAACAGCTCTGAGATTATGTCAACTGGTTTGCAGTTCCAGGAGCCAGCATGTACTTTCTAAATAGGTCTGCGTGTGCAATGAGATAAAGATAGGCTTGGAAATAAAGTGTAGCCAGACAATCTTATCCAAATACATTGAGAAGGGTGCTGAAAAGAAACATTAAATACGTCATGTAAGTGTGTTTTTCTGGTATGTTATTTTTGGAAGACCACAGTGATTGGTTGGATTTTTTTTTTTGTGACAGTCATGCATATTGTTGCAGTGCTGCATATTACTAAAGTACTGGTGAATAGGTGAATAAACTTCACTGGAGATAGATCACAGTTAACACTGAGGTGGTCTCATAAGCTTTAAGATCAGTGTTAAACTATGGAGATGAAAAATAAATTTTAAAAAGTCATCTTTATCTAGAATTTTTATGCCTTACTGCTGTGCTGTCCTTGTTCTGCAGATCCTTTTGGAGTGGAATATATCCTCCTTATTTCCACTGCATTTAACCTGAATCATAAAGGGATGGGATTTTTCCTTAGTTCCACGTTCTGGTCGCATTTCTTCAGCACCTTTGGTGTAATTCACCGTTTTCCTCTTGTGAACCAAACCCGCTTGCAGGCCTTGTGACAGTAAATGGCAGCCTCAGGCCTGGCATTGCCTCCTCCGCCCCCAGGGCTCACACATGTGGGGTTCCCCATCGTCTTGACTGAGGGTTTTCTAAGTTTCTCTTGTGAACTCTTGTTTGTCTGCTCTCTTCAAGAAATAGCTCTGGACATAGGAGAGAAAATAAGTTGGAAATACGTATACATGTAAGGGTTGTAGGTCATTCAATACGTTCCCGGGTACGAGTTATTTCTTGAGGATATTGCTTTCTGTTTTCCAAAGGTCTGTGTTGTTTCACTCGAATGTTTCCTGGTTGTGAATTTCTACTTAGCAGTTCTGACTTGGTTCAAGCCAGACCAAGCTGCCAAAAATATGACTAAATATGAGTCACAAAAGTTTTAGTTACATTAACGGATAAGTGAAGTGTGGCTTTTACATACAGTACTGAGAAATCCAGACAGTTTATTGTTTAGTGCTAAGGAGTGACTTTATTTCTGCTTGGGTTCCCTGAAGTAGGGTTGTTTGACAGTACCTTTCCCAAAGTGTTCCCTATTGTCCGTGTATAGCCTATAGACCCTAAACTAACAGTAGCCAGGGCTTCTGTCTCAAGGTATTCTGTTCCTCCGTACTTAATAGTTCTTCACTCTAAAGTTACTCTTTGACATTACATTTAATTACTGTGGAAATGGAAAGAAACTGTGTTTTGAGGGATTTCCTCCCCCCAGAAGCAGGCTTTCTTTCTTTTTCTTTTTTTTTTCCCCCTTTTTTTTCTTACTTTTTCTTTATTTTTGTCGCGTGGTGACACTGATCCCTAAGGATGATGAACTTCACTCATAGCACTGAAGTTAAATGTTTCTGCCCTACTTATAAGATTTCAGTATTGTATATGTTGCCTAAATATTAAAAAATAAATGGAAATGGGTGAAAGATTAAAACGTCCACAATTTATGAGGATTAAAATAAATCTTATTGTAATTTTGAAGATGCTTTGCATGTAATTTTGAAATCTTCTGTTTCTTGCATAGAATGAGAAAGCAACATATAAAATGCAGCAGCTGAGCACAGATTAATTAATTGGTAGAATTATGGTAGTCTTCATGTTTTCTGTTAATTTAGCCAGTGCTGTTGGGAAGGTGGGAAAGAAAAGCAGCTTGTGCAGACCCAAAGCTTAATTGTTTTAAAAATGTACTAAATAAGGGAAGTATGGGAGTTCAGAGGTGAGTCCTCTTACACCATGATGTGAGAAGCTCTGCCTGTTGAGATCCTGTCCCTCACATCCAATGATGAGGTTGTCAGTAGGCCATCAGCCTTTTTGCAGAGTGTATTTGGGTACCTGGATCCCTGATTACCTACTTCTGCATTCAGATCAGTATTTACTGGTGTCCATAAATAGATGAAAGCTAGGGTTTGTTCTTGTGGTCTGAAAGTGCAAGCCAGGTGTTCAGTCCAAGCAGGAAGAGGCCTTGAGCAAAATTTCTAAGAACTAAGGCTGAGAAAAAATAAGACATCGGTCTGTGCTCATACTAGACCATGTTTGAATCAAATTCAGCTTTTTGGTGGAGCTCTCTGATTTAGTGAGAGCTGTGTGCTTATATGGAGAATAAGAATTTTAGTTTAAAGTCAGGATGAGATATGGTTTTAATTTTGTTTGGCAGTTTTGGATTTTTAGTGGTTTGATTGTTTGGTTTTTTTTAGGGTGAATAAATAAAGGAAAACAAGTGCTTGGAAAGAGCTTTAGAGTTACGATTTGAGGCAATATTTGTGCTTTAAGTTAACCCCTTTCCCCAAAAAACCCAAGTCGTTATTATAATCTAAAATTAAAGATACATAGAATCATAGAATCATTTAAGTTGGAAAAGACCCTTAAGATCATCGAGTCCTTCAAAGACCATCGAGTTAACATAGCAATGCCAAACCCACCATTAAACCATGTCCCTAAGCACCATGTCTACATGTCTTTTAAATACCTCCAGGGATATTATAGCCAAAACTTCAATAATCTATACTTAATTCAATAATCTGGGGAGTAGACTAGGTTACAGCAGAATCAGTTGTGGGTTGTTCTTTCATAGGCCCACTGCACTTCTGATAAAGTCCTGTTGGTCTCTACAGATATTGGTGCAAGCATAGAAGATGAAGGTGGTGGTTCTGGGTGAGGGATCTTACATACCGTGAGGATGATGACATATCATTTAAGAGGATTAAAGGTTCATAGGTTCATGCACAAAGTCAACATCATCTTGAGTCTGATAGAACAGCAGCTTTATTGTTATGCCTTACTTATTTTTTTTCCCTTAGAAATATTAAAAGCATTTTGTTTTGGAATTGCATTTGTACAAGCATGCTTTTATCTTGGTGCAGGTAGAATACGTACATAACAGTGCTCTTGTTTTATTTTCTCTCCTTGTTTTGCAAGATTTTTAATTTATTCAGGATTTTTAAATAATTTCAGGGAGGACTTTTACCAGAAAAGTCCTAAGATGTAAATAACAAATAACTAAATATCTTAAAACACTGAATTCATGTGTGAAAAATAACTCCAAGGCACATTCTGATCTTTGCTATATGTTTAAATTAAGTAGGGATCCATTAGAACAATTTCCTTCAAGCTTGAGAACTGCAATTTGCACAACTGTGAACTGTCAGTGATTAATAAGTTACCGAGAGGAGAAGCAACTTCCCAAAGTACAGAAGTGGGAATTGAGGAGCCTGAAACTTTCCAATCCCACCCTGGGGCATGAGGATGGGTAGGGGACGACCTTTTTGATTCCTCACCTTTCTAAGTCAGTAAATGGGAGCCAACCTTTGCAGAGGGATAGGTGGAGGGAAAGGATGTAGCTGTATCTGGATAGTTACCCTTTTAGTAACCTCTGCTTCCTACTGCAGCAAGGTAATGCTAAATGTGCATTTTGCATGTGCTTTTATTCAATCAGTATAGTGTAGCTGACAACAGCAAAAAGTGGAAAGAAATTGCTTTAAGAGCTACTGGTTGTAAAGCAGAAAGCGATTTTGCTGTTGGAATTAGGAATCCTGGAGCTGTTTGATGGAGTGGTCAAAACATGCCCAGAGTCAGTCAGAATTGCCAGTGAATGCCCAGGCAGGGGATCAGGTTTTCTAAACCAAGAGGCAAACGGCTCAATCACAGATGTGTACTAAAGCCACCGACGGTTAGGCCTATTTATAAAGCCAGAGGCACGCGATCCCACCTGCACGCCAACTTTAGAATGAAGGGATGTGCTGCTTATTCTGGGAAATCAGATTAAATGCCTGAAACGACTCAGTACTGAGTGGTAAAAGATCATCTGGTTACTGTCTGTCACCGGGACACTGTGTGCCCGAAGATGTCAAGGAGCTAGAGGAAGTTGAAGTTGAGGGTGAGGTTGGAAGCGAGTGGTGGAAGCTGCTGCTGATAACCCTCTCGTTCTGAAAGCCAGACGTGAAGTTATCAGCGAGCCGGTGGCATTTCTGCATCGAGCCAACTGTTACTAGGAATGCTTGGGGTTTACAAGTGTGCTCTCTGTAACAGGGGGGTGATCCATTTCCAGGAACTGGCTGGCTGTTTTTATCAAAAAGACCCCTCATTATTACAAGGACGCAAATGCTTCCAGTGCTCTTGAATTTTCCTCCCTCACCCTGATAGATTGTGTGGCTTTGGCCTTTTGCAGAAAAGGTTAGGTATTGCAAAGCATTTAGCACGTTCTTCTGCAGTAAATGTATGTGAAGCATTGTATCACCAGCAGGGTTTGTGTAAATAAGTTCTGTGAGAGGCTATGTCTATACTAAGTAGATGTGTCTTGCTGGGTTGGTTGGTACTGCAGCAGTAAAACAGATGGTAGTAATGTAAGTTGAGTAGTGAAAATGGAGCTATGGAGGTAATACTGTGTATCACGCATACCTTTGTGTTATTCCTGTTTCTGTGTGAGCTGGAGAACTGTTTAAAGTTTTCCAGCTGTAGAAAAGTATCCCAGCCTCAATTAAATAGGAGCAGACAGCGCACGATTAGGCTTACCTTTGCATTTCTTTATTTTCCTGGAGCCAAGTACAAAATTTTCCTGACTTTTTTTCTCTTAACCTTCAGTGTGCAGCTATCCATATGTGACTGTGAAGTTCTTGCACATATCTCTGAGTTGGCTTCTCATGTGTAGTCCTTTCAAATTATGTAAACTTCTCAGTTGATCTCACAGTAGCTGTGGTAAGAACCTGTGCTTTAAAGAGAAATGAAGTGCCTAAAGCTTGATTACTTAGGAGTGTTGCTTCTGAGAGGGACTTGCTGGCTCAGTCTCCCTGTAAATTCAGTTCTTTGATCTTTCTGCCGAGTCCATCAGAAAGCACATCAGAGTTGAACGCTTGATTTGAATATTCATGTCATTTATTTTATGCTGGATGTCAGACTGCAGTCCCAGGAAACCACACCAACAGATGGCAGCTCCACTTGGAAGCTGTTATGCCCACATAGTGTGGGACATGTCCACATGGAGATACAACCTAGGTTCACCACCACCAAAAAAACCCAAAACCAAACCCCACCAAACCAAACACACCAAGGCTGTGTTAGCAAATTAGTGTGCCTGTGCTAATACAACCTGTTAATCAGCAGCACTGCTGAGCTTGGGTTCGGCATCACTGTGATGCACCCATGCCCTCTCCCTTTGTGAAATGAGTTATGCTGCCAGCTTCCCATCAGTGAGCTTTGTAGGTGCCATTTGTTGTAGTTCATATGAAAAATAACAGGCCCAGAAAAATCAGACCTATTCCTGATGGCTCAGTGCCTTTCTTGCTACATGTGTGCAGAAACCTCAAGATGTGCCTCTTTTTGTGTTGTGAAAAGCCATGGAATGAAAAAATATTAATAGATTTGGCGTCCTGGTTCATGAACTCTTTAGATTAGAAACAATGGTAAATTATTGTTTTAAGTAGAAATGAAATTAGAATTAAATAAATTAATTAAAAAAATAAATAAAATTGGAAACAATGCTCTTCATTGTACCAAAAAAGAGGGCACATCATGCTATGTCCTTGGTTAATAGTATAAACACTAGACCTCCTTGACTTGGTAGCTGAATCCTCTTTCACTCCTGCAAATATCTCTTTAAGACTAAATGCATTTGCTCATGCAAGGGTAGTTGGGAGAGCTTGACCTTGGAAATGCAGTCTAAAAAAAGAGAAAACATCCTCTGTGCTTTCTTCTCTATGCTTTCAGTGTTTCCTTTCTTCATTTCTCATCTGCATATTTTAAAATGGTATTTATTACACTCAATCTATACATGCATTACATAAAGTTTCCTACCAAACACAACCTTAAGCATTCATTTAGTTTGTGGAGTGCTGCCCTCTCCTTTCCCCTCCTCCTCTTCGCTCCCTTCTCTCTGGATGGGATTCTGATCCGTGATCCATCTGGAAGCAGAGCCAGATGGTCGTCACACACAGCGTACAGTACAAGTCCTCCCAGTCTGGGATGGGAATTGGCACTGAAGCAAATTTGAGTTCAAAAGTTTAACCACCCTATAGTAATTTACACATCTACAAATAAACGGAGCTGTTCCTCGCTCTGTGCGTTTTGTGAAATGGCCTTTCATGTCAGGGCTGTTCTTGAGGAGGATATAGGGTTCTCATGGTCTATGTGGAATTCAGCAATAACACCACCATAAAATTATGGATTTCCCTTGTTTTGAAAGCTGACAGAGGCTGGGAGGCTTTGGGTTGCTTTCTGTCTCTATGAAAATGAATCTTCAGGTTTTGTGTAATTTTTTTTATGCTTTATGAAATTCCCATGAAATGTGACACCTCAGGCTATGCAGACCCCGTGTAAAACGAGGAACTGAACCATGAAAAATGCACATCCTTAACTACTAAGCAAAGAGTAAGTACTTGGGAAGTAGTCCCAAGGGCCTTTAAAGCCATTGTGGATGTTATACGATTTAACTACTCAAACTTCATGAACAAGCCTTGAAAACAATGTACCTATTCCAACTGGTAGGAGGATATTACAGGGTATTTCTGCCTTTTTTTAGTAATCTTTTAGCCTGAAAGTATCCAAAACCTGATTCGTTAGAGAAGGAGAAAATGTGTGCAAAATAAAGACATTCATAAGCCGGCAGAAACATGAACACTTACACGAAGTACATGACTGCTGGGGATTTCACCATGAGTTACTTGTATTGAAAATACACACATGAAACATGGTAAAATACAGTTGGGAAATAGTGTTTGATTGTTACTGTTTCAAAATTAGGTGCTTCCACAGCTATTTGTGCTGTGCGGTGCCACACGGAGTGCTCTATCCTGATATAGAAGCAGGGAAAATCAAGGACTTTAACAGAGGAGACGGGGAAGTAGGGTCAAACATGGAGCATAATTAGAAAGTGCTGACTCTTATTCCATGAAGGTGATTATTGTGTGACATAAGGACATGTCAAAAGTGAGATTCTTCAAATGTCTTTAGAGTTAATTTCTATATCCAGATATGTCTGATTTATTTTAAGTTACATCTTAGCCCTGTCTGTCTGGATTTTTTGCAAATGTGCATGCGTATACATCTCTATCGATCGTGTTCTCATAAGTGCAATGAGAAAATGGGAGCAGTGGACTGTAAACTCTTAAAATACTTGTTCTCGTTACTATGAGGCAGTGACCTGCTCTGAGCCTCTGATTGTTACTGCATCAGAGTATTAAAAAAACATGGACAATTCAAGAATGTAAAAGCTAAGCCATAAGACTTGCATGTATTAGGACAGTATTAATTATTAACCTATCATAAATGCAGTGTTCATACATATGTGTCTAAGAAAAACTGTACAGTATTCATAGGCTGATATGAGGGATATGATCCCTGAATGAGGGATAATCTTAGTGAGCATATGGGACTATTAATGTTTCTGTTTGCTGCTGTGGAGGGTTTGTGCTTGCCTGTTCTTCTGCATAGCCCTGAGGAGCACAGGAGGAGTAGCACGTGCCCTTTGGGAAGGCAGAAGTAGCTCAGAGCTGCATGCTTACACAGGTTGAATGAGAAAAGATGGAAATCCTTTTTGGTGCTTTTTAATGAAGTATTAGGACCGGTTTGCCATCTGTTGGTGCTACCTACCGCCCTCTCCTCTTCTCCCTCCTGACTTGAGTCACTGATGGTGGCATTGGAGTGAAGAACATGGGCTGGCAGCCTCCTACTCCCCACATGTATGTGAAGGTTGTCTGTGGGTGTCTGTGGGCTGAGCAGACCTGCAGAGGCAGCAAAGCCAAGATGCCGTAGAAAAGCAGAGAGGTTGTTGTGTCTTCCCTCTGCGAGCCAGAGGGAGAAGAGTTGTGGTTGGGGGTCCCTGCCTGCTAGTTGGAGAGTAGCACAGGTTTATCCCATTCCTCCAAGTTTTACAAGAAGTGGGGATTGATAAACTGTGAAATTATTAATTGTAACAAGATTTCTTTCTCACCATACTTCTGGAAAAGGAGGAGTTCTCCCTGTTTTCAGTGTGTGAGGCATTTTTTGGTTTTTTCCATTTAAATTCCTGATGCTAAAGCTGGTGCTGTCAAGCTAGGAGAGGAGGCTGTGCCCACCTCCTCCCTCCTGGCCACACCAGAGCTTGCACTAACTGCTGGAAATACTGTACCTCTGTTGTTTAGCATGGGGTTTTCAATAATTTATCACTCACTTCGAAGTTTCTTCCCAGAGATTTTAGTGAAGAGTGTTTATTGTTTTAGATGCTGTGCAAAAAATAAGTCACTTTTTTCCTTTGCCTCTTTCAATTTATTGACAGCAAGAAAACAAATCTTCTTTTTTCCAACCCTATAAGTACTTTGGTTTTTACCCCCCACACTCCTGGGGATGACAAAAGTTATTAAAGACAAAAGGGAAGGGGTGTTCAGGGTGTACGAGAGTGGGGAGGACCACAGGGCTGTGAATTTCAGACCAAGGCTGGAATGTTTCAGTGCCATGGATTGGTGTTTCCAAACAGCAGTGAGGAGGTAAAGGAATGGGGCAATGTATTGAAGGTGAATTTGCTCACTAATATAAAAATCTCTGGGTGAAAGAGATATAGAGAGGAGGAGTTTAAGGTTTGCACCTGAGTGGCCCCACATTGTATCAGGCCTGAAGGACACATTAAAGGAACGAAAATAGTATGTGAGCTACTGAGAGATGCTACTGAGAGATTCTCCATAAAAAAAGGTCTCCCTGCTGCCAGGAAGCCAAGGAGCGTTAACATCCCACAGGGAAGATTACTGTTTAAGGGCAGAACCTAAGAGTTGCCTTTAATAAAAGGCTGGGATGGACAGACTTTCTTTCGGGGTTTACTATTTTTGCTTTTGACATTTCACTGTTCCCTAGAACATTAAAAATACTGCTGTTTTCCAGAAGTTGCTGTTACAGCATATTGACTTTAATATGAAGTGCTACTCAGGATTTAGTGTATCTATAGTGTGTTTTAAGTGGGTTTATTTATATTACAGGTGGGGTCTAAAAGTCTTCTGCCAATACTGGGCAATATCCTGTTTCCTCCTACTTAACCTCCCTCTTACTATATGTTATCACCTGCCTAGATAAGGATATCAACTTCCTTCATCCCTGTCTCTCCTGCCTCTGTCCCCATCCCCTGATGTCCTGAATTCCTAATTTTGTACTCCAAATCCCTGCTTCAAAAAGAGCTCTGTTGTTTTTAAAGTTACACCCTAAATTGGCTCTGGCTACAGCAGGGTTGCACAGCACTTACTCCTGACGAGCTTCAAGTATCTGGAATAACAAGGGTCCCTGTCTGCAGACTTGCACCCTGAGTGCTCTGAATCTTGATACCTGCCCCTGTGTGCAGAGAGAGGTCTCGATGAGAAACTGCTCAGACACTGTCTTCTTACCCAGGCATGACGGTGGGCCAAAATTTTGCTTTTAAAGGCAGCAACATTGAGAAATGGTTCCCAACTTCTCAAAATAAAGTGGGTCACCATAAGCTTGCTGTTAGTATTAGGTTAATATCTATGATGGAAATATTGATTGTAGTGTTCATTAACTAGATATATTGGTGGTTAGGAATATTCTTTTATATATGCTTTTGATAAAGGTTTCTTATGTTCTCTAAGGTGATGATAGACAAATGCACTAAGAATACTGTTAGGGTTGATTAATGAAACTCTTGAAAATTAAGAAATAGCTGTGTGATCTTACTTTGCAGGCGTGCGTGCCTCTTTCTGTGGAAGCTGATCCAGTCTTTGATCGCACAGTGGTACAGCTTTTTCCACAGCTGCTCTGCTTCAGTCCATGAGCACCATCACACCTGTGCACTTCAGGAACACTTTTTAAATAGCTTAACTTATCATCAGTGCTTCCCAAGGCTTTGGGATTTATTTCGTGCTGTGCAAACTCTGTTATAAAATGTTTGTTTTCCTCATGGTTTTTTCTGTGGTTTGTCACTAAATGTTATCCAAGAGCTGAAAGGGCAGCATTGTCTTTGTGTTGCAGATAAGGAAATGAGGCACTTAAAACCAGACATACTCTGAATTCAGAAAGATTCAGTAAGCTTAAGTCTGATTTTGGGCTTGTCCTTGGGCTGGTTTTTGTACTTCATATGGTACTTTTTTTAATGCCTTTTTAATCTTTACTCTTAGGGCTTCTTTTCTCATTTAGACTCTCACCCAGCCTGTTCTAGCTTGCTTTCTCTGGTCTGTCTATACATTTTCCCCTTCCCTCATCCACTTCCCTTAACCTTTTTCAGTTTATTTACATAATCAATCTATTCATCAATATTCATCAACTCTATTACATTCATTTCTTTAACAGTTTAAACTGGCTTAAGCATCTTTTCTTTCCATCGCCTCTTCCCACTTCTGCACTGTCTGTCCTGGGTTCTGGCACCACAGCTGTGTTTGTGTGATGGTGTAATGAACTTGACAGAGGAATGTGTTCATCTGAAAAATGAGGATGAAAAGGTGGATATTTTGGGTGGGAAGAAAAGGTGGATATTTTGCTGTTGTTTGGATATTTTGTTTTAGTGCTGTTGAATTACCCATTCAGTTTCTCTGTGGTGGGACGCAAACCCCTTTGCCATCAAAACTCTGAGTTTGGTTGGAGAAAAACAAATCAAGGAGAGTGTTGCAGTACCATTATCAAGTATGTAGTCACAGCTTCAGTCTCTCATCTCTTACCCATTTATTTCCTCAACATTGCTCACATCAGTCCTATTCCCTATATTCCCTCCAGCCAAATAGATTTTAGTTTTTCCCATTACTACCCTCATTTATCCCAGTTATTTAATTCTTTTCATAACTCTCAGATGCTCATCAGGCTTTCTGTGTGAGTTCCTCCCTTAACTCTTTCATTTCTTTGAACCTCTCTGGGTTTAAATTTTGTTTCTTTCAGTGTTCAGATCAGAATTCTCCCCCACACTATCTGAGTAACAAGACAGTTTTCTTAAACAAAACAAACAAAAAACAAGATGAAACAAAACCCAAAACCAACAAAACAAAAAAAGAACCAAAAAAAAAACCCCTCCCAAGCTGCCTGCTCTGACTTTGAATGCCATGTTTTTCTTTGGTGGGCAGCAGTGGGAGCATTATGAATCATCTAGTAAAAGAGCAAGACTTTCTCTCTTATTGATGTGGCATCTCAGGAAGACTGGGATCTTGTATTTGGTGTCCAAAGTTATTGTGATTCACAGTCCGAAGGTACTGTGAGTATACCTTTCCTCTATAGACAAGTATGAAATGGAATATATGAAAGAACCTAAGATAAGGAGCTAGCTTTGTAGTTTTATACCCACAGGACATGTGCTATGCAAGCAACAACCTCTGTGTAATATATATATATATGTTATAATACCTTTTAGCTGTGCAGATTCTAAAAGAAGAAATTGGGAAAGACATTTAAATAACTTGCAAACTCAGACTACTGGGACTTCTATGACTTCCTGCATGTAACTGTGCAGGCATGCTTGGGACTGCCAGGCTGGTCAGGACAGGAGTCCCACAGGACTCAGTAGGAAAAAGACTCATGTTCTGTTCTTGATTCCGTTGGAACTGAATGGCACCTAAGAGCCCTGTATTTTTGAAGGCTGAACTTCATTGATTTCCGTGGCAGCATTCATGAATAGCAGAATTGTCATTTCAAGGGGTTGTGGCCTCATTGCCTTAGTTCAACAAAGATATGAGTAGAAAGACTTGCGCTTTCCAAAATCAGGACAGCAAGCAAGAATCCTATGCATTTAATCCATGCCAGCAAAGCCAGCTTTTGGGCAACAGAACTGTAGTGCATGTCCTTCCAAATCTGACCTAACAGCTGTGTGGTTGAATGTGCCACCTAGTTGGTGCCAAAGTTGGTGCACGTGGTGGCCCGTGGTGGCCCCAGGGCTGGTTGGCCAAGTACCATGGACAGGGGCGGCTCAGTGACAGCCTGCACAGGGTTGGAGCTCAACAAGGTTGTTGGAAAGGCTGTAGTAAGCTTGCACAGTTGGTGCCAAGTCAGCAATTATTAATTGCATGTGAAATAGATAAGCCCTCCTAAACTATTCTCACAGGCGTCTCAGATTCAGTCCTCCTGTGCAATGGTGTTTGGTCCAGAGCTATTCTAGTCCCTTAAAATGCTGTCTGATAAAGAAAATTATTCCTACCTGACACTTTGAGAAAGCACTGCAGATGTTTCCCACTTGGTGCTGAAAAACCCCTTTTCGGTGCCTATTTATGCAGAGTGAATTCCAAGAAGGCATGGCCTGTACTCTTTATATGACACTTCATTTGAACACAGCAGTGCTGTGATCTTAAGCAGCCTTTTCCTCAAGTGCCCTTGCAAAGGTTGTGGCAAAAAAATAATTTGTTTGGTTGTTTTCTGCCCTGAAATATTTCACTAATGGTAGTCAACATTATCTGTTTGCCTCAGACAAGAGCAGGTACAAAGAAAAGGAAAACATGATATATTTGGGTCAAGAAAACAGTGTTACCTTTTTAGATACTGAAGCTTCTTGTTCCTATAATATTATAAGGATACATGTACAGTGCTAACTATACTGAAGATACCTGCAGAATAACTAATGGTTACTTTCAAGAATCTGTAATTTCTTGGCATATGGTCAGTGTGAGTAAGGCTACGCATGTTCTGTCCTTGATTTATGGGTTCTTTCCCCCTGCTGCACTTGTAATTGTTAGGGAATCAGAGGAGTGTTATGGATGCTCTGCCCTTTGTGCGTGGCGTAGTGGAGAGCCATGCACCAAATCATAGTGGATCCAGAGGAAGTGATCCATACTTGTGCACAGCTTCAGCATTGTAATCGGCGTGTGGGCTCTGGCAGGGTGCCCAAAAATGTTATTTCTGCCCAAGCCTACAGAGGGGCATGACAATGATGATGGCCTTTGAACATGTGTATGAATTAAGGTGAAAGTCAGTTCCCAGGAAACTTATTTTATAGACAGGTTGCTGGTTTTCCTTTTTTTCCCCCCCAAAAAAGTGAGGGAGAGCATGGTGAGCACCAGTGCTCTGAAGTTGGAAGACAAGCTTAAATAACATTGGGTTATTAGAAATAAAACATACTGGATTCTTTGTATTTACAGACTGATTTCTGCACATAAAAGGTATAATATTTTAAAGTTTTACTCTACAGCTTGGAGGAGATTCTCAGCTAATGATATCACTCCAGACCTGAGGCTTTAATTAAAACATAAACAGATTGCTGTGGAACTGCTCCTTATCAGGTGATGGAAACACTGTTCCTTCTGAATGTGAGTGTCCCTTGGAAGAGCAGCTGCTGCTGCCTACAGGCATGATGTGTGTGCATCATGACCCTGCAGGCACAATTCTGTCTTCAAATATTGTAAACCAGCATGGTTCTTGCCAGCAAGGAATTTGCAAAGTTTTATTGCAAACTAGGGTTAAGGTATGATGGCCTTGATTGCCCTTTTGTTTATCCTACTGACACAAATAGGAGTTAAATCTTGATATGGGTGTGAAACACACAAATTAGATCCAGAACTCTTAAATAATAGAAAACGTAGGAGTCTCTTTCATAGTTATATGCCTATCACTTGTAATGTTCAAGCAAACAAAACCACAATAATCCTGAAAATTATGTTAATATCGAAAAAGTAATCTTTGTTATTTCTACATGGTTGTATTGTTTACTGGCCATTTTTCTTTTCAAAGGCACCATGATAATTCCCTTGAAACACAAGAGCTTTTTTATGTAAATGTGCTGAAATCTTTGTAAAAGTTCATTTAAAATGATGAGAGTAAGGCAGTACTGCTTTAGCTGAAGAGCTCATTTTTCAATAATATTCTTTCATGCTTATTCATAAGTTAAAAAAATAGTCTTAAGATTAAAACATCTGATTGCTGGGTTATCCTCTAAGAACCACAAACACATTACTGTACATCATGAAATGCCAGTAGATGTCTTACTATATACTTCATATACATTACATAGGACTGTGGTTTCTCTAAGTACAGTGATTTTTTTTTTTTTTTTTTTGGCATTTCTATTCTTCCCCTAACTGTTGTGTTCCCAACAAGAACCACATTGCATTTGAGGGCTTTTTTTTTTTTATGCTTTAATAACTTGAAAGAATTTTAAATCTATGTTCTTCTTGTTGCTAATGAAGAACATTGCATGCTACATTTTTGAAAATTATTTCTCTTTTGTCTTATTTTTTTCTGTCAAGTGAAATTCAGAGAGCTTTCAGACAAAGAAAAGAAAATTTCATATTTTAATTTCTTCTCGATGATTCACATCTTCTTTATACCACCATTACTGCCAGGAGATAAGATCCAGCAAATCAAAATTGTAAAGACAGCTGTGCTTTTACAAAGCAATGTTCCCACTATAACAGGCATCACCTTGCAACATTGTAGTCTATTATGTATGTATGTCAGTGAAAAGATTCTGCTGTCTTTATTCTCACTGGAAGAAGTTAGAGAAAACATTACTTTCCAATACAAAAAAGCACAACAAAATGCCAGTGCCTCCCCTGTCCTCCTGCACTATTGCTGTTTTTTTTCCATATCCCCCAACATCCATTCCGTAGGTCTGGAACGTGGAGCTGGTCTGGGGTAAATTCACTGGTTACCTGGTTTTGGTGGGTCAGTTGGACTTCTTTCATTTCTGTCCCATTATTTATGGGTGTGCATAAACAGCTGCAGCAGCTCCCTTGAGCAGGAGAGGGCCACCCTCTTCCAGTGATGGCGTTGCCTTTTTCAAAGTGCAAGTGAAATTCTTACTCAAGTGACGGGGCTGGAACAACTTTGGTTTTTTCTTGCTGTTACTGGCCTGCGGGTTGATCTTACACAAGGCATTTTTTACTCCAGCCATTTCAATATGTCCACCCATAAAATCTTGTGCTATTATATTTACTATTTTTAAATTTTTTTTTTTTTTTTTCAGTTTGTGGGCACAATTACATACGGTGTTTTCTTGAGTGTTCATGGAGAAGACATGAGGCTTCTCCCTGTTGTGATTGGAGTTGGATGGTGATGCTGGAGGGCAGAACCACCAGTGCCCTTTCTGCTGGGGAAGGCTGAGCTGGAGAGAGCTGTGAAGTGACCTGGAGAGCTCTGTTTGCTGCTGCTCTCAAAGAGATGGAGGGGAGCAGCAGGTGGTTGCTACTGCTTGAACATGTCTCCAGTAATAACTACCACCCTTTCAGCCTTGCCTCTTCGTTTTGTTGCAACAATCTGAACCAACCTGGCTTTTTTAGCATGGGGAAGCAACAGACTGTGGCTGTTTGACTACCCTACTAGTCTGCCGCCTTAGGGAAATGCTCATATTATGGGTGTATCTGCTTATCATTGTGTTTCTTGAATTATGTCTCATATGCCAGTGGTGCTATTAGAGACTGAATAGAGAAAGGGAAGATGGGAGAAAATTGAAGGTAATGTTTTTTTTTTTTTTTTTTTTTTTGGAAAAAAGGAGGCGAGATGAAGTAGTCACACTATTCAATATTGCACTCCTAACTCAGCTAAATAAAGAAGCTAATTTCCTTCGGCCCACTACGTAATTGATAGGGACAGACTTCTTAAAAGAGTCTTGCAGAGCAAAGCCCAGTTTTTATTCATTTACTTTAGGAGACTAGCCAGATAATCACTTAGGTACCTAAAGCCAGCTGATACCTGAAGAGACAAGTACTGGGAATGAAGGGTGGAATTCCTCTAAAGCATGCCAAAGAAAATGTGAATGCCCTCAAAATAATGGCACAATGCAGAACAGGTATAATATTTGTGTTAGAGTGTGTCAGAGAGAGGGTGGGGTGGATATCCACAGGAATAAATATACCTTTTTCTAAGTACTGGTATATGAAGCAGGATTAAGGATGTTACAGGATTGCTTTCCTGTATCAGAATAAAATGTAACAGTCCAAAAGTTATTAGTGTTTGTTATGAGGCACAGATTACAGTAAAGATCCATTTTATTTGCACTTTAACTCTTTTCTATGTAATATATTCAGGAGCCATGGTATTTGAACAGAATCTTATTGCTGAATACAAAGGAAAATTGACACGCTTTCTTTGAATCCAGTTTTACTCAGGTGTTTGAAATGCAAAATGTAAGAAGATAAGAAGAGTGAGTCAATCTGACACATTACAGATGTTGGCTGGGAAAGAAGGCAAATGTAATTCCCCTCCTGCCATCCTGATTACCATGCTTAACCCATCCCGTCCTTTCAGACAGGTTCCACCTGTGCTCAGTTTGCCTCCTGGGAATCAGAGGTTTTGTTGTCTCATGGGAATTGCTAATACAGTGGAGGGTCCATCAGCTCCTGCCTTTTCAGTTTTAGTGCGTTTTAGTTTCAGAGCATTTTAGTTTTGGAACATGGTGCCACTGGTGCTGTGCTGGCTGGAGAGTTATGGAATATATCTCCAAGGTTACATGGATGGCTGCTGTTCTCGATTGTATTTTAGGTCTCAAACTAAAGCTATTATTCAACAATCTTTTTCTCCCTTAAGGACAAGGTGACTTATAAAAATGGCAGCTGACTCAACTCTCTTCTTCAGACTTTCCTTTTGGTTTGCTCACAAAAAAATAAAGCCCAAAACTAAATTGCCTTGAAGGGAAAAATTCTGTTTATTAGTGCTGTATTCAGGTCACCCTCGATTCTGCGAGGCCTCCTACTTTCAGTGGGGCAGGTCACATACATGAAATCCTGATTTCCAGCACTGAGTGCTAATCAGTCACATAAATTGCAACAAGCAATCATCACTTGATATCTCATCTTGGGAGATTAACAATGGATTCAAGTGGCATCTGGAGTATTTAAGTGAAAACTAGTCTTAATTAACTAGGTTGTTGTCCCTTTTGTTAGTAAAACAAATAAGTAAAAGAGGGCTGGTCTTTGTAAAGTGGTTTTCTTAAATTAATATAAATAAATTGTGATTTTTTCATTATAGTCTTGACCTGAAAACACTGGGACATCTTTACCAGGCCTATGAAGGTGTGACAGTGCCCTTTGTGTCAATCCTGTCAGTGAAATTTATTTGCATATACTTTGGCAAGGTTATTGTAATGATTGCCCCTTATGGTGTTCTAGTTAATTTGTGTCCTTAATCAGTGAAGCTTCTGTCTCATGGAAGGGAAAAGGTAATTTAGGACCCTGGCTGTGACTGTCTATGGAAGAACCTTCTTCCTTTACATGTCTGAAGGTCAGGGGGAAAAGTTCTCATAAGCTAATAACTGCTGGAAGTTGTCCAGAGGAAAGGCCTGTCCCTCTTCAACAGGAAGTCTGTTTTCTGCTATATTACAGATGCTGCCATAATTTAGGTAAATTAGGCTGTCTATATAGCTCTGCTACTATAATTCTCTCTCCTGACAATAAAGCTTAACGAGAAGGTACTTCAACTTATTAGGAAGCAGTAGACTCATGTTGTTTACACTTTTGACATTGCCTTTATGGCTTGTTGTACCTATTCTGTAAGTCACTCAGAAAAAGTCAAGAACAGGGAGATGACGTACATTACTTCAGTTTTCTGCTCACTGTTGTTTCTGTAATGATTAATCCATTAATCAGATGTTTACTTTAGCCAGTAGAATCAAACATGCTCCATAGAGTCTCTCCACTGTCTCTATGCGTGTACCTATTATCAGTGGATATACTCGGATCCCCAGTACCTGTTTTGTTCTTTGGTTTTCCTGCTCTTCAATTATGTATGTCATTCCTTCTGCTGCTCATGAGATCATTGCAAACTCTGTTCTTCCTGCTTACAGAAAAAGTTGTGGCAAAATGCATCCTTTAGGCCTATTTAAAGCAAGAAATCAGAGGTATTGCTCACGTTTTCATATTCCTTCATTTGGCTACAGAAACTTCTTGTGGTGCTCCTCTTGTTTACTTTGTAAGAGTGACAACATTAGCTGTGACTTTGACTGGATTGACGTTTTGATCTTCAAAATTCAGGCTATCAAGACTCACTCCATTGAAACTCTGAAAATGAAAGCAGCAGAACCATTGTTCTTTCACTAAATAAAGTTGTCATAAACAGTGATTTAAAATTTAACTTTGATAAACTTCATTGAAGTGGGAAGAAGAGGAAAATATTTCTAGATTGGTGGGGAAAGACTAAGTTTAGAATTCAAATTTTCTTGACCTTTCTGAGTTGTCCCTCTGCAGCCACTATAAATGATACTCTAGTAGGAATCAGTGATGAAAGTGGTGTGAAACATAAACTTTTCTCTCCACATATATCATTATCTTGGACACCAAACAAAATGACATCATCTGTTGTTCGTAGCATGCATTTTGTTATAAAAATAGAATTCTGAAACCATTGTGAAAGTCTGGTCTTAGAAAACTCCATTTGAAAGATCTTGTACAAGTAAACAGCAATCTTTTTTTAAACTAATTATAGAGACATGAAAGCCTTTATCATGAAGTGGCTATGTGGCGTTTTTATGATACTGAAGACTTGAATTTTTTGAGAGGGATGTGTAAATGCAGATATATATAGTTAGATAAATTTATCTGCAGATATGCATCTGTATACATGATGTATATAAGCAAAAGTATGTGTACAAACATACCCAGAACCAACTATGTGTTATTGAGGGATACAAAGAGAAAAAAAAAAACATTGCTGAACTGGAGAAATGATCTGAAAGAAGTAATTTACACTGCAATAATGCATTTAATCTGCATTTGGAGATGTTCTAATCTTCTAGCTCTCTGAAATTTATTTGTTTAGTCATAATTGTAGGCTCTAATGTAGCTGCGTTTGGAAAACTAAAAGGAGAATATCATCCTATTTGGAAGGCACAGTTCTTTGTATAGGTCTTGACTGACCTTGCTAGATCCAGAGTGTTTGTTACTGATTGTGAGCTCTATATTCTTCATCTAAATTAGATGAGGAATGTGTATGGTGTATGCTGTATACAGAAAGCTTGTTAAAGTTGGCAGTCTAGATTTAAGAAAAAAGGAGATGAAAGAAGACAGAGAAGGTAAATGCTGCAATATCTGATTTCAGCTTTGTAGTTGTCCAGGGCTCTGAGGGCAGGCAAGGTCAGTGTAACCTGGAAAATCCACCTGGGACTCGATTCCTTGATAAGTCTCTGGTTTACATTTTACTCTCCAGCTTTATGAAATGTCATGTAATTAAACCCTCAAAAAAGTGAAAGGTGACCACTGAATCTCATGAGTTGAAATGTCTTTTTTTCCCCCTTGAATTTCATTTTTAGTGGTCAGAAGATAGAAGGTTATAGAGGATTTGCAACTTTTCCATCTGCATTTTTGAAGAAGGATTTTTAAGGAGTAGGTAAACACACCTCAAGCTAAACAGTGTTACAGGTGCTGTTTCCATGAAATGGCCACTTTTTTTGGAGCACGTGAAGTGCATGGAAAGGTTTTGCTTGTTTTGTTAGTTGGATCATTTCCTTCAAGCGTGTTCTTAAA
This sequence comes from Calidris pugnax, assembly GCF_001431845.1. Classification (NCBI taxonomy): domain Eukaryota; kingdom Metazoa; phylum Chordata; class Aves; order Charadriiformes; family Scolopacidae; genus Calidris; species Calidris pugnax. Next base: position 2,599,172 of record NW_015090810.1, read on the forward strand.
GCCTTTTGACAAATGAGAAAACTATAAAGTGTTTCTTTTGGCAAGAGATAAATAAAATATCATGCTGGAAATCGTCCCAAAAAAAAAAAGACATTCTTGGTGTTCAAGAAAATGCCATGTCTCACCTTCTGAAAATTTCTGTTCAGAGAGCAAGTAAAAACTCTTCCTTGCGTTTTCCTCTATAAGGTGGGGGAAGGAAGGGAGGAAAATAAAGCAAAAGGGCAGTATGTATGTGATCAACCCAAAATTAATTGCTTTGCTAATGCTACCATTCCTCTGAGTGACCTTCCCAAGGTGTTACCATGTTTACATTATAAGCTGGACCAGCTGCCTGAACTAGGTTACATGGTGGTAAATGCCGTTCCCTCCCTCTGACCCCACTCAGGAATTCAGAAAGGGAATAAGGGAATTAATTGGGTCTTTCTCAGAGGTGGCCGCACCAGCAGTGAGGGGGTACCTTGTTGCTGTAGGGCTCATTGCAGGTTTAGAGGCTGATTTCCATTCCTGTTTCATTTAATAGACACATTGCAAGGATGGAGAGCCAGTCTTCTACAGGAAGATGTGGAAGGAAAAGATTGAGCAGAGAAGATAGCTCTCCACTCTTTTCTGCTGAAAAGCAACATTAGGAAGAATTGGAAGGTTTTGTGGGGACAGAGCTGTATAGTCTGGAGAATTTGTCTAGAGATTTATGTAGTTTGGATAAGCATTCTGGCTCTGAGCCTTTCTGTATGTTAAACTTGAAATGAGATTAAGGAAGGCGGGAAAGAATAGACTTTATTTTTTTAATGCTTGTACCAGCAATGTTGATTCTTTCTCTCACCACTTCATATTTTATTTCTTTTTGTAGAGTCACTTGGATTGGATGCATTTTAGGTAACTTATTTATGTAACCAAATTAGAAGCTCTCTCACAAGTTGATATGCAAAAATGGAGCTCTCAGAGGTTCACACAGAGACGTATTTTGGAATCTCAACACTTTCTTGGAAAGCTGTAGAATAGTTTATTAACATTTATTATGCAATGGTTGTGAAATATTTTTTTACAGGTTTAAATCAGCTATAGTACTGCAATGTTGATTTTGTAAGGCTCTGATATTTTTTTACACAGTAGCAAGTAGCTGTCCTTTTTTAACTGATAACTATTGTTTACATTTATTTTTTCTGCTGTTGGACCACAAAATGTGAATTACTGCTTTTCAGGCTTTTCTGTTGCTGTTGCACTTTGCGCTAACAAAAATTTATTTTGATCGAGCAGTGACTCAAAATGAGTATATTTCACTTCAACTTTATTTTCTTCAGCAATAAAGCAGCTCCGGTATTTTCTTTAATTTTTAACTTTTCCAATATCTGCACTGTATGAAAAGTTAAAGACTCCCTTCTGCCTTCAGTGACCAGAAAGGATGAGATTAAGGAAAATTAATTCCCAGTTACAACTATGAAACAAAATTAACAGCCCTAAAGATTGTAGTAATCATTTTGTGAAGAGGAAGAACTCTTCCCACTGAAGACAGCATACACCCACTTCAGAGTTCAGTTTTATGTGGGCACAAATAAATAATTTGCCCCATTTTGTTTGACAACCCTTCATTTTACAAGCTGAAATTGTTCTGGATGGCCATGATGATCACAGGGTTGGTAATTGTTGCTTGCAGCATTCTCCCACATGTAAGGATACCAGCCCCTAAAAAAAAGCTGAGATGTTTGTTAAACAGATGCTTGGAGCAAAAGATGCCCTTCCCGGGCACCTGGGAGGCTACAGGAGCAGCAGCCTGGAGAAGTAGTGGTCTGGAGCAGGTGAGATGTCAGTTGTGTCTCTGCATCTCATAATCCCTTGTTCAGAGTTTGGTTTGAAGAGCCGCAGGGTGGTCCTCATTTTCAAAGAGTTTGGTAGGATGATGAGAAAGTTTTGGAGTTTGGTGACAGTTCAAGTGCTGCTATTGAGGAAAAAGGGATAAAGGGGAGTTGTCCCAAAAATGGAAGACAGATCAGAGGATGACAAAGGCATATATGATAGTTGATGGGTATTTTTTTGTAAACATAGGAAGTGGCTTGGGAATAGGAAAACTCTTTGATCTGTGAAGTGCCTCTGGATGTATCAACTGGAATTATTGCCCATCTGAAATAACTCTTGCTTCTTTGAACTCCAGGTGTTGTTGCAATGATGGCCTGAACTTTTTAGATCATGTCTGGTGAACCAATGGAACTTCTGTTATAAACCAGAGATGGTTTGTAGATTTGTTTGGTGTTTTGCTTTAGGGTGTGTAAACAGTTAATAGGGGAAATATTGATTCTATTAAATGGCAAAAAAAAGTGGTATGAATCTAGCCATTTCATTCCAGTTGGGCGTGATGTGGGATTTTTTTAACACCCACAGCCCCACCTTCACTGGAAATAAGTCTGCCAGTCCTCAAAGTTCAGGGGGGGGGAAAGGATGGTGGCGTTACTCGTTTTAAGAGAGTATTATATTCCTTGTTCATAAATGTTTGGTTTTTTCTGGGTGTCTACCATACTGCACAGACCTGAACCTAAACTCAGTTGCACCTCTTCTGTGGATACTTGAAATACAATTATATCAAAGATCAGATTGTCAGGTGTCTTAGATGTGACGTCAAGCTAGTGGAAGCTCAACTTCTCTGCAGAGCAGAACAGGATCATTTCTTTATCTCATTGGTGTGCTCTGCAGAAAATGTATTTAGACCTGTGAAGCACTGAGTATATTGATGAATATAATAGAAAACCCTGCAGGAAATGAAATACTCTGTCTTCACAGGAGGTTTGAACTAAAAAATTCCAAGGACCACACACTGAGAAAGTGCTTTTTAGACAGTATTTGGTAGCACTTGCTTTGAATAAAGTAGTACTCCAAAGCTCAGAAGTAATGTTTCTTGAAATTGATTTTGACATAGTTAAGCTTGTGCACAAAGTGTGCTGAACAAAGTTTTCTACAGGAATCTTAATTCTGTCATTTCTTAAATTTCAGGCACTTGCATTTTGTACGTCTAAGGGGTTTTTAACTTCTTTCTAAGTACTCAGAAAATGTTAATTACCCATGGTGGATTTGTCTTGATCATGGACTAACTATGCCATAGATGCATGGTCTATGCCGGTTATGCACAGATGGTTTGGGTTCAGTCCACATCACTTACTGAAGGAGTGTTGTACAGAAGTGTCCATGATACTTACAGGACTGGTTTGGATCTGGAAGTAATTTAGCTACTTTCATGCGGAGCCCAAGGTTATTGCTCACAGCGCAGGCCTCGGCAGCCTTGTCTACCACAAGGAACTGTTAAACTCCTGTGGCTCCAAATTGCCTCTGTACCATCTTCTTCAGTGTTAGTGTTATCCAGGGATACCCATCCTATATAACTCTTGCTAATGGGCTGCTGACCAATAAACAATACAGTCATAGAAACATGCTTGCATTCATACTGAGGATTACCAATAATGCTATGGTCACTGAATCGTAATAATATCAACAAAATGGAATAAAATCACCCAAAAATGAGTTTGAAAATAAAATGTGATTGTGCAACTGTTCTTCATTTACATAGTTACAGGTAAGTAAGAGATGTGGGCTGTCCAACTTGACTGAATCCACCACCTTGATCTTCATGTTCAGTCAGTACATGATTGTCTCTCCCTGCCCCACCACACAGGTGACAACTAGTCACCAATGACAGACCTCATATTTTTAAGTCAAACAAAGCTTACGTGCCCAGACATTTTTCTTTTGTTCTGAATATGTTTTGTTCACTTTTTTATATGGTAAGGAAATAAAGTGAGAAGCAGAGGTTCTGTAATCTGTCTTTCTGTAAATGAGAAACTAGGGTTTAATAAGTTTTTGTAAATGTATCTTTGCCTGCGAATTTTGGGAAGCAGGGAAAAATGGAATTGGTGTGCATTCTGCTTAGCTATTCACGTATCTAAATTCAGTCAGAGAGGAGAAGAGTCTGAGCAGGACGCTGATGAAGATGATTTTGCTATGTTTCTCCTTAAGAATTGCTGTAATAAGATGGGATTCAATATTCAAAGGAGTTCTCACTGTCACCGTGCTGAAGGGGAAAAAAAAGAATAGAGGGATTAGAAGAGAATTACAGTTGGAAGGAATCTTTGCTCATTATCTGAGATGAATGAGCAGAGACACAAAACAGCATTTTCAATCAATATTTTGGAAGAGTGTGAGCTCTGTACTTAAAGGGATTTGTAATGATGTCTCTTCCCTGCACCTTTTTCTCATGGGAAGTCCACTTCAAATGAGAGAGATGAACTTGTGACTTGAACACATTCTTTACTGTGAGGTTTGAAAGGAGTCGGTATAACTCTAAATTTCACATAGCAGCAGACATACTTGAAACAAAAAGAATAAAAAGCACATTTAATGAAGTGTTGTATCAGTTTGCTTTCTAGTGCTGACTTTGGCTTTGTTTAGCCAGTTCTTAAAGAATAGAGTCTTTCATTAATTTGCCCTAACAAGCATAAATTCAGGAGATGAAAGTGAATTCTTTAATGGTACGCACGTTACTGCAGGGTGGAGACTCGAAACACTAGAGACAGGCTGAGCATGCTGAAGAGCAATAAATATCTGAAAAGTGTATCAGGAATTCGGTTTCAGCATCTGTCACGGTGTAATTACGATGAAGAAAATTAGAAGGGTATAACTCACTGCTGTTTTTTAAGGCAGCTCAGTGAGTAAAAAGTGACAGATGCATTTTTTTCTTAAAATCACTTGATGTTGGGTTGCATCCCTCAATAGACAAAGACACAGAGATCTTGATTCAGTCAGTTTTGATTTTCAGGCTGTTTGATTTGAATCTTTTGTAGCCAGCACACTATGGTAAGGAGGCTGGGACACTGTGAGACTTCCAGTCTTTGCTGTAAACAGACATGCTTTCTTCTCCCACTTTGCATAATAACTAAATGTAGTTGCTGAAATTAAAGAATAGTGAATTCTTATTTACCCTGCTGATTACTGCTCTTGAGTCATCCTTCCTGAGCAGGGGGAGGAAATCAATGATTTTGGATGGTTTAGGATATAGGTAGACAGGAAGCACGTGACCTTCTGTGCTCCTCTACAGTAAGTCAGTTCATTTCGAGATGACAAAAGCATTGAAGAAATCTTAAGTTTATATTGAAAAAAAAATAATTAAAAAATAAAGTTTCTTTACCTTTTTGCCACTAACTTTTCAAACACTACTCGAATGTCCCCAAAATTATCTTAATATTTCTGTGCTGTCTGTTCAGTTGTTGCATTTCTGTCTATAGAAATGAAGAAAGCCAGTGCTTCATTGGAACATTCAGGCTTGTCTGAAGTCCTGCAGCTGTTGTCGCTTTAGCAACAAATATTCAGAAGTGTCAAAGTGATACCAACTTGAGGTGTCTTGTAGTGCTTCTTAAAATAATGTTTCTTCTTCTATTGTGAGACTTATTCATATGCGGTCCCTTATTTTGGGAGAAGAGGGAACACTGTTTGGAATACATAGCCAGTTGAAGACACTATGTGGGAATTAAAAACCATCTTAGTATAGAAAGTGTATAGTTGGAGAAATGTACTTGTATTTTTTGTTTCCAGTGTAGCTCTTTCATGGTATTATGTATACAAATACTTAAAGGGAGGGTGTGGGGCTGGTCTTTTCTCAGTGGTGCCCAGTGACAGGACAAGAGAAAAGGGGCACAAACTTGGGTATAAGAAGTTCCACCTAAACGTGAGGAGGAAGTTCTTTACTGTGAGAGTGGTAGAGCACTGGAACAGGCTGCCCAGAGAGGTGGTGGAGTCTCCTTCTCTGGAGACATTCAAAACCCGCCTGGACAAGTTCCTGAGCAACATGCTGTAGGTGGACCCACTTTGGTGGGGGGTTAGACTAGATGATCTTCAGAGGTCCTTTCCAACCCCATATGATTTTATGATTCTGTGATTCTATGATTCCCCAAACACACCTTACACTACCAGCTAGAATAAACAGTGTTTGAATTTTACTGAAAATTGGAAGGCTACCAAAGTGTCACTTTTGGCAGCACACTTTGTTTCCCGCAAAACCCTCTGAGGGAAGTGGTGTGAAACATTGATGGTAAGATCACTATTTTCATTGACTGTGATTCACCTTTCTTTTTTCGTATTCTGTTCTTCAAGAATATAGTGTATATTATTTTTAGAAGTCCATGGTTATTAAGAATATGCCGCATTATAAGAATTTTGGAGAGTGTCTTTTGGGTTTTGAGTAGCAGAAGTAATATGCTCACTGAAATTGTTTTGACTCTCTGTATGTCTCCCTGCCAAAGCCTAGTTTTAAGTGTATTTAGCTGCCTTATTTTAATATAGCATTTTAATGCTATTATTTGAGAAGGGTAAATTGGGCCCATGTTTACCTGCCCAGTGTAGCACCTTGGAGAAAGAAGTTGAGCTTAAAAACCAAGGATCTGCAATCTTGGGAAATATTAGCCCTCATGGTAACAAAAACACGTTACTAAATGACAACAAAAGATCATTTGTCAATGTTTGTGCTTTACAAAGACTGTCCTGACGTCTGTGGGGTAGAGCAATGTTTAAAGTGCAGGAATTTCTTTTTTTTTTTTCTTTCTTCCTCTTATTATACAATAATGCTGGAAATTCTTGTGTTTCCTCTTTTTTCTTCCCAAGAATCTTCCATTTTGCAAATGCAAAAATGTGTCTTTTTTTCCAAGAAAAACAGAAAAAAAAAAAGGCAGTCAGTGAGAATCTATCATTTGTTCACTTCAAAACTGACAGGTTTCATCCTGGAAGATTTACTGTTGTACCAGCAAGAAATGCTGTTGATGACCGAAAGTGCTCAGTATGGGAACACTACCACATGTCCTTTTTCTGCTTTACTGTTAATACATTTGTTAAGCAGTGCAGCTGTGTTATCCCTTGATTCTCTTTACCTTCCACATGGGGCAGGAACCCCAAGACAGTGTGCTTTTTTCCATAATCAGCACAAAAGTGCCTGACTGCAGTCAACAAAGATTTTATTGGCATATGATAGAAAAAAATATATTTCATGCATTCCCTCCATTTTCTCTGCCCCAGGTGCAAAGGCATGCAGAGTCTGACCGTCAAAATAAGCTGTTTTTACTAAGACTGAATCTTGATTGCATTTTCTTCTAACTCATATCTGACTCTGTGGTGCTTCCCGGTGCGAATGCTGAGTTCATTCTCAAGGCGTAGCTTTTTGGCATGTAAAGGAGATGCTGGAATTCCAAAGTGATGTGCTGTATGTAATTGATAATGATTGATAAAAGACAGCTAGCACCTGCGGGACCTTTCTTTGTGCAGGATAAATAGGTGTCTGAGGAGTTCAAGAAAGGGAGCTGCAGAAATTATCTTTACCATTCTGCAAAGGTTGGTTTGTGTTTCCCTCTTTGTACCTTCAAAGTCAGGATTAGTATTGTTTACACAGACGGGAGGCTTACGTTCATGATGATTAATGGAGAGGGAAAGGCCTTGAAATCCGTCACATCTAGCACATTGCCAGACTAAATTACTCCCAAATAGAATGACTAAGGTATCACTTCTTGATTTGGGAGTCTCGCAAAGTTTCCCTAGTTAAATTGTCAATTTAAGGTAAATTTTCTTTTCTGGCTTCTAGTTCAGCGTAGTTACTGTTTTTTGACTATGGATTAATCTTCAATTTAAATTCAGTTTAATTGAATTTAAATATTATGGGAGGGACTAAATACATGATTGGAGGGAGCAAAGAAGACAGAGCCAAACTGCAGTGGTGCATAATGAAGGGACAAGAGGCAAGGCATAGGCACTAACTGACATATAAGAAATTCAATTTAAACTTAAATTAACAAACCAAAAAACCTTTGAGGGTGACTAAGCAATGGCACAGGTTGCCCAGAGAGGTTGTGCAGTTTCCACCCCTGGAGATATATTCAACACCTAACTGGACAGAGTTCTAAACAACCTGCTCTGGATGTCCCTGGTTTGAGCAGGGGCTTGGACTAAGCAGTCTCCAGAGGTGCCATCCAACCTCATCTGACCTGTGGTCCTCTGATTTCGTTTTACTGCTGTTGTAAAAAGCTTGGATGCTTCGGCATGGTAAATCCATTATTAAAATTTCAAAATACATTTAAAGATGAGTCTTCTCTGACATTGATGTGTGAACTATTTTATTGGAGATGAGAAGAGACACCTAATCCTTAAAACAGATCTTAATTTCTGCCCTAAAACCAAACTGCTCCTCTTCTGCTGCAGCATCGGTACTCAGTGCAAGAAGTCATAGCTGGGAGTTGGGTGTAAAGCCGTTGGAGTTAATTCTTTAATAATTTCATGGGTAGTGTCCTGCACTGGCATGATGCTGCTGCAGAATACCTCGCCTTACAAGAAAATATCTCTGGCAATCTCACCATCGTGTCCTGCTCCTTGAGATACGAAGTTCTGTGGGCCAATGTGGAAGTTCTCCTCAGAAAACCCTGTAAGACTCTAGAAGTCTTAATTCTTAAGATAAATATGTAACTTCACAGACATGTTGGAAGAACATTCGTCAGTTTTACAGCCTGTATTTATTCAGTTAAGAAGCAGCTTCCTTAATTCAGCTCTATATATGCATACATTATAATGTGTCATCTTAATTTGGGGCTACCACGCATTCTCTTTTTCCACAGGAGTTTTGCTTCATGAAGCCCCGGTCATCTTTTAAAATCATCTGGTTAACCTTTTAGTTTCTTTTTTTCTTTTGTTTTCTTTTTCCTTTCTCCTGTCTTCCTTTCTTCCTTAATTCTTTGTTTCCTTTTTTTCATACTTTCATGCTTTTAGTCAGCTTGCAAAATAGTGGTCTCATGCTGGAGTAGACCTGCTCATTTATTAATAAGGTATTTTAATTACATATTTCTTTTTAATGTGGAAACGGTTTTGCCTTTTGCTATATAAGCTTCATCCAGCTTATTGTACATTGGGAAGTGTTATTAATCTTGTAAAGCTTGCTGGAATATACTGCATTTAAAATGTGAGGGCTGCAACATAAAATAATGATTAAAGCAATTATGACTAATCGTGCAAAGATTTTTATATATCTAAGGCAGATTTCAGCTCATATAAAAAGGCATTTAGCAGGTTAGCTGCTGACAAAGTCAAGTGAGAGTCTTTCTTTGCACTCAAGTAAATTGTAAGAAATATCACAAAAGAAATTTTGGAAGAGGAGCAATCTGGCTGTGCTCCTTTGACTTTGGTGGGGCTTGTGCACTGCCACAGGTGTTGCCTGGTCTGTGTAAAGGACCAGCTTCTGCTGAAACACTTGAGCTGATTAAAGCTGTCTTATGCCCTTTGACCTTGCTGTGTGCGGGTTTTTGGAGAGAGAAACACCAGAGGAAAAGGGTGGCAGAGGGAACATCAAGAGGAGAGAGTTCCTCTGTAAGAGGTTTCTGCAGTCCTGGACTTACCATGTGTTGGCCATGGAAAGGGCTGTGTTTCTCTTCATTTGAACCTTGGGGACATCGACAACTGCTGGGAAGTAGGCTTTAGGGAGAGGAGATGTGCATGTGGGTGTGAGGTTGGAAGGGTAACTAGAGCCCTCCTAGTTAAGGAGCCTCAGAACAGAGAGTTACAGAGGCACTGCCTGTGCGGGTACCTTTCATTAAAAAAAGGAGGAGAGGGAGAACCTGCTACTCCCTCCCAAACCACAGTCACAACCTGCTTTCAAAGTGGGTATCGTTAGGCTTGCAAATGCTGTGTTCCCTACGCCTGCTTTATTGCCAAGATGTTATCGGCAATCGATTTCCAAGGACCAAAAATATTTGTCTGTGGTCTTCGTGGATGACTTCTGAGCACCTACAGCACAAATGACTGTAAATGTCATTGAGGCTTCAAAGCTTTGACACGTTTTCCCAGACTCTTTGTTGGTTATAGCTCTGCTCTGAGTCCAGAGGTGGCAGCCCTGTTCCCCGTTCACCAAAACTAAGGTTGTTGTTAAAGACAGACAATTAGGTAGAACAGCAAAATAATAATAACAATAATACCACAGATCTAAAGGTCTCTCCTTTGTGCCAGGGATGTCAGAGTTATAAACCTCCTCCAGTATTTCCTGTGGGGTTTTGTGGACAGTGGAAACTATTGCCAGGCTGTGCCATTTAAGAACATGCTGTTCAACATGGTGTTTTAATGGACTGATTAAATTAGTGTCAAAATACACAAGTGCTGTCTCTTTAGAATTAAAATAACAGCAAAGGCTTGTTTTTAGCTGTCAAGTAAAGAAAGGGTTGACTTGATGATCCTTATAGGTCCCTTCCAACTTGAGGTATTCTATGATTCTATGATTTTTGGTGTGTTTGACCTTGATTTTTAAATAAGATGTTCTTCTAAGAGCAAGTTACAGTGTGCTGCTGTTGTACCCACTCAGGCAACAGTGTACACTGCTGGGCTTGAGCGTGCTGCCGAAAGCTGGATTGATTGCAGAGGAGGGTGACGTGTCCAGGCCTCCTGGTTTGTTTGGCTTTGCCCAGGGGTGACCTCTGTACTGCAGCTTCCTTTGAGACTGCAATCTGAGCCTGTAATCCAGGGAAAAATTCTGGTTGTCACTTTTGTCACTCATTTTCAGTATTAAAAATAGAGTTTTATTGTATCTTTGTGTATTTTGCCATTAAAGAAGATGAGGAAAAAAAGAAAGATTATGTTTAATCTAGAAACCCATTTTTTCTGCATAAATCTTAGCTTTGAGTAATACTTTAGGTCTGAAACTAGCATGCAGAAGTTTCCACGTACTTTTGAGCTACTGAAATACTGCGTAAGACTAAAAGCTAGACTTGGAATAGTGTCAGCTAGCATAAAAACTTCAGATTTACATTAGCAGCATAGTACATTTACCATCTTTGCAATTTCAGTTTATAACTTTAATTCTGTGATGTGTTTTTTGTGAGAAGGTTCAATTCTTGATTAATCCAGTTAAGACAAGTTCAGTACATCGTTAATATGGGAGTTCTGAAAATTAATTTCTTAACATGTTTCAGCCATGATGTGTGTGATAATGGGAAGAACAAATGAGCAGGGGATTAAAAAAAAAAGGGATTAAGCGAAGAGTTGGGATTTGAAGAAACTTTGATAAGAAAGCAGGTATTCATGTATTTTTGGCCAGGAATAAGATCACTTTTATCTTCCTAGATGACATTAGAGATATCTTTGACAGGAGTAAAGAAATGGGAATAGGTGTATAAAGAGCAGATTTTCCATTGACGCTAAGAGCAACCATGCCATTAGTAACAGTGGGAGTTTAAGAGGGGAACCCAACTAAAAATTTTAGCTGGTTCTAGCCTTATGTAATGAGTGTGAGTCACAAGGTTTGGCAAATGTGATCGGTGTAAGATCATTTTCACAAGCAGCGGAGAGGGCAGGTCATCTATTTTATCTGATCTCACCTCTTAGAAGCAAGGGGCTCTGCTGTGATTTTGTTAATTTTCAAGTAGCTGGATGGTACAAAAGTTGTATTTAATAGTGAATTCTCATTGGGAAAAACACTATACAAAATCAGCGGATATTATGGAGATGGTAAGCTCTTCCCCAAGGGTGCATGTGCAAGTACCCTCTGTGGGAATGTGCTACAAGCAAAAGTAGAAGCTCCATACATCCAGCTTGTTGGGAGTGGGCTGGAGATTTTTGTGTTCAAAATCAAGGCTGTTACAATTGGTAGCAGAGCCCTTGCCTCTCTTTAGTGAGGAAACATGGCCAAAGAAATTTTGAAGTTTTTGTTGGGTTTTTATTTTAATTTCAGAACAATTCTGTATTGATTTGTAATAGAAAAACATAACTGTATTATCTCCCTCATATAACTGTACTATCTCTCTCCTGGGATCCCTTGCTAGACAGATACTGAAATTTTGTTCTTGGTTGGGACCTTTATTTTGACAGATTATGCCTTTTTGGTGCCCGGGATAGCGTACATAAGCTAGTAGTTTGTTTCTAAGTGGAATGAAGGCAATCACACAGACCCTTATTTCCTCTTTAAATGACGATGGTAAGATTTTATCTAGCAATGAGAAAGATGACTTCTAGTAGCCTGTTCTTCCCCATTACTTTCATCACAGTTCTCTGTGTCATTCATGCTCGCTCATTGTTGTATACAGCATGTCATGTGCTCCGCAGCTGCTTGTTACCAATTGCCTGATGAACTTGGGCCAGAAGCTTTCTCAGGAGCTGAAACCTGCTGTAACAGAGTCTGGCTTTGGCCCACTTCACCCTGTATGTTTGCTTACTCTGATGGGAATAAATGTAATCAGAAGATGCATCCCTGCCATAACTCTTGACATGATGGATGGGGTTTGGACTCACAGGAAACCGTAAGAAAATAGTGCTTCTGCTCATTCAGTGCTGTTGTTTTCCCTAAGTTAGTCTTGTAGTAGAATATGAAGCAGATAGAGACCATGAGAGAAGCAGGTGAAGCAGGTGTATGGGCAAAAAACAGCTTTGAAACGTCTGACACTCTGGGTGGGAAAAATAGACTTTTACTTAAAGTGTTGTTCATCGTGATGATGTTTTGTGCTAGAGTTTTTTCCCTTTGGTCCTGTTAATTTTATATAGGAAAGATCCCAGGAGAGTATCAGTGCCAATACTGGCAAGTTTTTAGAGGCTTTCTTAAACCTCTTATTTCATAGAAATCTATGAAGTTTCTGGCTGGTCTGTCCTTTTCTAGCCTAAGCCTTTCCTAAGAAATCCAGCAATTTTCCACTTGAAAATAGCTATGGGTGAATTCACACACTACTTTCACATAAGATTAAGGATTTGACAAGGGTAGTGGGAACAAAGAAATTCCAAATTAAGTCTGCTCCATATTTAAACCCCCCTCTCCCAGCCCCCTGTTGCACAATAGCAAGCTTTCCTAATGCAAGTAGGTTATTGATATACTTCCAAAAAGAATTCCAGTTAGCTGAGAGATGGGATTAAATGGATTAAATAGCCTCCTCATTTTTCAGTGAAAAAAAGGACTTTGGCTGAAGGCACGTACAAATGCGAACTTAAATGATTTTGGACTAGATTGGCCTTCGGAATAACCTCAGATTGCCTTGCAAATTAGCGTGCCTTTTCTTGGTGATGACCTGTGTATTGCTGGTGGGTACGTGTGCATGCAGATCCGCCCAGGTGGGATGGTGGGCACATGGAGCTTGCACCGTAGCTGTAGCCATTTCATCAGACCACGATCGTGGGCCAGGAGGTAGGCTATCAGTTGGGTAGAAAAGCTGCAAAGAATATACAACTGTGCAGAGTGCTCTGTGACCAGTCTGTCTCCTCCTAGTGCGAAACTGGTGTGCCCCACTCTGCCAGACCAGAGCCCCAGCAGATCCCCAGCGCCTCCAGCCCACCAGCCTGCTCCTACCTAGTGTTTTTGTGGTCTCTTCAATTTTGTCATAATGTTGTGTGGTTGCTAGGTGTTACCTTTTCTTCATCATTATATAAACACCAACATTCTCCTTTTTAAACTCTTCTCATGGACTTCTTTTCCTAATAATTTATAAAGCATCAGCTTTGTACAAAGTACATACAGATTCCCCCTAACTTACCCTTCCTCATAATGAAAGCTGATTTCTCTTCAGCCTTATTTGTAATGTCTTGCTTTCATTTTTCTGACCCCTGAAGACAGGAAATAACAGTATGAAGCTCTACGCCAAGGTCTGTCTGCAGCTGATATCTTGATGTTAGCAGATAATTACTGGAATAATGACTTTTACGTGGACAGCATGACTCCATAGCAAACCTGTCTTTCTTCTTGGCTATTTCATGGTGTTCTTTCTTTGTCCTGTGAAACTTGTTGGCCGCTTGTTCAAGTGGCAGTAGCAGTGTATTTTTCATGTGTTAGTAGTTTTTCACGTGTATCCAAAAAACCCATTCTGTTGCTGGAATGATACAGATAGTATCATATACTTGGGATAGCATTGATAATTTAAAAAAAAAAAAAAGGTGGTGGGAGGGTTTGGGGGGGCCAAGATTAGTGGTAGCAGATGAAAATTGTCAGGAATCCCTAAAACTTTTTTGTGCCTTCTTTCTAAAGTCCACTAATTTGCTTTAACCTGTTGTTGTTATGAAGAGTCACGTCTAAGAGGCTGAAGAGTAATGCATCCCAGATCTCACTTACAGATCTAGTCTAACTGGTCTTAAGTATAAGCAGTAGAGTACTTTTGTATTGTATGCATGTTTTCCCTTTAAAAGCAGACTTCTTGCTGTCTTTGATTTCTATATTAATTCAGAAAGCATGCGCCAAGAGTAAAATTTGTTTCACATTTGTTTCAAATTCAAATTAAATCCCTTCACCCCCAACCAAAGAATTTGCAAGAAAAAACCCAAATGGGTTGGTGACCTTATCATGACTGGATCTCATCCTGATCAAGGGCCAAATCCTTTTAGCATTGAAAGGAAGTGAAAACAAGAATTAAGAACTTTGATTACTGCTGGGATAGCAGCGTTCTCCTCTTTCCTCTACCTGCAAGGAAGTGCTACAAAGCAGCCATTTATTCAGTCGGTACACTTCTTATCTCATTTCACTGACTGGCTTACATCTTTCATTTTACCTTAACACTTGGGCCTGTGTCCCTCCCACCTGATGTTATTCACCCGAGACACACGTCCTCAGAGGGTGGTGAATGATTGCTTCCTGGAGAGGAGGAGCAGAGGGAGATGGACACACCCCAGCAGCAACCCAGCCTGCCTGAGATACGAGTTATCTTCTTGCCATTGTCCTCCTGCTTGCATTTTCTCCATCTTCATTCACCATGTAGGGTGACTTTGCTTCCAGCTTGGTGTAACTGATTAGATAAGGAATATAGGTGCCTAAAATTAGTACTTTGGGTTTTTTAACTGTAAGTAGAGCAGCTAGAGCAAAGGAAAAAAGGAGGAGACTTGGTGTAAAAAAGAAAGTTAGCTGCTTAGCTCTAGGGGTCCTTAAGTGCTTGCATAACGTTCATGTCTTTGAAAATCTGCCCTCAAGGCAAACATTGCTGCGTTGTGCACAACCTGTGCAAAACTGAGCAAACGTTCGGCATGTGTTTGGAAGATTAATAATGTCATCGTTTTTCTCACCCTGTGGATTTTTTGCCTTTTATTCCCCCATAAAGTGGTGTACTAGGGGCTTGTCAGGTTGTGCATTAGGTAATTGAGTTGTTATGCCAACAGGCCGTGCTGAAAGGTGTTACATCAGTGATTTCTTTTTCATCCCACTGTGCTTTGATCTCCTCCTATAAAGCAGAAGATCTAACAGTGGAAACTTTTGAAGATGATAGATGAATTTTGCTAATCCACTTTTCATAATCCTCATGAAAAATGTCCATCCTAATCAGTCAGAAAAGATTTAATAGCTGTTGTATCTATAAAATCTCATATTATCAGGATTGCAAACTATGGAATTACTATTATGAATATTTTATTAGCGTGTTTTGAAATGCTGTTGTAAATGCTTTAGAATAAATGAATAAAGATGCTTCTTTGTTAAATGTACTTTGTTGTATTTTCTTACTAAAATCCAAAACTCATTTGCAAAAGAGCACTCGGCAATGGTAAATATATATACTAATTCCAAACATCATGTGATGCTGAAATAAATGGTAGAAGGCTTGGCTCACAAGATGCAAAGCACTGTAGAAGATGGAACTGTTATGACAGTAAGCAGTGTCTAGAATACTGTTTGGGGCAATAAAATATGGCATCTTCTAGGAAGGAACAAGTGCCTGTACTGTTCCTGGATGAAATTCACGCTTATATCATCCAGATGAGTCAGTGAAGTTACTGCAGTTGCCCAGAATTTCATCCAGCAAGTCTTGCCCAATATATGTTTTGCTAGTTGAGCTCCCCAAGTCTCTGGAAAACCCTGCTTATAGAAAATTGCCAGAAATGCTTAGGATTATAAAAAATATTCACCAAGTCTGATTATATTTTATCTCTTTTCTTTACAATAGCTCTGGGCCAGATTATGCTCTATGTTGATGGCATGAATGGCGTAATAAATCACAATGAAACCATCCAATGGCTGTACACGCTTATTGGGTCAAAGGTAAGACACTGTCCAAAATTCTCATTTTACGCTTTTGGTGTTCTTTTGTAAATTTATTTTATTTGTATTATGTATGCATTTAAGGTATGAACGGACAGCATGTTAGGTTCTAAATGAGTACACACCACTCTGCATGGAAAACACGGTACACCGAGCTGTTATTTCTTTTCTGCTATTTTTTCTACTGGTTTGTGCTGTTGCCACATACTTTGCTTTTAAAAGCAAAGGTACTAAAGCTGCCATTGCAGCTGACCATGCAGAAGACATTTTAGTCTTGCAGTTGTAATTCTCAAGACATTCTTTGGAACTGCTTTTAGGGGTGGTTTGTTCCACCTTTACGTTCTACAAATGCAAATCATTTTTTTGCGGTTTCACCATTCTGCACTGCTCAACTTTGCTGAGCACTGGGGGGAAGGATGATTCAGAGTGACTTCCTTCTAGTGCCTGAAGAACCCGAGAAGATGAAGTCTGGTACCTGCCTTCAGAAGATTCTTTGTTGGTCCCTACATACAAGGAGGCAAAAGCTGGAGGCCAGAGTACCTATATATAGCATGGGCTGGTCTCCTCCAGTGGAGTGCACAACCCACTCTTAAGGATATCTTTTGTAGATAAAGGCACAAATGCACCATTCTCCAGTCTGTTCGCTCTCCAACTTCAGGAAGTTTGTTAAGGCCCACAGGGATTGCTGGTGCCCTTGCCATGTAGACCTGCTTGGGATAGATCTGTACGACACAATAACTGGAGCTGGGTATGTTAGCTATTGTTAAGAACTCAAAAGTTGCCGTAATCGGTGGACTTGAATCCATAGTTAGAATTACTAAGAAATTTCCAGGAACTTTTCTTCAAGTGGCTAAGTTGCAGAAACTTGCTACTGGACACTGTAGGGATAGAGATGCTGCTGCTCCCCCCTCGTAGCTTTTGTAACACAAGGAGAAAAAAGATTTCTGTGTCCCAAGGGTCTTTTTTGACCACTACAGATTTTTCTCAACAATGTGCAAACTTCAGTGCTACGGCATATTATCAAGTCAAAGAACTGTTTTATCTTGGGTTGACATACTTATATTGATATATACGTAGAAGTGAGATAATTATGGTTCTTAAATCCTAGGCTTGTGGGACGGGGTTCATGATTGAGAGAAGATGAGAAACTTCTCTTCCATGTAAAATGTTTCATTGTTGGCTGGGCGCTTGCCCTCTTGAAATGGGGAATGTTAGCCACAGTTGGAAAAACTGATGCCAAATGAGAAAGAAACGGTCTGCTTCCTATGGATCCTCGTTTTCTATACAACAGATAAAAGAGACAAGCAAAAAAGGAAAAAAATATTACCACGTCCATGATTATTTTAATTCTCTAATGCACCTAATGGGAGTGGGGTAGGGGAGAAACACAATTGTATTGCTAACTTGCAGATTAAATTCTGTCTAGATTTTCTTGACCAGAGTACTTCAGCTCTCTAGTCCTTAAGCTCCTTTCTCCCTCCCCCATCACGAGCCCAAATGATTATCTCCATGTCCTGGCTCGGTGCCTGCAGCTAAGGAATGCAGGCAATGTGCTTTGAATAGTTTGGTTTCAGGTAGCATCAAAGTTGCTTTTTCATTATTCTCTGACTGTCTTGGAAGAGATCTAAGTCCCCGTCTGTGTGCCAGAAGTTAGCCAAAGCTATGGTAGGCTTACTGTCAGAGTGTGGTGGGACAGCTGCTCTGTGCACTTAAAGGTGGTTTTGACTTTCTGTGAAAAATTAACCCCTGGAATTTGCAACGCACCTACCTTCTAATTTGCAGTCCTGCTATGCTGGTGCCTTCTCCACAGCAAAGGCAGCAAAGAATATGTTAACACTGCTAAACAAAAAAAAAGAATAGTAAAATTGCCAATTAAGTCTTGGGACAAATCCCTCTAATAGGATGCAGGAGGGATACAGTCATTCAGCCACCACAGCTGTGACACATGGTTTCTTGCCTTCTCAAAAGCTCTGACCAGATTTAATATACTCAGCAGTGGAGGTAGTTAAATCTTTTCCACTGATTTTTTGTGTGTGTGTGTGCATGTGTCAAATTCTGTAATGATTTTCACCCTTTACTGTTACTTGCTCTGCTCTATTTGCATAGAGCTGCTGGCTCTGTTGCCCTTGCTCACTTGGAGTGGTGTATTATTGCACGTGCTTGTCCCCTGCAGCACACGTGTTCAGCAAAGAACCTTAGGATCTGTCACACTCAGCACTGCAACAGCTTTAATTTTGGCACCCAGCTCCAAGTTCACTTTAGGCACCCAGCGATAATTCCGTACAGGAATATAGGGGAAGGGGGCGGGAAAGGGAAATAAAATTTGACATTAGTGAGAAAGAAGGACTATAAGCAATTTACTGAAAGCCTGCCTAGATTGTTGTCATTATATTCCTTACTGTTACTAGTTGTGCTGCAGTTGCAGCATCAGTAGATGCTTCTGTAGAAGGATTATCAGAAAATGCTGATAATTTTAGCTCTGTGGTCTAAATTTGTTCTGAACAAAAGTTACTGGGGAGGTGATTAAAATTCCAGCAGAATGACTGCACTAGTGCTGCTGCCCTTACACTGGGTAAGAGGCACCAGTGGTGTCAGGCTCAGGCTGAGGAACCGAAAAGTGGAAAGAAAGTTTATCTGATGACTCATTTGTTAGTGGACGGAAAGAGGCTCATGTTTCAGATTGGTATTATATAGGTGTTAGACTGGAAATTAGAAATTAGCAGTACCCTTCCTCTGCTATGTCATTTAATGAGAAAGCATCATCAGCAGATCCCAAGCTCTTAGGAGCACTGCTAGTCCTTTGCAAGACACATCCAATCGTGTGTGACCATGCCAATGTGTTCCAGTGGCCTGTCACAGGCTGGCTGTAGGCAGCTTTCCAGTCATCAATGGCTAATAGATCCCTGGCATAAAACATTTTGAGCATAATCCCAGTTTAAATGTATAATACTACTATTTCATCATTAGTTATATAGGCAGCAATTCACCAGTCTTTCCCTGTTTAACAAAGCATTCAAGTATGTACTTAATTATAGGTGTATGGTTGCATACTGTTGGCTTCCAGGGAGCTTTAATACGTAACTGAGGTCTGCAGTGTACTGCTGTACAAGCACAGAAGAGGGCCATAGCAGGGCCAAGGCTCTGACCATCTTATATAAGCTAGAAGTTACGTAAATAGGAAATATCTATGTCAAGGAAGTTTTCTTTTAGCATTCATTGGTAGCATGGAACATTCATGCAAGATGGTTTACTTTTTAAAAGACAAAGCTAGGAGTCAGTGCATGTCTGAATTACTCCTTAATTTTTACATTTTTTTAAAGTGTGCAAACTAACCTATCAAGGATATTGCCTTAACTGACCATGTGCCATAACACAAACCTTGATTCAACCTCACAGCATCTGGGAAATGATATTTAAACACTTTCTCGATGTTTCTGCCAGCTGTACCTTGCAGCTGCTTAAGTTGGAATTAAGCTTTTGCAACGTATTGCAGGTTATGTTTTGCCTGGTTGTAAAGGGACCTGAGGCAATTGTTCATGCTGGCAGTTGCCACCCGGAGCCCTGTGGACCTTTGTGGTGGATCACCTGCAGGTAGAGTCTGGTTTTGATGGAGATGGCAATGACAGTCGGAAAATATCTCTTACCCAGAACAAGGGGCACCAGGTTAAAGACATATATGCACCAAGCCATATTAAGTCCTTATAATGTATTTTTCATCTGTTACCATGTATGAGGTAATGTATGTATTATCTTTCATATGTGTTGGTATTCCCTCTGACCTGGTAATAGAAAGTGTACAATACTGTATCAGTGCCTTACCCTCTCCAGGACTAGCTCCCGAGAGTTTACAGAAAGTACATTTCTGACCCAAACATCTTGGAAGACCCCCAGGTTTTTAAATCATCCACTAGAGAAGCAGAGCTTCCTTTGCATCACAAACCCACTCCAGCTCAGTCTTCAGAGGAACGTCTAAGGCATTACGTGGTCCAAAACCTGAATCTGGTTTCACCTTTTCTTTCCTCCCATTTCTGACTGCTACTGATAATCATTATTTTTTCCCATTTGATGATCCAGGCTGTTCTAATTTCTCCCAGGGGATCTAAAGCCCCTTTTTGGCATTGTTTTCTGTGGAAAGTAATCCATTTTCAAAGTGGTGCTGGGTAACCTCAGAAGACAGGGTGGAATGTTGGGCCCAGGCTGATACAACAAGGTTGATTAAAGATTCCTATCTCACATCTTGTTTTAATTTTTTTTTTTTCCTACTTTACTTCTGTCTGGGTCCTAGATTGCAAGATTGAATACGAATTTTAACTAGCAAGTTGTTCTCTGTGCCTTGTGTGAATCTTTTGCTTCCCTTGGTATTAAAGAAGGGACTTTTGGAATGTTTTATATCTAATTCAATCCAAAAGAAGGAAAAAACTATCTCAAAGCAAAAGGAAAAAACCCACAACATTTGAACAGAATGTAGCGGGTGAATTTGTTGATTTCAAAAGGAAAGTCCAGTAGAGCTGCTTTTCCTGCACGGTCCCGGTGACCTGTTACGATGTGCACACAGTTGGTAAGTCATATGGGGAGAATTTGAGAGAAATAATGTTCGTAATCACAAAACCCACTAAAATTGTTTTTACAAGCGAATCATTTAGGTATGTAGAGGCAAATACTCAGTTTAAGAACTTGATTAAATCAGTCTCCATTTCACAAGTCGTTTATGCCTGTGCTCAACTGAAGTCATAAGCAGAGCAGAGAATACCATATAACTTGAATTTGTGCTTTTCTTTTCCTCAGAAAATTTCTTGCCAAATCTTGGGCAAATGGATGTCAAAGTGGGTCTACAAATACATACCGAAAAATGGCTTGTATTTATGGAGAAAGTTACATTTGTAAGGGACTTAACAGATATGAATAAGACTAAAATAGTAGCGTTACTAGTACTAAAGTCCAAAGCATGTTGAATTAAATCACCACCAAAACTGGGTGGTATACGGTCTTGGGAATATGATGTATTTGCATCTCATTCATTTTTCTGCTGATATATTTTGAAAATCACTGTGTGCACAGATGATCTATCCTGAATAACCATTGCCTGGATGATGAATTACTATTCCCGGGAAGTGTTCAAGGCCAGGCTGGATGGGGCTTTGAGCAACCTGCTCTAGTGGGAGGTGTTGCTGCCCAGGGCAGGGGGCTTAGAACTCAGTGATCTTTAAGGTCCATTCCAACTCTAACCATTCTATGATTCTATGAAAAGGAGTGTATGTAGGAATACACCTAATCTTTGTGAGTAGGAGGTTGTGCTATATTCTTAATATGTTTGGAAGGTAATCTAGAACAGCTGGCCTGCTAAAGGAGTTAAGCATCCAAGAGAAATTGCACAGTTCAAAGACCTACTTTGATTAATTTCACATGTTGTCCTCTTCCCAAACTGCTGCCACAATGGTTAATGAACTCTATTACACCCTCTGACAAATGAGACTCCGCATACAGCTAATGCACAAGCTACATAGATATCACCATCTCTCTTCCCTCCAGCCACAGCTCTGGTAAGCCTATGGATTTCTTCTGTTTTCAGGTTTAGCCCAGGTAAAAATGTCAGTTAGGTGTCAGTCTTACAGGCTTTCAGGCTCCGTTGCTTCCTGGAAGGGTTCAGAACAAAGCTGAGATCTCCCCTTGAGCCCTAAAATCAGTGCAGTTTCATCCATGGGCTGCCTGCACTTGAGACCTTGAGCTGTGGTGAACAGGTACAGCTGCTTTGAGTTCAGTGAAACCGTGAACGTTCATGTCAGCTTAGCAGCTGGCTCTTCAATTGAATCAGCTATGCATTTGCCCGTTGAACTATTGTTATGAAAATGGTTGTGCGAGGGAGAAACAAAATCCCAGGTTTATAGGAACTTAACTTTCCTGCTTCCTGCCTCTCAAGGGCTTGAGCCAATACTCACCCAGGTCAGCAGAGAGCTTCCCTCCATCTCTCACTCTGAATCTGTAACGGCACTGTTGCATGAACAGAGTTTATTTTGAATTGTATTTAATTAGTGCTTTGAAGATAAGCATCAGGATGTTGCAATAAACTTGGAATAGGATCCGCCAGCCAGTGCAGACTGTATTAATGCGCTCGCTTTGGTCTGTCCAGCTCTGCTGTCCAGTCTGTCCAGACTGCTGTCCAGTCCAGTCTGTCCAGACTGCTAGGAGCGCTGCTCTTCTTTACCAACTGTATTTGTAGATGGGTTTCAAAGTTGTTCCATCAAATGTGAGTGTTTGCAGACTCCTGCAGCAATAGCTATTCCTGTAGCTCCATCTGTTGCATTCACTTCTGAGTATTTTGAAGGGATAAACACCCTTTTTTCTGTGTTCAAAATGAACTCTTGTAGATTAAGGCGATACTAGAAAACACACAGTTCCCCCACATCGTATCAGAGATCTGATTTCAACTCGTTTGAAGTGGAGAATGAGAAAATGTAATGATTAACTGCCAACAATGTGCCAAATGTTCAGGCCCAACTTTTCACTCAGTCTCGTCTGTTCAAATCTGTATGAGAAAATGTCCTGTTAGCAATGAGTGAAGTATGTCCAACTGTTTCCAGAAAATACCGTGCATCTGTGCAGATGTACAAATTTCTTGTTGCAAAGGAAAGGCATGAAGAAAGAAAAAACAGGGGTTATACTAGAAGTGGGTAGGGGAAAAAACTGAAAAACAACCTAAAAATCAGTGCTAGCTTTTAGAATTACCTTGGTCTCTCTCACTAATGTAGTTCAGTGTCACGAATCTGTTGCCATTCACATTTGTGAGCAAATTATTGTGCCTCAGGCCCTAGCTATTAGAATTTTCTATTAGCTAGTAGTGTTTTCTAACAAGCATAAAGCCCAGCATTCCTGTGAAAGGGGAAGGTGCAAGTGGAAAGTTATTAAGGGATGAGACTAAAGAAAATGGAGCCTACTTGTCTTTCCAGCATGCTTGAAGCCGACAGTGTGAAAGGTCTTTGACTATAAAATCAATTGCCTGAACAAGAAAAATAGCAAATTTTCAATCACAAGTTGTCAGAAAAGAGTGAAGAAATACGAAAGAGTGGCTCCAAGGATGAAAAGCAGCTGGTTGTAATTCAAGCATATAGTACACACCTGAGATTTTTATGCATATCTAAAAATAGTAATCAACTTGGTCAATACAAAACACGTTGCTGTCATTATGCCAAACCTTTTTGGGATAGCTAAGTAATCATATTGCAGGGTAGAAATATCATTAGTCCTAAGTTAAAGAGTATAATAAGGTGCAGTTTAAGGGAATATACCTTATTTTAAAATTAAAATAAACAGTCTGAACCTTTTCTGGAAGTGCTGTTTCGTGAACTCGGATGCATAATGCTTCAGTCTGCAGGGTTGCCTTTGCGGGGTTACCTGTTTTCTGGTCTCTGCTCTTATGTGATACAAGGGAAAGCTATTCTGGTGCATAGTCAGTTGTTGAAATGGCACCAAACTCAAATTTCTTATCTCGGTCCTTTTGCAGAAATGTAGTGATACAGTGTTTTAAATTTTCTTGAAATAAGTATATGCAGAAAGTTCAGGTAATGCTTCAAAATGAAGTACTTCCTCTGAATTTCAGCCTGGAGAAGAGGAGGCTCCAGGGAGACCTAATAGCAGCCTTCTAGTACGTGACGGGGGCCTACAGGAAGGCTGGGGAGATTCTGTTTACAAAGGTCTGTAGTGACAAGACGAAGGGAAATGGCTTTAAGCTGGAGGGGAGCAGATTAGATTGGAGATTAGGAGAAAGTTCTTCACTGTGAGGATGGTGGAGCACTGGAACAGGTTGCCCAGGGAGGTCGTTGAGGCCCCATCCCTGGAGATATTCAAGATGAGGCTCGACAAGGCCCTGGGCAACCTGGTCTAGTTGGGGGTGTCCCTGCTGACTGTGGGGAGGCTGGACTAGATGACCTTTTGAGGACCCTTCCAGCCTAGACGATTCTATGATTCTATTATAATTTCCCCATGTTTTTTTATTATCATTTCCTTTTTGTCAGTCCAGCTATGTTGTTTTTACCACTGTCACAGAACTAGAATTCAAATTGTGTAAGTGTATACCTCTCTGCTGGCACCTACGCGTGGCCTTAAGTGTAGGCATCCTGGTGGTAAGCCCCTTGGCAATCCTTCCCTCCTTCCTTCCCCAAGCCCTCTTCTCCAAGATACTTTGTGCAGCCAAACTGGACAGCTTCTGACATTGGAAGATGATGTCGGAGGTAATTTTCAGTCTGATATGACCACGTGTGTTATCAGATATGGCTGTATGTTAAACTAGCTCTTGTGACAGTCTGTTGGATGAAAGATTCTGGCTTGTATATTTATTCTTGTCAATACATGGGTATCAAAAATCAGTTATAGGCTCATGTCAGTAGCAAATAGTCTTCATACTCTGTCCTTGTATCCCCATTTCAGCAAGGCACTGGGCAAGTCCCTCTGGGTGCGATCAGCCAATGTACTTTTATGCAATGAGGCCCTGAGTCATGGGGAGTGGGCGCCATGGCTATGCCATTTGTGGTACATGAGATAGACCAGTATGAAGAAAACCAAAATGCACCATAGTGAATGGGTGTGTTTCCAGAAAGCATCAAGAACTTGTTCCTCACCTGTACTTATCATCAAATTGATATATTGTTCTTCTTCCCCTGCATAGTGCGACCAGTATAAGAAACAAACACAACACTCACATCTCCTGAGGCTTAATTAAATGTCCTGAGTATTAGACAGAGTTTTGGTTGTTCTGCCCACAGAAAGTCCAGGAAGAAAGGAGCTGGTCAACCTTTTGCATCTTTGGTGTATATTAATGTTCTGGCTTTTTATGACTGTTAAAAGGCATTATTGTTAATATTGACTTACTCCCTCATACTTGAAGAATGTAGGTAGTCTTTTCTTATCTTAACAGAGTTTTGGGCTTACCTTACATATTTATCACAGTACCCTATGATATTCATTCTGTGATAAGCATAGGTTAATTAATTTATAGGATATGGGTAGGAGGCTTTAGTTAATGGCTTCATTTTTCTCATTGTCTATAGTAAACTTTTGGAGACTCAGACTTTGTTACCAAGTTGCTTTTTCCTCTCACCTCTATTTTGATGATTACTGAATTGTTATTAAAGATCTTTGAGAATCTGCACTGTTGGTGTGGATCCTTTTTAAAGGATTTTGCAGAAATGCAAGTGCAGTTTGTGAGGAAACAACACCAGAAATTCCACACAAAGTCTGCTTAAATTTTTGGCTGTGCAAGGATCTCGTTCTCCTGTAAAAGTATGAATTGAATCCACTGTGTACTCTGTGTCTACTGTGAGGCATATAGGATCCATCTTTTTCTGCAGAGCTATGCTGCTTAATCTTCTCTCTCAACTTTTTTTCTGAATGTCCTATCTTTTTGGAAACTCATTGACGTAGCAACTGGATTAGTCAATACAGCACTGCCTTTATTTTTCTTCTTAAATTTGCCTTCATTTTCTTCTTAAATTATTCTCTGTCCTGGTTGCCATCTATATAGTACAATAGCAGAATTCTGCCCGCTGGAAAGAAGGTGGTATCCAACATTTTTCTCAGCATCATGTAAACCAGATCTGAGGCAGCCAACACAGCAGTTAATATACCAGTGTTTTGCTTGTAGCTTAGCCTGGAAGAATGACCCAGCTAGGGAGGGAGTCCATACATTGGGAGACCCAGGCTGAATCCAGCTTCCAGACACATTCTTGAACCAGTCTCCAAACCCCTTTGTGCCCCAGTCCCTCATCTGGAAAATTGGTGTTTGCATTTTAGAGCCCTGGGGGAAGAACATGAAGGAGTGGAGGGAGAGATTATATGTGTTGAAGACAGATACATAGGTGAAAGTTGAACCTAATACTAATTGTTACCATATCTTTCCTTCTGGCATGTCTCAAAAATGCTTGTCATTCCTTTATTTAGCTATAGTTGTTCTTTAAAGCAACAGCTACTAGCTAAAGGTACTTGGATATTAGTAAAAAATATGCTGTATCAAAAATTGAAACCACCAAAACATATGTGATTCACCCCAAGGAACCTGTTGGGTTGCAGCCAGTTTAGGTCCCTGAAGTTACCTCACCAGGTTATTGCCCCAGGACTCATTGTTGTTACCTCATAGATTTTATGTTGGTCTCTTCAGTTACAGGACTAGTCCTTAGAAGGAAGATGTCTGGTAAAATGTGTGGACTTCAATTACTTTTCATAAGATCAAGATCAAAGGAAAGTTGTTTTTTTTTTTCCTCCACAGTACTCTAGTAGTGGTTTATACCATATAAAGTCTTTTCAGAATAATTTCCAGTGTACCAGCAGGTTCCTTAGCTGGCTGCCATGGTACATTGAAATGAGTCTCATCTGGACGTGCTGTGTGCTCTCTTTCCATATTCTGATCCTCTTTGATCACAGCAATCAAACGAGGAGTTCAGATGCTTCCTGGTTTGCCCCCCTCCATCTCTCTACTATTTTCCTTTTTGAAGACCATGTTAATGAAAAAAAAGACTGTGGTGTTCAGTATAAAAAATACTATTAATACCTCAGCCAGTGTGGAATTTTTATAGATTGGAATTATTTTATAAATCAGATTTATTTTTTTAATTTCTTCTTCTTGTCAAAAAATACAGAAATGTAGCAAATGTATGCTTTGTCTTTTTTTGTTTCCCGCAGCATGTAGCTGCTTCCTTCTCTAGTTTATTAAGAAAAAGAAAAGCATCCTCTTCAGAAGCCATTTTTTCTCCCCTGCTCTTAAAATTTCACTGTGTGGTTGTCTAAGCAGCTCATTGTTATGATTTTGGGAGGGAAATGCAACTCTTTACTAACTTGCAGTTTGAATGCTACCCCAGTCGAGCTTTGCATATGACAGCCTTTGTTACAAAATGTAAATGGAAAGAGTAAAATGGAAGGAGAGACCACTGCAGGTATAAATCTGTAACAATCTCAACAGTGTTAATCCCGTATGGGCTGAGTTTTTGTTCACCTTGTTTTCCCTTAACTAGAGGGAACAGAATTCCACTTCTTTGTATTTTTCTCTTCAGTCACTACTGCTCTTCATGGTTTGCAGACCTCTGTGCTCAGGTCACTGCTTCTTTTTGTTCTCCTCATTGTGGTCTAGTTTACCTGTGTACATGCTCTCGTATTTGATGTCTTTTAGGCCACTCTTCCATGTACAGGGGAACTGTAGAGCTTGCTGTAGTAAGGATTCTGTGTGGCTGTAGGGGAAAAGAACATGATAGACCACCTGAAGATAGATTTGCTTCCAGATCTGCACTGCCTGGTGATTGCTCAGACAGACGTCTGTACTAGCTGTGGACTTGGCAGTGAGATTTGTGCCAAACTTGCTTGGAATCATGATATACCTGAACTTTCATCCCTGGCCTGCATGATGTCTCTTCTTGTTTCCTTGTCATCCCCGTTCTGGTGTGGGCATCCAACGCGAATGCCCATGTTCAGTTTCTGACAGTGGAAGATCTACATTCAGAGCAGAGCATCGGATAGAAAATATTAGAAACTGCAATATATATGTCCGAGAGCCTTGCCGTGTACTAGGGGGGTTTTTGTATAGAAACAGAAAGTGTTCAGAGGGTGTCCCACAGCGTTGGGCCATGGGACAGGATCTGAAAATGGAGCAGAAGATTTTCCTGATGTCATCACCTGATGTAGTGATACTGCGATTACTCATCTGGATGATTGTTTTCTTCTTCTTCCCTTTTGCTCAGAAGGGTGGGTTGGGATTATTCGTCATCTTTGGCTGAACTGACACGAAGTTATGTGGAACAGATGGACATCACCAGACTGCCTTTATGTACAGGTCATTAGCACAACATGTTTTCACAGGTTCGAATAGTTCAATCCTAGTCTGCACCAGTTACGATACTATGAATGTTAAAGCACTGATAGCATTTTGCCAGTTCAGTTATTCTTTAGCTCGAGGACAAAAATGAAGTTAAAAAAGCACCCTTCCCATTACCTCCCCTTTCAGACGATTGCCTTCTAAAGTTTTTGCGGTAGGTGGCCTTTCCTCATGGAATTGAGTTGTATTTTGAGACGGAAAAAAGAAGATATTTCACTTGTTGGAGCTTCAGGATGTTTTAAACTTACCCTTTCCTTTAAAGCTGTTCTATTGACTTGTGCATTGACTTGTGCATTTTAAATCCCACTTTGTCAATAGAAATAGTTTGCTTAAATGTCCTCTATCTTTGGAACCAAAGGGAAATGAAAATTTTGAAATCTTTAGTCTAGATTTTAATACTTCATGCCTCCGTCTGAGGTTCCTGCTTTCCTGCATGGGTATGGATGTATGCAGATGAAGGCTGACACACATTTTCTCTGACTTGTCTGAAGAAGCAGCATCATCAGTCGTGGCCACCGCATGCCTGCAGCAAGTAAAGAACAAGAAAGGAGAGCAGACAGGACACATCTTGTATGACCAAAGTGCAGAAGACGCTGCAGCTGCTCTCATGTAGAAGAAAAAAAATCACTGACGGGAAAAAAAAGGCAAGCTGCCTTTTCTGCCTTAGAAAAGCCATCCCACAGCACCACCTAGCAGGCGCAGAAGGATATGAATAAACAGATTTACAACAAGACTGGAGCAAAATGCTACTGGGAGAATAGGATGTTGAGCAGGACTGTGGGCTTTACAACAGCTGTTCCACCTAATACCTAGCACAGGTCATTGATAGGAGCTGAGTTGTGCTGTCCTTCCCTCATGCAGCTGTTACCCTTTAGCATCCCATATTTGTAGCCTGATGTGAATTGTGCTGGGGATGTATGGGTTGGAAACAACATGACTCAGTAATGGGAAGGAATAGTTCAAACTTGAAAAGATTTTTACTTTGGTATTATGTGTGTAGGCAGATCTGCTTTACTACTCAGAGGCAGTAAAGAGAGATCTCTGGCAGCAAGACTGAAATCCAGTCCCTCCCAGGTTCTGAGGTCTTATTTTCCTGGTTAACGTGGGGGACTGGCTATCAAGACTCTTAATTTGCTCTGTAGGTTATTATCTTTGTTACTGTTGTTGTTGTTGTTATTATTCAGAGCCAAGAACTTTACAGCTAAATCTGTATGTGGACGCCTAAAATATTATTTCAGATATTGCGAGACATTTTACTTTTATGAAAGGAAATATGCCTATGCAGTATTTCGGAAAATTTAAAAAAATGCTTTTTTTCCCTGGCATTTCCATGATCACTGTGGTAATATCTTTCAGGGGCTTCACACAATTCCTCCATTACATTTCTCTTTTATGCAACTATTTAGATCTTAACTATTTGAATGTTCCTTGTCAAGTGCTGTGAGAGCCTACCATGATACATTTTCTAAAAGCAGGAACAATTTCACCAAAAATAAGAGTTCAGCGTTATTCTAGTACTGTCAATAAACTCACCTCTTCAGAAATTGTGCTCTGCTGAGTTGAAAGGGTCAAATCTCAATTACATTTGGTTTTGGCTAAATACATAGGGACCATTCCTGTCAGACATTACACAGGTACCGCAGTGCATTTCAGTTGAGCTTTCTGGGATGCAAAGGATCATGTTCCGCAGCAGTTTATTTTACTGCTTTTGTGAACTGCTGCCCCTCGTTAGGGCATCACTGCATTTACTGATTTTGCCTGCAGTTACTCTTGACTTCAGAAGAAAGTGGAAGTAATCTGTTGCGGTTACTTCAGGAAAAAGAAAGGCTTGGAGGTGCCTTTTTTTTTTTTTTTTCCTCCTCCTTCTCTCTCTCCCTCTTTCTGTCTGTACTGCTCCCAAAGAACTGAAACAACAGCCCCAAATTGATCTGTGATGCAAGTCAAATTACTGCTGATTATGATCGCATACTTCTGTGGATTCAGCTCTTTGAATGACCACGGCAATTACTTGGCTAAAAACTGTACCAGTCCCAGATGCTGAATAATTCTCAAATACTACATCTCAAATATGTTTCATTCTGACAATAGTGAAACTGAAATCCACTTTAAATAATGCCACAATAAAGACACATCTGACTGTACAGTGGTTTGATCAAATGCATTTAGTCCTCAGGTTCAGAGTTGGACACTGAAGAAGCATCAAATAAAGAGAAATCTGGGCTCTGCTGCTCTGCTAGCTACTCCACTCTCCTGGTCACCACTGCTGAAAAATTACCCGTAGCTTGGTAGCTACAGCCTCCTAGGAATATTATTTTGATATATATTTGATTTCAGTTATCTTATTACCTCGCTGTTTGGTATTTTTAGATTTGTGGCGAGAGTGGTCATATTTCAGGTGAGTCTGGAGGATGCTCTGTGGTACTTCTGAGGCTCTGTTATGTGACTTGGGAGATAAGAAACCTGGTCCAGGCTTGTCTTTGGGCTGCACATGCAGGTTTCCAAGAAAGCAGGCTGTAGGGAGAGTTGCACGCATAGATGTGTGTGAGCTCAGAAGCCCTGCTGGACCTGTCAGTTTTGAAAATGAGTTTCTGAGCTGTAAATATTGTCATAGCCATGTTCTGAGTCTCCGGTATAGGAAACATATTTCTAACCCTCAGTGTCTGCTTTCAGACTAGACCAAAAGTAAGGAATGCTGTCACTGTGGTACTGATGAGGAACCTAAATGCAAATTCTGTGAGTCATAGGAGGTTTGTTAGCAAACCTCTCAGTATTCTCTTAAGTGCTTGAGAAAATTAAGTCACTTCAGCTAGAATATCAGAGGTGGCTGCTGTAATCCCAGACCACACCTGGTGTGCAGAGAACTGCTAGACTCTCATTGCATAAAAGGTCTCATCTTCAGGTGAATTGATGAGTGTGATTAGAGCTAACCCCAACCTGGGCTTGAGAAGCCATTCCCACATTACTAAAAGGAGTTGCTGTATAGAAACACTTCCATTTTTATTATCCAAGCAGGACTCAAGGGACCTCCTGGCACCTCTTTCTCCTTTCTACTATTCAAACCAAGCCTACATCTTTTCAGTTTCTACGTTTGTTTGATTTGCAGTGAAATTGAGGGTGGCTGCGATGAGTTTGGTTGATACAAGTCAGCGGAAGGAGGTAGCTTGAGATGAAGGAATTGCATTATCTCCCTGGACACTGAACTTTGTATGTCTTCCAAAATAGTTATCACCATGATATGGGCACTGTTTCCTACCATAATTACATCATATAATCTTGCCATTCTTTGTCTGTATGCAGAAGTTGCATACCTGCTTGCATTTATGAAAACCGAAATTTAAAATCTCGCCATCTTTGTCCTCATTCAATGAAGTTAGAGTTAGAATAATGTGAAATTACTAGGGCTGTGTAATTCAGCAGTGCCTTAGCTGATATGCAGTGACTTGCGCCCCCATAAGTGTTAGCTGTGTGGAAGATGCTGCCACTCAGCTCAGAAACCCATCACATGGGAAGCTGGGAACGTGTCTGGGTTCAGTTACATTTTTGTTTTCATCATGGAGTCCTGTGGATGTAGAAAAAAGCATCTGGACTATAGTGATGATGTGAATTAGATTTGAGGACATCCACCTTTTCCAGACTTGGGAAAGCTGTGACAAATAGGTGATTGCTGGAGAAATGTGACTGCTTCCGATATGTTTAGGTGTTTCTCAGAAAGTAGCTTCATTCATTAATTTTATTTGGCTAGTTGTCCAAAAGTAAATAAATGGGTCTGTTTTGTCAGTCAGAGCACTGATTCTGGGTTCCTTTTTGTGCTTGATAATACTCAAAAGTTTGAGAATAGAGAAAAATCTTCAGTTCATATATATAGTGAAATAATAGTATTCTTACTGTTCCAGTAATAAGTGGAATATATACATATATATCTCCTTTCTCTAGTTTTACTTTATTAATTATTCTTTCAAGCGGAGTTAGTGGTGGGTTTGTCCCATGGTTTTATGTATAATATCTGTTCTTTCAACAGTTTTATTATTTCAGTAGTTGAAACCACTAGTATGTTCCTTTTTAGGGTGCCTGAAAAGGATAACCTGTTAACAGTTATTTGCTTAAGAAAGCTGTTGCAATAGATAATATATTATAGTTTGTACTCTTTGTTAACACACTATCTTCAACTGTTTCCACAGATTTTATACATAGGTTGTTTTGATTTTGAGTTTTTGCTGTTGAAATGTTGTCTGTGAGATTGTACAGTGTCGGGAAAGGACTGCCAAGTATATCATTAAACTCACAGGGGTTTTCAGGTGAAGTTATTTAAACCCAGCCATAGTTTTGGTATTTAATATGAGTACTTTTTAATGGAACTGTTGAAAGAACAAATTTCACATGCATAAAACCACAGAATAATAACAAAGTAGTTTTCCACTGTACTTGCAGACTCAAATAGTTTTGTCCTCTAGGGCCCTTGAACTCAACCTTGATATTATTTAAACAGGACATCGCCAAGGCCACTAAGTCTAGCAAGTTGTTTCATGAGCGGTAGAACTAATGAGGCAATTTGTTATCTTTGTTATCCTCCTTCCTTGCTTTTTCCTTCCCATCCCACATGCTCTTGGTGTACCATCAGTTCTGTCGTGTGCCCTGTGCCTGTCTTTGGTACAACTGGCAGCCTGTGGTGTGGCTGGTGGAAGGTGAAGGCTTCATGAGGACTAATTTTTTAGCTGGCTGCCTTTCAAAAGGGCTGGAAACTTCCTTTTCTCTGATGGGAACACCAACTTGGGGGTCTTCTCTATTGCAGTTTTCAATTTGAGTAGTAAAATTACTGTCAAATATGACTGAATTCAGTGGGCAGATCCCGTAGTTACAGGGAAGAGTTAGTCTACAAATGGACAGGGGGAGGGACAGTACAGCTCTCTAAAGAAACAAGATGGAAAATGGAGTGTCCCGTGTTTGAGCGGGTTTGATTTTGTAAGGAAGCTCTGAGAGAAGAGACAGTTTCCTTATTTCTGTTTTTCTCTGGCTTTGACCATAATTCAGCAGCGCCACACATTTTGTTGGTGATGAGTGTCACAGTCAGGGGACTGGGTTATCTCAGAGCTCCACCTGAGCAGTTTTGTGCGTTGAACAGGAGGAAAACTAACTCCATGAAGATGCTGCTTTGTACACAGATCCCATGTCAAACGTACCGCAGGTCTGAAGCTTTTGAAGCACGCTCTGCCGGTGTCATGAGGAAACTCTTTCCTGCATCACCTACAGGCCAGCCTGTACAAATCAGAGGTCTGGCTATGATAGGAAGGGGGTCTCAGAAGAAGGTGATTTGGTGTGGAAAACTAACGTGGAGCAAGTCGACTTCTAATTACTCATGAAAATGATATAGTACTGATGTAACCTTACATCTATAGCCTGCATCTGGAATTTAAAATATATCTGAAAACACACATTAGTCAAATATTAACTTGGAGATCTTTTAAAAAAAAAGGAAGTAAGATGCAATGTTACATCTTTTATTTGCCTTTAACTTCACAGTCCTTTAGCTTTCCCGTATGTAAAATGAAGTGAATTACTACCCGCTTCATAGAACTGTTGCATGACATGCAAAGCCATGTAGATGGCTTTCATATCCTTAAATGCAAAGCATAAGTAGCACATCAGTAACATGTCTTAGTATTTTGAAGTAGTAACAAGCTGTTTAATCCCTTCTCTATTGAAAATTGATTGTCTTTTGTCTTGAGCACAGTGATATTGTATTACGTTAGATGCCTTCACAAACCAAGATTTCACTCAGCTGCATACTGAAATCTAGAATAGTGTGATATGAAGGGGATTTTGGAGAAGGGGAGTGAAGGGAAAGCCCTGTCTGCAATTAAGTTCATAAAAACTCTTTTCCTCTCCCGTTTTTTTTGGAACATAACTAAGGAAATATCACCTTGGCCCTGCCCAAGGAAAAGAAGTTGCTGAAACTCCCATTCTTTCCTGTTGCCAGAGGTTCAGCCCAGTGACCATCTGTTGAGGACAGCGTAGTTCAAGGCTAACATCATACATCAATGTAGAGAGCTGGTGGGAAGGCTCAGCATGCAACTCTTCCATCATTACAAGAGAAAAAAAAAAGAGAAACATGCCAAGGAGCCTTAATCACATTGTTCCGATGTAGGAACACACCCAGTTCTTGTGATCAATATAACAGTAAGCAGTGGTTGAACTTTAGTTTGCAAAATCATCTATTATGTGGAATTCTACTTGTGGTTTCTTGTTGTTTATTATCTGCTTGTCTTCTTTTTACCAAAACATGAAATATCACAGTTGTGTCTGTTGCTGAACAGATCATCAGGGTAGTTTTCAAGAGAGACAAGGTTATTTTACATTCATTCTGCTCGTCAGAATTGTAAATTTTATTTAGTAGAAGTATGACTGATTCCTAAAGACCACTCTTGTTTGAAAAGTGGGACATACTCCTACTTTGACTGTGACTTACAGATTTTTGTGCCATGCATTTGCAGTAACTACTGAAAAACCACCGTCAGGCAGTATGCTTCCAGATGCTAAGTTGCATTAGAATGACATTATACATAATAGTATTTTTATTATATTTCATATTTGCCCAACAAAGGTTGTTATCTAATGAAAGGAACAGACTTTACTAGACTCTATGATCCATAACATGAAAATGCTTGAAAACCCTTGCTATATATAAAAAAATTGAGGTGAATGTTTGTAGAATAAAAAAGAAAAGATAAATGCCTATTCTTTATCAGAAGCTGTTTGATAGCACATTGCATACTAGCATGAGTTTTAGCAGAAGTTGCTTTTCATGTTGCTGTGCTGTCTCTCAAGCTGGGTGTTTTATACCTTGACTAAGATAATATCACAATCCCTAGTCAGACACAGAAGGCAGGTCTAGATATACTGATGGTGTTCGTTTGGCTGGAGTCCTAGAAGATACCAGTGTTTGGGGAAGGGTTAATAAAAGCATCAACAGGTTGAATACGATAAAACTGCACAATTGGAAGAGAGAAAGAAAAGAAAATCTTAGTGTAAATCTTTACAAGCGAAGCATAATTCCTGTTCTTGACACAGGCTGATGGCAAATTTCCAGTGAAATATTTTTGGTTTTTGTTTTGCAATGGAAAAAGCTAAACATTTAACTAAAACCAAATCCTTCTGTTTCAACAGTTTCTGAAAGAGCAAAAGAGAAAGGCACTTAAAACTGGGAAATACCTAATAGCTCTGTGGTTGAGGCTCTCAACAGTGGTGCAATGACACCATCTCAGGAGTCACCTGAGACTAAAGAAGCTTGATCCTTTAATGTCTTATAATCTCCAGGTCCTATCCTGTCCTCCTTTCTGGCTGAATAATTATATGTCATTTTCACACAATGAACGGTTCTCAAAGAAGAAACCAAGGGAATTGGTCTTATTGTAGGGGAGGAGAACAAGAAAGGACTTCTCTCACTTTGTGTTTTGTGCTGTAATGCTGTGAATAGTCCTCCAGTCATCCTGTCATAAAACAAAGAAAAACATCATTTCATGGGATGAAAAAGTCACTTCCCTACCTCATGGGAAGATCAGCTTTGGTCTCGCAAAAGGGGAAGAAGGAAATGCCTGAAAAACCCTGTCGCACCTCCTGTCTCGTTCCAGGCTCTGCAGCACTTTGATTTTTAAGCAATGCATGTGTGACATGGCTATTGCTGCATAAGAAATGTAGCTACATCCTTAGGTCATTACAAATGGCTTAATACAGGGCTAGTTTCTACCCCCAATATACTCTTTTACAGCTCCCATCAGAATTGCATACATTCAACTGAGAGCTGCCTTGGCTCAATATGTTTTGATTTGTTGTATGAATTCCCTGCTTCTGTGTACAGATTTTTTTCATTTTTCCCCCTTCTGTTTCTGGACGATGATTGATTATGTAAATAATCATTTCCAGGCATGAGCCTTTCTTTTTTTTTCCTGTTGACCAGTCACTAATCACTACTTGCTCATCCCTGTGTTTTGTTGGTAAGCCAGATGAATTTCCTTTTAATGGCCTTCTTTCTCTTCATGTCAGAAATCTCACCACAGATAAATGACAGATACACACCACATATGTAACAGTGCGCAGACCTTATAATCATTATCCAGTACGTTTACAAAGTTCTGAGAAATTTCATTTTAAGAATAGTAAATGCATGCATTTCTCTGCCATCCCTACCATTACAGGCTCTGTAGAGAGAAAAGCTTAAAGGAACATTCAGGATTTAAAGGCTGGTGTTTAACTGCTAATTTTTTAGCTTCTTGATCTAAGCATGTAGGGGTTTTCATCTCAATCCAACTCATCTTTCAGCAATCTGCATATTCAGTCCTGAGTCTGCAAAGCACTTAACAACATTTAATTTGCCTAATTTAAGCATCCCTCTGAAGATTTGAGCGAAAATAGTTGAATGTTAAAATAGGGTCTAGCATTATTTTAAATCTAATAAAAATGCTGATGCTTAAAATAGACATGGCATCATGCACATTCTTATATGTGTTACTGGTCTATCAGCCCACAGATACATAGATCACTTAGTAGTTACAGCCTTAATGAAATAAAATATCTGAGGGTACCCAATATTTGGTACCTAGAATGTGGTATTTACATTCTTTATGCATACTGTATTTAACTGTTGCTCCCCATGCACCTCAGCTTTGCCATACCTCCCCGTGCCCTGCACACCCTCTGGCTTGGGCAGTTGTTGCCTCTCTGATAACAGAGGAGCAACTGGCATGTCTTCATTGCAGCCTCGAGAGCACCTTTTAAGGTCCCAGCACATATGGAACTCTTCCTCCCTTCTAGAGACAGGTGACTACACTCATTTGCGAAGTTTTGTGGTGTTCTGTAGGGTTTAGACTAAAATTTTTCATTCTTCTCCTTAAAAGAGGCTGCTTTAAAGTTTAGCCGGCAAATTAAGCTGACTAGAAACACTTGGCTCAGGTGACGCAGAAGGGTCTCATTCTTCTGATGGTTCTGGCATTCGGGAGCTATAAATAGGAAGGAACTGGAATACTAAATAGAGTTGTCACCCCTTTTGGAATGAAGTAATTGACCTCAAATGTCGGGTTTGGAGAAGAGAGTCAGAGAATAGAAAGGGCTTGGTGTGTTTCTTTGTTCTGTAAGGCACTTGGAAATCCTAGTAATAGGGGTTTCCAAATGTTTTACCCCATAATGTCTTTCTCGATGTTTCACACACACCCCCCACCCCTTTCTGATATATTTTTTTCTGTATTACGTAGACGCTGTACAATGTATTTACAAAGCTATTTGCTCTTGCTGTAGATGTTATGGTTCT
Source organism: Calidris pugnax (assembly GCF_001431845.1). Classification (NCBI taxonomy): domain Eukaryota; kingdom Metazoa; phylum Chordata; class Aves; order Charadriiformes; family Scolopacidae; genus Calidris; species Calidris pugnax. Next base: position 2,636,303 of record NW_015090810.1, read on the forward strand.
TTCCCATGTATAGTCACACCTGCATATTTCTGAGGTAGCTGGTGTCCAGCCATCGTATCAGAGGTGGCTCTCCCTCCTTGTGCACCCAAGTGGGCTGACTGGCTGAAATCAGGACCAGTTGGTTTTCTACCGTGCAGATGTAGGAAAGGCCCAGTAAGATGCTGGCTGCAGTGGAGGTGTCCTTGTTACATAAATATGGGTCAACAGCTTGTGAAATACTGAAATTACATTTTTCCAGAGATTTGAGAAAATTAATATTTATCAGAAAATACCAGGATGTTTTATGTGTCAGTTAAATTGTGCTTCTAAGAGACCAGCTACTGATTTGCAGCCTTGGCAGAGGCTTATGCATGTCATGCGTGCACATACCTGGCACTGACTACCTGGCAGAGAAAATCAGCCTCCTGCTTCATACACAGCCTGGTTTATGGGCTGTAAATATCTTAATTTCTACCGAAGCTGTGCTACGCAAAGGAATGCCAACATAAGATTATCCAGCTGTCCTTCCCCTCCTCATCTGTTTTCAATATTTCTAATATCAATCTGATTTCAAGATTGGATGTTTCTCTGAGAAGAAGGATAGAAATGTTCCAGGTGCATTTTTATCTCCCAGGGAAAGAAAATTAACAAACTGGCATGGTTCTGGCATCTGCCACAAAATACAGATGCCTTATGCCAGAGCAGTAGTAAGATAAAGTTGCGTTGTGTGGTCATTAGGGGCAAACCTTCTTTCACACAAACCAGACAGCTCTCATTGCCAGTAATGCTCAAGTTGAAGCACAATCCTGAGGCTTCTAGTAGCATGTAAACCAACAGTAAAATAGTAAGCTAGAAGCAAACAAACAGGTAGAGAAAACAAGCTTTTATTCTAATACATATATTGTTGTCATATATGTTCCAGTCTTTTTGTATATGTGCAGTGTGTGCATGTGTATATATTTATATATTTGTAGTTTTACTAAGTGGTGAAAGAACTTTTTGACCTATTGACAACAGCAAGTACAACAGGAAACCAAAGAGCTGGATACAAACTCTGGTTGATTCCCAAAATATAATTTGGAAATGCTAGCAGATATTTTTCATCACTATGCCGCTATAGGGCTTCTTTTTTTCTTGTTTTTTTCAATTTTAATCCTTGCCCATATCATGAGGTTCATCCAGAGACAAGTAAGCCAAAGCAACACTAACTCCCCTGTCTGAACAGGAGACAGGTTGGGAATAACAGACAGAGAAAAATATGGAACATATAACTTTGTAAGAAATTCTAGAAGAATCACAATGCTTTTTTGTTTATGTACATCTAACTTTTTGATAGATAAAGTAAACATGTCCTGTAGTTAGTTTTGATGATCTTGTTGTTAGGATTATATTTTCTCATGGCAGGTTTTAACTGGTACTTTCTGTACATCTTCCTTTTCTACCTCTCTTCTTCATTTGCCTGTGTTTCTTCCTTGAAAATGGCCCTTAAAGGCTACTGAGTCCTGGTAATTGTTAGAAATCAGGGGAAAATACAGGTATTTCTGTTAGCATCACACCATTTAATTCTGTCCACTCGTTCTGAATAAGAAAAAATGAGTTTGAACAAGAGTTAGTGGTGTGTCCTTGTGTGAAAGAAGGCCAAATTCATCCGGGGCTGGGTTGGCAGGAGCGTAGCCACCAAGTTGAAGGAGGTGCCTCTCCTGTTTGGTGCTGATAAGGTTGTATCGGGAGTTCAGGTGTCCTGTTTTGAGCTTCTTAGTACAAGAGAGATATTTATCTGCTGTAGCAAGCCTAAGGGGGGCTCATCACGATGGTTAGGGGGTAGAATACATGATATATGAGGAAGGGAGAGCTGGGGATGTTCACCTAAGATGAAAAGGAAGATGGTATTAGGTCCATTCAAACTTAAATCATTCTAAGATTCTCTCAAGATTAATATTTATGTTTCCTTTTCTTACTATAAAGGAAAAGAATATATTTAATTTATATTTTATATTTATTATTATAATAAATTGGGTTTATATACACAATGTATATTATGTATTTTATTTAAGTATATATATTCAAGGAATGTTTTTCCTCCTCTTGTGAACAGAACATGGTTTTATCCCCTTGTGAAACACAAAACTGAGCCACGTTGCAGGTGCTGGCAGGATGTTAGCTGGCCGTTTCCACAGCACTAGATCTGAAGTCGGGGGCATCTTTGCACTCCACAAAAAAGAAGGTTTTCAATTTTCCTGTGCACCTCTCACTGGTGGCCTGGACACTCATTGCCCTGCTTGTTTCTTTAGCTGCAGCTCTGCCTGGGATGAGTATATGGCCTTACAAGGCCATGTCCATGCTTGGATCAGGCCTTGGAGGATTTCGCCGTAGTAAATCTTTAGGTAATAATCCAATGCCCGTTACTTCTTTAAATGTTAATACTGTAAATGCAAAGCAACTATATTGCCCTGAGCAAAATATTAAGTTTTTGTGTTCGCTAACTTCTTTTTTAAAAAAAAAAGAATCCTAAATTTTAAAATCTGAACTTTGCAGCTATTGCTTTAGTCTCTAAGTCAGTGAACTTTCTGACAACATTCCTTTTAAAGACTAAAGCCTTTCCTGGCAAGTGATTAACAACTGAGACAAGCCCTTCCATGAGACATGAATTTTGCAGCCTGTTGTGTGGTCTCTTTGGCTGAGTCTGTAACACATTTCCGATTGTCTAAATATAAAGAGATAAAAAGGAAAGGGACTGCCAAACTCCACTGTATAACGTAAGGCGAGTCAGAGGGAAAAGGTTTGTAATTTTTCTTCTTCCTTTTACATTGCTGGCTATTTCTTATCTTTAGCCAGAAGATGCTAGCATTATTTCCTCTCTATAAATTGGGCTGCAGGTGATACAAAAACACAACTTGACTTTATTTTCTAACTTAGTAAAAGTTTTGGTGCTTCAGTGTTTTGACATTCAAGAATCCTGATTTAATCTCAGAACTGTTAAAGCATCACTTTACCAAGCCAGTATAAAGCATCACTTTACCAAACCAGTATTGCCTCAGTGAGCCTTTTTTTTTAACTAAGCTGTAATATTTAGGACAGAAATTTGGAATTAATTGCAACAGCCAATATTTGCAAAGTGGTGACACCAGGACTTTTTTTGAGCTAGCGCGTCATGTGTATACCTCTTCTATTGCTCTTCTGACATCTAGTCTTGTCTGAAGCGTTAGTGTGATTGCCCCGTGGATTTTAACAGAACTGTGACTCTGTTGAAGCTGATTCAGAAAGCAGTTGTGCCTGTCCTTAGTACCAAATGAGAGCAGCAGGAACAGCCTCAAAAGACTTCATGAAGTTTTTAACAGTGATTCAAATGAATAGTGATTCACCTACTCGTGAATGAAATATGAGACTTGTTCCAGTTGCTCCTGTTGCTGTGCCATCTGGGTACACCATGTGAAATAAAACGATACCAGTCACTGGCAAAAAATCCTGTGGCTTTGCAGAGGGAAGCAAGAAAGTTGATGAATTGCTGCTCTTTTTTCCTGTTAAGCAATCTCCCAGTTTTGAGATTTACAGTTATTTTCTTTGCAGTGTAACTGTCTACTATTTAAATAATTGAAAAGGCATGCCCTGCAAACACATTTTGTAATTCACTCGCCAAGATATGAGGATCTCCCACTTTGATAGTCAACATAGTTAATCACAAGTGGAAACTTTCTGAATAGCTCTGGTATTTTGAAAGTTGTGAAACAGTCATTTTGAGTCTTGGTTGAAACCCTTCCCATTGCGATACCTGGCACCTAACATGTCATCAGCAGCGGGCATGAGCTGCTACAGGTGGGTCAGGCCCATGGGGGGTCATGAAGAGATCATTTAACAGGTAGGACATCCTATGGGAGGCCATCCTATGGGAAAACACACGTGCTTCTCATGGGTCTTGGCAGCAGCTATCCCTGGAACAGACATTTCAGAGACTTCTTGGGGCCACGATGGATAATTTTAGATGACTTTAGTGTGAGCATGTCAGGCTCTGGACTGTCCTTGTGTCTGGGGGTGACAGGCTGTCAGATGTCTTGGAGGGGCTTTGGCTGACTGAAGACTTCTGTTTCCAAGGAGCACTGCAGCTGCTCGATGCTTGCCTGCTTCTCTCAAGAAGCACTATTAAAGCAGTATTAAAAAAACCCACAGTAGGATGTGTGCAAAGGTTGTGTGTGTCACAGGTAGCCGGTAAGTCCCCAGTGTAGGCATTGTGTGGTTAGTCTAGGACTGCAGCGTTTTGGTTTTGTACTCGCCCATGGTGTCCAAAGCAGCACGCAGGCTTGAAAGTGCCCACAGGGCTCTCGGATGCTGTTTTCTATTGAGCAGCAAACAGCGTGTTTTAAGCTAGTTGCCGTGCTGACTACCAGCAGAAAGCTGCCATGGATCGTACTTCTCCTACAGACACCTCCCTTCCCAGGGCTGATTGACTGGTTTGTGAGGAGTCGGATAAGCCCTGAAAATTTGCAGGTTGGGGAACTGAACTTACAGTGTCCTTCTACTAGCTTTTAAACGGCAAGCAAAACACAGCTTTTCTAACCCTTCCTTGTCTCCAGGACTGCTTCTGGGTGGTATTTATTCCTTACACTGTCATCTCTTAGGAAGTTGACACCAGCAGACAGGACCCAAATAATCAGCCTTGGTCTGGTGCAACTGCAGCGGGCTGCCCTGAGCCTTCACAGGACTTGCAGCGTGGTGGGTACGAGGTGTGTAGGGACTGGCTCCTTATCACAGCAGCTGCCATGGCCAGCAGGCAGCAGTTAGAGCAAAGGCATTGCAGAAGGTCCTCCCTTCTGGAAGAAAAAGAGATTTGCAAAAATAGACGGAAGCCTGGTGTGTCCCCCCCTGATTGCTGTCAAATGGAAACATATGTGAATTTTGCCATGGAGTACTTCTATATAAATGCATCCTGTTGTCACCATGTGAACAAGCCTTGAGGTTTTAAGAACCATCAAAAGTAATATCCAAGATTTCCTTTCTAGAGAAAGGTTCCCGAGTGGATTAGTAGGTAGTACACAAGTGGTTATCTGGGAAGTATGTTAATGTTAGAATTGTTTACAGTAATCTAGTAACTCAAATTTTAGGAAGCAAGGAACTTTACAAAGCAAGTGGAGACTTGTTGGAAATTTTTTCAATATGTCTGTTAAACAACTGAACTTGATTGCTAAGGGAAATGTCATTGTAGAGCAGAAACAGCGTGGTGTTGGCCTGACAGGCAAATACACAGATGTCCAGTGCAATTGTGAGGAAGTGATTTGTTGGTGTGTCATTGGATTTCAATTGCCTTTCATTTAACTACCTGTGAAGTGGCTGGTAGTTTTGCTGAGTCTTTGCTGAAGTCACACTCCTGGGGATCTACCAAAAAATGAGTTTGAAAACTTGCAGGCAGTATGCTCAGTTCCAGTAAATCACACATTTTGTGACAGGATGGGACAGTCGGAGATTAAACACACTTTCTTCCAAGTTGTGTTAAATAGGAAAGATTGATCTATTTAATAATTTAAGCATTAAATAGTAACATTATAAGAAAAGAAGAAAGCACAAGGAGAAAATAATGCTATCGTATAGCAATATCATAGCATTAAAAGCTCACAGTGAAAGGGGGAAATAAATGTTGTGTTGAGAAACAGAGGAATATATGCATTCTTAGCTCAGTAAGTCCTGCGTACATCAAGCTTTGGACACTAATGTTGAGGGTATGCATAGGTGCATGCATAGGTGGGATGTTCAACCTGTTTTTCACATGTACAGGCTTTCATTTGGATTAATCAGCTATTGAGTCTTCCCTAGGAGACCACTGTTCAGTGAATGAAATTTTCAGCCAACTGGCTACCTGTCATTTTTTCAGTCCTGGCACATCTTAATCTCCTCTGTTTGTGTGTTAATCCAAGATCGGGATCGCTGTGCTTGCATCTTGCCCAGTGTCATTTAACACATCTGGAAATGCTGTGGTTTGCTGAATGACAAGTTGCACTCTTTTCTTCCAGTTCCGCCTGGTGGTAAAGACAGCGCTGAAGCTGCTGCTGGTGTTCGTGGAATATACCGAATCCAACGCACCGCTTTTGATCCAGGCAGTGTCTACTGTTGATGAAAAGAGAGGTGAGTAGCCTTACTTGGGGGGTGCAAAATCCCAGCAACACTGAGATCAGGGTTGCATTTCATCACTGATTTCCATAGTTCTACAGTTGCTTTCGTGATGCTTGCTTTATATGACATACTTTTCATTTCTTGACTAAAAGCATAATTTAAGTACTCGTGCAATTTTGCGGAATGAATTATAGTGGGAAAATGGAGGAGTGAAAAGCTGAGGAACTCAACTGCCTCCCTGGGCACCGCAGTCATTGCCCCTTCCCTGCACTCAGGCAAAGTAAGTCCCATTGCATCTTCCGACCTCAGAGGTTCCTTCAGGCCAGACTGTCTTCCCACTTCCTTCTTGAGAAGTCTGATTTAGAAAAGAAAATGATATCTAATCAGTGTAATCCCTTTGAAGAGAAAGACGAGGTCAGTAATAGTACAGGCTTTATAGTAAAAGCAAAACCATCTGTTGTTACATTAAAATAAAGCCCTTGAGCAGATATTATACTATGAAATCTGTTACCCTTCAGGCTCATGAAAAACAGTTGAATATGTATACTGTATTTTTTACAAATAAATAGAACAAAAATGGTTCTTTCTTGTTCTTTCCACAAAGTCATTGCTAAGCTCCTGGGGCATACTCTCTTGATGCAAAACATTCTTTTGCCTCAAGGAGAGTTTTTGAGGTTGGGAGAGCCATTGTTGTGGTCTCAAACACATGGAGGTTGAAAGCAAGATCCCCTCTGTGGAGCAACTGCCTCCATGCTGAACTTGTTTGAGTGACTTGATATGGTAAAAGTGAAACAAAAAAAGTTGGAGGATGGGGAGAAAGGTGGTGCCAGAAATAAGAGAAAATAGCCAGATTTTGCTTTCAGCTATCTGAGTGTGTTGAAAAGACCCCAGGAAAAAAACCCAAATTGTATCTTATGGAAGGGGAGCAGGCAGGGGTAATTCCAAAACAGTTTAAACAGTGGACTCCAGGTTGGCTTTGTGTTTTGAATTAAAACCAATAAACCTTACAACGCCATAAGCGGAAATGTAATTACAATATTCATGTAATTGTCAGCGCTGATTTATTTTTACAGTCAGTCTTAGAATTTCCTCAGCTCTCTGAACTCACTGGTATTCTCAAATTGCCATCTGTTCACATGCTAGTAAACCTCATTAAAGAAAAGAGAGAAAGGAGAACACAAAACACACGACCATGAGCTGTGTATTGCCTTCTGTATCTGTAGAACAGCCTCAGGCAAATATGTACATGTCCCAAAGTAATAAAACAACTTAAGTAACAATGTAAAATGTGTGGGAAAAAAGTGATGCATGTACTTAGATGGGTATTTGTTCGGATTATGAAGAGACAGTTTATGGGAATTCTCATACCTGTGGATTGTCTCATGAACTCTTGCAAAAAATATCCAGTTTTCCTTTCTTTCTCTCTCTCTCTTTTTTATTTTATCATTATAATGCAGTTGCACTTAGATAGAGATCTTTTTTTTTTCTGGTTTTATATTTAGTTCCTTTTTTAGGTCATCAACTAAATCAGCTCTCACTTTTAGCTGTGCATGTGCTATGTTTTGATTTATGTTTTGAAATTAGTGGCTTATAACTGAGGAGTACCTGCCTTTAATGACTGATTTAATGGAATCGAAATACAGAGGAAGAAAAACCGATGTGGCTTTTTTTGAAACTGTGTCATAAATCTTGCAGGTATATAATTAAGTTTAGCACTGCTTTGAAAAAAGTCCAATGTTTCATGTACATACAAGGTGATGAGATGTGACATAATTCCTCAACATGTGTACCACACATGATTAACAGAAAGAACCCCATAATAACTCAGCCTGGTTTCAAAGTGATCCCATCTGTGGTTTCCATGTGAGAACACATCCATATGCAAACTGAAGTACAGAGATCTGTGGAATCGGCGGCTTTACTCTCAGCTACAAGCAGACCGTAACTGAATAACTGCATGGCCCTCATCATATAGGAAGTAGCTTCTACTTATACTTCCATCTAGCTCCCCCTTTCCCGTGCTTTTTCTTGTTTCAGGGCCCCAGAGGAATTTAATCTCTTTTTAGTTTAAGCATACCGGGACTCTGCGGGCTCTGGAAAGTGGAGCTGGCCTTGCACTCTGCTGTCTGGGGCTGCTTTATCACAAGCATTTTATAAGGCAGAGATTAAAGCCCTGTGGCTGACCTGCACGCTCTCACATACTGTTTGTGAATCAAGTTTCTGCTACCTGACTTGTCATATTATTTGTAAATGGCCTGCATTATTAGTTCTCTGCTTTTTCTGCCATTTCTTGCATAGTTAGATATCCACTAAATTGATGCCCATACTGTCAGTGTGCTGGAAGGCTGTATGTTCACTCATATTTAAATAGCCAGGAGTACAAGATGTTGAGGTCTTCCCAAAAGTATGAATATCTTTCCATCCTATGGTGGCTAGAGACAAGCACTCTGTAAGTTGGTGGCAGTCATAGAATCATAGAATCAGAATCATAGAATCGTCCAGGCTGGAAGGGACCTCCAAAGGTCATCTAGGTGAACAGTCCTCATGAACAGTTATGGCCTAATGCAAGGTTTTTCATACTTTATACGTAATATGCACATTCCGTGTAGTTGTGATGTCAAGATTTTGTGTAAGGCATGAATGACAGCATTACATGAATTTTTCTCTTTTTTTGAGAGTCATATGTAAAAGCAGTTAGAGGGCAAACTGAGAAAAGACTATGACTTCAGACAATGGGCAGCATTATTCAATGGGCTTTATTAATTTAATAATTAATAAATTTAATATAGGCTTAATGGTCGCAACTCCACAGTTCTCCATGTGTTTATGCGCTGAGTGCGGTAGTAGCATCAGGACTGAGGCTCCTGCCTTCCTGTCGGAGTAGCCACAATAATGAGCTGTTCCCAGCGAGAAGCCTGCGAAAGGCAGTCGAGCAGTTCTCGTTTTACCCATTAGAAGGCAGGAGAACACACACAAAACTCGACCTCTCCTGTTTTACTTCAGTGAGTCTGTTTCATCACTCCCGTCAATTTTGCCGCAAGTCCTGCATGGAAGTCATAACCTTAAGGAAACATCTCAGTCTGCTCCCAGAATTGCTGGGATGCTGCCTCATCGTTCTTTTACATCATCATTCTTCTATATCACAAGCTGGTGGAGGAAACAGGTGGAAAGTAAAGCTTCTTGATAATGGGCAAGTGTAAATGATTACACTTGCTGTTTTTAAAAATAAACTTCGTAACGTAGAAACATTAAGTGAATTTATGTTTTTTACTAAAAATACACATTCATTGCCAAATCTAGACTTACGAGGTTAGGTTATTCAGGATTTGTTATTTTCAGATCATTATACAGAAGAGGGAAGCTGTAGCTTTTAGCTCTGCATAATAGTTTGCTCAAAGGTTCCTCTCCAACTATAAATTGAGAGCGTTTAATATTCTCCGTAATAAAAATAAACTTTTAAGGAATAAATGTACATCATGTTTTTCATATCTCTTGTATGAGCATCATTTTTTTACTATAGCAACCAATTAGTTTAGAAAGTCACCAATTTTTTTAGCATATGATTTTCCAAGGTGTCTTTTTTAAAGTTCTTTTTTGTGGCTTGAAAGGAAAAAGAGTTTTTCTGAGCCATCTTATCAAAAAAAAAAAAAAAAAAGCCAAGAATATATATATTTTTTTTCATGTAGAATCCAGCCTGTGTTCTCATATTTAAGTGGTGACTCTCTGGGAACAACATACTTGGAAATCCAAGTTTAGGACATGAGAGTGGATGAGAGCAAACACCTGCTCTAAATCTGCCCATATCCCATGCTGTCTGGATCATAGGTTGGAAACTATAGGCTCTCATTATATGTTAGCAAGGAATATTAACCCAAGAATAGTAATGCAGTAAGTTTATGGTGCAGCTTCCATACCACAACTGCCTGTCCCCAGGTGGGTAGATGGCCTTGTGGCTGCTTCCGTGTTCACTCCTTGGCTGTTCAGCTTGAGAACAGAATGAGGAAAATAGCATTTGAAAAGAAAGGTTTAATCTGGTACAGATTGGAGTAGCTCTGTCAAAGATATTGATAGTACTGCCTCCTCTTGATACTAGTTAGGGAATAGATGACGAGTTGCAAATTTAAAGCTAGAATGTCGGAATTGCCTGCATTTAATATCAGCACCTTAATTAAAGCCTTTGAAAGATGGATGAGCTATTACAGGGCTGCCTTAGTAGTAAGTGTGCCTGATTAACAATTTTTAAAAATTGTATTCTGAAACAGAAAAGCAGGATGGGTAGAAGAAGATTACATATCATGCTTACGAGAAAGCCAGCAAGGTGAACCTGAAAATATTCTTTAATGATAATGGAGAAATATCAAGTCATTCAGGCAAAATAATCAAACACCAGGATGGTGTCTTTAAAAAACGAAAGAGGACTGTTCCAATAAGAATAAAACCTGCATGCAAAATAAAGACATGAAAGACTCTCACTGAATAACGCAGTGGATTAAATAATTAATTTTTAATGTTGTTGTCAACTCACTTTTTTCCAAATGGCAGTGTTATAAGTCAGACTTGCATAGTTTCCCCATTTTGTTTCTCTTTCTTATTTTCTTCCATTTTTATTTTTCACTGGAAACCACAGGAAGACATTTTTGTAGTGAGGATATCATTCCTGCTGATCATATATCATTTGTGAGCCGAGTGAATTTGTTCCACATGTCTTTTGAACATTTACTGCACAAGATGTCTGGTACTATAGAGAATCTGGTAAAGAGGTGTCTAGTGTGTTTTCATTGCAGCTGTGTATTTGAATTAGTATTTAATTAGTAATGCACATAAATACATTTGGAAAACTGAGAGCCAATCCCTCCCTCTTTGATTTTGTTCAAGATAAAGAAGCTCTGACTTATTATTCAGTAGTCAAGATCAGAGAATGTCTCAAAAAAAAAAGGGAAAAGAAAACAGGAGAAATATTCCTGTCTGTGTGTTCATTAATAGACAGGTTTTTCCACACAGTGCACTGCTATCGCCTTGAAAGCAGAGATCTTTGGTTAGCAGAGATTTGATGTCTGTGTAGCAGGATGTATATATATAATATCAGCATGAATAAACAAGGGCTGTTATCACTGTGAGTGTAATGCAGAGTTTTAACATCAGGGTCACTGATCAGTCAGCAACAGGTTATGGTGATGAAATGTCTGCATTTTACTGCCTGATTATACTCGCATTCTCTTCATCCCTCTAGTGTTTAAGGGATGTGGGCTGTTGGAATACTCTGCACTTTTCCCTCTGAAAGTTATGCTTGTGTAGTTGAGCTGAGTATCTCTAAGTTAGGTTAGCTTTCTGCTTCATCCTCCTTACCTTTAACTTTACTTCAAACAAAACACTGAGGTATAATCTTTCATTATTCACTTTGGTTTCCTAGATAACATAGTTATGTGTTTGGTTTTTTTCCTTTAGTAAATGCAACCATCTGCCTTTTAGCCAAATGAAATAGGATGGTTTTGCAAGGTACCTTCCACACAAGAGGTTATCCTGAGTCTGGCTGGCGTTTCCTGTCTGATGCTTTTGACACAGGAACTCACTAAAGCACTTGGGTTTAGGCATCAGCTAATCATGCAAATGCAAATCAACATGCGAATCAAGCAAATACATCGTAACTAGAAGCATTTTGAACTTACTTAGTGGAAAAATGAGAGAAGCATATCTGAAAGTTCTATAGAGGGGATTTTTAATAGAATAATTTGAGTAAGAACCACAGCAAAAATCTTCTCCTCTCATCAATCATTTTTTTTATCCAAGACACACAAGAAAAGTGTGTTTCTCTGCCACACTGTTCTGTTAACAGGACTTATCTTAATGCAGCATAACTCAGTAATTATCTCTAGGGATGTGAGCAACAAACGCACTGAAAGCATAGCATATGGGGTTTTGTTGAAGATTTCTCTAAGCCTATGTGAACCTGTGATAAGTGGGGTAAAATTCTTCCCACCTGAATGTTAGACATTCAGTGTCAGTCGAACTGGGCTAACACACCTTCTTTCATCATCAAGGGAGAGAAATTGGTACCTTTGTGGAAAGTCCTCCTGGCATATTTTAGATCCCTGCATTAGGGTGCACTGTAGCTTTCACTGTCTGCATTAATTTCACTCCTTGTGAAGCAGGTGAGAGGGTAGAGGAAGCTGGGTCTTTCTGCTTGATCTTCTGGCCATATCATTCCACCTTGTTGTACTACCTCTTGGACAAATGTCAATGCAATGGCTTTCCATTTGGATCGCCTTCACCAATGATTTCTGCTTTTCCTCTAGGAGCCAAGCCGTGGTCCAACATCATGGAAATCCTGGAGGAGAAGGATGGGGTTGATACCGAGCTGCTAGTTTACGCAATGACCTTGGTTAACAAGGTTTGTTTGCTTTGTTACTATAACTGATGGAGATGTTAGTATTTTCAATTGTATAATGATCTTTCTTGTTGAGAACATACAACAAAGGAGACCTGTCCCAGAGAAGCTGCAGGAGAAGCTGTAATCAATCAGCATGCTCTTGTTACTTCTGTTGCAGTCACCCAGAGGCAACAGCTGGGAGCAGAATTGTCATTTTGCAAGGTGCTGTGCGGAAGCACGTAATGATGTGGCTCCTCTCCCAACACTGACAACGTAGTGCAAAACAAAACTCATCAAACTAGCTCAACACATTATCTAAGGGGAGAAAGAAAGCAAGTAATGGCGAAAAAATCACATGCTTACAAAGGCATGCATTGTACACCATTTTCTAGTTCACATCATTTAGTTTATTTTTTTTTACTGCAAACAAAATGTGATGAATTTAACAGGTCTGAATGCTAGCAAGAGTGTTTCTGCGGAAAAAAAAAGAGATTAGATTTTTTCTTCTTTCTTTATGTTTTCTGGTGTTCTGTATTACAGGTTTTAAAGCAAAATCAAATGTTTTCCCAAGTACTCAGTTGTGCTTTGAGAAGGGAGAAGGTGAGAGGCCTGTAAAAGTTAGAAATTTATTAGTGTAAATTCCTTAAAAATTAGCATCTAGTCCTCAACAAATCTTATGGTGACTAAAAGTAAAATTGGATCTTTTGTAGAGCACAGAATATTAACATACTACTAGCAAATCAAAATACCCTTGTGGTTTATGATTAAATATAATAGGCCAGAGTAGTACAGAATATTATTATTATAATTACTCATTATATTTGGTTAAAGATCCTGAGTGTCGGTGGAGGCCATAAATCGGGCTGCCAGTTTACTGTGCTTATGGCTACATGTTTGGAACTGTGGGTTGCTTTAGATTTTTTTGATAGAATAATGTCTTAATGGCAACAAAGATGCTTGAGAGGGACTGATGTCGCCCAGTGACATCACTGATGTCACTGTAATTTTACTTAGACCCCCCGTGCTCCTGCTTACATGGTAGGAAAGATCCTCTTCACTTTAAAAGATCATCTTGTCTCATTGATGTGCTCTTTCTGAAAGGCATCACCAGCTTTATGTTTTTATGTCTGTAGCTGCTATTAAAGCCAAGGTGACTATTTTTTAACATCTCCATTTTACACCTCATTGTTTCATGTACCATTTCCTCTTTCTGAGATAATTCTGTTCATCATTTTTCATCATTTGTGCAGTTGTAATCTACCTGGTGATTAACTTCTTCAAAGATATTTTTCTGTGTTGACTCTTTTATCATCCTGTAGTTGATTCCTTTAGTCTGAGTTTTTCACTACATTTGAAGCTTTTTTTAGGAGGAGGCAGTTCTTTAAAAACACACAAAAAGAAAAAGCATCTCGCAGTCGAAGGAGCAAGGCAGTTATGAAGATCAAGGAAGAGAGGAATCCCACAATGCCACACTTATAATTATGATCTGGCTTATGGACAGCTTTATGATGTTTTTAATCGGATTTTTTTCATGATTATAGAGAAAACAGCAAGCAGCATGTCACAGTTGTAATTTTTTTCCCCCGCAGAGCATACAAAGAAGGCTCAGATGGTTTCAACTTCTCCAGACAAGGAAATGTCAAAGTTTTCAGTGCAGGCAGAGTCCTCACGAGGGATTTGTTTTAAGCAAGCATACTTCTGCTCCTTTTTCTTTCTCTCTGTATACGTTTACATACAGACTGCTTTCCTTCCTGCTCAAAAGCAGAAAACACATCTGCCCAGACATAAGAATTGCTCCAGTCCTTTTATCCTCTCCCTCTCTTTTTGTTGATGCTTAACCAATTTACTTATGCAGACATTTCATTAACCCTCTCTTAATTTGGGAGGATTTAGGCATAATGGGTCTCTGAAATGAGATTGATCCCAATACAGATACTTCAGGTTATATGTAGTTCCAGTATAACCTTTGTTATCTTACTTTGGTTAGTCCCTGTGATCTGTTAGATCTTATTCTAATCTCTACATTCTTCATTTTTATTACTGAGGTGCACATAGATTAAAGCCTTTGTATTTTCTTTATTGATGAAAAAAAGCCCTACTCATACATGCGGAAAGAAATTATGAGGTATATTAAAATTAATTCATTTTTTTATAGTTGGACTACACTGAATGTTTTTCAGCAGGTCCAGTATAAGACTAGAATTTAAGCAGCAGCTTCCACGACAGTGGTTACTAGTGGGAGCTTAGTGATGGACCACACGCAAGTGGTCTGTCAGCTGTAGCTGAAAAAGTGCTATTTCAGTCCATTGTGACATTAATACAGCAGCTGGCACGTCAATTTTTGGTGACCTGCCTTAAGAATATCACAACTGCCACACTGGAACAATGATCATCTTACATCCTGTGTCTGACATTGGCTGCACCAGGTGTTTTGGAAGTTGTAGTCCCTGGGGAAACACGTACATGAGAGATACTTCTTCCTATCCCAAACCGATTGAAAACTTGGCTGGTGCCCGTAAGCATGTTTATTTACTATCTAGTGCTTTTCACAGAATCACAGAATCATCATGGTTGGAAGGGACCTCTGAGATCATCAAGTCCAACCACAAAAAAAACACAAACAAACAAACAAAAAAAACAACCCAACAACACACACAGCACCCACCCACAAACCAATAATCTTGGGCACTAGAGCATGCCCTGAAGTGTCATGTCTACACATTTCTTAAATACCCCCAGGGATTGTGACTCCACCACCTCCCTGGGCAGGCTGTTCCAGTGCCTGACCACCCTCTCAGTAAAGTAATTCTTCCTAATATGTAATCTAAACCTCCCCTGCCACAACTTCAGACCATTTCCTCTGGTCCTGTCATTATTCGCTTGGTAGAAGAGGCCAACACCCACCTCGCTACAACCTCCTTTCAAGTAGTTGTAGAGGGCAATGAGGTCTCCCCTCAGCCTCCTCTTCTCCAAACTAAACATGCCCAGTTCACTCTGCCTCTCCTCATATGACTTGTTCTCTAAGTCGTATGAGTGACTTGTTTTCCCAGTAGCATGTAAGATTTCGATAATGTCTCCCTATCTGGTGCCTGGGCTCTCTAATGAAGCCCATTCTGTTGGATGTGTAGTAACGAGAGCAGTACTCCTGGATTACTTGGACTTGCATGTAGAACGTTGTGCACCAACGTTCTACGTGCACCGACATTTAGCTGGACTTCCTGTTGTCTGTACCCTCTCTGCACCACTGGTTTATACTGTGATTGTTTTGTAAATGACAGAAGGCACCATACTTACTAGTTGTACTAGCTAGTATCAGCCAGGGCTACGCATTTTAAAAATGGAAAATGAAGACAGCCTTTCAGTCTTGAAGCCGAGCATAGGGTAGCACTAATTAATGACAGGTTTTGTTCAGAAATGTAACTGAGGATACAAAGTGATAAGGTTATTATGCTGTTATGAGTTGAGTATGTTGTCTAATAATTTTTATCATCTAGGAAAACATTGGGCTGTTACACTCCCATAAAAGTGTTTGTTGGGTTTTTGGTTTTTTATTTACCCCTGCTACTACTACATCAGTTTTCTTGCCTTTCTTTCCTTGGGACTGTTGCATTTAGAAGCAGGTAAAGCATATGGTTTAGGCTTTCGTAAAAATGTGGCTAAGAAGATACATCAAGCTCAATACTCTCAGGCTGAGGTTTTGGTTTTAATTTCACCATTCCAAAAGCAGCCACTTGAGAGGGAAGAACACAAAGTTGCACGGGCTTTCCCACAAGAGCTTGAGAGCAACTTGTGAAATCACACAACAAACAAACAAAAATCTTAATTCAGGGATGCTGCCTCAAACCAAAACTGGTTAGAGGCATAGGAATGTGTCTTGACATTCATTTTCATGCTTCCTTTGTACACCTGAGTTTTGAACATAACAAAATGTCAAGCAATCAAAGCACAACAGTATGGTTTAAACATGCTTCTCCAAGTGGCCAAATTTTAATTCTCTAGATAGGTTTGCATATTGTAAACCTCCTCCTCCTCAGAGCAGGAGGAAATATTTGGGACTCGTATGTACATTTGGATATTGCAGTATCATTTTGAACTTCAGCAGGTACTCGGGAAGGGTCCAGGACCTTGGATGGTCCTGCCCTGCCCCATTTCTGACCTCTGCTCTGCTGGTTGCAACTTTTCTTTTCTTTATAAAGCCACCAAGAAAATAGGGGGCCGCTCTTGTTTTCCAGTATCACAAGCCAGAATTCATCAGTCGTTTCTGCAAGTACCTCATGTGCCTTGTGTTTAGTTACTGCAAATATCTTTCTCCTGGGCTAAACTGAACCGACCTTGTTGTGACACCAGAGGTGCCCTTTTACATCCCATTTTATAATGTTAGAAATTGAATTTGATACGCATTAGGCTCCGAAAATGGATCTGTGAGTTTAATGACAAACCATGGAAAGGAAAAATATTTGATTTCTCTACTTGGGAGTTCAATTGCCCAGTTCTGGCCAGTAGCATGCAGTGAAGATTAGATTTCCACTGCTGCATGATTTAAAATTATATTAACCAATAAAAGGCTGCTGACAGAAGCAGAGTTGCCAGTAAATACTACCTTATGCTGCTATTTTCCCTGTCTACAGCCTGCCTGACCTCAGATTTTTTTAAAAAAGCTATGCTTGAAGGCAGGTAATCTGCATATCAACATTAAGACCATTTCCCAATATTTTAAGAGGTAAATGCTCAGAAGGTCTGTGCAGAAGATCTGACTGTTTGTCCAGCCTTTTGCATGTTAGACATCACATCTTACAGCGCCTGAAGGTACCCAGGTCAGCATAGCTGCTGTCTACTTCTTTCATAAGCAAGAGAAAGTGTGATAGACAGTTTTCTGTTCTAGTATTTTCATATCTGTGTTAAAGCTCCATTGAATTTACAGTGTGATAGCTTGATTTGCTGAATCCTCAGATTTCTACTCAATACTAGGTGTCAGTTTAGGAAAGAACAGAAAGTACGTGGTATCTACTTTCAGCACTGTTCAGGAAAATTTAGTTCCATGGTCTTCAGTGGCTTTTTAAAAATATGCTTAAATACTGTCCTGGACAGAGACAAATTCTTAACTAGAGCCTGAACGTATAACCCTAAACATATAACCCTAACAGTTCATTGGTATTTGTGCAGAGCGTTCCTGTTGCAGTGGACCTCACCAAACATCAGACAATAGTCCTGAAATGAGCGAAGAAGAAGCTGTTGCTGTATTTTGTTTAGTTTTAAAAAAAATAATTACATTTAAAGTACCTTGGTGATGCTCATTTTCCAGTGCCTCATTTCACAGGAAAGAGATACTTTAGCAGGGCAGGATACGTCAGCTCTCTCTTTCTCTCTTCCGTTAGTCACATAATTCAGACCAATTTTTCTGAGTGTAAAGCTTTTTGTTGTAGGGAGGCGGCCCAGAATGGCTGCTCTCTTCTGCATTCTTCTGCCCAGAGACCCTTTGGAAAAGCCATGCTCCAGAAAACCACTATTCTCAGAGTGCAATTCGTCCCATCCCAGGCATGAGAAGATGAAGCTCTTTCTGAAGAGGGCCTGTTTTTCGCATGTGCTGTCTCTGTCTCTCACTCTTTCCTTCCTCTACTGGGAGTATAGATAAATTACTTAGCTAATTAAATAGGAGCGAGGAAACGATTTCAGAGTAAGCATGTCTCTGGTGAGGTAATCCAGAATAACTGTTGCTTCTAGTCTGCACACTCACGTATTTTGCAGAAATGGCTCTGTATAGACTGATTCTTGTGATGAGGTGCATGTTGCTCTGCAAGTAGGTTGCACAGTATGTTCAGTAGTTTCTACTCAACATGTGCAGGATCACACTCACTTTTCTGCATCATCTATAAGGAGCAGTAAAAAAACAGCACAAGCTTGACAGAAGTCAATGGAAAACCAGAATAATAGTGTTTTCTGTTGACTTTGTAAATGCCTGCAGGACTCTGGTGGATGAAGTTCACTTGTGCTCAGTAGACAAAGTTGTCCAATGCCCATGTCCTCTTCCCATGCATCACCCTGCAGTAGAGCTGTGAGGGGCTAGATTCAGTCCCTCTTGCTGCATGCACTGCAGTGGCAGACTTTGCTATACGTGGGATGCTGGAGAAGACCACCTTCCTTTTCTCAGTTTTCTGAATTCACCGAAAAAATGGGAAATTACTGTGATAAGAAAAGTGCTCGCTCTTGAACATAGAGCAGGTGGCATAGAAAGCTCTGAATTCAAACAGTTCATTTTCAATTGCTGTTATTATTGGTATTCTTTATCTCTTCTGGTGTGCAAAAGCTCCTCTCCAGTGTCACTGGTAACAACGTACCCTGTAAGCAGGAGTTAGTAACTCTTAACATTTTATATGAGTCAGCGTACCTTTAATAAAACTTTTCAAGTTGAAAGGGAGGGAGGAAGGGAGTCAATATCTCTGTAATATAAAACAATTTGTGCACTGGGAGGATGACCTCTGCTGCAGGTGTTGAGGACAGTAGGCACATGGTGCAGGATATTTCCCGCTGTCCTGACATCACACAGCTGTGCATTGGACTTTTTCTTCTTAAGGCCAAATTTACAGGAATCAGTAGGAAAGCAGCTTCGCTGGTTTTAGCTAAGCCATTTTTTTCTCTCTCTTTGCTTTTATCCCTGTGTTTGATGCTTTAACATTCTCTGTTCTTTAAATCTGTACTTGAATGAAGCCAGGAAGAATCCAACTGTGTATTTTAAAGACCCATATTTTCCATACTTCTTTGTACGAAATAACAACATTGATTTGTTTTGCCAATTATTCATTTTTCTACACAGTGCACAGAGTTGTTTGTTAAAAACTGTGCCACTTGTTTTTTATTTTCTAGCGGTGTCTCTAATCCCACATCATGGGTTTTACTTTATTGAAATCATACGTAGCACCACTTGCCACCCACTTTTAAAAACCTTTGTTTAATTCTTTTCAAAACAAACAGATTTAAATGTTTTTCCTTTGATTCTTAGACGCTGTCGGGGTTGCCAGATCAAGACTCTTTCTACGACGTGGTGGACTGTCTGGAAGAACTAGGCATTGAAGCTATTTCACAGAGACACTTGAACAAGAAAGGAACAGACTTGGACTTAGTTGAGCAATTTAACATTTATGAGGTAACATAACATGCCCTGTTTTATGCATCTTACAGCTTGTGCAGACTTCAAAGCCAAGAGGAGGGGGGGAATGTAACCTAGGTGAAATTTGGTTATCTATTTTATTTTAAAAGAAAAACATCTGGTTGCTAGAATTATTACACACATTCATATATGTGACCTGCTACAGTACATAGCTGCGTTTAATGCAAATGCATTTCATACGAGAGCTGGGGCATACTCCAAGGCAAACCAGCACATTTACTACCCTCCTTAGAGGCAGTTCTGCCTGCAATTAAAACTTTCTCAGGCTGCTAGTTACACCTCCTGAAGTAAGTTCAAGTCCTTTCCATATGCAAAAGCATTCAGCTCATGAAAAAGGTTCGGCTGAGCTCAGCTTCACAAATGCCACTTGTTCTGCAGCTGAATACCCGGCAAGTCCTTGTTTACGAGTTTACACTGGACCAGATCCTATACAGTTTGCAGCAATGGAGTAATGAGTGACTCCACATTCACCACCAAGATATCAAATAACTACTTCTGAAGTATTTATATGTAAGGGTAGGATATCCAGTTTCTTAATAATTTGCTTCTTTTCAGACTTCAAGAAGTGTTGGAGCAGGGAGGTTTAGGCTGAAGTTAATGTAATGTAAATGGGAATTCGTGTTCTGGTGTGATGAAATGAAGCTACCTTATCTTCATCTAAGTCCAGCAACAGATTAGAGTCTCCATTTTCTTCATCAACACTACACCCATGTCACTTCAGTAACTTTAGGAGAGATAAGTTTTATATACAGCAGTTTGCAGGAAGTCAGGCCAAAATAGGAACATGAGAGTGAGAGGGCTCCATGTTTTTCTTTCTTTTTCTATTGTCAGAGGGACGAGCTCATAAAATCCTTTTTAAAAGCTGATATTAATCTTAAAAGGAGGTGGTTTTGTGCGGGCTGTGCCTACTGAAAGATTTGATTGCAAAATTAGCAGTTGGCTTAGTTGGGTAACAGCTTTCTCTTGATGACCAGACTAAATTCAGACATGCCTGTGCACATTCTTTCTTTTTTCTGCCAATGTTGTTCTGTATCTGAAAAATCTCTTCTTCTCCACCTTGTCTTTCTTCCTTTCTTTCTCAGATGACCCTGAGACACGAGGATGGAGATGAGAGCGCTGACCCCCCTCCCAGTGGGCGCAAGGACCGGAGAAGGGCCAGTCTTGGTGCCAGCGAGCGCCGGGGGCTGGAGCGCCGCCGGAGCCGCAGGCATTCGGTACAGACCCTCAAAAGCACTTTCTCGGCCCCCGCCAGCCCCTGCGGTCAGTCCAGCTCCAGTTTCACGCTGGGCCACGGACAGCGCGTTGAAGAGCTCAGTGAGAGGTAAGCACCTGCGCTGGAGAGTAGTTCTGTCTTTTCCCCTATTACTTTCTCTTACGTTCGTTGCACTTTATTAATCTGTCAGACTTTTGTTTTCTTTTTTTCCCTCTTTCCACTGTATTCAAAAAGGAAAAAAAAAAAGACATATTTAAAGTTAAAACAAAAAAACCCAAAAAGTATCAAAAAGAAATGGAGTTGTAGGTGACTTCATTTATCTACATAGCTACGTTCCTGGGCACCATCTACCACAAGTGAATGGACCCAAACCACATGAGGTAGAGCATCCGATGTGGGAACTAACCAAGGTTAATCTCATCCATTGACAGATTTTATATTCAATATAGCACATAATAGAAGATTGTAACAAGGGCATAGTCACATTAATGCAGAGCTGTTTGTCCTGTGTACATGTCATGGTTTAACCCCAGCCAACAGCTAAGCACCACGCGGCCACTTGCCCACTCCCCCACAGCAGGATGGGGGAAAAGAATTGGAAGGGTAAAAGTGAGAAAACTCATGGGTTCAGATAGAACAGTTTAATAATCGGAATAAAATAGTAGTAATCAATTAATAATAATTTAAAAATTGATTAAAAGAAAAATAACAAAGGGAGAGAAATAAAGCCCAAGAAAGACAAGTGATGCAAATGAAAACAATTGCTTGCCACCAACCGACCGATTCCCAGCCAGCCCCAAGCAGCAGCCTCCCCTGCTAACCTGCCCCCACTTTTATTGCTGAGCGTGACGTCATGGGCTGTGGAATATCCCTTTGGTCAGCTGGTGTCCACTGTCCCGGCTGTGTCCCCTTCCAACCACTTGTGCACCCCCAGCCTACTCACCGGTGGGGCGGTGTGAGGAACAGAAAAGGCCCTGACTCTGTGTAAGCTCTGCTCAGCAGCGACGAAAACATCCCTATAATATCGGCGCTGTGCCCAGCGCAAATCCAAAACATAGCCCCATTCTAGAAGAAAATTAACTCTATCGCAGCCAAAACCAGCACGTTCTCCATCCCTTTTTCTATAGCATTGACATCATGCTCAGGTCCCACACTATCCTATACATCCTCATTACCCTTCCCAACAGCACAATACGTTACTGTTCATTCTTTCCCCCCTCACACTTTGCAATCAGCATTCCAGCATAAATATTTCCCTTTGAGGCTACACTGTAGTAGTGAATATATCTAATGTTTTGTAATTAGTGAAAGAGAGAAAGTAATGACTAGCTGAGCAGCAGTCTGTAACGCTAGTCAGTCAAAGCTAGTGGTGTTGCCCATCCCATAATGGTTGGCTTGGGCTATGCATGCTTAGAAAAAAAGGGAGCTGCAGATCCTCAGCTTGTGGGACCACTGCACAAGAGGGCTGGAATTAGTTTTGCCCAAGTTAGATGTCTGATCAGCTCGCCTCCCTTTGATGTCAGTGGAGTGCAGCAAGCACTGGTAGACCTTCAGTTATCTAACGTATTCTACATGCCTGAAATTTCAGCCAAGATGAATCATGCTCTGAAAGTGGCTGTCTGTTGGCTCTGAAGGGAACCTGGCTGAGTGGCTCAGGTGAATGTACATACACTGCAGATAGCTAAAGCTGGACACTGTCATCTCGTGGCTGAAGGTGCAATTTGCAAACCCAAAGCATGCTCCATGAAGAGCATATTTTGTGTTGATTATAACATTTAGGAAGTTCTTTGGGGGTTTCTGTTGATTAGCACTGGATGTGAACTTAGAGCTTTAAAATCCTGCGTTACATGAGAAGCAGCCCTTCTTGCAAAGAAAACAGAGTTGAATAAAGTTTAATGGCTTCAGGCAATATGAAAATACAAGATTGCAGATAATTTGAACAGTAGCTGCGTGTTGTATACCACATAGTGGCTTTTGGTTTTCTTTTCTTTTTTTTTAATTTTCTTCTTGCATTTGGCAACACATTCATGCTTGTTTTCCATCACCTTCTGTTGGCTGGGCCCTTAGTGAGCTGGAGGCTGAGAGCCCCGTGGTCTCACAGGCTGATGATGAGGATGACAGTGCGTTTGAGGCTGAGTTTAGAGCATCTTCAGCATGAGTACACCTGGGGGCTTCAGCCGCTCTGCATGAGATGCCTCGAGCATGATCTTGGGCCCGGCTTCATGGCTTAACCAATGTGACTGAGAATTTGTACCCATGGATATGCAGCAGATATCCTTGATTTGTTAAACTGATTAATTTGGATTAGAAATAAGGGGATGCTTCAACTCTACAAAAATTGTTGATTCTTTTACTGTAGTTAAACAAATGCAGTTCATGCAAAACGACAATCGCTACCATATATTTTCTCACTATTAACGTTTGCTTACTAGCTTTATTTTGCAGTCTTCACTAATTCTGAATGAATTTGTGTTTGAGCTGATTGTTAGTATCAGAGCAGTAGAAATATGGCAGATTAATTTCCTAAGTTCTTTGAAATACTTTTTTCAGCAATGTAGCATAATTTCAATAACTATTATTCATATTTAAATAATTATTTTCAATAATAATACTAATTATGTTCCTTTTCTGAAAAAAAAAATACCCAGTTCTGCTCTACACCCTAGTTGAAACTGACATAATTTAAAGCGTAATTTAAGGTTAAAACCAAGAAAGAAATCTTTAAGCAATCAAATTTAATTGTGTAATGTCCTTGGTATCCTCTCTAGGAAAATAATTAAATTCTCTTCAACTCCATTTGGAATTTTGAATTTGCTCACCTGCCTTTCTAAGGAGAGAGGCATTCAATTAGGAATATATGTAACACTGATCTTTGCTTGACATATTAGTTCAATAAAAATCATTTTCTTTTCCCCATTCTCCAACCCTCGTAGCAGGTGAAGACAGGGAGCAATAACTTGTAGCTAGCAAATCAGGTTTTTTCCCATTGGGTATTATGGACTATGGAATATTTTTCAGTACTTGAAGATGCAAGTTCTATGCCCAGTGAAATTCTCAAAGTTGCCATAACAAGAAGCTAGTCAATTGTCGGCTCTTCCATAAATCCTGTTGGGTTTCTGGTAAATAAGTATTTCAGAAAAGCTGATTCTGTCCTTCACATTTTTAGTCTCATGGTCTATCCAAATCTGTACTTGTGGTAGGAGAGGAAAACCAGCCTTCCTGCCTTATCATATCCCAGTGAGTCTCAGTTTTCATTGAAATAATCCAGATGAATGCAACAGTATCTCACCTGATAGCTAAACTGGGACAAAAAAACAAAACAAAACAAAACAAATGCTTCATGTCTTCTATTCATTAACATTTAATCAGAAAAATAACGAAGTTGAATGGCTCATACAAAGTTTTTACATATTTATAAAGTTTGAATTCACCTTAAGTAGAAAGAGGTTTTTCTCTCTGCATTGTTCTTACTGGAATCAAGTTTTCAAATTTCAGCATGTGGTTTCTGATGCAACTTACTTATTAGTTTAAAGGATTTTAATAGAGCATCATAACTTTAGGCCTTGCTGCAAGTTATAATGACATTTTAAAATCATATGTTAAAATATGATGCAGCCATCACCTGGTTTTGTCAAAAGAAATGGTTGTGTCTGTTCTGCTTCTATCATTGATGTTGTAGAGAGGAATCTATCAAATAGATAAAAGTTACTTTTTACCCCTCTAAACTGAAAGTAACATTTGTTCATCCAGGAAAGATCTGTCTTCTGCAAATGCCCTTCTTTTGGTTCATAATCCTAGTCCCTCTGAAGGAAGGAAAAATTTCGCAGTAAGTTTTTGCAGTGCTGTATTTTCTAAAAAGTAGTCTGCAAAAGGAGTTTCAGTCTCTTTATTCCTTTACTACATAGTCTTTACCAATAGGAAACATGTAATGATATTAATGATAACCTTATTGTGTTGCTCCTGCTGGTATCTAAGCTTTGTGTGTGGTTGCAAGTGTCTGTGTCTGGTTTTAGAGTGGATTACCACCATCAAGTTCAGTGGAATTGCTTCTTATGAGACATGGTTAGAGATTAAAGTCACACTCTTACACTGTACTAAATTGTGTTTTGGGCAATATTCTTGGTTATTTTTGGATTTCATTGCCAAAATCAGTAGAAGGTTCAAGTTCTTCCTCAGCATTCTCCTTCCCACAGTGTTCATGTTTCTTTTCTTTCTAACTCCATCAGCTGGTTTGGCGGTTACTTTGCTTTTGTTTACCACATCAAACAGGTTGTCCACAGTCATCTGCTTTGTGTCAACCGATAAGTCTTCCAAAAAGAGAAAAATCCATGGTGCCGGTAAAACAAAAAAAAGACAATATTGGCCAAATTCTGTTCTGTCTCACAATGCTGTATATCCAGAAAAGCTGTCTGAAGTCAATGGAGTCGCTCTGATTTATGCCAGGCTAATTGAGAGCAGACTTTGTGTTTTGACCTGGGAAAAGTTGACCGTAAATGCTAAGGGCAACCAAAAGGAAAACTTGCAGGCCTTTTTTATCCATTTGGCAACCTTCTCCCAAACTAAATGTATTGCTGTTTCACTTGTGGTTCAAAACAAATAAAGACTCAAATCTGCTTTGTGTTAAAATAGTTTTCATGGAGAGTGAAACCCAGGCTAATGTGCCTGTTACTAAATAAATAAATAAAGAAGTTGATAATGACTGCTAACTAAGAAAAGCTGAAGGCTGGTTTAAGGACATATAGCTGCTGCAGGGTACTTTAAAATGCCGGTCTTGACCACCAGCAGGTTTGCTTTGCTCAAATTTCTTTCTTTTACCATGATGGCATAGAGCACCAAAAACGGGGGGGGAACTTCAGTCCTGTTAACATGATGTTTTAAATGCTTCACTGAGGGCACCTCCTGCACTGGTCCAAATTGAGTGCTCTCAATCTGTGGTCTAGCGTGCTGTTTCTCAAGCAGTAGACTTTTAAGTAAGTTCTTCCATGGGATTGGTTTTTTTCTTTTTAAAATAAAACTAGCTTTTTCCAACCACACAATGGACAGAGCCAGGGAAGAATGTAAGGAGTGGCATGGAACTTGCACTAGATCGATGTTGCATTTTATGCAGTGATTTCCAGCAACATAAGCATTAAAGAACAAATTGATGTCTGCCTGTCTGTCAATCTCATTGGTCTGGCTCTGAGGGAGTAGAAGGCAGGTGGTTTGGAAGTTCTCAGTGCTGTCTTGAGCGCTGAACAGGTGCTCTGCAAGAGCCCTATACATACAAACTAGCAACAAGTACTTCTCCCAGTTTTTCAAATGAATGTGTTTCACATTCTGCTGTGCATTTCCCTTTCTGAAACACTGCACTGCATAGTGACCTTCCCGTCCCTCTCCCTGGGATTCCCGTCACAGCTGTCAGCCAGACTTAGCAAATGGACTCAAGGGAGCCTCTATGAGATTTACTCTGACACCTCTTTCCAGCATTTGAGTGAACGGCTCTGTCAAAGCTTTGTGGAATTAATTACCTTCAAAGACCAAGGATTATAAAGTTGTGACTAGCTAGGATTAGGTACTTACCTTACTGTACTAGACTCTCTGCTTTCTTCTTCTTTTTCATAGCTTTAATTTGTTTTACATCATCAAAAATCTCAAAAGAATTGCTAGGACTGATTATGTATGAACATGTATACATGTTCATCTAGAACATGTTCATCTAGAACATCCAGGCCTTGGTTAGGACTTGACAGTATTCCTGTGCTTGAAACCTAAGAAGCAGAAGAGCTGATGGCCATCTTAAGAATCCATCAGAGCAGAGCCTGCACTCTGAATCAGTGGCTGATGCTGGGTTTAACAAGCTACCTTATCCAGACTGTGGGGCTAAAAGGGTATAAAGAAGACTAACTGTTCAGGTTCACCTGGGGCTTCCAGATTTTTCAATCTGAAGACGCTTGGCCTTCAGGAGAACTGTATTGTTAAGGAAAAAGCAGTGAAGAGAGATTTATGTACCTATGAACTGTGGGTTTTTTAGGGTCCTGCCTGGAACGCTGTTAGGACTCTTCCTCTGAGCAAAGAGTAGCACAGGGAATTCCAAAGTTTCCTGCAGATATCTGGGCTAGCTGGACACAACAGCGTTGCACAGGGCACACAGGGTCTTTAACACCCTTTACAACCCTAGGGAAAAAGTTGGAAAATTGTTGTCTAAATAAAGGAAAGCTGTGCTGAGAAGTCATAAGGATTTGTTTGTTAGAAACTACATGTTTCTGATGCTTGAGGATGGCTCAGATGCAGGAAGAAATCGTGATGCTGTTTTGGTTTTACCAGAAAACAATGAACACAGCTGAGCCTCTGATGCTAAACATTTTTTCTGCTTAACTTTGAATTCCTGTCGAGTTTCTAACCAATGGCACAGACCTTAGTTTGGCTCTATGCACTATTAAATGATTATTAAAATTGGTTCATGTGGAGCCAGGCCTGCAGGGGTGGTTTGTCCAAAATACAGCTGAAACTTTTTTTTTACTTTTTTTTTTTCTATATTTTCATACTTCTAAACCATAACTAATCTTTGATTTTTCTC
Organism: Calidris pugnax; assembly: GCF_001431845.1. Lineage (NCBI taxonomy): Eukaryota > Metazoa > Chordata > Aves > Charadriiformes > Scolopacidae > Calidris > Calidris pugnax. Next base: position 2,663,682 of record NW_015090810.1, read on the forward strand.
TAGCATTTACTGTGGCCTAATTCTAGTTTTTGTCATGATGTTTCCAGTTCTGGTGACTTTCCACTACGCTGTGTGAAATGTTTTGATTATGTGAGTGCTTATGGCTGTAAATCAAACTACTGGTTACAGTGATGGGTGGGTTTCCTTTAGTTTAATTTTGCATTGTTACTGTCCACATCTCTTAGAGCTGCTGTCTGTGGCAAATATGATGAATGGTATGATAAGTATGAAAGAGCAAAGTGAGACTCAACATTAGCATTTAATGCAGGGCTCAGGCTGTGACGTGGATTATTAAAAGCATAGAAGAAAAAAGAAGTTAATTTATTTTTATTTCTTCAATAGAACAAAACAAATCTATTTTATTCTTAGATGTTTGTCTCTGGTTCCTGTTTTTGGATATTCAAAACAACTGAGGCATGAATCTAGACTAGGCTTGGAAATACAATGCCATATGATGAGTTATGGGGGAGATGTTATCTTTTCACCACTTGGTTGGTATGGGCAAAAATGGAAGTGGGTTATAAAAACAGAGGGTTTGGAAAGGAGATTTATCTATGAAAGTAAAAGGCTTGGTAAAGTCTCATCTGTTCATACCATCAGACCTTTATTAGTCATTGATAACGACATACAAAATCTGATCTGTTAAGGTGTTGATGTTTTAGTTTTGGGACAAGGAGGACACATTTATTTCTCTTGTGCAGGCAGGGTTATTTGAAGCATGAAGTCAAGCAGGCTTGAAAAGAGGTGAATAAAAATGTGAAATTTGTTATCTTACTGTCTGTAAGAATATCTTGAAAATGCCTGTAAGCAATGCAGTAGAGGAAGAGACATGAAACAGGTTAAGAAAAGTCTTCTTTCAAACCCATACCATAAACAAAATAATCCATTTATGTATAAATAGGGATTGACCTATTAATGAATGGGTAATAATAATAAAAAAAAAATAAAGTTACAGATTGATGAGTGTCTTGTGTACTGGTCCTATTACTGTCTCATTTTGCTACCAGCACTTTTTGTCTGAATTAAAATACGTCAGTGGAAGGTAAGATTTTGTAGTAGGGGTACTGTTTGTGGATCTTGCTGAAAGGAAATGTTTTATACTTTGTATACATGCAGAATCCAGTTGGCAGCATTGAACTTTGCTGTAAAAGCAACGGTAGATTTTCCTTGTTTGAATTGTAGCAGAAAGCACTGAGAGTTAAATGAGGTTATAGCTGCACGGCAAATGAAAGCACAGTGAGACTTGGACTATTTTTTTCAATTATTTTTTTTCACTGTGGGGTGAAAAAAGCTGTAATTCAGCTTTGGTGAATTACCTGAGGAAATGTAATGCCAGGATTTGAATACATTTCTCCAGAGTCCCATTGTAGTGTCTTATGCACTGACCCATATGTGCCTTAGAGGATTCACCTCCAGAATGTGTTCCCAGTATTTGTAAACATGATCCTCTGAGGCCAGAAAAGTTTTTTACACGTATGATGAGATGGGAAGAAAAGAGGACAGCAGTTTGGCAGGATGCCATTTCCAGATCCCTCCCTTTGAAGTAAAGGGCACTAACTGTGACCTTCAAGTGTCAACCAGTATGCAGTTCCAAGCTCTGAAAACACCGTTTCTTCTCTCTTTCTGTATGTGTTTCAGTATTTATTGCTCCTAAAGTCTCTCTACATCATGATTCTGTTTCTTTACCTCTCTGTGCATACAGATGTAAAAACAGCAATGTTGTTCGTTGGTCAGAGAGTTGGGACTCTTGAAGTCTTTGGAAAGCCTTGCCAGTATCTTAAGCAAGACTCTGCCGTCTTGCTCTGCTTTGATGTGCCCTATATAAACCAACTGCAGCAATGAAAAAAGCATGGAGGCATTACCTAGATATTTTTAGGTGTGACAAGTTGTTACTGATAAATAACAGTAGCCTGAAGATAAAGAACATCATAACATGAAGTTATAGAGAACAGGCTTACTTTACATTATTTGTCATTTACTCAACTTTTTTTCTGAACAGTTTTCTTTATTTAGGGCAGATATACCAGGATAATTTTCCTTTTTACCTTTGTAATTATGCATCTTCCTTTCCCTTCTGTGCAGGAGGCCAGATTTTGAGGCTTCACAAGTAAGTTGTTACCTGTGTCTTTTAATGTATTTTCATCTTCATGTCATTGCACCAACTGAAGTGTTCTATCACCTGTAGCAGTGGAATGGAAATGAGCAAGGGGGTTGATGAGTGGTTTTGTTTTTAATTGAGGAGGAAAGTATATTGCTATATCTTTGTATACAGGGTAATAAAAGATGAATTTAAATTATTTCCATTTCTGGCTTTCACGTAATAGACTAGCTGAGTCTGTTCTGGCAGCTAGGATAGAAGGAAGAAAGAAGCAGCAGAAGTGTAGCAAAGCATTTGTTTGTTTTACAAGGACTTAGGAATTTGGCTATGAATTGCGCTGTCTAACCTATGAAAGTGGAATTTCACTCATAAATTGAGGACAATGGCAAGCGATTGCAAAAGAAAATAAAATTACATCCACTGTGACTTATAAAGATCTTTCCTTGAGGGAACATTTTTCATTTTGTATTTGTTCACCTGTGAGGGGTTCAGAGAAGCAGCTTTCCAAGTGCCGTGCAAGAGGTAAAACAGGTCAGAGGTTTGAAGGGGAGTGGGGAACAACCTTGAAAGAAAAATTTGAGATCAACTGTAGTATTTCATTTAGAATAATATTGTGGAATGGCTAATGGTTATCTTACTTCACTGAATGTGGCCTGTAGTCCTAGTCAGGAGCTGCTGCTCTGAAAGGCAGTGAAAGCTTAAAAGAAAGTAATTTAAAGCAGCTAAACTAAAAAGCACTTGACTTAATTACAAAGAGAAAGACAGACAGAACATTCCTCATCAGTAATTAACTGCACATAGGGTGATTTTCAGAGAGTGTGGGAATAATGGCCAACAGCTTTACAATTCCCCAGGCCTTTCTTCTCTGGGTCGCTTTGTAACTTCAAGACCCCTTTTTTCACTGAAGACCAGTGTTCGCTTTTCTTGGGAATTTCTGTATAATTCTGTGGGTGGTCGCAAAAGGTTCAGAAGTACACTTAGGGCCTTGTCTAATAACCTGCAAGATTAAGAAGTAAATATTTGGGAAGACTTTAGTAAAGGTTAAATGAGCCCTACACAAATTGGAATCATATACCAAAAGGGAGATATTTTGATGTGCTGTTATCTCATTAATTAACTTTTATGTGTGTTGTATGTGCACATCAAAATGTTGGTAGCCTAATTATGGCAAGACCATCCTTTTTCCTATCATTCTGTATTCAAACATTAGTGGTCAAATTCTTCCTGAATTAAAATTCTTTAAAGCGTATCTTACACTTTAAAAATTTCCTTTTGCAGAGCAGAATGTGTTTCTGCTGTCATGCTTATTTTCTGGCTTTGGTGTTTTGTTTTTGTGTTTGGTGTTTTTTTTTTTTTAATTATTATTTTAGCACAGCCTTTGATTTTTCTATTAGCTGTATCTTTGGGGCATGGGAGGTGGCACAGGGGGAGTGAGAAACTTGTGTTTCTGTGCTGCAAGCTAGAACAAAGAAAGCCTGAGTTCCTTCAGGCTGCATTTATCAAAACTCTATGAAGGGAAGAGTTTAGGGGGAAGCCTGGAAAGGGCAGCAGATAGATAACCTTGTACACATTGTTCAGCTCTAGGGACCAGTAAGATGGAGAGTATTTTGGGGGGCTTCAAGTGCTTGTGCAGTGAGAGTCAGCATTTTCAGAGTGGTGCCTTAGTTTCAAAATCATCTAGTTGTGGCTGGCTTAGGTATGTGTTAGGTACGATGCTTAGCATCCTACAGACTTTGCCCCTGCCTTCAGCTAAACTTGTAGATTAATCCCTTGAATATCATTTCCTTTCATCAATCTGTGTTGGTTAGTCTTCATGTCTCTGCAACTTAGAGTAGCTGTTTAATATCAACAGGATATTAAGTTTGATTGGCACTTTTTTTTTTTTTTTTTGTTTTCTTGAGAGTCTTAACTTGCAGCAGAATATTTCAGCTAAATACTTTAGAAATCAGTGTTTCATCTTTCAGCAAAGTCTCTGTCTTTACAAATGCTGAAACGCATACATTTGTATCTTAGTGTGCAGGCTCTAACCACTTTCATGTAAATAGATCAATGCTGTAAATGTAGTTGCACATGTGGCACTAAATAACACGTTTTGTTTGCATGGATTACAAGCACATTCTGTAAGCAGATTTTTGAAACATTCAGTAGAGGCTATTTTTAGTAGAATTTGAATTCTCTAAAATAACCTGTTACTCAAATGTAAACTTTGAGTAAATCCTGTTCTTATAAAGGAGAAAGGTTATTCCATTAGTTCTAAAGCCTTTGCCTAGATTTTGTTTTGATGCCCCAGTGGTTCTTTATCCATAAACTTCTCTGTCAAGGTCTTCTTGAACATGCACATATTTTAAGGGGCTATAAATACTTTCATGTCAAACTTCAGTTGAAACAACTGAGCAAAAACTGTGCTGTAGTAGATGCTCGTTCGCTGCCATGACTGATGATACATTTTATAAAGATTTGTGGATTTTTGGGGGTTTGTTTGTTTGTTCGGTGGGGGTCTTAGCCTGTAGCAGTAATCCATCTTAAAGATAAAAACAAACACAGTGATTGTTTTGAAATTTGTTTTCACTGCTATAAAGCTTTTGTTTAAATACTTCTAATCTGATGATGTTATCATGGAACTGACATAACACAGGCTTAAGGCAGTAGCCTTAAGGTTAGTCGAATATGTCTGATCCTTCAGCATTAGCTGAAGCCCTTCCTCCCTGCTTCAGGACAAATATTTGCCATTTGTCAAACAGGATAGGTTCCTCTATGCTACTGAAAAACTTACTGGGTTCTGCAACCTAGTTTAATTAAAAACCTCCCTATGTATCATTTTTCTTAATTTAATTCTGCTGTTGCACTGACACCAAATTTGCATGTGTATGTGGAAGAGAATGTGAGCTTTTCCACATCATCCCTTCTCTATTGCACACAGAAATCAACAATTAACCCTGAAGGGTCCAAATGAATTCACAAATCTGCTGTTCTGTTTGAGCATCTGTCTGTATGATGTTCTTAGCCTTACAAGACCGTCATCTGTCTGTAGTTGGTGTTTTCCTGTTTTAATAAATAGTCAAGTGGAAAATTTCCTTTCCTACCTTTTGGGAAAGATTTAGGTAGCAGGTACTACCTCTTTTCATGGACAGAAAATCTGTTCTTTAAAACAATACTGAGAAACAACTGCCACTGTTGCTTTGGCTGAAAGAACAGTGCACTTGATTCCTGCCTGTGAACTTACCCCTCTCCTCTGATCTGCATCTGATCCACTTCCTGGGGATAGTCCAGGGGTCTGAAACTGTGAGTTTAGTTGCTGGAAGAGGGCTTTGCAAGCATTGAGCATCTCTCCTAAGCATGCACTTAGTTCTATTGTGCAAATGTCCCTTGACCAAACTTGGCTTCCCCAGGTTAGAGAGCGTGCCCACCTTCAAACACAATAGGCCTGCAGCCGACACAGGCAGAGCCAGTTCCTTCCTCTGACTGACCTGCTGTCCTCCTAGAGTTTATATTAGCAGAGGAAGAGGCCTTTCCAGTCAAAGCTTTTAGTTTGATTTTTTTCTTTGATTTGGAAGTCAAAGAGATTTCAGGAAAGAGTTTGTGGCCTGACAGGAGAATCATCTGGCTTGTATCTCTAAAATAAATCCACCAGTTAAGGTGCAGTGGTGGACCCACAAAGCCACTTCACTGCTACTAGAGAGCTTGCAGGGAGCGAAGACATCAGTTATCTGATGCAGCCTCTGTCATAAGAAAAGCTGAGTCAGACCCCTTTATTTCGGATCAGGAGTAGAGAAGTAATTTTCATTACTTCTCTCCATCTGAGATCTCAGCATCTGACTCTTGTGTAGCAGGCACTGCTGTGGGCTACAAGCAGCCTTGGGAATGCCAGTCCACCAAGCCAGTCTCTCTAATGGATGTGTAACACCTTCTTGGTGTACTCTGTGAGCTCTGAGCAGATGGAATGTGCATATGATTTGCATATACTCGCTTCTTAGAGCTCACCCTCTTAATTCAGTTTTCTTTTTTATTATGCACAGTTAGATGTATGTGCAATAATCAATAAGAGATTGATTTCTAGCAAAACATTCAGCTTGGAAACAGTACCCACTAGGGATGTGTTAATGTCTGATTATAAACTGTAAAAACAAGTGTGCCACACAGGGTTGCTGTACATGCATAGTTTTTTTGAAATATGATACTCTCAAATAATATACAAATTAAGGGGCTGTTGCTCTTGATGTGCTCTTTTAGAATACAGAAAGTCATAATATCTGAGAAGCAGGCTCTTGACTTTTTGCTTCCTAAAATGAAGTTGCGGATAAACATCAGCAGACAGAAGTATTTCCTTCATGTGACATATTTAATAGTTCATGATCCATCATGAAGGAGGACAAGGGGTAAACATTCCTTTCAGCTCCATGTAGGTCATATCACCTCCTGGTCTAAGTTCTGTTTCTCGTTGTAGGCAGGAGGCTATAGTACCTATAGATTGAAACCAAAACCTTACAGGTCCCAAACTGGTCTTTATGTGATAATGGTTTCAAGTCCAGTAACTGACTTAAAGATTAAATTAATTCCCTGTTTTATAATGTAGCCTTCAGCACGTGGATGTATTCCACAGTTTACCTAAAAGAAGCATGGATGTAAAAAGCTAAGGTCCTTTAAGCATACCTATCTTATATATCACAGATGTTCTGGAGAGCTATTTCTATTTTAATAATGTTTTTAAGTGAATGCTAGTGCTTATGGAAAATATGTCATTGATGGCTCAGAGATGTCACAGTTCTGTTTCCTGGTTTGTTTTTCAACTGGTACCCTGAGCTTATATTGACATTTCTGTGGTAATTCTAAAAGTTTCTTGGTTTTCAGGATTTTTTTTGCAGACAATTAGTCCTTCCTGGGTAAGATGCAGTAATTTTTTTGTGAGGGACTTGTCATGTATCCTAAGTTTATGAAGGCTATTATATATAGGCTTAATTCATGATGTTTTCATATTTATAATTAAGCTAGTGTGTGGGAATCCAATTTTCCCAATAATGGATCAGAATGATACTTTGCAAAGCCGTAAGAAACCCGGATGACTGTATTTTAATTGATTACTGCTCACCTGTAGTATTTAATATATGGTTCATTTGGAGGTTGTACACTTTCTATGCAGAAGCTCAGCATTTTCAAAAACAGGTGCCTAAAGTCAGAATCACAAATACTTATTTAGTTCCAAACTTAGGCTGTCCTTAGGGAGATAGGCTGTAGAGTAAAAGTAGTTTCGGGTCTCTAGGTACCAATTAAATATCCTATTCTGATAAATACTGATTACAAAAACTATGAACAGTGGGGAAAGGAACCAGCTTTCACTCCTGGTAAATACAAGACTTCATATCAGGAATTTAAACGGTAGGTTCAGGGTTATAAGCATAAGGTGTAAAGACAGGATGACAAGATCTCAGGGAAAATGTCCAGGATGTGTTGCTCACCTAGCAAGTGTTAGTTTAGGGGCCTGATGATCCTGTGCTATGAAGTGATCCTTAACCATGAGCTAACTCTCAGTTCTGGATGCGTCTTTCTTTTCCCCTTCTCTTTCTATTCAGCGCAAATATAGCTCTGGTGGTTACCAGTTCAGCCCATGTGGTATAAACTCCCGGCCTTATTACCATGCACTTGTGTGAACAAATAAACTCTCAAAGAACCCTCCCAAATTTATGGTATCGACCGTATCTGATGAGTATTTCTGTTGCAAATTTGCTCATTTTGATGCAGTTGATGCAAGATGATCAATCTGGGGCTTAAAATGTAGTAATAACAAGGCCGTTCTTGTTCATACTAGCCGTAGCCGTGCTATCAGCATTATAGGATGCATTGGGCTCTTATCAGAGAACCGTGATCTCAAGGTTCATGAATTATTTACCAAATAACTCAGAGCTTCATTGAGTTATTTACCAAATGTGATTGATTGCTGTAGGACTGGCAGATGGAGACATTTGCCCTTTACAGGAGATAATAGCAAAGCTAGTATTGAGCTGCTCGCTAGTAAGAAGGGATGGTATGAGTGCTCCTTGGTCAATTCCTCTTTTTGGAGTGGGGTTGGGGGTGAGGGTGTAGTATACCAATGTACATATGTGTGTGGAAGTCAAGAGGTGTCTCCATAGTGGAAATAGATGTTTGTGGCAAAGACCAGGAGATGAAGAGATAAGAAATGAAATGGTTATGTCAGTATGATACCTTTAGGAACGGTTGAAAGTTCCTACCTTATAGATGTTTGACAGAGGACTGGAAAAATTCCAGGTGCTACCCATTTCCTGACTATTCTGTAACTAACTCCATACAAATGCAACAAATTTTGGATTGACCTTTTGCATTGCACTTGATGAGTTCATGATCTCACATTGTAAATATTCACTGTTCTTATGACATGGAAACTAATTCTAAATGGAAAAAAAATGCACAGAGCATCGCTTCAGAATTAGAGAAAAGAAAACCAGCTTTTAGGAAAAAGCAAGGAATATGAGTGTCTTAGAAACTTTATTACTGTTTGTATGTTTTACTTTTTGCATGGAACATAGCCTGATGGTATTCATCATTAAATCAAGTAGAGAACTGGATCAATTGCAAATGCAAAAGAAGTCCAAAGAGAGAATATTTTCTAAATCTTCCACAAGTCTATGTGTTTGGGGAGAAAGGGCATAAATGGGGGGAGGAAGAGGATGCAGACAATGTAGCCTTTTTTGTTTTAATATAGTTTTCTTTTTTACTTAAGTGGTTTGTAGGTTATGGAGGCTTTGTGCGTGACGTACAGTTCTTCTGCCAGAATTACTGCTGAACCAAAGCCTGCTTTGACCATACTAATGACTCTTTGCTGAAAAAATTCATGTACTGGCATCCAATAACTTAAATATTGCTATTTGCAAATAGTCCTGAACTGATTTGGTCTCTCTGTTATTTCTAACTTAATGGTTCACCCTGTTCTGTTTTCCAGTTGAGCTATCAGCTGCTGAACAGGAATGTTTTATTTGTGTTAATTTAGAAAGCCTGATGTCCAGTGCCAGCTGTCCCATGCCAGCACAGCGTGTACTGTCCTTTAAGCCAAGCAGGCACAGCTTAATGTCTAGCAAGTTGAACGTTGGTATTGTCACTGATGTTTTCCATTAATGCCTCTGCAGGTAGGGCGGCAGCAAGTGGAAAGCCAAGCTCGAGGAAAAAAAAAATGGCATCTTCGGGGTGTTAAAAATCAATAGTAAAAAACCCATATAGGGGAGAGGATAAAATTTTTCTATTGGTAGATACCCTTGCACCCTCACATACTCAGAAGGAAGTTTTAGGTGGCTGTTCGTATATTGCCATAACTCCCCCCCTCTCAGTGTTTTCCTTCCATTTCTAACTTCATCTCATTTCATTTTCTGGGGACTCACATTGTTTTCTCTTCCACCTTGTCTCTTTCCATTGCCCTGCATGCCTCTTTCCTTGGTCTGACCTCAGAGAGGAGGAAGAGTATGAAGAGGAGGAAGAAGAGCAGCCAGTCACAGAGCCCAATACTGAGGATGAGGGGGAGGAAGAGCCCAGTAGGCAGGTCGAAGCCAGGTACTGGGATTCGGTGTTGTCCCTCCACCTTTTCCTCACCAGCACAGTGTGCAGCAGCAACTGCTTTTTCACTCGCCTTCCTAGATCACCTGTTAAAGCCACCCCCAAGGAAATCTTTTTGCATTTAAAAGTTTTGTCGGAGTGTGTGTGTGTTAATAAGAACATGTTTAATTATATAGGCTCAATGCACTAAGATCTGCCTGTGCTCACTGCCTTTGTACCAAATGAGTGATGCTCACAAATCTTGAAAGATTTAGCAGAATGCATAGCTTCTAAGCATGGCTTAGATTTATCTTTTTAGTTAAGGCAATGGTGAAACGTTGCAATGCTTCTCTGAGTTAGGATGTTGCATGGTTTCTTAGGTTTTCATCCATATTTTCATGCTACAGCCTTACTACCAATATCTGTCACTATGAAAAAGATCAACATTTTTTGAATGCTGCCTAGGATTTCTATGAATTTAATTGATGTTTTAATAGGAAAACACTACTTAGAGGCAAAGCTGATAGATACATATCATCTTAAACATACCTGCCCATCTGTGTATGTATGGATATAAACAAACCATCTATCAAAACAATATTCTCATGTAAAATTTTCCACTTATTTCTGAGGAATATATGGATTTGGGATCTGGCAACTTTAACCTAATAAATGGGAAGAAAGAAAATATGTTCTGTCTTCCAGACAGCCATTTGATTTAGGTTAAATTGTTTGGCTTTGCAACTCGGCAAATGAGATTGGATTATTTTTTTTTTAAATAAACCACATTCATGCAGACACTATACAGCATGGAAGGAAGAAAGGAAACTGTTTAATGTGCAAATTCCAAAGAAAATACTGTACTGTTGTTATTAATATCTTCTAGTCTGCAAATCTTGCCAATTGCTGCCTGAAATTTCAAAATTAAGTGATAATTTCCTCAAATCCAATTCTTGAAAGTCAAAACTAAGACGTTATTAGTTAATACCATGAATATACTAAAATACCATTAAAGAAAAACAAGGAGGAGCCATGTACAGGGCATGATGTGCTTTTAGGTCATCAGTCTTTTAAAATAATGGTCACTTTGAAAAAAACGGGTGATATTCCCATGGCTTTTCTAAATACCTCCTTTCAGTGTCACTGTGGTAACAAAAGTGATCTGTACCCTGGCTGTTCGTGTTAGATGCTGTCAGGATGGATAGGACTAGCCTGGCCTCAGGGACTCCTGTCGTGCCCAGCTGGTGCAATAGTTTTCCAGATTGCCCATTGTGCTTCTGTTGTGAGAACAATTACCTGGTATACACCTGATGATTAACTTCATCCTATCCTAACATATATAATCTGTATTACGGTTTCGTTGCATACTTCGTGCCAAACCCACACTTGTCAGGTAAGGACCATGCCTTGCATGCCTGTAGGTGGATTGCAGAGGTGGGCTCAGGAGAACGAAATCAGACACCTGCCAAGTGATCCAGCCCAAAGCCCATGCACAGTGTTTATGCTGGAGATACTAGTGAAAACAGATATCCCCAAGTGCTGATCTCATGGCTTTGCACTTGCCTTGCTGCTTCTATTGCTCACCAACACCTGCCTTCACTGGAGTAAAGCAAATGTGTTTTCTCTTGTACTTGGTGCAACTCTGAAAGTCTCTAACATCAACATGGAATGGTGACACTCAGAGAAATCAGTACCTTCATACCTGGACAAATGATCTGATAAGGTGTTGCTTTTGAAATCATTCTCAACCTTAATTTTGACAGAACAGTGCTCATTGAGTATTTTTAATTTTCTTCCTTGGTGGATGGGCATTTTTAGTAAAAATATCAGATTACCAGGGAGGATGATAATCAGATATCTGGCCTTCAAGAGGCAGTCATGCAGATTGTATCTTGAAGCATCTAAACTCTGTGGACTATGTCATCCAGTGTGTTGAGACTGCTTTGTGCTTACAACCTAACCTGAAATACTCAAAAATTGTTCACAAAGTGTTTGTGAAAAGGTTCATGAGGATTAGTTCTGAAGCCTGTGGGCTTTCATTTAAGCTGAGTCACTTCCATTCTTCAGTAATTGCAACTCTCAGAAGAATCCCACAGGGGTATAAAGATGTGGGTTTCCTTACTTTATTTTTTTAGAAAAGGTGATTGTCTACATTGGGAAGTTTTTGTTTGCCTGACTCTCCTAGACTTCATTCTTTTTCCTTCATGTGGTATGATCTATTGATCTCTCTTTTTCCTGTTTTTCTCTTCTTCCCCTTCCCTTTCTCACAATGTTTTCCTCCTGCAGTGGGGTTCCAGGTGCGCAGGAGGCTGTGAATGAAAACCTTTCATGGTGTTCTGATTCTTCAGCTGTCTCCAGTGCCATTTCTCCTGCTGAGAAGTCTCTTTCCTGCTCTAGAACAAAAAGTTCTCCTAGCAGTAACTCTTCTGTGCCTGACTCATCTGTCTGTCATCATAATTCTGTCCTTTCATCACCATCTTCACCTGCGGCAGCATTGCTCAGCTCTTCACAAAATTCATCAGCATCCATTACTCCAAAGGCATCTCCAACGGTGGAGAAATTACCTTATGTACCACATACTCCTTTTCACCTCTTCTCGTACGACTTTGAAGAGTCTCCAGCATCTGTGAAAGAAAAGGAGGCAGAGGTGATGAGGGAAAACAGGTAGATGTTACACAGCTGACAATGTTTTAGATAAATGAGTAACACCTTTCAAGAGTTTTATAGTGGTAATAATGCACTCTCTGTGTTGTATTATTTCCAGAACATACTGTATTAGTTTTAGTCCTGTAAGCCTATATTTTGATTTGATTAATATTTTCCCTTTGCCTTTGTTGCCTTCATTTTACCTTACTCCTCTTCAAGGTCTATAGTTAATAAGTGTCCTGGCTTCCTCTATACAGCAGTAGATAAATAACCTGTGATTTGGGAGATCACAGAAAGGAGCACCGTTTTGCTCTCATTTACAACAATGTAACTTGCGGACATGATTTCATTAAAAGTAATGGAGCTCTTCTGCTATAAAACCAAGAGATCAGATCAGCACTTGAAATTCAGGGGGGAAATCCTGGCTTCAAAGACTGAATGTCCAAATCCAAAATTTGCTGTTAGATTACAGTGCATATCCCTGTTTTGCACAATTTCAACTCGTGCTTGTACTAAGATTAAAGTAAGATTAAGTAGATTAAACCCTACAAAGAGAATACAGCGGACAATTTTCACCCCACAACATCCGGTCAGTTAAGCTGCTCCTCATTAATTTCTCTTAGTTTTTAATTTTAATTTTTCATTTCCCCTTTCCACCCATTTTAAAAACCCCAAAGAAATTGTTTTTTCTCAATCTGTTTTCAAGTAAAACAGATTGACGATAGGTAGCACTAGGAACAGTGCTAGAGAATCACCTTCAAAAGAAGTTGATGATTTTTAGCCGTCTCTCCCAATGATCAGTGTTGTTTGAACTAGGTGCTGAAAATGTACATGTATATTGTGAGCCTATTTGTTTCTTCCTTTCTCCAGCACTCCACCTGAATTTCTGCATGCGAACAATTATTTTGATTCCTTTGATCCTTTTAATTTTCGATCTTTCTCTTCTAATAGGTGGGTGGTTTATGTTGCTTTTTCATTTTGCTTAAAAGCCTGTAAATCCAAGTAGCTGCTGAGAAGAGTTCACGCATCTGTCCTTACCTGCAGCTTCAGCACTGGGATTCCTCTAAGTTTACATTTTCCTGCATAGGTGTAATTGCTGCTGCTGTTAGAGTTACACTTCTTAGAGAATAGATTGCTAAATACCTCATGTTCCTACAATATTTAGTATTTCTGCAGTGATTTTTTTCCTCTTGCCATCCTTGTGCTTCCAGTTACCACATAGGATCAAGGGCATGTTGTATGGGAGGATTGTGCTGGGCTTATTTGGAGAAAAAGTAGGGCAAAGCTTGCATGATTTGAGCAATAATATGTTCATAAAAGAGGTGAATGTCTGGATTTCTTCAGAGTGAAGGCTTTTGGGACAAGAACATTACATGTCCATTGGTATATGAGACAAGAAGGGAAAATGGATTGTGTACAGGATACAGACTTACCTTGGTGTGCTGCTTTTGCCTTTCTACTCTTCCAGCATCTCTGTCTCCCTCTTAATTTGATACATAGGGATGCTGCGTCCAGGCCAGTTCCTCTGAATTTGATTTTGTTACTACTTGTAGGTCTGAGTCCATAGAAGGTGTATTCCCTCCATTTTTATGAGAGTTACCTTTGAACGGATTGAAGTTCCTTGGTCTGAGAAAGGGTACTGTGCCATGTCAGCTTTTTCATGGGTCAGAGGAGAAGAAAAGCAAATGCAAAGGTTGATAAGAAGGTCTCCTTTCTGTTGATTGAAATGGAAATAGAGGTTTCAGTGTCTGGAACTTACAGGATAAGCTCTGAGTTGTTCTCAGAACAATGGAGTTTTCTCATCACTCCCTCAGTAGGGGCCCAGGCAGAACATCTTCTGAGCTGAGCGTGTGGGAGAGAAGACCTGTGCCAGGTCTGTGCTAACAGGGAAGCCCCACACTGCCCAGCTACACAGCTCTCAACTGGGCTACCATCTCCAGTTTGTAGTTAGTTCTCTGCTAGGGCAGGAATGTCGGGATGGTAATTATTTCCCATTCAGCAAAATTCCTTTTGTAGCTCAGAAACGTGCGTGTTAGCAATTTTTTTCCAAAATTATTCCCCTGTTCCTGGGCACTCAGCATGGCGTCTCAAAAACAGATGGTGGCGGTGGGGTGTTTTCTAAGACATAAACCTGGAATTGTTGCCAAAGGGGGCATGTTCTCTAAAGTATGATCCCTTCCATTATAAAAACCCCTAACTGAAATCTATTTTGATTTTAACACGGGCCTTGGCAGGCAGCAATGCTGGTGTACCCTAAGGAATGAAGCTTGAAACTCTGAATGAAATTTTGCATGACTAGATGAGTGTGCTAAATGGAGCTGAAGGAAACCAACCCGCCTTTTCAAATAAAATTGCTGAGTGAAATTACTGAGTGCTGATGTGTGTGGGAGAAGAAGCAGCAAAGAAAAGATACGGTGAAGGAGGGTATATTATATCTTATGAATTATAATGAGGAAAATTATGCCCTTTTTCTTGAAGTGAATTTTGTCATTTGGATGAGTTGGCCTTGTGGCATACTTTACCTACAGAGCATAATTTGCTTTCCATGTGGGAAAATGGTATCATCTCTGAACAGAAATGTTAACATTTTTCCAAATCAGGAATTTCTCCTTGACATGCTGTTTAAGTACGACGGTTAAAAGGCACGGCAGAGCAACACAACTGCCTTTTCTATTCAGTATGGGAGCCAGGATGAAAACATTGATACAAGGGACTCTGGGGAGGTGCCTGTTCCAGGAGTCCTGGAAACAATTTCTCTTTGATCAGCAAGCTCACATTGAAGTCAAGCAGGTTTTTGGATTTTTTAATGAAGGGAATGGCTGGTAGAAATTCCTAAAGCCGTGCTTCCGGAGACATGTCTTTTTAACCATGGTGATGATTTTTTACAGACGTTGTAAGAAATGGCACATAAGCTATGGCTTATGTTGGGGAAGGGGAAAGAAAATACTGCCTGCTTTAATTGAAAAGAATGTGGATGCTTTTAATTTATAGCACAAACATTTACAAATCATGGATGTCCATGTTCAGATCATGTCTTGGGAATGGCACTGTTTTCCTTAATTTAACTAGATATGACTACTGCTGACTTGGACTGATTTGATCCCCTTTCTAATGGCTGGGTATCAGCTCCCAAACCAGCTAATAAATTTGAGTACCTGAGCAGTAATTTAAGTGTTCCCGATCTGAGTTGTCACTTGGGAAGACTATTCTGTCATTATTTTCCATATCAATAGCTCACTATTTGAATCAAGTATGCCCATGACATGATTGATATTAAAATGAGATGATGGGTAGCGTATTTTGAAGCTGGGATTAAAGTGATATTTTCAGAAGGTGGATGTTTGAAGTTCTGGGGCATGGGATCACCACCACCCCCTAAACAAGAGGATTTTCTGTTATGTGTGCTTGCTGACGGATTCTTTCTGTCTCTCCCTTTCTCCTGCTTTCCTTCCCGTTGCTTCAGGTACAATAGCTATGGCAGCAGCTCTTACTCTTCGCCACGACCTTACTCTGGTGTGAGTGCCCCTGCAACACCCACTTCTCGTTATGGGACAACTTTATCACCACCTCAAGAGACAAAATCTGACAGGTTTGTAAATTAGTCTTGTTTTTTGACAACAGTTCCTTTACAGATGGGACAAAGGAGATAAGTGTAAGCTGTTCTGAATGAGTATTGGAAATATCTTGTAGCCAGGTCTTTTCTAATGTTGGAAAGAGAACATACAAAAATCTAGACGTCTTCATTTCCCACTAATTCGCAAGCTTTTCTCTGACTTGATTTTGAAGGCTGGATGTATTTCCATCCTACTTCTTCCTCCACTTCAATGGATAAAACAGTTGTGTCACATGCATAGTGTTCTACATATTAAAAGGTGAATTAAAGAACATTTTATTTCTTCCAATTTTTTCAAGTAAATTCAGATATCTATTTTCACTTCTGTCATCTTAAATCAACTATAAAATGTTGGAAATGCACACGAGCAACAAAAAAGCAGTATTTTGAAAAATCAAAATACTCTTTTGAATTATGTAAGGTACTAGGGGGAAAAAATGATAGGAAAATGTTATGGATACATGAAAGAAATTCTTCTTGGCAAGAGGCTTGGACCATGAGAAATTAACTGACTGTTACAACCTGAGAGTAAATGAGAGCTTCAAAGGATGTCATGCTGATTTTAAGGAGGAAAGGTAAAAGTTTTAAATTATTTAAATAAGTTAATATAATATTTTAATTAAATAATTTCCAATTAGGCCAGATGGGCTTTGGATTGTTTGTTGCCAGATTGACCTCTAATTCATAAAAATTCCTTCTCCCACCCTTTTTTTTGAACTGAATGTTTTTTCAGGATCCTTTGTCTATATTTCAATTACTTTTTATTACTGTTTTTTTTTAATGTTTCTATATGCATATAGAAATACATGTATGTTTTTGTTTGTATTTATATGTGTTTCAACCTACCTAATGCCTCACATGCTTTCCAGTCTATTAGTCAGAATGGTTCAAGTTAGGTTCTTCCAGCATGCATGCATTTCTAGCCATGAGGTATTGATTTGATCCTTTTTTTCAAGTGAGTAATTGCATTAAGTTTATCTTCGGAGAAAGGCATCATTTTTCATTTGCTCATCCTCCTAGAATAACTTGCCTCGATTTTGTCTTTCCTGATCTGAATTAAATTATTGCTGAGTGAAACCATAATAAAAAACTAAACTGGCATTTTCACCCCCTTTTACATCAGCAAAATAGATATGAGATAAGCAAGAATTAAAGGTATCCTGCTGCTTTTGAAGTTTCCGCTTTCTAAGCCCCTGCTGTTTTAAGCTTCTGATTGCTACTGCAGCAAAGAAACCCAAAAGTGGTCAAACACTGAGATGGCTAAAGATGGCTGGGCCTGTCCTGTGAGAGGTTGATGGCTCTGGCCCTGCTCCAGTAAAGGAAGCGAGCTCTCCCTGCAGCATGCGCGTAAGTGCGTTGCTGGTTTGGAGCCAAAATGCCTTGGCCCCACAGGACAAAGCTGTAAAATTTGTAGATTCATGGAGAGTCAGGCCAGAGGGGAGCTCTTGTAATCATCTGTTGTGACCTGTAATAGGTCTCACAGAAGCTAAATGAAAGCCCCCTGTACCTTCATGTGTTTTCAAGTGATGGCACATGACTTCTGCTGGAAAACATTCCAGTATTTATCATTACTGCTAGGAAAATATTTCATATTTTGACGCCAGTTTGTCTAGCAGTATCTTCCAGTCATTACACCTCATTCTACTTTGTGCTGCCTTCAACTATCTGATCTCTCTTACATGTTTTAAGTGTCTAAACACAGTGCTTGGAGTTGCATCTCTGTCTTTCCTTCATGTTGCATTCACAGCTCTTTCCTCTTGTGTAACTTTGCAGCTTTCTATTCACGGTAGTTGAACTCACCAGGATTTCTGCATTCTTATATTTGAGGGATGTTACAGCTGGACACTTTTTGTATATTAGTCTCTGAGAAGTGTGAAAAATGTGTGTGTGCCACAGCTGTGTGTTGCCTGCAAAATAGATGCAGCTATTTCTTGGAAGATAATTAAATTTAGAGGTGCTGTTTTGCATCATCTTGTTCTTTTTGAATGCGCTGCTGTTGCAGATGTATAGTTTAGCAGGATCTGATGGTAGATCCTTTGTAGAATGGCAGAAGCCTACTTTTATTTCGTTTATCTGAAAATCATGGGTTGCAGAAATGCCCACACAAAGATTGATAGATGGGATTTTGCACACTGGAGAGTAGGCTGTGTAGTGCATGTCGCAACACTCGGCACTAATTAGTAAGTGAAAAGTATTGCAGAAGTTTTCACAGTCTTCTATCAATGGTGCTTGCCTCAGATTATGTAAACATTATTTCCTACCTCCTGATGGTAAAAATTTACACGGATTCAAACACACAAAAAAGTTAAAAGATGGGGCCGGGGAGAGGAAGACACTTGATAAGAAGCAGATGCATGTCTATAGTTAGCTCCAAGGTGAGTTTTCTGCTTTCAGCTTACAACTACAGTTATCCAAAGCATCCACAGAAAGATTCTGTCTTTTATCATCCAGGGAAGAGCTTCAGATGCAGTTCCTGGTACTGTTTATCTGACCTTCGAGAACAAGGAGGAAGGAAGAGGCAGCATTTAGAGCAATGCCCAGCGAAATGATTCACTCCCCATTCAGTTACCCTGACAGACCTTTCAAACCCTTGGCTGCGTTTACTTATGTAAACAAGAGCTACAACTTGGGTGGACAGAAGCAGTGTGGTTGACACTTTGACATTCATACTTTTAAAACCCTCCTTGGCTAAGATCAGTAGGGAATCCAAAAGAGCAGTATAATTCAATACAATAGTAACTAGATTTTGTTCTTTGAAATCCACATAATGTATATATTTCTGATTGTACAGCAGAAGAAAAGGCTTACTTGACTGTTTCTCGGTTTCTAAATTCAGCTGCAGTCTTTTGCCAACTTTTTGCAGTACTGTTGTTCTCTTTCATTTCTCTGGGTCCCCCGTGGAGAGCCATGTTTCTGCAGTGCATATTGCAGCCATGGGAATCCTGCTGATGGAGGGTAAATTGCAGGGCACTCTCTTTTCAGCCCTTCATTGGGAGAGAATAAAGGGTATATTGGTTCTCTCATAGCTCTCTTTGGAAGTTGCTCCTAATGCATAAGTATAACCCAGTCCTCCTGTTTTCAACTGCCAAAGACTGCTTTGCTCTGTAAATACACTGGTCCCACTCTTCATGACTTAAATCACCAATTAACTCTTTCCCCAATTCCTAAAGAAAAAAAAAAATATCTATCTCATTTTCTTAACCTCATAAGTTTTGATAACAGAGACGAAGAGCAAGACATGGCTGGAGAGCACCAGAGAGAAGAACATTTTTCTGCACTTCCAAGTAACCTTGCCTGGGGGAACAAGGTGTTGTAGGGCTCTTCTGTATTTCCATGCCTTGTGCTCACACCTAGGATATTTCTGTTTAGCCAAAGATTGCCTTCTCAGACTCTGAACCTAGATGGTCACTCAAATTGAAAGCTGTAGCCTGAAATCTGTAGCTGGACAGCAAACTCATTATTTCCAAAGCATCACACCCCCTCATAGTGTGTTTTTGGTGGTGAAGTGTATGCATTGTTGGTCATGGCCACAGTTAGAGGAGACCCTGAAGGAGTCTAACTTCTAAGGCAAGAGCTCCTGAATTCAGCACCAACCTTTATTCATTCTCTTGTCAGAAAAATATCCTGCTGGTGTGTTTTCCGAGGTAGGTTTCTTCTGATGCATTTGCCAGGAGACAGTCCCCACTGGGCTTGGTAGTCAAACAGTAGTGCAGTTAGCCTTGCTCAAAAAGCCTTCTTCCTAGGGCACTGTGTGCCGGGGCAGCAGGCGTTCATGGTCCCCATTCTGTTGCCTCTGTCTGCTAAATCAAGTGCCAGAAAGTTCAGCTTGCAAACCTCCACTTCTGGATTGTCTTGGCCAGTCAGTGTGAACTTAGTCCCCACCTCTGGCTTGTCCCTCTGAAGTTCTTCCAAATCTAGGTAAGGGCCTGCTATGGTGTTTGCAAATTATGCCTGTTTGATGCACTCTCCAACTTTTCCAGACTGTTAGAAAATAAACTTAGGAAAGATGAAATGTGTTTCACATCCTTTAGTCTTTTTTCCATCTTACTTGCTTTATGATCTACAGCAGTACGTTACCTTGGGCTTCTGTGATGCAGAGTGTGGGGGGTTAACCCCGGTGGGCACAAGGTGCCCACCAAAGCTTCTCTATCACTCCCCCTCCTCAACTGGGCAGGGGAAAGAAAATATAACAAAAGGCGTGTGGGTCAAGATAAAGATGGGGAGAGATCATTCAGCAGTTACCGTCATGGACAAACCGGACTTGACTTGGGAAAATTAGTTCAATTTATTACTGATCAAATCAGAATAGGATAATGAGAAATAAACCCAAATCTTAAAATACCTTCTCCTTTCCCTTCTTCCTGGGCTCAACTTCACTCTTGATTTTCTCTGCCTTCCCCACCCCTGGAGCAATGCAGGAGGACAGGGAATGGGGGTTGTGCTTAGTTCATCATGTCTCTGTCACTCCTTCCTCCTCAGGGGAAGGATTCCTCACACTCTACCCCTGCTCCAATGTGGAGTCCCCTCCCACAGGAGACAGTCCTCCATGAACTTCTCCAATGTGATCCTTTCCTATGGGCTGCAGTTCTTCACAAACTGCTCATGAAAGGTCCCTTCCATGGGGTGCAGTCCTTCAGGAACAGACTGCTCTATAATGGGTCCCCCACGGCATCACAGGTCCTGCCAGCAAACCTGCTCCAGCGTGGGCTCCTCTCTCCATGGGTCCACAGGTCCTGCCAGGAGGCTGCTCCAGCATGAGCTTCCCGTGAGGTCACAGCCTCCTTCAGGCATCCACTGCTCCAGCACGGGGTCCTCCACAGGCTGCACAGGAATATCTGCTTCAATGCGTGTGGCACCTTCTCCCCTTCCTTCTTTGCTGACCTTGGCGTCTGCACAGTTGTTTCTGTCACATAGTCTCACTCCTCTGTCCCCCTCCAGTTGTGCAGGTTTTTTTTCCCCTTCTTAAATACTTTAAGTGGCGCTACCACTGTCACTGGTGTGACACTGTGATGGGCTCAGCCTTGGCCAGCAGCAGGTCCATCTTGGAGCTGGCTGGCGTTGGTTCTGTCAGACATGGGGGAAGCTTCTGGCAGCTTCTCATGGGAGCCACTCCCATAGCCCCCCTGCTACCAAAACCTTGCCACACAAACCCAATACAGAGGGCCTTAAATGTTGAGTATTCATCTCCATGTTCTTATATACCTTTTAAAGCTTTTATTTCTGCAACAGGTGCACACAGACACTGAGATTGGCATGACTAGATTATAGGTGTTTTTTTCTCCGCTGATTTTAAAGACACTTTAAACACCATACCTAACGCGTAAGCATGAAGTGCAGCAAAAGTCTACAAATACCCTTCTTTTGAGTTTTATTCCCTCTCCAGGTGCCTGAAACAGTGATTTTTCTGGCAATCTGGTGCTTTTTTTCTGGTGATTGTTTTGCTTAACAACAAAACAAAACAAAACAATAAAACCCTTCTTGAGAATTCTAAACAGCTTTTCAGTTAGACTTTCTACTAAAATTGAAGATCCCTGTAATTGACAACACCAGGGAAGTGCTGCTGGACCAAGTTTCTTGGCAGGTTCTCTTTTTTCCTTTTCTTTTTTTCATTAGCCACCTATCACTAATCTGCACTCTGGAGCTACCTTACTCCAGCTGTTAAGCACTAAGGAAAAACAAGAAACCTATGACACAAAACCCACCAGACAGCCTACAAAGCTGCTGCTCTCCCAAGAACAGCTCCTCTTTCCTTGGCTTTCTATTCTTTCTGCTTCTGCCATCTTCTGTGTGTCTTAATATGCGCTTCTGGGCTTTCAGACCAGAGACCATGGCTATTTTTTCTTGCGGTAAATGTCAGGCACATGTTTGAATAACATAATGAGGAAGGGATAGCTTGGTCATTGATAATAGCGGCCCAGGGCAAAAGCCTCAACTATATTGCTGAGATTTTACTAGGAAAAATGACCTTCGGAATTACTCGATGATTTACAATTTGGGAAGCAGTGGTGGCTTACACTGGCTCAGCTGCTTGTCAAACTACTGTGTAAGCAGTATTCTTGATTGCAGCTTTGTAGGCTTCATCATAGGGCATATGTTTAAGCAGAAAGCATGAGCCAGGTTCCAGTTTCAGACTGCAGCGTGCCTCTGGCTGAACACACAGCTCGCCGGGCTGATGCTCAGGGGACACAGACCTTAGCCTGGGTCTATGGGGAGGAGGGGGAAACTCTGCAACTCACTTCCAGGCAGTTTATGGCTCATGGGAGGCTGAGAAGCCGCAGGTTGGAGAGAGACAGAAACACAGTGTAAAATCTGTAAACCTTAGGCTGCGAGAAGTGTGTCTGTGCATCACCCTGGCTCTGTGCGGCTCTGCCCTGCTGTAGCTTTGCTTTATGTAGCCCCTCAGGCCAGTTAAAACTCTAACATTAATCAGTTCTCCTCTTGGTCATTCTCAAATTTCTTTCTCAAAGGAAGCATTAGTCAGTAGTTTTATCTCTCAATTTTGTGTTTATTTTTTGAGAGGAGTTTTGTAAAGATTCTTCAAGTAATGTTTAGTCTGTTTGCAAAATCTTATATCAACACGCTTTTGAATTTGCCATGTCATGTAGGGAGACATAACACTCAGAGAGTTTCTTTAACTGTGAAAAGCAATATGGCTCTTGGCAGCTTTGCCTCCCCTTTTGTCTCTTTCTAAGCTGGAAAGCAGATTTATTTTGTTAAAGCCAAGAGACATTTAGAGTTACTTAAGGCCTGAGTAGGAGCTGCTGACTGTTGTTCCTTCTCTGTAGCATTCCCATGACTACTGGAGCAGGAGCACTTTGGAAAAATGGGTAATTATTGCTTCCTTATTAAGGTTATTAATGATTCTGACCCATGTTATATTCAAGAAAATCCTGAATATTAACCTTATGACCTAAAGGGATTTCCTCTCATAAGTCATCTTTTAATATTTTCTTTCTTCTAAAAATATACATTTGTATTTTTTGCTCTTTCTATAGATATCCATTTTCATTTAGCAGATTTTTAAAATTCAACTCACAGAGAAAAATGCAGCCACAAAAGAAGTGTATTACAGAGTTCAGGTGAAGAACATTTGAGGTTGATAGTTGGAATTTTACTGTAACAAAGTGGCTTAGAGTAAGACAGAAATATTTTCTTCAATTTTCAACAAGATTAGAGTCATTCATGTCACATATTCCCTTTTACAATATATAGTCTGTGATGGAGTTTTGTCAGAAAACTGCAAGAACTTGCAAAAAAGTGTCTCCCTGAGCTTGTGTTTTTAATAATGATTACTAATTAAATGCTGGGTTAAATGCAGTAGGTCAGGTTAGATGAATTTTTATTCAGAAGAGTTTTGGCTTTGTATCCTCTGTCCTGTGTATATTTTTGTTGCCTTCTTTTTCCTTCTTTTTTTCTTTTTTCCTATTTTTTGCTCTTTTCTATGTTTTTTCCAACAAGATAAGTAACTAACAACCTCTTTGTTGCCAGGTCTTAGTGCAGTTGTATGGAGTTATATTCACAAATTCCCAGACTTAGACATATTCTTGCTGTGTGTTTTCTTTCTGGAATGAGTATAATAACAAAGCTTGTTTAGCTTTTGCTGATTTTAACAGCAGGCAGAAGAAAGCTCTTCTTAGTATTTTTGCATTAACGGTCCATTCTTAATAGCCTTGTGTTCTCTACAAGACTAAAAATAGTGTTCAGAGTTAGCATCCTTCTGGATTGTATTTGTAGAATTGAATAAATGGTTGATATTACCAGTTGGTAACACATGATACCAGCATTAAAATGCTGGCGTATGTTAGCTATAACCCCGTTTTGTGAGTGATGCTTTAATTGAGTATTCATATACTTTTTTCTGTTAAAATCTTTTACCACCTTTGATTCAATGCAAGATATTTTTTTTAGCCTTTTCCTTACCCATTTTAAAAATAATAGAATAGAATCATAGAATTGTCTAGGTTGGAAGGAATCTTTAAGATCACCTAGTCACCTTTATCACCTTGATAAAAAACCAAGATTAAATCTTGTCACTGAGTATTATGTTAACCTGTCTTTTAAAAAAACACCTCCAGGGATGGTGCCTCAACCACTTCCCTGGGCAACCCATCCCAATGCTTAATAACGCTTTCAGTATAAAATCTTTTCATAATATCCATCCTAAACCTCCCCTGGTGCAACTTGAGGCCATTTCCTCTTGTCCTATCACCTGTGATTTGGGAGAAGAGACCGACCCCCACCTCTCTACACCCCCCCTTCAGGGAGCTATAGAGAGCGATAAGGTCTCCCCTCAGCCTTCTCTTCTCCAGGCTGAACAACCCCAGCTCCCTCAGCCTCTCCTCATAAGACTTACTCTCCAGACCCTGAAATGCAGCCTATGGCAGTAAGGCTTAAATATTCCTGAGGCCTGAAGGTGCTGTCACCCTTTAAACAGCATGAAAACACAGAAATTACCTGAAGGCTCTGCCCAAGCCTCCTGCCAGCTGGTTTGGCCAGTCCCGCTGCTGTTTGCAGTTCAACTATGAGTTCAGCAAAAAGGGGAAGCCTTATTGCCGGCAGGATACAGAGACAAAAAAAGATTTCACAGACAAACCAGACATAGATAAATCCGTTTTCAAATTGTTCAGAATACTTGAGGAATACCTCTTGCCACTCACCTTTCCCTCTGGCAGTTGTGCAGGTTTGTACAACCTGAAAGTGACAGCTTTTTCCTTCAGGTGTAGTTAGTGCGCGTATAGAAAATGAAGGGTAGAGTTTACTAAAGTCTGCTCATTTGCAGTTGCTGTTCACGTTAAAGAGAGGAGTGATGCACCTGAACGCCAGTTGAGTGACAGTGTTTGGCAGCAGCAGTGAAGGTGTGAGTTTAGGAGGTTTCATAAGGCAAAGGGTCTCAGCATTTGGTGTGAGGTGTGGTCTTCACAGAGGGGAGATGTCTCTGGTCGAGTGGCTGGGCAGTGCAGGATCTAACCACTAAGCGAGCACTGCCTCAGCAGTATCAGTGCTGTCTTCTTGCCTTTTCTAAATATGACTGAAAACCCAAAACCCGACTATTTGTCTTTTAAGAAGTCAGTGCCACACAAGGAGTCAGGTGGCCATATTAATTATTGCCTGTTTCAGCAGAACCTTCTTGCAGCTTTGACTGTTAGTTTTGATCATTTGATGCAATACACTGCTGTATGCAATACGGCACTCCTCAGCTGACTGCGGTTGGGACAAATTAATGGAATCAGGTGTGTGTGTGCACACTGTACTGTAGCTTGTAACTCAGCTGAAGTATGGACTCACAAAATAGCCAGTGGGAAATACCGGGTTTGGGCTAGTTTTCTCCAGAGAGGTGATTCTGCCACTTTACTCTGCTCTGGTGAGACCTCACCTGGAGTACTGCGTGCAGGTCTGGAGCCCTCAATATAGGGAGGATGTGGACCTGATGGAGCAGGTCCAGAGGAGGGCTACTAAAATGATCAGGGGTTGGAGCACCTCTGCTATTGTAGGCTGAGGGACAGGCTGAGGGAGCTGGGGTTGTTCAGCCTGGAAAAGAGGAGGCTCTGGGGAGACCTAATAGCAGCCTTCCGGTACCTGAGGGGGCTTACAGGAAGGCTGGGGAGAGCCTGTTTACAAAGGCCTGCAGTGACAGGATGAGGGGAAATGGCTTCAAGCTGGAGGGGAGCAGATTTAGATTGGAGATTAGGAGAAAGTTCTTTACTGTGAAGGTGGTGGAGCACTGGAACAGGTTGCCCAGGGAGGTGGTTGAGGCCCCATCCCTGGAGATGTTCAAGGTGAGGCTCAACAAGGCCCTGGGCAACCTGGTCTAGTTGGGAGTGTCCCTGCTGACTGCGGGGGGGTTGGACTAGATGACCTTTGGAGGTCCCTTCTGGCCATTCTATGATTCCATTGATTTGATTAGTTTCCAAGAGGCGGCAAACTAATGTGGCACATGGATATTCATTTTCAGTTTCTTAGACGTTGGCTTTTTTTCTGTCTGTATGGTTGTGGATCTTTTGTTGAATCTGTAAAGCTGCTGTTCATACGTCAGCAAATTTTAGCCGAATGAGCAACGCTAGTCAAACCGTGCTAGATCAAACCTCCAAACAAGGTGTTTTGGCGTGTGGAGACGTTTTACGACCAGGGTCAGGTTAGAATCCCGTCTGCAGGGCTGAGCTGCACATCAGCATGTGATTCCCCTATAACCCCTTGTAACTGTGGAGCCCTGAAGAGCTTAATCAGAGCTGATGGTTTCCAACCTGCTAGATACTGTGCAGACATACAGTCACTCTTTTGGTCTCAGAGCAACACCCCGTCCTTCCCCTTAATTTTCTTTCGGGTTCTATTAAATCATAACTTCTTTGATTCCAAATAGAGTTTGCATACTTAAGGCAGCTGGATGGGATGGGATGGGGTGAGATAGCAAGCTAAATAAACAGAACAAACGTGAGCACAGACTTGAGAGGAACCCTCATTTTGTATCTCTTCCAGTTTATTTCTAGATTTTTTTCATGTGGAGGCACTGTGCAGTTTTCCCCTTCCTAGAGCAATTTCTGATGATATATCCAACCTTATTGCTGTGGTTTTTCATGCTACCACAGGGATGGAGCTCTAGCTCCTGAATCTTAGCACAGTGGTGCCACTGTTTCTGCTTTCTCTTGCAACATGTACTAAAAGGTCATAGGTTAAAATAAATTTAAAATATGTTCAAGGGAAAATTCACAACGTGTACTTGATTGTCAGAGTTTGGGGATTTTTTTTCCCTTTTCTTAGTGCTGAGGCATATTAGAGATTTTTATGGGTTTGAGTGTGATCCAGCATTGATACTGTAGCTCTGGAGCAGAGCCAGCAGGGAGGCTTACAGAATATCAAGTTTTATACCATCTTATGTAATGTTTATGCGAGTGGGATCTGACATATTGAAATTCAATTTATTGAAATTATTGAAATTATATTCATACTGCCCTGCTGCCAGTGGGGCTGAAATAGCTATGTTTTGTGCTTTTACACTAGAAGTCTAAATTGTGCAGCCATAGCCGTGCAAGTAAGTAAGGGAAAGGGCCTGAGTTTTTAAAAATAATGAAAATTTATTAGCGTTTGCATTGCTGGTTGGGGAACCTTCCTTTAGACAGAGTTTTACTTTATTTTCAGAAAAGGCAGTATCTATTTCTCTCATTAATCCTTTCATTGCAAAACTCATGTTACAACAATGCATAGAAACCACTCTACATGAGTTATGTCTTTTTGATTTTATCAGTCTAATTCAATCAGTGTGGATACATTTACATCTGTATAAAGCTACTCTGTACAATACAGATTTTTCCTGTCTAAGAGACAGAAAGAAAAACATGTTTACTCTGAGGTCAGTCTCTTGCCATGTGAGAGGTTGGTGGTACCAATACCACCATGTTGGGGGAAAGATGCATGAGAGAAGCCACTTCCCTAGCCAAAGTAGTACTTGCAGTAAAAAAAAATAATTAAAAATCTGTGTCAAGACCAAACTAAAGTGAATATAAATGTAGCGTTTTTTAAGTGTATTTGCTACTTGAAGCTGTTTCATGTCAAAGGAAAAATAATTTCTGTTTACACTCACAGTTATGGTCAGAGAACTGCAGAGAAAGTCCCATGTCAGAGTAATTCTTGCTTAGCCATAAAGCATGTGGTAGTAAACTGTTCTTTTTTGTTCACTGTGGACAGAACAAGAATGAATGAGTCTAAACGGCAAAAAAAACCCCCAGAAATAGGCTAGACAGCAGAGAAGCCTTTCTTGCTGGGAGGGGTAGTTAAGCACTAGATGGATGTGGTAGGTCCATCATTAAGGATTTTTAAGGCAGGTCAAACAAGTAGTTTTCATGAATGGTTTGAGAAAACTTAATCCTGCCCTGAGTAAGGAGAGGAAAATGGGTAATCTATTCTCCTCCAGCCCCATTTCCTCTGATTTTTTTAGTAACAATTTTGATGCTACTTAATGATTATTATAAGTAGCTGTTCTGTCCCTGTGTATTTTACTGATGTATTCCTATAACGGATTTGTTTTGCTCTGGCAGCACATGCAGCAAGGAAATCACGATAACAGAATTTGTTAATGTGGGAAGAAAAATATGCCCTTACTTAGGAAAGCATTCAAATTCTGAAGGGCAGTTCTGACATCTTCTTTTACTTTTGTTTTTCTGTATACAAGATTCTCAGGTGTTTGTGACACATCTGTTTTTAACATCATTGCCTAACATGTTTGGAAAATGCTGAAAAAATATTCCAGCTTTTTTTTTTCTTTCTTTCTAAAAATCCATTATAGGATTCAACTTTTCAATTAATAGGATTATACAGTAAAAAAATATTTAGACAATACTACAGTTGAAGTAGACTGAAGAATTCTTACATGTACTTTATTTGTGCTTCAGAAATTTGGCAATTTAAGAAGCCTACCCTATCTGTTGTTTTTAAGCTCATCACAGTATCTAAAATCAATTTAGCAAGAAGATACTTAGCCAGTGCTTTGAAGCATCCGTACATAAATATTGCCATGTCATTCTGTTGGTTGGGATTATGTTACTTACTGAATGATTACTACTCATTTTTTGCCAGTATAATCAATAAAAGTGACACTGAGAAATCTGATCTTCCTTCTCTGCAGACCAGCTTTGGGTGGTCTCCTTACATCATCTTTTCGGCAGCACCAGGAGTCCTTGGCAGCAGAAAGAGAAAGACGACGTCAGGAGAGAGAAGAAAGATTGCAAAGGATAGAACGTGAAGAAAGAAACAAATTCAAGTAGGAACCAAATTTGCTCTCCTCTGTTGCTTTAATATGTGATGGATCTGTAAATCATTGAGACATTCAATTGCAAAATAATTGAATTGGTGAATAGTTTGTGTGTCTCTATATACCTTTCTCAATCTAAATATCTTAGAACTGGTCTGTTAAACACACAATTTTGGCATTTAGTAAATCAGCAATTTTTTTAAAAACAACTATGTATTTGCCAGTTATACTGACAAATATATACTGACAGGTATCTGCAGAGGCCAGGTTTTATTAGCTAATTTACTTCTTATTGAAGTATAATCTCTAGTGAGGCATAGAGTTTGAAGATGAAACAGTGGGAGGAGGGGACAGCACTGACACATCTTTTTGCTTTTATGTTCTGCAAAGTAAAACTGTTTTGAGATCTCAAGATGTATGGGAGTATTTCTAAACTGGACTTTTTCCTGCTTTGCTGAACACGTGTCTCTTCCTCCTGGAAGCAGCAACTGACAGAAAACAATTATCAAAACTATTGCTCAAACCATGGCCAGACAAAGGCCCCAGCTGAATATAGGACTCTCCGTTTCCACATCTGAGCCCATGTGGTGTGCTGAGGGATCCCAGGATGTGCTACCTGAGAATAGTAAGAGGCAATCCTCTCCCCCTGTTAAATCCATGCCTGGAAATCCCAGCACAGGCATTAGCAAAGACTGCAGTGGGTTTAGGACAGATAAGGTGCCTGTACCTGAAGTGGTTTGCCTACTGTCTGAAGAGTGTATGCTAAGAAACAAGTTTGTGTCCTCATGAATAGGTGTGAAAAGTAAACATATTTTTAGTAGTTAGAAGACATAATGTCATAACCTAAAGAATGGTAGGATAAATGTTTCATAGCCCTAGATTTGATATTTATGGAAATGATGGCACTGGGATTCATGTGAGCTTGTTTATTAGTATGCAGGATTGTTTTCACTTTAATCATCTCTTTAGTAAGAAGTGGAAATGGTCTGTGTCATATTGAATTTTGAAAGAGGGGTCACTTAGTAGTGGTTGTTTGGCTGGTTGGTTGAGGGACATATTCTCCTGGCTCCAGAAGATAGCTAGTTTAGAAGAAAATGAGAGGCGGAGAGAAGGTAGAAGAGCACCATAATAGGATCTTTGGCAGCCAACAGCTGCCCAAGTTCTCCTGAAACAGAAACAATCAGGTCTTAGTCTTCAAGCCTCTTCCAAAACCCCTCCCTCTAAGTGGTATCATCAGGCTGCAGCAGGCTGCCACGGACAGCCAACATGATCTTTCAGAGTGGAAACTCCCAGACCAAAAAAGCCACCAGGACACTTGGCAGCTTGACCTGTTTGAATAACAGATCTGCACATTTCACTAGAGGTTGGCTACAGTACTTGTTCTGTCACTAAAAGAGCTTCATTAATGTCAGAAAACCAATAATTTTTTTTTTAAATCACAGAATCACCATGGTTGGAAGGGACCTCTGAGATCATCAAGTCCAACCTTAAAAAAACAACCAACCAAACAAACAAACAAAAACAACAACAAACCAAAAAACTCAACACCCCACCACATCACACCCACACACAAACCAACAATCTTGGGCACTAGAGCATGCCCTGAAGAGCCATGTCTACACATTTCTTGAATACCTTCAGGGATGGTGACTCCACCACCTCCCTGGGCAGGCTTTTCAAGTGCCTGACCATCCTCTCAGTAAAGTAATTCTTCCTAATATCTAATCTAAACCTCCCCTGCCGCAACTTCAGACCATTTCCTCTGGTCGTGTCATAGTTCCCTTGGGAGAAGAGGCCATTCCCTTGGGAGAAGAGGCCATCTTCATCCCATTACTCCAGAGTCAGAAACTGGTTAACTAAACGTCGTGATTGTGTTGCGTATTTTTCAATGCCCAGTGTTTTCATCTTCTAAATTTGAGCTCCCTGGTCACCCATAAGTTATAACTTGCATTTGAGTAGAGGGTCTCCAAAGCCACCAAACTTCACAGACAGACAGCATCCCACAGTTGATTAAACAGTCTGGCAGGAGGAGGACAAAGCCACAGCAAACAGTCATGGACGGTTTCGTAAGAGTTCTTGGGATTACATTATCGTATCATCAGTCTGGCTAGAAACCCAGTCTCTGAAGATGTATTTTTGATTAAAAATAGCACTTGCAATTCACAGCCTCTAAACTCGTGAGCAGTACTGGATTTACCATCATGACTCATTTGTTATCTCATTCTTTCCAACCGTGCCTCGAGAACAATCCACTAGGTTCTGGCAGTATTATTGACAAATTGAGGATAATTTAAAGGAGAGCATCACCAGTTGTGAAATAGCTTGGTTTTAGGAGAAATGTTAAAAAGCTTCATAAGCTGTTGCTAGCAGAAGGAATGCTTTAGATAATGAACATTTTTCTCAGTAGAAGGATTTTTGTACCCGTTGCAATATAGAAAAATATACAAGGGTTATTCTTCAGCTGTAGGGAGGGTGAAAGGTATCAGAGGGGGAAAAGTAATGTTAAAATTTTTCTGCTGAAAAATTGCTAGATTTTATTTTTTTTCCCCTTGGAGTTATTCCCATAGCTATTGTAATTCCAAAAAATACTCTGAAAATATAATAAAAGTATAACCAGTTCAGGGATTCAAAGGTTGTGGAGATAGCCTGAGACAGTAATGTGTGTTTCATGTTAATTAAGTTTTGAAGAGCACTTGATAGCAGATATTTGATACCTGTTAGTATAGTAGATGATAAGCAATTTATTTGATGACCCAATATAAAGAGAAAAAATGTTTTATTCATAAATGGAGTAGTTCTGAA
Source organism: Calidris pugnax (assembly GCF_001431845.1). NCBI lineage: Eukaryota > Metazoa > Chordata > Aves > Charadriiformes > Scolopacidae > Calidris > Calidris pugnax. Next base: position 2,695,119 of record NW_015090810.1, read on the forward strand.
AATCTTTTTGATACTCACAGGTTACACTATAGAAGAATCTAACAGATAAGGTGAAAGTCTCATCAATTTTGTATATCAGATTCAACAAAATATTAACAATTTATTGTAAGGAACTATCTTGCTGTGATAATGAGTCAGGCTGGATGTTCAGTGGGTTTTGCTGTGCTCCAAGTTAAATTTGCATCCACATTTGTGGATGTGACGGGCCTGCCTGAAATCAGTGCCCAGGCATCCAGCAAAGTTGATTTGGCAAAAGCTAAGTCAACTTGAGGGACAGCTGAGATAGAGGGAGATTTGTATCTAAAACTCAGGGTGAAAAATAAAGAAGCGAAAGGTTGCTACCTGTCTGATGATCCTGCATGCACCTTGTAAGAACAAAGAATTGTCCTACTCAGTAATTGGAGTCCACTGTCCTGCTTCCAACCATCGCAACTAAAACACACTGAGGAAAGGTATATTAGAAGGAGGGCCAATATGGTACGCTCCCTGCCTTGGTCTAGCCTGCTGGGTGCCACAGTCACTATTTCGGGGCATTCTAGATGGAGCAAATGAGGAATGGTTTAATAGCCACTAATGTGCCTGTCCCTTATGGATGAGTCCAGTTCATTGTATCTGATTTCAGATATCAGGTTTCAAAACGTGCTTCAAGTTCTTAACTTTGTGGGGTTTTTTTGTAATTACATGTTATGACCTTCTAAACTATGTATTTGATGTACTCATACATGTGGTGTATGCATGGGTAAGTGTGGACACACTTTTCAGCCTTTTTAACAGAAACAAATAATTTTTTATGAGAACAGCCATTATTGTCTCTGATCAGCTTGTTTGTAGTGCTCTTGGTTTCTACCACTGTACTTCTGTTGTCTACCTTATTCTTCTGGTTTCCTTTGCAATTTACTACAATTCTCTTTTTAGCCGCGATTATTTAGACAAAAGAGAAGAACTAAGACAAGCAAGAGAAGAAAGGTTTGTATATAATGCACCCATCCTTCCCTTTGGTTGTTTGCACTTCCTATATTCTTTGCTGTGGAGCTGTCATGTATTTACATTTTTAACTCTGCATGCACAGAATGCTTTTATTCCAAAGGACTTCTATAAGAAAGCGATTGTTTCATTAAAGAGGAGAATGAAGTCCAGCTGTAAGCACAGCAATAAATGAAGAGCACTGGGGCTGGAATGCATAAGAATGATTGATGATCTATCTTTTATCTATTTGTGTGGGAAATAAGCCTACGCCATTTGCCTCAGAACTTTGCCCAAATTGACTATAGTTATGAATTGAATAAGCCTGTCTTTCTCACCCAGTGGGTCCCAAGCTTTCTGGAGGGTCAGAAAAGGCAACTGAGGATAAAGGAAATTGGGGTCACAAGCATTGCAAAACTGCAGTCACAGGCTGATGCAAATGGTTCTGACCCTCTCTCAGCATATTTTTATATTTCAGGGCCAAGTTTTCTTTGCTGGTCTCTCTAAACATCAGCAATTACAAAGCTTAGCAGTATTTATCATTGCAGCATTGTTTTAGTTTTAAGTAAGTAGCATATTTAAAGGGACTGAGGTTTGGTTTTTTTTTTTTTTCCTTTTTAAAATTCAATTAAGTAAGTTTAGCAATTCCGGGCTAGGCTGAGAGCTATGTGCTTATGAAAGCACATTTTTCAAGGAATACTCGATTAAGGACCTTTGCCTTTCAGTAGCTTCATCTCTACCTCCACTAGTAACTACACCTTGGAGGGAGCTCTTAGTTTTACCTGGAAAGTATGCATGTTACTGAACAAATAGTAGATGAAAAATCATCCAGATTGTCTCAGCTCTGCTTTTATGATCCTCCAGAGATTACTCTCTGGAGATACTTTTGAATTGTCAAGAATTGGAATTATATTATCAAAGTATGAGAGCAGCTATCTCAGAAATCACTGTGTTGCTATGCTTCAGTTTGGGGTTTGCTTTTCTTTTTTTCACCAAATCATCATACCGGAGGCAGTTTGTTCCTGCAGACTGAATTCTGATCTGTTGTGGCTGAAGTAGCTAATACTAAAAAATGATTTTGACATCTCTAAGAGTAAGAAAAAGTGGATAGACTTTCCTTTGACCTTCCAGCCAAACCAATTACAAATATCTTAAAGCATTTTCTGAAATGAAACGTGTCTGAGCACATAAGCATCATATACTGATCTTAGCTGAGTAAAACCTTTTACAGCAAGCATGCTCGTCAGTAAGATTTTAAATAAATTAGAAGTGAGCTCTCCAGCACTTTCAAGTTGTAAGGGAACATGCCAAGTAAACTGGAGTGTATTTGAGAAGCAGGGCATCACTGCTGTGTAATCTGAAACAATTTCACTGGTCATTAGGAATGTGTCTTTATCCTTAGGGCTCTTTTGAATTGAAATGTTAAACTATCAGTTCTTCCTCATAAAGAGGAAAGACATATGTTTGCTTTGACAGCACATAAATATTAGGAAACACTTCTGCAAGTGAAGTCTCACATCAGTAGTCTGTTATGTTTGCCTTCCATAACTTTTCTTTTTTAAAAAAACACCTTTGCACAAATGAAATTTTATTTCCTATAGCAAGTGGAATGTTGACTTTTTTTAACAGAATTAAAGAAGTGTAAGAAAATGATAGAATCATAGAATGGTTTGGGTTGGAAGGTACGTTAAAGACCATCGTGTTCCAACCCCCCTGCCATGGGCAGGGACACCTCCCACTAGACCAGGTTGCTCAAAGCCCCATCCAGCCTGGCCTTGAACACTTCCAGGGATGGAGCAACCACAGCTTCTCTGGGCAACCAGTTCCAGTGCCTCACCACCCTCACAGTAAAGAATTTCTTCCTAATATCTGATCTAAATCTCCCTTCTTTCATTTTAAAACCACGTAAACTATACTTCATTTTCTGTCTTCCCACAGCCAATCTCTCACCTCCAGGCTCCCCTATTTCTGTGTCACTAAATTCTTAACTTTTAATTATCCAAGAGGCTAAAATTCTCGTTAAAATCTGGATTGTATTTTTCCTCCGTATCAGTTTTGAAAAGTAGGAGGTGATAATACTGAGGCTCTGTTAAAAGCACTGCTTTGTCTAAATAGTGTCAAAGCTTTGGAGCATTCTGTGCACTATCGGGTCACCCTGGAGCTCCAGAAAACAGGCACACACTTTTCCAATGGCTCTGGGGTGGCCTCAATATAATAGAGAAATGTTCCTGCAGTTTCAAGCGGTCTGAGTGTAACACAGCACGATTCATTTTACATGTTCTTGCTGTTTGATTATTTCAGGCCTTTTTTTTACTTTGCTTGGTTGAGTATTTTCCAGTGGTAGTTCAAAAATAACCCAACAAAGGTGAGCTCTGAAGCCTTCTCTCATGTGATTTATAGCTCAAATGCTCTCCACCTGATGGCTTTGCTGGTACATAAACATTTTAAGTCACCCTCACGGCATTGCTCAGAGACCTAGAGAATTCACAATAATTTTTATCTAGTTGAAGATGATAGGTGGAATGTAATGTTCATGAGGCATACAAAATAGACAGCCCAAAATTTTTTGCCTCTTTGTCTAACCCTTTGGCTGCAAGTTTCTATGATTTAAAGGAATATGGTAATACATACCAAGGCAACTAATGGAGGAACTAATTGCAGCAGAGGGGTGTTAGCTCATCCTTTCAACTCAGATTTTGCTCTTGATGAGACCTTTTGTTTTTAATGCTGGCATTCATTCACTGTTAAGACATTGGGCAGAAACAAAAAAAAACCTAAATACGATTTTTATCAAGTGTGAAGTGTTAATAACTGATTCTTGAATGATTTTTATTTCTCAGTTAAATTGCTGTATCTGCATACTAGGCTTCCCATTTGATAACCAGTCATGCTGATGTCCCGCCACAAGAGTTCCTGATCTGTTTCCCTTTTTTCTTTCAGTATAATGAACAGATATATTTTGGGAAGGCACATCTTGATGATAGTCCTCTGCTTTGCTGGTTGGCTCTGCAGCGCACAGCTACAGAAGCTCGAATGTTAAAAGCAGCTGAAAAATTGCTGAGGGCAATAAAACACTGTAGCTCCCCCTGTTATAGAAGGATCCATCCAGATCTTTGTTGTAGTCTGTTGCCAAACTGCAAAGCCCTCCTCGGCGGCAGCCAGCTGGGCTGTACCTGTTTGAGCTAAGTGGTCCATCTGAATGGCCCTTGATGAGTCTCAGGTCCCATCTGCTCTGCTTGCGGGGAGGCGGAAGGCGCAATACGTTAAGTGACCAAAGTTAAAAGAAAGGCTGGCTTCATGAACTGTAACAAAACATTATGCTAATGCCAGCGAGAGGCTTTCTCCTCTATTGAGAAGGCAAAAATCATTCTCGAGAATTGGCTTCATGTTAGAACTGTAAACAGTTCCTATTTTATAACCATACAAGTATGTGGCTTGTTATATTTTCATCCAGAGTCTGTAGGGGTTCTTTTTCCTGCAGGATTTTTTCAAAGCCTGTGCATACCTCTGGAGAAATAAAAGAAAATGAGTTTGTTCTTCATTATTGCTGTTTGCAATAAAGCAAATTGCCTCTGAAAACACAAGGACCGCTCTTCAAAGAGGCATTTCTATGCTCTATCTGGATGTTTGCAAATGTGCATGTGTGTGTGGCTCCCATATGTACTAAGCATGTTTGTTACCGCATATGGCTGACTTCTTTACCCTGCCTGCTTTTAATGCGCCCTCGTACACTAATTCGGGCTGTCAGTGAGGCAGAAGGGGGGAGGAGAGGTGTTCCCTGTTACGAAGTGTTTACAACAGTGAGTTATAGGAGGATGACCACAGTGTTTTGGGGACATAAGCAGTAGCCTTCATTAACCTGTTTAGCAGTTCACTTGTGAGCAAGACAAACAGTCTAAAGCCTGATCCAGCTGTATTCATGAATTTATTCCTTAGCAAATAATGGTGGATAAAATTAGCAGACATCTGGAAGAGGCACATATTTCAAAGTTATTTTGGTTGAAATGTATAAAGCACACCATGAAGAATATGATTGGTAGCTGGTCTTAATAAACAGTTAGTGAGTTCTGCCTGCCTAAAATGCAAAACAGATGTATCTTTGTTCTTTTAAAGTGACTTTGATGAATAAACTACATGTGACGTCAGGTCCAAGCTATTGGATGTCTGGGTCCGGCAGAGAAATTTTTTAGAATAAAAAAAAGAAAACTTTCCATTGTAGAGTCTGGAGAGAACAAAGTGAATTCCAGTGCGTTGCTCTCAGAGCAAATAGAAGCAGGTTCAGAGACTTCAGATAGTCAATCCAAACATTTATTATTGATATTATTTTCAGGGAGATCTGTTTTTGTCTGCTGCACTGAACCATTTTCCTCTCCTTGCAGCAAGTCTTAGACTTTGGCTATTTGCATCAGTATTAAGGGGCTCTGGCTTTAGAGGTTTTTTTTTTTCTTCTGAGTTGGTTTTTTTTTTTTTTTCCTCCCATTTTAGTTTTGAGAGAGGGAGGGCTGGGAGGAGGAGGAGGTGAAGGAGGAGGGTGAAAAGGAGGACAGGCAAATGCTTCCAAAAGGAGAAGGACTATGCAGGCAGAATACTATATCTAAGGACTTTTAACTCTGCTGGTTTTTGCTTTTGTTTTGTCATGAGCAATTTAACATTTTTCAGGGCAATAGTCTGTGCTTTAGTGTGCATTTTTTGGCAGATTGACCAGGCAGGCAGTTTAGTGCTGTACCCCTTGTGTCAGGAAGTCAGCTCATTCTCTGCAGGTGTTTCATCCATAAACAAGCATCAGCCACAGACTTCTTTTTCTTTACGGAAACCCTCTGGAATTTAACTTTCAGATACAAATACTTGGAGAGGTTGGCAGCAGAGGAGTATGAGAAGGAGCTGAAGAGTCGGAGCATAAGCCGAGGCAGAAGTGAGCTGTCCTTGAACCTGAGATCTCCTTCAGCCCCATCCTCACCTGTACCCAAGTGTGTCAGCCCTGCATCCATAGAGTCCCAGGAAGAGCTGAAGACCCCTTCCACCCCTTGTGGGACCCCTCAGCCCTCAGAAGGTAAGTGAAAAGGAGGGCAGGGGAAAGAGAAAGTTTCTCTCGGACTAGCAGTGATTTTTGATGCACGAGTGCAAGAATATAACCACTGAGATGCCAAAGTAAAGGGTCTTATTATATTGTTTCATGCTGTCTTCCTAAATTTCCTCTTTTTTTCCATGGATTTGGATGTCTTATAGTCTATTCAAGCAAAGAATACACTGCTAATTGTTGCTATGATTTATATCATCATTGCCTGATGCTATTTGAATGGAATAATTGGAAAATACAGCATACAGAGGGTCTTAATTTTAGCATTATGTTCCTTGTATATTAGAAGTTACTGAATACTAAATCAACAATATTCCTGCCAACAGATTTTGCTTATGTGGATTCTCTGAAAGAAATGCAACAGATGAATGCCAAGATTATAATAACCATCCAGGCAGAGCACAGACTGAATGGGGCAAACAGAAAAGGTCTTGAGTTGAAGGCAGGGAGGGTGTGTTGGTTATTTTTAACACCAGCAAAAACTCTTAAAATTGTAGTACAAGTAGTAAAGGACTTAAAAGAGACCACAGACAATTAGTAAAAAGGAAAGTATAATTAGTGTTTGCACGGTTGGTTTGCTGTCATATAATTTATTGGTGTACAGAGCAATATTTTTTGTGTTTGCGCGTCATCCTGCCACTTGCATCATGTACCCCTCCTTCAGTCCTCAAAAAAACGCCCACCATACAGATTTATATTTGCGCCACGTGATGTTGCATTAACATTGGGAGCTAGAATGCATGTCGAGGGTGAATTATCGCCATCATTCATTTTTATTTTATTTGATTTCCTGCTAGGTGCTATTGGTGATTAATGCATTTGTAACTTGCACTGCTTGGTTTTATTGAGTGTTATGGCTGGTAGCATGCTATAAAGCAAGGCAATTTAAGAAAAAAGTTAGAAATACTGAATGTTGCATATGCTTGTCCTCACCATACTAAGTAGGTGAAGTTTATTTAATTTAGGGTTGTATATTTTCCCAATTATATTCCCAGTTTTCTTTTCTGGCACCTTAAAAGTCTCAGTGGAATCATTTGAGCTTAAAAAACATGGATATTTTCCTGTAACACTGATATTCAGAAACATCCAGATGCCTTCTTTTTTTTTTTTTTTGAGTGCAATATTGCTTTTACTGCAAATAAGCTGGATTTTTCCACCATTAGGATTTCAGAGCTGGGTAGGGAACAAGTATCTCTTTTATGGTGATTATTTTAACATATTTCTCATGGAAGCATTAAAAAAAATAATATTAAGGCATGAAATGGAGCAGCCCAATCCATTTGGAGAATACATTTACAGCAGGTGTACAGGGCAACTTCAGGCAACCAGAATATGGCAAAGCTATCAACACATGGGTAGGCAGGACATCTCTACTAAAACTCCTGGCAGTATCAGTAGGCATAAGAGGGCAGCACTTTGGAAGCCTAGCAAATGGACTGCAAGGAGGGCACATATGGATGGTGCAGGGTAAGCCTCCAGCCAAGGGCAGCTGCAAGCAGATGGCCAGCACACCACTGGAACAGGGGCCTGAAATCTGCATATTTGAGTGGGAGCTGCGCATGGGGAAGGAAACTGCTGTTCCAGGCCTACCAAAAGCACTGGAAAGATCATATGAAGTAACAGGCAAGTGGGCAGGGCAAGCTCTCTCATCTGCAGCTGGCCAGATTATTGGATATCAGCCAACAGTTGGCAGGCTTATTTATAGATTTTGTGCCATGGCCTCTAGATGATTATTTGTGTTCTTTATGCTCTATAATGTATTAAAATCTCAGCTTTTACTGTCTTCAGGAAATATTAAGAATTCCACTTAATAAGTAGGAACCCGAGGCATTAACTTGCTTAAGCCAATTGTAGGGAATAGAACTACGGACAGAACATGGATTACTTGTACCCCAAGTTGTTGCTTTGAACACGGGAGTCACCATCTTCCCAAGCAAGGATAAAACTGCAGAAGGAAAACACTTCCTCAGTTCTGTGCATGGGAGCCTCCAAAGACTCTGCAAGAATGGTTTTATTCATTTGCAGAGTTCAAAACCTGAAGTCAAATGGGAAGTTGTGTTCCTCTACTAGCAAAACAATAATTGATTTTCAGCGTCAGATTTATTTTATGCCATTTGTGCTGAAGTATCCTTTGGCCATCCAGTATCTACTGGACTTAAGAAGGAAATGGATTGTGTCTGTGGAACTTTGTCCCATGCTGTGAAACGTCTCAGTATCTCTACCCAGTATAAAAATCTGGATTTACTGAGCTGAAGTGTTTTCTCATATAAAACAATTGGTTCCACTAAAGCAATCAAGTCTTGTAAGACTTACTCTTGTAAAACTTGGGGTATGGCATTCAGAGGAAATGAAGGCAGTCCCATAACTGCAAAATGGAACTTAATATTTTTTTTTTCAAAGCAGCTACTTCCTCCATTGTAATTTCGTTGGAGAATTTTTTATGAAGTGCACATGTGCAGTAAAGGAGACCAACAATAACCAAGACATCTCTGAAGTCAGTCCACAAAGGAATTGGAGATGAGCTCTTCTCTGAGAGGAGCAGCTTTTTTAGCACTTGAGGAAGTAAGCAGGCCAACCCAAGTGGATGTTGTGGACAGCAGGAAACTTTCTGAACATATTAGTAGCTAAGCAAGGTCAAATACTGCCTAGAGTATGATTGGTGAAAGCATCTTGGCAGATGGAGAAGCACCAGAGCATGAGGGCACACTGAGGCCATTGCAGCCCCAGTTGAAGATCTAAAGGAACCATAGTACAGAAAGTCAGAGGAGGACCTGGGGTGGAGGACAAAGAAAGATCATTTCTGACTTCATGAAGAAAGAGCAAGTTTCCTACTGGTGAATTCCTGAATTCACAGCAGGAGGAATCCCATGCTGGAGGAAGTGAAGTGAGATAACAACCAAGACTTTAAGCAATGCCCGAACAATTGAACCAAGAGGGCTTGTGTAGATATAGCTCTCTTCAGACTTATTGTATGCCTCCTCAAGAGACACTTAGCATTTGTATCTCCAAGGTCCAAGTAGAGAACAGAGAAAACAGATGAAGATGTGGTTGCCTAATCTATTACCCTGGTAGTGGATTAGATGTGGGTCCAGAGGGGTGTTTGTTCTCTTTGAGGGTTTATAACACTGGGGCTTGAAGTCTTACCGGCAGGTACGTAGGACACAACATCTTGTGTCTGCTTGAGAGTACGTTTATAGTTGAGTGTTGGAAGAAAAGTCATTTTCCTCCATGTTCCTGTATAGCATTATGAGTTTGTAGCCATGGTTTTCAGAAGGGAGCAGCTTGCTGTCCTCTCTAACCTCTCACTCAAAAGAGGGCTATCCCCAGCATCCAATCAGATCATGATGCTAGGGCTTTACGTGGCCAAGTCTTGAAAATGCAGATTACACCATCTCTAAAAATGGCAAGATCTGTACAAATTTATTGAGGGACCCTGCTACTGTCTCTTTTAGTGATAAGATTACACATCACTGGGAGATTTCATTCTTCCAAGAAGTCTTTGCATTTTTTTCCAGTAATACATTTTTAGAGATTAAGTTCTGGTGGAAAAAGAAGTGGTCATATGATACAAAAATTAGTCCTTAAAGCCACATTCCATTTTCCTTCTCTTGGTAAATCCAATTGCAAGTAAAACTTCTGCTAATTTAAAGACCCCAATTCACTCATTTGTTTTAGTGGAGGAGGGGAAAGCTAAGCCTTGAAAGAAGTGTGAAAAGTAGTATACACAAGTGAAAAGAGATTAACTCTACTACATAATCTGGCAATCCCAATTTAGGTTTTAAGAACTGTGTATGTGTAAGAATTGTGTGGGGGTTTTTTAAATAAAATGTGTTGCTTATAACGGCATCACACTTCTTACAAATTCCGGCTTTGTTGTTGTTGCTTCTTGAAATGACTGTGCATTGCTTCCCTGAGTTCTTGCACTTTCCACCAGCAGAAGTCTGAAGACAGGGCACAGAGCCTGGTCTGTTATTTAATTTTGTTGCCACCTGCAAGGTTGCCACTTAGAGTAGTGTTTTGACTGGTGTGAAAATCAATGCAGTAGATATGGGACTGAAAGTTCCAGCTCATTTCAAATAGGCGACCACCAAGCATTCGCTGAGAATTGTACTTTTTAACATCTTTAGAAGTTCTCACCAATATCAGCCCAATGGATTACACTGGAACTGCAAGTGATAGACAGATGTGCAGCTTGCTGGCTTTGTTCTAGCGTTTGCTGATAGATCTGATCTTTTAACTGCTTTTTAAGGAAAGTGCTATTGGACTTAGCTCACTATTTGCAAATTACTTGGGTTATGGGTGGGTTGTTTGACCTGATCCCAAAAGATAGAGAGACCATCAGAATGAGTGTCAACATATCCCTGTTTTGTTCTAGAAGTGCTTAGATTTTGATACTCTTTGAACTCAAAGGAGCAGCCTGTGTCAGTACGTTGCTCTTTATTGTTTGTTGTATATTAGATTCTGCTAAGATACTACATCTTTCTGGTGTGTGTGGAGTATTTCTGGTGTGAAGAGTACCCAGAATTCTTTTGAACATTCTAATTTTCTCAACCATTTCTTATGTACCACCTGACTTTATCCTATTGAATCTTCAGTGTAGCTTCATCACAACAAAAAGCGCCATAAGCAATAGCATTGCTGGCCAAATTTTAGTTCGATTCTATCTCTGCCTGAGCTGTTGAGTTGACCTTTTTGGTTATTGCAAGACAGCTTTTTCTTTTTTTAGGGAGAAAAATTTAAAATTCGTACAAAACTATGGTTATTCAAAGATGAATTGATGACATTTATATATATGAGCCATTGCAGCATGGCAAGTCTTTCATGCTACAGTAACATGTTAGTACCAGGACCTCCTGAAGAATTCCTAAGCTTGCATCCCAGTTATATTAAAATATTGGCTTGACTTTAAAATGCTCTTGTGCTGTACCTACACACTGACAGCTGTGATCAGAAACACACCATTGGGATTCAGAGTGTCTGCCAACTTCTTTTTGCCAGCTGTCACTAATTTTTATTTTCTTGTAGGCAGTGCCCAGTATACAGGCGTAGGTAAGATATATTTAGAGAGACAAGGCACATGCAGAGCTGCCGTATTGTTAGATTTTTAAATGTTCTTTATGTAGAAGAGGGATAAGGTAAGCTTCTAATTGGGAGTGTTTTGAAATATCTTAGAGGGATTGAGTGTGCATGGACTATATAAACATATTACATATTACATGTACACTTATGTCATATATATGCATGTCTAGTTATTTAACTAATTATACATAGAATCAATTGTGAAAGTGTAGAAGCTTAGCTCAAGTGAAATCAGGAGCAAAATATAATTTGCAGTTTAGTACACTTAAATTATATGAAATTAAGTGGAATAGTGTGGTACTGAAGATGCATTAGTGAAAGCTAATGTAAAAGAATGTTATTGTAAAGATAGGCACAGGCATTATTAGAAATCATTATTCTTTGTATGGGTGTCTCAGAAAATAGGATAGGCACACAACATGAAATAGTCTTAAGAAAACTTTGTGGCCTACATTATTTTGGTTTATGCATTCTCAGAATAAATCTATTTACCTGTTCTCTAGAGGACTGAAACGTTTGGATCACATTCCAGTGGGATGCTTTTTTTCCTTCAAATATTTGTATAGTTCTTGAAGACATTCTCATTGTACAGCAAGCAATCCAAAGACGAGTCCAGAAGGCTCTTTTTCAATATTGTAATGAAAAGCAGTTAACAGAGGGGAAAAGTAAAGTATGACTTGGTCATTGTAGTTCAGCCACCCTACAAGATACAGGGAATTTGGGGACTATGGACAACTAACATGCATGCCCATTTTCATCACTCTTGCATGGCCATTCCAGCTTTCAGAACATTGTGAGCTGCTTGATGTGAATATGTGTGGATGCTCTTCAGTTTCTTTGCAGCATGCAGAGAATATTTGCATGTCAAAATCCGCTAAAGGTAGATGAATGAATTTTACTGTCAATGATAAAGCAAGGAAGAAGAAACCAAGTATACTATCAACAGTGTTTGCTGTGTGCCAATCGATAAAAAAGCTCGTTGTATACCATATGCCAACCAATTGGAAACTAGATTTGTGCCATATGCCAACCAGTTGGAAACTTTGTTCAGTTTTGATGTGGCTATTCTGAAGTAAATGTGCATGAAAAAACATATGTTTTTTGTCAGCCAAATGTGTGACAGTGCCATTTCCAGACTGTGCCATTCAACTGTGTTAATAAAACTAATATTTGTATTTTTTCGTTGAAGTGTTCCTCGTCAGGTGAAAAAAGAATGCTCCAGAACCCAAAGAAAACTCAACCAAAAGCCACAATCTTCCTCCTTTTTGTTTTTTAAAAGATCTGTTCCTTCCTGGCTGTGTCTAGGCACTGAGTTGTCAATGTCATGCTCAGGTGGGATGCCCATTTTCTGCTGGTTCAAATCCTTATCCGAGTCCAACACTCCAGCTGTGGAAGTATGTATAAAAGCAGCGGGCTGGCTCCAGACAGCAAGCGAGGGGGTTTGCCAGGTCGCTCTCATGTGCGGTGCTGTCGTCGCACAACATTCATCAGTCTGTTGCTCCTAATGTTCAGCATGCCATGGACTTGCTTTTTATTTTCTTTCCATAAGGCACTAGTACAACTTTCACATCGCTCTCATTTAGAGGGCTGAGCCTGAGATGACTCCGCTGTTAAGTGAATCTCTTTCTCCCGTTGTTCTCTTCACCAGTGAGTGCCAGTGAACCCGAACCAGAGACAGAGACAGAACCAGAGCAGGAGGCTGAGGCCGAGCAGGGAACGGAGACACCCAAGGAAATAGAGGCTACAGAGGTGGGACCAGAGAGTGAGGTGGAGCAAGGACCAGAGAGAGAGCCAGAAGAAAGTGCAATACTCAGTGAAAAAGAGAGGCAGAATGAGGAAGTGAATGAAAAAGACAACTGCTCTGCATCCAGCATATCCTCAGCAAGCAGCACTTTAGAGAGGGAAGAGAGAGAGGACAAGTTAACCAGTGACAATGAAACTGGTAAAGTGAAGCTTTTTCAATAATGAAGGGTTTCTGGTGGAAAAAAAATGTTAAATTAACAGCTCTGTTGTTGTCTTAATTAGCTAACAAATGCTTTGCGCCTATCTAAGACTTTCTTCACCGTGGCCGAGTCTGATCTACTTTCTGCTTGGAAATCCACAGACTTTAATGGGGTTTCTGTGTTTGAGGGACAGTAAGGACTTGATGAAATGAGGTCTCCTTTGGTTTGAGACCATTTTCTTCCCCTAGGATTAATATACTAACTATTGAATCATCATGTTGTAGCGACTCGCATCTCTAGCTTCCAGAGAATTTATTTGGGTTTTCTGCACGTAAAACAATGAAATGAGGGGCTGTGCTGGCATGATTTGTCATGAGATTCCAGATACCTTTTCTCATCCTTTTAGTGGAAGATATAAAGCAATAAGGGCTGGGATTTTTTTCCTTTCCTCTGGTTCTCCTGTCTTGGTTAGGCTTCAGGAAGCAGAGAGAGATACATGGGAGCTGCTGAAGATAAGTCTGGGCTGTGGCTATCTTTTGCTTGTGGAGAGGAGGCACAAGGAGACCTTGTCTGGAAAAGATGAGTTCTGAAGTGACCGGTGTTTCTGGTCAAATATGCCACCAGGCACCTGTAAAGGTCTAGCCTGGAAAACACCTTAAGAAGCAGTTTTCTTCCTGGAGAGATCATGACAACCAGAGCTTGTCATGCAGCCCAGACAGGGAGGGAGTAAAAGGCAGATTTTGGCCATTGTTGATTAATTACTCTTTTCCCCTTTTTATAGTGAGGTAAGCAAATGCAATGGAATTAGGGCACTTGGTTCCCAAGTTTTCTTAGGACTGAATGGTGGAGTGCATTGTCCTAAGTTTTCCAAATTCTACATAAGAAAACAAGAATTGTGTCACAGTATGGAATAGTCTTGCTCTTTCCTGAAAGAAGTGGGATAACTCTGAATCCTAAGGATTACCTCACAGAGATACATTTTCAGATCGTACTGTTCACATTTAAACCCTATCGTATTCTTTTTTCCAGGAAGCATTAAGTTAATTTTATTCTTAATTTAAGAGCTATATTCTTTTCAACCAGCACCAAGATTGAGTTACTTAGAATTCTATTGTACTGTTAAAGGATGTATATGGATATATATTTAGGAAAGGGAGGGGAGGCATGACAGGTGAAGGGGGTTGTTACACTATGGCATAGTCCAAGTGCAACTAAGGGAGAACAAGTTACAGGTTTTTTTCCCCTCATCTTCCTTTTTACCAAAGATTTATTAGGTTGTGCTATGTAGGAGGACTCATGTAGGTGAGGAGATTTGGAAAGCAAATGAAACCGCTTTCTCCAGCAATTCCCACATTCCCGATAAGCAGTTTGCCATTTATGAGGTGGCCCATTGGTTCTGCCCAGACACATTCAGGACAAAGCAATAAGACTTTGGTCCTGTCTCCCCCTTCGTTAGCCATCCTGCTGAATTTGTCTTCCAGCAAGTCTTGTTTCTCCGATGGTATTTCAAAGCTTTGGAGAGTTGGTATTTCAGCCTGTGGAGAGGAGGGCAGAAGAGTCCATCAGGGTAGCCAGAGTCTTCCCAGCAATAGCCTTTGATCAACTAGGGCAGATGGAGGCAGACTTGGGGAGTCTTACAGGTAGTGTCTGGGTGAATTCTGAGCAGTTTTGCAAAGGGGTTAAATCTTGGAGGATGCCAGCTGGTGAAAATGAGCGTGAGTAGGTCATGTGGGATTTGTAGGAGGACTGCTAGGAGCAGTCTTGAACATCTTTGAAGAAGAGGCTGGGAGTAGGGGCAAAACCTCTGTGGGGCCTCAGCTGGGTAAAATATATGCTGTGAGGAAGGAGTTGTTTAGTCATGTTTTCTAGTGAAACTACCTCAGAGACAAACCTGAGAGACTACCTCAGGTGACAAATCTTGGTGAGAATAGCAATTCCATGGATAAAGTCTGAAGAAAAATGAACAGGTAATGGAAGTAGTCAAGCCTCCTGCAGGAAAGTAGAAGGCAACAGTTTTGGAGGTTGTATCCATTGCTGAAAAAATGTCTTTCCTTTGTCTGGGATCAAACCTCTGGACTCATTTTAAAATGGGGTTTAGAGATTGATCCAAAATCAGTGGGAGAGTCATTGTTGTCCAAATGCTTTGTCTTGTGAGGCCCAGCCTACATTTTGATGTGATGGTACTTCAAAGAGGAGGGGGGCAGTTGTGGATCCTGGATGTGGATCTCACTGAGGGAACACCTTCTTAGAGCAGAGGGCTAGATGTTATGGTAAGAAAGCAATTCCATTGATGAGGGAAGTCATAAAGGATGTTTAAAAATCTAAAGTATTGAAAAAGATGGGAGCATAAAGGGAGAAACAAAGATAAAATGGAAATTTAAGAGAAAGGGCAACTGAAAGGTATAAAAGAAAAATCTTTAACCACAAGGGGCCAAAAGGAAGACAGGCTAGCAATCAAAATAAAATATATTTAAGAAATAGAGTTTATAAAAATTATATTAATAAAATGTGTAAAGACTCTGGGGAACAGAAGGAATCCCATACAAGAAGTACAGTTAAGGGTGAAGAATTATCTGATGCCTGCTGGAAAAAGAAGCACCATAATTTTTAGACACATTATCCACATTGGGTAGCAGTATTATGTTCAGGGAAATGTAGTCAAAGAGATGCTTACATCATTTATTTTTACAATTTCACTGCTATAGGTTGTTATTTATGGTGCTATCTCTAACCTGTTATTTTGCAGATTATTGTTGAGAAAAGCAGTAGTCAGAAAGATGAAGCTCCGTTACAGTGACATGTTAAGTGATTGTGAAGTGGGAAGAAGGCCATTAGGTTTTCAATGCTGTCATGCATTACAGGGAGGGTAACAGTGGTTGATGAACAGCATGCTGAAAAATCTTTTATAAAGGTGCTCATATTCCTAGAAGTAGCTTTAAAAATCTTGCTTCTGCTTATACTCACTGAGTTACCCTGAGAGCTGTATCCTGGGTATGCAACCTGCTCTGGGATTCAAATAGTCCATTGTCAAGGTGACCCAGGTACCCAGCCTGGAGGTCTGAAGAACAGTCAACCGTGAAAGCTGTCCTCCCCTAGACAGCAGGGAGGGAGGGATGTTCACCTTTACATCAGCCAGGGAAGATGTCTTTTATAAGGAAGTTTTGCTGGGGTCATTTCAGTGTATGGCCAGGTGAAAAGTACAACGATAACCTCTTAAGGTTAAGGTTAAGCCTCATTCTGGATTACTAAAGGTTCTGAGCATTTATGCACTGTATAATTGAGCTGAGGTAGTAACTACAAACATGAAAACTTACAGATTTCAGGATGAACCTGAACCTTGAAATCCTGACAGTTACACAGTCCCTCATGAGCTACACTGATTATTTTCTGTTCCCATTCCTTTTTGTGATAATTGCTCCCAGCCCATCAAGATTGGGCCATATGTCAGCACTGTCACTTATTTTAAAATTTTCAAAGCTACTGCTTGCCCAGTTTCAGACTAATTGTGCATGTGTCCCCCAATATTTTTTCCAGTGGGTTGAAGACTCTTCTTGGTGCTCTGGTTCCTTCCCTTTGACTCTTCCCATCTATGTGTGTGTGTGATTGCAGGTCCGTGGTTGCAGACCGTTCAGGATGCTGGTGTGAATGAGCAGTGCAGCAACATCCTTAACAACAAGCGGTTTATGCTGGACATGTTGTATGCGCATAACAAAAAGCCCAAGGATGAAGAGGAGAAAGAGCTGGAGGCGAAGGAGGAAAAGAAGGAGACGGAGGAAAGCGAGGAGTCACTCACTAGTCTAGCCAGTAGGATCTCTATCCTTCAGGCCACAAAGCAGGCCAAAGACGAAAGTGTCAAAAAGATGGAGATCGGAAATTTGGACAACCAAGGCAGCGTGAAAGCCTTTGCAGAAAAATTCAACAGTGGTGAGCTGGCCAAGGGGACGGCCATGCCTGAAGATGAAATCAGTGAACAGGTCTCCGAGAAAACACCAGCACAGCCAAAGAAGGAATCTGACTACATCTGGGATCAGCTCATGGCTAATCCTAGAGAACTTAAAATCAAAGACATGGATTTTACAGACTTGGGGGAGGAGGATGATGTAGATGTGTTGGACATGGATATGGGTCCTGGGGACTCCCTTGCTCCCCCTCCTCCACCTCCACCTTCTTTTCTGGGTTTGCCTCCTCCACCACCTCCCCCGCTGTTTGGATGCCCGCCTCCACCTCCACCCTCTGCTAATTTATTGGCTCCTCCTCCACTGTTCAGCACTCCTCAGGGTTTAGGGTCACCCCAGGTTTCTAGGGGTCAGCCAGCATTTATAAAGAAGAAGAAAACCATCCGTCTGTTTTGGAACGAGGTACGGCCATTTGAGTGGCAGTGTAAAAACAACAAACGCTGCAGAGAATTCCTGTGGTCGAAACTGGAACCCATTAAGGTGGACACTTCCAAACTGGAGCATCTCTTTGAGTCTAAATCCAAGGAACTGCCTGTCACGAAGGTACAGTTTGTATTCAGCTTGCTATTATTTTGCTATTGTATTGGTATTCATTCTGACTTAGATCTAGGTGATTTATGTCATTTATATGAAAACAGTGGAAATTACTGGATGTGTTTCTAGCTTGATCTATGATGGAAAGTATTCCATAGTCTGAATCTGGGAGATGAAGCTAGGGTGCTGTATGTGCCAAGCTGCCCTCTTATCTCAGGTCTACTGGTTTTGGGATATCACTTCAGGTGGGGAATATCAACAGATTTTACATTAGGTTGTTGGTAGCTAGGTGCCAAACTGAAATCTGAAATGTAAAATATTTTCTGTTACATTCATATAAAGGTCACGGTGTGATGATTCATATCTGTGTATTTGACAGTACTTCACTTGGTAATATTTTCCTAATCATTATGTGGAAAGGTTAGAATATCAAACTGGATCTGCTGCAAAGAGCCTACACATGTGCTTTGTTCTGAAGGATCGATTTATCAGCTGGACCAAGTTTACAGCTAAACGGTGCAGGGGTGTTGGGTTTTTGTTTTATACTGGTGAACAGGCCTATTTTAAATCCTTAATTTATACAATGTGGCCATCCAAATTTTAGGATAGAAGCTGGCACAGGAAATACCTCTGTAACTAGGATTCCCTCTTCCTTAGGAGCGTTGTCATAAAATAAATTCACAAAGTCTGGTGACATGGCTGTTTAACATTAGACTCGACAACAAAAGGAAGTCTTTTATAGTTACATTTAGTAGGAATTTGAAGTAGCATTAAAAAAGTTATTAGCTCGAACATTTGGTTTTCGTGGCTACATGAACTCTTTTTCTTCTAAACAGAATAATTGGTACCAGGCAAACAATATTCTTTCCAGTTAAAATGCTAGTAAAAGATGTCCATCTCTCTTACTTAAATAAATCGCTTTTATGTTTTCTATGTATGCCTATATGTTTTATAGTGACATAAAAATTACAGACAGTACCTTGAATATTTTACTTCTCTTTGGCTACCAAAAGTTGTTATATATATTATGTATCATATATATTATTGTTTGCTCGTAATCTGGGGAGACTGGATGTCTCACGTTAAAAGTTCTCTGTGTCATTCGTTTGGGTTATTAACTCCAAATTTTCTAGTAGTCATTCTTGCTCTTCTTGGCCAAGTGGAAACATTGCAATTTGAAAAAACAAGCCCCTCGGTAAGCACCTAGCAAACAGGTACAAAAATACATGGCTAGTGTCGATCCTGCCATCGCTGTTCTTAGCTGAATTTTTTGTGACACAGATGCACGTAGATGTGAAGCATATGGCATAGCAGCCCTAAAAACACATTCAGCTGATCATTCATTTGGCCAATGCTGAGATTAATTTCTCTCTCTAATTCCTTTTCTGCTGAGGAAGGAATGCTGGTGACGTCATGGTGTGTTACTCCTCATCTCTCTCCCTGTAAATACATATCTGCCACAGATGGTTCATAGATGGAAGGAATGAGAGAGTTTTCTTAGATCCATAAAACATTTAATTCCTCGAATTGAATGTGGAATTATGACATATTTGCCATTTCCAAAATTTAGCTTTGTGCTAAATGCCAGTATTGTAATGGATCAGTCTGGCTGATTTGTAAATCTCTTATTCTCATCAAAAAATTTTTGATAAAATGTTGAATTGTTGAAATTTTGACTTGTTTACTTTTCCAGTCATTTCCTGTGCACATTCCCAAACTACTTTTGGCCATTTCTCCTCCCTCCCCTCACGCTTGCTTCCCAAACCTTCCTGGGCTGCCTGATGCTTTGGCACAGCTTTTGGCTTCTGGCTGGAAGATGAGTGAGCAGGTTTCTTTGAAATTAGTGCAAGTCTGAGGAATGATTTAGGTGACTGCTTTCCTCTTGGAGACTAATAACTGCTCTCTGCATGAGACGTTATACTTTTGGCTCTCTTTCCAGCCTGTCCCGTAACACAGACATAGAAGTCTCATTGTCTCTGTAGAGAAGACAGTGGTGACCAGGGAGTACCATAGTAGAGGTCTACTCGGACTTCTGAGAGTGATGCCTGGTTTTGGTGAATACCAGCAAATCTTCCAGGGTAGGAATGGTCCTTAGATCAAGTGAGAGTAGGATTAATTAAGCAGACCACTGAATCCATAAAAGACTTGAGGTTTGGTACGAAGATCGCACTCAAATTAGGATAGCTCTCGCTTTTTCCAGACTGCTTGGTTTATTTCCAGGGAGTACATTCCCCGTTGTGTCTCGTTTCTCCTGTCCAATGGCTGCAATCCAAAACAGGTTTATTCTATAATATCGTAAAGTCTGACTCACAGCTCAGTTGGTTCAGCTGAAAAAAGAGCACAGAGCAACAAATCAAAAGTCAGATCTCCAGATTTCATAGCAGTAGATGGAAGCAGGTGCATGGAAAAGGAACAGTCCAGAAGGATGAGAGGAGAAGCGAAGTCAGGGCGTGTTGGGGGGAGCTTGGCTTGTGCATATGCTCTTTCATACAGCTGTAACCAATTTTACTCCAGTTTCTAATCCCTCACTGTGATTTCCACAACACACAGCTATAAACAGCTACTTCCTGGCTCATGAGAAGTTTTTCATTAAACACAATAGATTGCAATAAAATAAAGTGGATTTTAAATTGTAGGATATAATATGGGAGTTTGAGGGGGAAGTCTGGGAGGGGAGATTCTTGACTTTAGGAAAACTTATGCCACACTGGACAACTTGCGTATTGATTATAGTTAGCAGAGCACCTTTAGTTGCAGAACATTTATTTTCTGCAGTAGAGGAACACGACATTCTGTGTGCAAATAGAAAGGGAGTGATCAGGTATCCCCTCTAAGCCAGTCTAGAATTTCTTTCCTTCTCACTCAGCCAAACAAAGCAGGTATTTTGGCAAAGTACTTCAAAGTGTTTATTTTTCTGTGAAGAGAAATGAAAACACACAGACACTGCTGAATCAAAAGGTTCGGCCCTCCTGCCATCCACTTGGTTCTGCATGTCGTTTGAATATATCATTTTGCTGATTCATCTATACCCTGTGGGATATAGTAATCCATCGTGTGCCCACAGACATAAAAACTTGTAGGAGTGAAAAATTAAGGAATGTGTTTTCATGCACGCCTAGACTCATATTCTTTTTGAAAACATTTGTTGCAATTTGAATAAATGCCAAGGCAAGCCATAAAAGTGATCAGAATTTCTTTTTAAAAAAGAATCATATATCCTGGACAAAGTCAATGGCAGCTGAGTGATTCCATTTTAGATCCCCAGTGCTAAATCCTTGCTAATTGCGATAGAAATTTAAAAACTGCCATCTCACTATTAAGGGATAGCCCATTTTGTTCTGTACTGATGATGCAGATTGTTCTGCAAGTTTAAATGCAGGAGATATTTCTGAGTTGATGCTCACATATAATTACTTATTTGTATGACCACTGGGAAAGGGATTTAAATTTTGCTGCCTCTCATATCAGTTAAAGCAAAGAGCCGTGCTTTAGACTATGTGCTTATCAGACTGCAAATCACCTTCCGTGGGTTGTTAACTGTTTTTGAATAACCTGTCTAGACTACACAGCCTTCGATAGAGGCAACAGAATCTGACCAGTTAGATCTTGTAAAGATTTGAATTCACTGTAATTATTATAATATTGCAGGAACATTTGCTTCCCACAGATTATACCACCTCATATATTTGTATTCTGGAATTAATTTTTTATTTACATTTTATAATGTAATATTCAGAAGTTTAGGGCTTACGTTACATACTGACACATTAAAATATAAAATCAAGTGCACTAGTGCACTGTTCCCTCAAGCATTTGAAGTCATTCTCTGTTAATGAACTTATAAAGCACAGTCTGGTCACCTAATATTCTAATAGAAATTAATAGTTGTAGCCAGAGACTTACACACGTGCAATTTCTTTGCAGACAAAAAGGAATTCTTTTCCTAGCGGTAGGGTAATAAAGCTCATGGTAGTAAAATCTTTGTCTTTTCTTCATCTTTTTATTCATTTGGAAAGGATTTCTTTGTAACTCAGACATCGTCCCCAGAATGAATTTAAAATCTCTTCTGCCCCTGTTTTTTAAAAGAGTTACTTACCCCAAAGTTTTATACCCCATACGCAGTTATAGCTCTGGAAAATACGTACGTGCTCACATGCCCTATACAGCTCATCTGTCTCTCATAACTCATTGCGAAGGAGCAGGCGCACTGTTGCAATCGCAATCATCCCAGCAGTCAGCATCGTATATCCCCTAAATGAATATGTCTCTCTTGTCAAACTTAGGAGCCTAAAAACAGAGCTGCAAATCTGAGGCTTACTTACCCATACCACATGTGGGAAACCTAAATATAACTCCTTTCCCCCAGCCTTTTCCCTTCTGCTTAAATTCTTTGGAGCTGTGTAATTCTGTGCTGCAAAGGACAAGGTAAAATGTGGTGGTTTAAAAGAGGCTTAGTACAATACAGGCTCAAGAGGAAGCAGTCTCTGGTGAGCCCTGCATGTTTTTATGTGGTCTTGGCCACTAACTGTGGTCCTGAAAATGTGATTAATAGCCCTGGAAGTAAAATTGACTGCTTTAAAGAAGAAGCTGCATCTTGGGATCCTTCAGGTAGCTCCCCACAAAAAGGAGGACTCCCTTACTCAAAGAAAGGAAAATTCAAGAAGGCTTCAAGGTGTTAAGAAGAGAGCAGTTCTGACAGAACGGATATATAAAAATGGAAAACAAATATTTGCTGTCCTAAAATTTATCCTGTTTACTGCAAAACTGTTGTTTCTTTTTAAGTTTAAAAAAACCAACCCTCTTACTACATTCACAGATCACGCACATATGGTAGTCCACAACTCCTGTAAACTGCACTTGTCTTCAGTGTTGTCTGCACCCAGAAGTTGCATCCCACCACATTAATTGTGTTGGTATGATGAAAGGGCTGTGGGGCTGCACGCCTGCTGGGCAGGCTGCTGGGATGGGTGGGCACACCTCCTCCTGCGCAGGCAAGGGGCTGAGCTATGCCAGCAAAAAAAGGCATCTTTGTAATGATACAACTGCGTTCCCATTATGGGCTGACCCACAGCTGGAGGTACTTCGATAAAGTTGTATTTACTAATTTAGTTCTTCAATGCAGAAGCAGCATGTAGACCTGGCAGGAGGGCATTTTTTGCCTCGGTGGTGGCTGTGGTTCAGACCCAAAGGAAGTGGAGAACAAAGCTTTGCGGTCTAAAAAGCAATCCTGAGCGCAGATCGGGGCTGGGGCAGTAAGTTACGATCTCCAAATCTCTTGGCTTTCCCCCAAATCCACAAGAGATGCAAGAGGCACTACTGCTGTAGGCAACACGGGTGATTCCCCGTTCTGTACAGTTGTGTGGGCTGCCACGCTGCAGCCTGGAAAGAGGGATTGCTTAGTCTCTCTCTTTGCCCATTTGAGGCACATCTGTGCTTAAGGCTGCTGCTGCCAGAGCCCCTAAACACAGTCCAGGTAACAGGCTCTACAGGGAGGTCACAGTCACATCTCTGCACCCTGGGCCTTGCTGAAAGATGGGTTTATACACAGTGAAGCATGTCTGTGCTTGCTTCCATCAATGTGCTGGTCTTCTCCCTGCGCTCCTGTGCTAGGCAGCATCCCTCACCCCATCTCTGGTAGGGCAAAGGAAGGGGAAACAGAGAAAACATGTTTCCAAAGTTCATGTATATGGATAGGGAGGAAAATAACCCTGCATATGAGGAACAGAGTCCTCTCCTCTTGCAGCTGCCTGTTATATGACATATAGAGATGCCAAAGAGACATCTTTTAGCATGGGATAATGAGAGAAAGAGAGGCGTGCTGGGGCATAAAAGCAAAGACCACGTTCAATGCTGCATTATGCCATATAAATGGTTTGTGAGTCACCTTGCCTAGTTGGTTTGCATTTTGCCACTATAAGGATGAGGAGAGAGAGGAAGAGATTTCTTGGTTCTTCTCTAGAATGAAATTGAAAGCTTGTGTTGTTAGTTCTTTGTGCTTTCATTATTATTATTTATATTGTAGTTTATACAGGAGGTAAGGTCCAAAGATTATGTCTAGTCTCAAATAAAACTTCAAAAAAAGCGGAAGGGTTGAAATTGTTTGTCACCTGTGAAGGACTTGACAGACATATAATGAGCAGCAAGGTAGAATACCCTTCCTCTGGCAGCCAGAGGTCAGGAAACTCTGCCAGTGTCTCCAGAAAGGCCTCTACAGCTCCTTTGCCAGTGCCTAAGGTGGATTTAGAACACAGGAGAGTGCTGGCAGGCAGGTGGGAACCACCCTCTCCATCTCCCAGCCAGCCACACAGGAGAAAGGGTCTGTGGCTACTCTGAGTTGATGCCTCCAAGGGGGAACTGAGGCCCGTAGCTCATCAGCTGCCTGACTGCTCCCCTGACAGCCCTGTGCCAGCTGGTCCTACCACACAACAGAGCTCTCCCCTGGCAGAGACAGCTTCAGGCTTTTTTCAGACCAAATCCTGCTCCGAACTGCAGCATTCCCAGCCCTCATGGGGACTCCTGTGTCTCAGGCAAGCTCAACTTTGCACGGCATGAGACCGCGTTCAGCTCTCTGGTTAAATCCTGGCAGCTCATGCTGATACCAGCAAGGATGTGGTAGAAGAATTCAGTTTTTTTGGATGACTATAAATGAATTAGATTTACATTCAGTGTCAGCACCATTGAGTAGGGGAAGTCATTAGTGAAAGGAATGACTTTTTCTTTATAAAACAGGCTGGAGGAATAATATTCTTGTTCTCTTCTTTACCAAGAAAACTGCTGCAGATGGGAAGCGACAGGAGATCATTGTATTAGACTCAAAACGAAGCAACGCTATTAATATTGGCTTGACTGTGTTGCCCCCTCCCCGGACCATCAAGACTGCTATTTTGAACTTTGACGAATATGCCTTAAACAAGGAAGGAATAGAGGTAAGAAAGAATAGTCAATGTCTTCAAGTTTGCATTTTCAATGTTTCCTTTTTTCCGATGTTACGCATGCTACAGGCCAGACTTTTGATGGAAGAGGGAAAAGGGAATGCATTATATCACGACTGAGTGTTGAAACTTGTCAAATCAATGCAGTGCGCTCAGAAGTGTGTAGCGTTCATTTGAGGTGGGGCATACTCAGTAAACATGGGTTCCCTGCTTGCTTAGTGTCTGAGTAACAATAGTGTGTTAATTCCTGTCAAGATTTTCTGTTCCTCTGAATCTTGACTGACATATTGTGAGCAGCAAGAATAGGCAGTGAGTTACTAGGGCTGATGTAACTGGTACAGGGTTTAATAAAGTTCATGCCCAGCTAGCTGTTGGAGTGGCTCTAGATTGTATATCTAATGGAAAACAAATACAGTGACTAGCTCTGCTCAAAATAGCATTTCTGTGTTACTGTTGTTTGAAGAAAAGCAGTTGGTATAAAGATTACAAATGATGTAATTTTTACCATTACATGTTTGACTTTGCAGATATTCCTACTGAGATCCAAGATGAGCTCTGTTTATTATATTTTTTATCAAAACATTTTTCTTCTGTGAAGTGTAAAAGAAGCTTGCTGTTCCCCCTGGTTTTTTTCATTGTGGTTGTATTCATTTCAAATCTTTTTTTTTTTTTTTTTTTTAATAACCCTATATCATAGTAAGAGTAATCTGCACAGCTAGAAATCTCAACCAGTGGCTGAGCTGCAGTCACCTTTCAGCGGTTTGGCGCTGTGTTTCATTATTTCCCCCTTTCCACCTTCACTGTGCTGACTACAGAAGAAAATGAGAAAAGCTGGCTGGAATGGAAATGGAGTTGCCAACAGTTACATGCAAAAGAAATGCTAAAGGCAAAAGATTGTTCTAACTAGAGGCAAGGCCTGATTTATCTCTACTAGAATATAGTTTCTTCCCAAGGCTATATTATTTATTTGCGATATATGTAACTTACTGAAATTATGAGGGTGACAAATCAACTTAAAAAGTAATTTTTCATGACCCAGCCCATGCACCCACCACTGCAGTTTGCAGTACTGAGCTTTAAAAAGTTGGAGAGAAGTACCCCTTCAGCCAAGCCCAACTCACAGACCACCAGTTAGATCTCAGTGCTGTAGGCAGTGGTTCCATACGAAGTCCAACATAAAATGGCTGATAAAGATACAGCTTCATTATCTTCCATGTTTCATCTCCTTTAAATTGTGTCCTTCTCTGGCACGTTTAACAGAAGTTCAGCTGCTCTGCACTGCTCACCCTTTCCAGTGCCAAACATCTGTAGCTGGGCTGCCCATCTGCCAACCACCTGTGGTGTCCACAACTGTGAGTGCCTTGTACCACCACACCCTCCTTTGGGTGGCCTTTCCATTAGCTGCCAGAAACCCATAATTTCATTTAAAATATATATGCAGGTAGCTTTCAAATTGAAAAATTCAGAAATCAAGAAATGATACACAGTTAACATACTTTCCCAGTGCTAAAGACAGTGGCATTTCTTGAGTTCTGTGTACACAGCTTGAAGCTAAGGATGTGGGTAATCCTGATGTGATAGTTCAGATATTTGAAATCAAGAGAAAGGAGAAGTGGAATAGAGAACAGGTACTTCTTATCTTGAGGTATGAAGCCTTCATTAGTTGGGAAGGATGATGTTCATGGAGAGAAGAGCTTTTTTTTCTGAATGATCCCTATTTATTTACGTCTTACCAGGTAAAACCCTGCACTGAGTTCAGATTCCCTTCCCCAATCCCCAGTTCACAGATTTTTCTTATAGTACATTGTTACAGAGTCAGACAGACATTGATAGCGAGATAGAGGACTGGATTAAGCCATGCAGAGTTGTCCAAGAGGTGCACAGAGAGGTACAGAAATACATCATTGTGATGCCCACTGTTTTCAGCAGAGCCCTGCCTGTTTTCCGTACTGCCCTTTTGATCTACAGTGTAAACAAGCTTTTTTTCCTGTTTCTGTTCTCCGCTGTATCCATCTGTTCACTGGCTTTAACCTTAGAGTTAGCTCAGAGGGAACAGGCGTTGTCTTTTCAGTCTAGATTTTTAGAAAGTTTTCTGGTTCATATCTACAGTTCCTAAATATTAGGAAATAATTAGTAGTTATTATGAATGAATCAATAATAGTGTAAGCATCAGCTTCATTTATTTAGAAAGGAAGAGAATAAAGAAAATTGTTTGCTATGTAGTATACTTTATAGCTAACCTGTGAGTTGAATGAGGTTTGGGGAAAAAAAATGATGCAGTTGGTCTAATTAAAAAACTGTATTGCAGTGGGTACTCAAAAGCCTTTCTGTGAAGTTAATTGTCTAGAAGAGATGTCATGGCTAGTAAGCAGAAGAGAGAGATGTAAGAAAAGCAGGAGAAGAGATGTAATGTGTGCGGTGAGGACATAACATTCACTGTTAAAATTGCAGAGAAGCTATAATTTAGGATCATTTTCAGCTTTTAGTGCATCCAACACGGAGCACAGCTCCAACAGGGTAAAAAGTCACCTGAGCCATCCGTTGCCGTGGCGGTGAGCTCTGTGCTATGCCTTTCACTGAGGAGCACTGTCACTGTAATGTTAGTGTGCATGTGGCTTTAGTTCTATGCCTTGGTGGATGAATTCAGATTAAGTGGTATCTCAAAACTCACCTTAGCAATACCTTTAAGGACAGTGGACTAAAGTAGTGCTAGCAACAAGGAATGATGCAATGGCAGGCTGGAAGTTTGTGATAGCCCAACCCATCATCACCAAGTTCATTGTGACCCAGTAAACCCTCCAGTACTGTCCTACATTCTGCTGCTTTGCTTGTGACATTTCACTCTTCTTAGTAATCCATACCTAAGTATGGTGTGTAATTTTAGGTCCTGTGTTTGAAGTGATTAGGTACCCCTGAGCTGTGAAAAAGGGCAGAAAATGGGGCATGGTGCTAGAAAGGCAGATGTAGTCCATTTGGTATGCAAAGCAGGCACGATGTGTGTCTGCAAGCATGCGTCAATTCAGTTAAAAAAATTTTGCCACCTTACGTTTGCCAAAGTGGTTGTGTTTTCCTTTCTTTGAAAGCTTGGCATTCATTGTGTTCAAACAACTTGGAGCTTGCTGCAGGATAAAGAACTGCCTGCTTAGCATGGATGAGGGCTTTCTGTGAGCTAAGCAGAAGAGGCGAGCTTAAAACTCTGGCGCCTAATTTTATTGAAGTGTATCATGGGCAACTGCAAGAATGGAGTCCTTGCTGCTTGTCTTTAGTAAAGGAAATGAGTGGGTCCCTCTGTAAAGGGCTACTTAGTAAGGGAACGTGCACTGAAATCAAATTATACCAACGGGTATGATTAATTTAGCAGTGTAACATTAGGGTAAAGCTGTGAGAAAATTAAGGTGGGTTGCTTTGTGCTTTGCAATATAGCTTTGTGATGCTGCACAATATTGATTGCATTGGTAGGTATAGCTTTTAGTAAAACTAGTTGAAATTAAAAAACTCTCCAGGTATGCTAGACCCTCCTTACCCATATTTTTTAAGTACTTTGAAGTCCATATGTGGCTAGGTAGCCCTGAGATGTAAAAAGGGGTAAGAAATGAGAGCCTAATGTTAAAAAGATAGATGGTGACATGCATAAACAAAAAACAAAACATGATTTTTTAGAAACAATCAAGGTATTTAAGTTTTTGTTCTGATAGTTGTCTGGGTACGTTGGGGCATTTGCAGTTTCCAATTTGTTTAGCTAGTGCTTTGTAAAAGTGCGGTGGGATGTTTCAAGTTACGCTCGCTTGCATGACCTGAAAGAACGCCTCTTGTCACAAGCGTAGACAGAAGAAAGAATGGGCTCTGTGGTGCCTTGCTGGCCGTACACCCACAGTCAGTGTATAACTGCCCTAAGGAGTTTCAGACTTTATTTAAAGAAAAAAAGCTACACTTTCACTCCTTGCAGCAAACTAAAATGTATTCTACAGTTTCTGTGACCAGCAATGGAATGTTCATGCATTTCAGTAGAGACCTGAGGAAGTGGACTGGTCTGTCCGAGGCAACGGCTGTCACTTCCTGGTTTACAGGGGTGGCTGTCAAGCATTTTAGATGCAGTTCCTTCTCAGAATTGGATCATTTTTGGAAGAGTTGAAATAAAAATAGTGCAGGCGGCCTCACTTACTGTGGAGTCCTGGCCTTCATATGTTTTTATATTTTATTAGAGTTTCTGCAGGTAACACAAACCACTGATGTGTCTCGTTAATACCTGCCTGAATACTGAAGTGTGAGAGCCTTTTTGGAGCTGAATCACCTGCCAAGGCCTGTCAAATATCTGATGAAATACCCACTAACGTGTATTTGGTTATGCAACTTACAAATTTGTGGGCCTGGAGCCACAGAAAGCTTTGGGCCCAACAACAACCAGATACTTAGTTTACTGGTTCTGTTCAGGCTCCTGTTCACCTGGTAAAATCAGCTGAAACCAAATAAGAAAGCCAAGGCGCTCCTACAACCTCATCGTCACTGAGAAGCCCCATTATCTCTTGAAAGAGATAACTTAGAGCACCTAATTTCCACAGCAACTAATTTCCACAGAGGCTCCAGGCTATTCCCAGTCTCTGGTTAGGTGCTTTCTTGCATCCCTCACTGAGGCTCGTAACCCTCAGGCATATGGGGTTTATACATTTTCTCCCATGAACCTTGTAAGGCTTTCCTCTTAGAAATTTTTGGAGATTGTAGGTCAGGATGGCTGAGTTTAGGAAATAAGCAGTTTAATCCCTTCACTGAAAGTTCAAGCAAATGGCTGGATCCAGCAGTCCAGGAGCAGAATAATAAAGATCCATTATGTCACATGAACAGGATCTCCAACAATTACTTTTTCTCCATGAAAAGATGGATGCACTGGTTTTCCTCAGAATGTTAGTCTCCGGCCCAAACAGTTGCATGAGAGTGCTTGGAGGTGAAATAAGTGTATCACACATATTAGAGGATATGAGCATAGGGTTTGTTGATAACCAATTCTTTAATTGGCCTGAAGAATGCTTAACTGGGGAGAGCATTATGAACTAATGATTAGATACAAAGCTATTTGTGATTTAATGGTCACATCAAGTGCCAGTAGCCTTCTGCCCTGCTGTGTTTTTATGCTACTTTTACTTGCAGCGACATTTGAAAAAATAATAAAATTTTAAAAAATAACAATAATAAACTGGCAGATGGTGTACTCATCAGTTTTGAGTGCTGAAGAAATGGCTCAAATTAGTCATAGAGTGGAAATCAAGAACAGGAGCATTTTACCACTTGCTCAGGGGCACACTGAGGATGATGACCAGCAGGACCAGAATTAGTTGCCTGAGCAGATTAGAAGTGGCGGTGAGTAGGTTATTGTTATGGGGCAGTTGCACCCTGGATGGTGTGAGATCTGCCAGCAGCTCTGGTCCCATCAAGGCAGGGCTTTCAGCAGCAGGGGTGATCCTCAGCAGCTGGCACCACACAAGTAAAGGCTTTTTTGCTTGGCATTCTCTGTTTCACATAGTACAGAAAGCAGCACGGCAGCCTTGCAGTACTTGGACGCAAATGCTTTTTGTCAGCTCCATCTGGGTTGTGGTGTTTACATAAAGCTTGAGGAGGAGGAGAGTCCCTTTGGAAATAAAGCTTTCCGTTTCATTGCTTTCTTTAAAATGCCCGAAAGCAGTGCAAAATCTCTGGAGTGAAGGCCCTGCACCACCACAAAATACTTGTGGGATCCCTGGGTAGCTGCCAGAAGTCCTAGTTATTTGTAGGAGGCAATTGAGAATACTGCTGGTGTGTTAGCCTTCAAAAATGCATCGGAAGCATTTTTACATCTATCACATGGCTATTGCTGAACTCTCCATGTATGGATGTTCGTATCATCCTATTTACGAGCTGCCCTGGCTCAGCTGAGGGGGTGTTGGCTTCTTGTTGTTGTTGAAGAGAGGAGAAGGCAGTAGGAGGCCTTACTTTTTCAAAGGACACTCTGTGGAACACATCTTCTTATGAGTTTCAGACTCAGTCTCTCTTTTTTACGAACTCTTTTAGACAAGTATAGAGAAATTATACTGAGAAAGCAGCTGTTTATAAATCTGGTTTGATGTTAGATATGACCTAAGTTACAGATTTCATCATGTGTGCATGGATGGATAGCACATCTCAAAATCAATCAATATACAAATGCTATCAATCGGAACAGGTGTACATCAGAATATTTTCCAAGCAGTCATTGAGAGGGAAAGGAAAAGCACAACAGTGTATTGAGGGATTTTCATCTTCTTTTTTCCTTAGGATATTAATTTACTAAGGAAGAAGCATGCAGTGTCAAAGCAAGGAGGCTTTTTTTTTTTTAACTGAACGGCAGAGCCAGCATTAACAGAAAGAATTGTTTCTTTATTTATGTTTATGGAAGTCAGCATAAGATGATGAACAGCAATACAAATGCTGCATCTGAAATTAAATAAGTCCCAGTTCAACAAGTTGAACGTTATTTGCTTGCTTAACTCTTGTTCTTTGCCTGGACCAGGAAGAGTCCAGTCAAGGAGCCAGATGAGTTATCGATACTTAAAGGGGACAGTTGTGCTACTTTGATGAATTGGCTATGTCCAGCTCTGGAACAAGCCTGTAGTTTGGATTGGCAGGTCTGATAGCTCTTTGGCTGTATTTTTGTTATTCTCTTTTCCCCTCCAAAGCAGCCTCTATCATTACAGAAGGCCAGAGCAAAAACACATTGTTCCTCAGGTGAATAAACAAGTTGTGTTGAAAAACTACTGTTTTGTTTTAGTGAGGTGTTGATCAGCATGGTGAAGACCTCAACTTATCTTTACTTTGTTTTGCTTTTCTTTTTCATTTTAAAATGCATTGTAATGTTAAAAGCTAATTAAGAAGCAATACCTTAGAGGGCTATACTTTTGAAAAAGAAAGTTGCCACATGAAAACTTGTAAGATCCAAGAATTAAAGGGAAAATTTAAATGTTTTGAGCCATACTGACAGCAGAAACTGAAAATACTGAGATCCTTTTTCATTACAATTTGCAGAAAGGTGGCCAATTTTGACTTAAACATGTGAAAGCTGAGGAGGGCAGTCCTAACCAGTCTCCTTGTGTCTCCTTCAGTGTTTCATCCCATGATCAATCATATCTACTGAGTACAATTTCTTTAAAAAAATGCATTTAAGTACAGATGTCTTTTTCAGCAAACTGCAGATGTTTGAGATGGCAGACCTTGTTTTGCTTTCTTTTGCAGTGCGTTAGTTCTTGGTTACTGCAGTGCTGTCCTAATTTACCAGCCAGGGACCTGAGGACTTCTGCTGCTGCTGTGAAGTCACCCAACATCCAGCCCTTGCACACCTCTCAGCCCCACTGCTGACACCTCCTTTTGTCTCCCTTTAGAAAATCCTGACCATGATCCCAACTGAGGAGGAAAAGCAAAAGATCCAGGAGGCTCAGCTGGCGACCCCCGACGTCCCCCTGGGCAGCGCCGAGCAGTTCCTTCTCACCCTCTCCTCCATCAGCGAACTCTCCGCCAGGCTCCAGCTCTGGGCTTTCAAGCTGGACTACGAGATAGTGGAAAAGGTGAGAGGAAAGCAAGGAGGCTGGGGTGGAGACTCCTCCAAGGCTTTGCTTAATCTTTCCTTGACCTTGTTATTATATGAGCATATATTTTGAGGAAACAGTAAATGGGTCGCTTTTGTTTCGGTGGCCAACCAGGAAACAGCTAAAATGATCCTTCATAATCTGGTCCTTCTATAAAAGAAAATTAAAGATTATGTCTTCCTTCCTTTAATTAGGCAGTAATGATATTGGAACAAAGGAGAAGGCTAAATCCTTACCACATCTTTTCCAGATGTTGTTATTCAGGAAATTCTTACTTCAGAGCAGTAAGAATTTTTCTTTGGATAGAGATTGAATGAGGACTACGGTATTCAGCCTT
This sequence comes from Calidris pugnax, assembly GCF_001431845.1. Classification (NCBI taxonomy): domain Eukaryota; kingdom Metazoa; phylum Chordata; class Aves; order Charadriiformes; family Scolopacidae; genus Calidris; species Calidris pugnax. The sequence goes on from NW_015090810.1 coordinate 2,727,526, forward strand.
ACATCGTAAAATGAGAGTATTGACCTTACATCCATTGGAACAAAGGAAAACACCATCCATTAGAGTTATTTCTGTTTATATCTCTCTTTCAAAGCTACAAAGAAAAGATAAGACGTCCTTCAGGGGGGCTTTTTTCAGTCACAGATAGTTGTTGCCACCTTCTTCATGGATGGCATTTCTTCAGAGAACACTGTAATTGGGTTGTCTGTCATGAATGACGAATCACAGGCAAAAATTTCAAAATGACAGGGTATAATTTCCATGCATAGGTGAAACAGAATGAAACTGTGCAGGCGATTTCAGCTACATGCTGACTTTTACAAGCTCTTTCAGGAATGTCAGCGCAGGAGCCTTCTTCTGGCTGCACTTTTGGTGCATACCCCATGCATTGCTCTTCAACCAGCTCTCTCTCCTGTATTTATTAATTTTGTATGTGTATATGTGTGCATACACACATACAAAAAAGTCAGAGTAACTTTTGTGTGGTATGGATTCTGAGAAGTGGGACATGCTTCTGAAAATGCCCTACGTTTACCTAGCCATGGTGATTTAACAAGTTATACAACAGGGGATTGATTTGCAGATGATACTATCAAGATTATTCAACCTCTGCTTAATTTTCTTAGATTTTAGGAAATGCAAAATATTCAGGATTTTTAAATTGTGACATTTTAGTCTTACACATTTACATTTCTACTTGTAAAACATAAAATCCTTGTATCTGACCTGAATATTTTTTGCCCTTTTTCCAACTCTGGTACAGCTATTTATTTTCCTTTGAAGTTACCACAAGACTAAATTGTTCCTTTCATCTGAGCTGAGTTTGCTGTAGCTGCTGAACTATATCTATACCTAAAATTTCTAGCTTCCTCTCAACCAAAAGTAACATTTGAAGCACTACTACAAGCTAAAGAAATTCTGTTAGTTTCCTGTTGCTGATCCTTATAAAGTTTATGCCACAGAGTTAGTGAATTGCTAGCTAAAATCCATGTAAAATTGATGCCAGTGTAAAATGTCTGAAATACCTAAATTATTGAAAGGAGCAATAGCTGGGCTGAAGGTAGGACCAAGATTTTTATCCCTCTTGAAAGGTGATAACTATGATAAAATAAGAGCAGCATGTGGTAAGCAGCCTATCAGACAAGCACAGATATCACAGACAGCTTGGGTCTTGCTTGGGGGAAGAGGAAGATACGAGATCAGACATCAGAGGTATGAGAGTGGGTGAGCAGTTGGGTCTCTCAAATAACAAAATGTTGAACTCGGAGTTTAAGTTCCAGGTAATCAATAAACATAAGCCTTATTTAAACTGAGATAAGATACCATGAGCATATCCAATTAAAAAATGGATTAGTATGCATTACTGATTATGATAATAAAAGAGTCCCATAACCTGCTAATGTTCTTCTGTGCTTGAAACTGGTTTTGTAGAAGATCTGTCTGCAAATGGACAAACCCTTCCTGGAACTTAGGTGCCAAATCAATCACCACAGTTTTTGTCCATTTTTTTGTCCAAATCAAGTATTTGCTTGATTTTTTTTTTTATTTACTTATTTTTAAATTAGGAAAATTAATAACACTTCAGAATTCATTCTTATTATTTATGAAGTCACACGTTATGTAAGACATGAATGAACCGTACTATTGTTTCCATGATGCTGGAAGTTTTAGATGGTCCACATTATCAACAGTGTGAAATACCCAAGTTGTTGATGTAAGTTTTGGGTTCTCTTTCATGAGGCTTGTTTGCTAATCAGCCTAGAACAGGCATTGGCCTAAGCAAGTCTTAGCCCCAACTCTTGACAACCTGAAAGAAAAACAGAATTAAATTGTTCAAGAAAAAGGTTAAGTGAGAAACTGTTCATGTTTGCAGAAAAGCTTTTCGGGCATAATGAAGTCAGTCATCTTTCTTGGGCTGAATTTAATTAACTAAAGCAAGTCAGGGTGCATTGGTAGGGAGCAGCCTTAGACTGTGAGGGGCTGAACTGGATGGATGAATACTTAGTCCTTGCTCTTTACAGGCAGTTATGGTGCAATTATGGCCTTCACTGTAAGCTGTGGAGCATGTGTCAATGCATTGATTTAGATGTTCAAATATATGCATGTGAAAATGAAAAAGGAAAACCCTTTCCAACTGATCTGTTTGATAATGTGTGAAGTGTTTTGAAATGTTAACAAGTGTCTAAGGTACCGTGTGCCTACTGATGATCATCAGTGGTTAACAGTAATTTTTCTCACCCTTCTTTTCATATCATATTTTAAGGGCATAGACAAAAGAGAGAGATTTTCAACTTCAAATCTTCTTTTTCAGACTTTTGATTGCTCTGAAAAATTGGACTGTGCTACTGCTAATTCTTTGTACTGAACTATTTATGTTGCAGATGCTGTCAAATCTCATTATCTCAAAGGGAGTTTAAAGATCTTAGGAAGAGAAGTAGAAGCTTTAGTTTTCCTAAATCAGCTATTTTTTTCCTTAAGGTCACTGTGAGCAAATATATTCTTATTTCTGACAACTTTAAAGGATCATAAATGAACATAAGCAGGTGTAGAAAGGAGAAAAGTAGAACTGGAAAAGAAAGGGGCTTGCTTCAGTTGCTCTTCTGAGTAGAAAGAACTCTAGTCTCCTTGGAGAGAGTGTGCTAGAGAAATAAATGTTTAATGCTATGATAAAAAATAAAGAGTAATTAGAAATCTGCGCTATATGCAAGAAAGTCTTAAGCTTGGACAACTTGCATGTAAGTAGCTAAATGAATGGCTACAGTGTGGCCTGTTTGGAAGCCTTTTATGGTGCCTTTTTATCCACCTTCAGAATGTTTTAAATTAACCTTTTAGGAATGACTTCTAAACAGGTTGCGAATTGATAGAAATTAAATAGTTCAAAAGCCTGCGTTTACAGCAGATGCAGAGCAATTTGATTCATTCCCATAATGCATCCCCCATATCAACCCTGACTTGTAAAGCAATTCAAAGAATTCCCTGCAGCAGTTTATTGATTTTAGTTTAACTTGACAAAGTCTTGGATTATTTAGTACCTCTTCTCTGATGTATAAATTACTTTGCTCACCATCTCTAAATTTGTCTCGAATTTGCCATATTCTTCTCTTTTCAAGAAATTAATCGTTCTGTATGGCTAGAAATGTATGTTTCCTTCATCTTTTTGCTCTTATTTATAGTAAAATATCAGTACAGTTATCAAATGACCCATTGTATTTCCCCAAGAAAGTGAATTTCCCAGTTACTTTGCCTCTTGGTCTAAAGTAACTTAATTTTGGCTTCTTGGCTTATAATGAGTGTAATAATTTGGGAAAAGAATCTGCTTGTGGATGCTTAGGATTGCATTTGGAGATAGAAACAATGTGAGCTGTTATTGTGCATACAAAATAAATAACCCTGGGCCTCACACAAAGACACAGAAATAAGCTCCGTCAACTCAATTACCCTTGCTCTCTTCCTTTGAACTCTCTGGCATAGTTCACTTCCCGAGGTAATGGAACAGAATTTATGTTTTCAGGTCTTATCAGTTTACATACCTATACTCAGATAACACGTGTGGATGGAAGATGCATTAAGTTAAAAGATTAAAATGAGAACACTTGTAAAGCTTGATGTTTACAGTGAGGTGGGTTTTTTCGATTTTAAAGTCACACAAGCACAAAACTGTATTTAAAACTTAGAGGTGGCCATCATTTGAAGAAAGCTTTAGAGTCAGGCTACGAATGTCAAGTCAGCCAGGGTTCTAACTTTTCTTTGGTTTGTTTTTCAAAGATTAGAAAAAAATAGTCACAAGAAGCTTTTTTATCAGTTGGGGGAGGGGGATGTTCATGCATCTAAGTCAAATGCAGCAGCCCTTTTTCTCATACTCTCTGTCCTATTTGGAATCACAGAATAATCCCCAGGACAAGTAAGGCAATTGCATACATAAAGAAGCAACATTAGGAAAGTATTTTATGCATTTCTTTGCTGTCCTTGCATGTGATTTATTAGCTGGAACATGGAGGAAGGCCAGCACACATGGCTAGTTTACACTCTGCAAGACGCCAGTTCAGGAACTTTTTGCAGTAATTAATCTAAACCATAGAATTAAAAATGAGAAGCAGCCATAGCCAAAAGCAGCCTTCGCTTTCTTGTTTCTGTTCTCATGACAGGAAGTTGCAGAACCACTTCTAGACCTGAAGGAAGGAATGGATCAACTGGAGCACAATAAAACTTTGGGATTTATCCTTTCTACTCTGCTAGCCATTGGGAACTTTCTGAACGGAACCAACGTAAGCCTGATGTCCCAGCATTTCCCCTGCATCTTTTTCCTTCAAAAAACAGAACTCAAAACCATTATGACAGTTACAACCCAGTCTTTATTTTGTACCAGAAATAATTTAGAAAACAAAATTTGCTTTTTCTTTGTATTATGTGTCAGGGGATGCTATTCACCTCTTTCAGCATAACCTGAAGGAGATGTAGAGCTAGATACTCTTCTGTGTAACTCCCTGGAGTTTAGTGTTGATGCTCTCCATTCAAATTCTGAGAACTGTGTCATGAGTCATTTCACTGCAGATGGAGTGATTTTAAGCCTACTCCTCAGCAAGTTAAAAATAAATAAAGCAATAAGTTTCTTCTGCTTTAGGATTATTATTTTTCTTTCCCCTCTGCTCCTACTTGGTAATCATTTTTGTCTATTAATCTGCATGGGAAGGAATAAGTATTTTTATTTTTTTATTTCTTGCATTTTTCCCCCCTTACAGGCCAAAGCTTTTGAGTTGAGCTACCTCGAAAAGGTTCCAGAAGTGAAGGACACAGTGCATAAGCAGTCCCTCCTGCACCACGTCTGCACTATGGTGGTGGAAAAGTTCCCAGACAGCACTGATCTTTATTCAGAGATCGGGGCCATCACTAGGTCAGCCAAGGTATGTCAAGGGGGTGAAAATATATATATGTATATACGTATATATACATATATATATATATTAAAATCTCTTTGAAGTGAAATATTTAAGATTTTCTTTTATTCTTTGATATTTTTCTCCCTAGTCACAGCCCTTTTTATGAATGTGGATTCATTGTGTCATTCCCATTGAATTTCAAAGATGCCAGTACTCTCTCTTCTGAGTTTTATCTCATCTGTCAGGTTTCCTCATCAGTGTACTAATAGGCAGCCACATTATGACGACCATTTAATGTTATGTACATTATTAATGTATATAACTATTAGGAAATATATTCAAGTTAAAACTTTATTACACCAGTATGTTCAAATATATTCTGTGGTTTGGGGGAATCTCTTCTTTAAGGCAGATGTGTCTCTAATTATATTTTAAGGGTAATGGAAGGAATGAACCTTTTTCATAATAAAATTGTTTGCAGAATGAAAATGTACCTGAAATATTTTGTTTAACTCCTTTTCTGTCCTCCTCCTGACAATAATTTTGATAACTATGAGTTAGGGAAGATAAATAGAAATAAAGGAAACTTGTGGCAGCACCTCTTCTTAAAAAGTGGTAAAACCTTGGCTAATGCATAGGTCTGGTCAGTGGCTCAATTTGGTATGCAGATTATTTATTACTGCTGCTAGCAGGCATGATAGAAACACTATAACCTCACTCTTGGAGCTCTCAGAGATTTCATGGGTGACCCTTAAAAACAGTACATTACTTGATTAATGGAGTAAACATGACATAATATCGTCAGGAGATAACCAACATGAAAATTCTGGTTTGGAGTCATGTCTCATGTGAAAATGGAAATAATTACAAGAGATAATACTAGTATCCATCTAGACAGTGTCTTGATTCAGACAGTGGCCAATACCAGCTGCTTGAGAGGAGAACACGAGAAGCTTCAAAGGAAAAGGAAGATTTCTCCTAGCAAAATTTTATCATATATGAGTCATAATACTCATTATACGCATGAAATGGAGGAATTATTTCTTTTCCAAAAGCCACCTTTGCATATTTTTGGAGAGGGGGAAACAATTTTTTTAAAACTGCAAAAATCAAATCTTATTTTGGCTCCTAGTGCAGTTTTTGTGATAATGAATTCATAATCTAATTTTATCTGCTGTTGAATTTGCCAATTTTAAGATTTACTGTCTGAATATATTGAACACTCAAAACTCTATTTCATGAATAAGTTAGGTTGGAAGGGACCTCAGAAGGTCATCTGGTCCATCACCCTTTTCAGTCCAAGGCTAAATTACACCAGGCTGCTCAGATCCTTGTCTAAGTGTTAAATAATCCTTCTACCTCCTTTTTTTTTTTCAGACCATTTCCATACTTTTTCTCCATCTTACCATTTAGAACAGGTTGAACAATATGAAACACAGTGTTCCAGCCTCTCCTTAGAAATGTTATATGCTTACTGTGTTGGTCCATTCTCCTTGTGCTATCTTTTGTTAGATGTCCTGAGGTTTTTATTGTGGTTTTTGACTATTGCTATCCTTTTGACTCTGCCACCTTTGGGCAGTTCACAAGGACATCCAGGAAGTCTCCTGAGCTCATCAAGAAATTCAGAACTTGGCCTGATGCACAAAGAAATCCAACATTGCCTGCAATGTGCACTTTATTGCAATCTACAGTAATGACCATGATCTGCAGAAACAGATTTACTGCTTAACTCTCAAATCCCTAATAATCTTAAATCAGGACTAATGTGAATAATGTTTTGCCATCTGTAGATTTTACCCCCTCAGTGTGCTTCCTTGTTTCTAGATAATTTTGAAATACAAAGTACAAACCATGAGACACCTACTGTTAACCATGTCATCAAATGAGAACCAATATATATTCCTTCTTTTCTTTTGCTCTCTTAACCTCACACTTCACAGGTGACCTCCCATGAGGCTCTTGTAAAGATTTTGAAAGTCTGATTTTCTTCACTTACTCTTATCTGTTAATTGTTTTATAAACATATTCAGAATCTAGTGATTATTTTGATATATTTAATTTCTTATTATTCATCCCTTCAGTCAGATTACCAGGTATAGAAATAAAGCTTGGAGTTCTTCTGTCACCTGAGTCAACCTTGCTGCTTTTGTAAAGTTATGTGAAACTTTTGCTTTTCTCTGATTCTTTAAGTTACTGAGATTAGTGAAAGGATACTCATTTTAACCAGTGGCTTAATTTCTTTCTTTTAATTGCTGTCAGAATTCTTGTCTTCTGCTTATTTACTGCTTTGCAAGCTATCATCTTCCTTCAACACATTTGTTTCTGCTAGCAAGCATTCAAACCTTGCTATTAGTTTATGTCTGTTGAAAAATAAAATACAGAAAAATAAAAACAAGTACCAGAATAGGTTTCTCCCCAACATCCTCTGTGGTGAAGTCCCTTCCATAATTCTGAGCTTCCTCAGTTTCTTTCATCCACAGTGATGCAGGACCTCCTACTTTTTTTTTTTTTTTTGATACCATAAAGGAATTTGTGGCTTTTGTTTTATATCCTGAAATATTTGCTCTTTGGATTCCATCTCTGTTCTCCTAATTTTCCTCCTGTACAGCCTATGTTTAGGCTCTGTTTTATTGCCTTCACTGAGGTTAGTTTCTCATGTTTGGCAGGCTTTAATTTTTTATTTATTTTTTTTTTCATTTGAGTGTTTCTTCATCTCTTAACATTTAGGTATATTGGTTTCTCATTTCCCTCTTTTTTCCTTTGTTAAGTTATTTTATTATTTTTTTCGATTGGGACCAAGTTAACCACAAAAATGAAAATGATCATAAAAGAGAAGAGTCCTTGTTTTCCAAAATCCACAGCATGTACGCTGTACTCTCAAGTGAGTCTTCCCTTTTTCAGTTCTAGGAAGTGGAAGATAGCGTAACGCAATGCTGTCACTTTTAAAAAAATTTTAACTCTATGAGCGTACAAAATTCAGCACAGTCTTTTGGTCTGTGGTTTGCTGATCTAGTGGCCCTGCCCAAAGCGGACGAAATTCTGAGAAGGCCAGACAAAATCACATTAAGAGAAATTATAGCCTTAACCTTCCCCGTGACGCCCAAGGTCTCCCTCCTTGGGATGTTCCTGCATGTGTTATACCACTGATGGATTGCTGTAACAAGCTCTATTCCCACTTGATCTTAGCTGCCACAAATCAAAGAGTTAGGATATGGAAGCCATCCAAGCTGCCCTCTTCAAGGGAATGTTCACAGAGGAGGCAAAATCTTGGTTTAGGAAAGCTGACAGGAAAGGAGAACTAATATTTCATTGTGGATTAGGCTGTATTTTGAGCTCCATTTTGTCTACAAACATCTTTCAGAAACCACAAAGGCTAAACAATTTCCATCCTGTAGATAAACAGAGATGCCCCTTCCCCTGAGATGCACATCACATGAGAATTTCCTGAGCCTTAGCTCATGAAAAAACCCATAAAGAAAACAGGCTGCTTCACCAGAAAGGAGTTAGAAAGACCAGAAACAAAATGGTATATTTATTGCAAAACTTGTGGCTTTTTGTTGAAGGACTGAAGTCATAAATGGCAAAAGAAAGCAGACAAAAGTGAAAAAATGACCAAAAAAAATTAGAATTCTAGATAAATAAAAGTATTAATAAATAAATAAAAGTTGTATAAAAATATATAAGATCATGCAGGGCCACTGATTCTTTACTATCCCATGATTACAAAGCACTTTTTAAAAAAAAAAAAAATATGCATATTTTAAGTTGCTTTTTCGCTGCAGTTGTACCAGAACTAATGTACCTAATACTGAAGCAGACCCCCAGATTGCTGCAGCTAAAGTCAGTACTGTCCCTACAAGTTTCATTACCAGTACGGCAGGGAAGGGTTGCATCAGCACTAGTATCATCTCTATTAATGAATGAGAAATGTATTCTTATTAAAAACGTTCATCTTCTTTCTCATCTCCATAAATATTTTTCCCCATGCATCTGAAAGCTGTCCAGCTCCATAAACTACTATTTGTCCTTTTCTCCCCCTAATTTTAATTTACTTACAAACTTCTGGCTGTTTTTTAACCCCTGCAGCAGGACACTTGGCTTAGTTGCAAATACTAGGCAATGGAGAAGCGGGCAGCTTTGAAAAGTAAGCATAGGAAATGTTAACCACACAGGGGAGGGGGCAAGGATTGCTGGTAGGAAAAAAACTTAGGACAAGACTGAGAGCTATGGAGGGGAGAAGGAAGCCTGCAGCTTCTCTCTGAGGGACTTGGCAGGGTTGTGTGGGGAGAAAGGAGGTGGCTGAAACAGAAGTGCTGCTCTGGCATGCTGTAGCTTCTGCTTGATATGCTGGAAACCAGAGAAAGGAGAAAAGAAGAAAAAAAGTAAGGGGATCATGCTGCCTCCTGCGCTGCTTCAGTGAGGTTTCTCTTGTCTTGCTTGACAGGAAGTATTTGCGTGCACTTATCCTCCAAGTATGCTTTCCCTACGTTATTTCAAACAAAAATAAATGCCAAAAGTCAAAATATTTTCCATGGAAAAGAGGGGCTGGGGGATGCAAGGTTCCTTACGGTCATGTCATTCCTTGCAGTGCCAGCTGCAGGGGCTGCTGTTCCTGGTAGGGGCCGGTGGGAGCAGAGGTGAAGCCAAAGCTGGATGAGGCAGAGGCTGCTGGTTGCAGGGCAGACTGGGCAAAGGGGAAGGAGCCTTCAAGGTTTTGTCTGAAAGAGAGCAAATGAAGTTTAGCACATGTGCCTGACAGCAATGCGGTGTTTCAATAACATCCCAGGTGAAACTGCAATGTTAGTGTTTGCAGATGCCATAACACCATCTACGTCACCACTTACTGGTATTGCTCCTCTTCATCCCAGATTGTGGGAACTGTTATGCAGCATCTGCAAAAAGTTCCCATATTGGTGTGTTTATTGTAGATTGTTTAAGGAACTAAAACGCAGTGGAGATGTGTATATGTTTGGCTAGACTCATCTGGTCATCCCTCAGTAAGCATCTCTCTCCTTTAATTTTAAATTAGTGGATTGCTTCAGGTGTTCTTATTTCTAAAATTATTGTGGCAGGATGCCATCTCCTACCCTTGAATTAGAAATGTCTGGACACAACCTCCTTTATATTTTGCTGGCTTTTGAGGGCTGGTATCTACTTCACTTAAAATGTGTGACGAACAGGGTGCAAGTGGGACCAACGGTAGTTTTGGGGTCATTCTTGTGACATTTGGTGAAGGAAGCCAGTGTGGAAATACTGGAGGAGACAAAGTTTTGAATGTACGCCACAGAAGGTCGCTGCACGCAGATGACAGTGTGTTTGCAAGGAGCAATTCTCAGAATTTCCTTTGGCGCTGAACCAGCTCAGGAAAAGAGGAAGATTTTACGTTCCCTGCCAGAACACATCCCCGTAATAATGTGAGAATGAACGGTCTGACCCTGAATTATAAACAGCTCAGACCAGGCTGTGCTCTGCTGCAGAACCTGTCTTCAACTTTGAAGACAGAAACATTTTGTATGTGGTTGTGCATGTCTTTCTGTGATGTGAGATAAAATAGTTGTCATTTTATTGTAAATTTAAGGCAACATTTGTCATTTTGAAAGCATCAGTCATCTGTTTAATGCACCTTGTGGGTAGGATAAAAATGTAGACATCCAGGTCTTCCTTAGAAAATACCTGGGTTTGATATTTTCACCACTAAAACAAACAAGCTGTAGCAATAAACAATAAAGTAGCAAGCAATAGAAAACGTATACAGGGATACTGAGGCTACGTAACAAGTTATTCGCTGGCCTTCAGAACAAAGCTTTGGATAATTGACGGTGATTGTGAAAACAAGTGCTTTTTGAGCAGAAACCTCAGCTTCACCAGTTTCCCTTCATTTATTTGTTTGGGGTTTTTTTACTTCAATCCAGTTGTGACATTTTTGACCCTGTTCAAGGGCTGAGTATAAATACAGAAGGCAGGAAACATGAGTGTAATCAGGTGCAGCATCTTTGATTTTAGGACAGTTTCCTACTCTCGGTAGTGGTGGAGCTTAGCCCAGAGACTAAAGGAGGTTTAGCTGGAAGAGGAAACCAGTGTGTGTAAAACACATTCCAGCTGAGGGAATGCTGAAGAAAAATGGCCTGTTGTCTCACAGCGGCTACAGTTGTTTGCTGTGCATGGCAATGCGTACCTGCCCTAGGGAATACAGACCAGAAGGCACTTTAGATTTGAGCCAATGCATTTAATTCCCAGTGTCACCTCCAAGCAGCCCTTCCTCCCTCTCCTAGCAAACAATAGGAGTCCGATTCCTGTCTTGCCATGAAATATTCGTGGCCACACAGAGAAATAACATCCCAACCCAGAAAGCCTCCCTGATGTGTGTTCTGCCTGAATGACTGGGGCATCGTCTAGTATTTCACAAATGAGAAAGGTTTAAACTTGTGTCGGCAGCAGGTGGTACTGGTTGTATGACATGGAACTGAGCTTGAACATAGTAGGCTTTTCAAAGGACTAATGTTCCCGGAACCTGAATGAGCAGGGAAGTAAAGGCTGAGCCATTTGATGGTGTTGGTAGCTTTTGAGTCAGGTGAAAACCAGTAAGAACAGAAGTCATTTGGGCAGTAGGTGTATCACACAGTATTGAATTCTGAGCCCAGACAAGTGAGAAACCTGGTAGAATTCTATTTTGTGCTATTGTTTATGGCAGAGTCATCTGTTACTATAGTAGCAAGCAATAGATAATGATATAAAGGGATTAAAATGAGTGCTGGCGTCGCTGGCATGGGGTTGGAAGGTTTTCTTCTTGATCTGAGTGTCATTTGTGCAAAATGTGGTCGTGCATTAAATTGAAAAATAAATTATTTTTTTAAAGTTGCCCATTAGAAGTTTATGGCAATGGTTTCCTGAATGAGGCTGACCCTGCAGGGCTTGTGTCACATAAACTAATCTTTAAACTTGGATAGACTGTCTCTGGCTACTCTATTCTGATGCAAAAGTGTCTACAAAGGCACTTCTCAGAAAACTGAACAGTGAGCCTAGCAGGAGATTTCACAGATGAATAACAATTAGTTCTGACTATTTTTCTGCTAACGTTGTTGTGAATGGAGAGGAACCTGGCAGGAAAAAGGAGGAACATATCATATATATCTCAAGAGCATTTAGAAGGTTGCTTTTTCTAAATTGGTTTTCAAATCCAAATAAACATTACAAAGTGTCTGGAAGAGAAGTCATTTTTATTTAGCGTAACAGCCTAAGACTGCTCGTTTTCTTGCCTGATGAAAAAAAAGAGATCTACTTTTAAAATTGTAGAAGAAGGTAACAGTAAGCAGGACTAGCAAACTATGTGTCTTTTGCACATACCTCTACTGAATTGAGAAGGAAGAAGAATGTGTGTTTCCAGCTTCCTTCAAATCCAGGGGCTGGGCACAACAACTACCCAGGGAGAAAGCTCTAATCACCATTTCAGATTACTGCTTCCTTTTAATCAGCGCAGCATAGTTATAAAATAATGCCACAGCAGTTCTTGTCCAAGCACCTCCCGTGCTGAGGTCTCCTGGAGCCACAAGGTGATGCAAAACTCACCTGAATCCCTCCTTAGTCCCAGGCAAGAGTAGTTGCATCTTTCCTTTTGAGAAAGAAGGAATGAAAAATAGAAAGGAATTGCATCTTTCTACCATTATGCAGCATTAATTCTTTCAGTAAAGTGCTGGAAATAAGCACATAAATAAAAAGATGCAATCTGTTCTCCCTTGGGAATGCTATGTGTGGACTGGCCGGGAGGTACTATGACATTATATATATGCCTTTTCATGTTTCCTTTATGCATATTAGATTGAGTAATTATCATTATTACTCCACACACGTTCCTGTTCTCCTTATCAGAGAGACACATAGTTGGGGGATGATTATCATCCTTGTTACTGTTATATTTGTATATAACACTTTCAGTGTTAGAAGATATCTTAAACAGAACAACAAAATAGCAAAAATGACCCCAGAAAAAGGAAATTACAAGGATATTGCTGAGCAATGTGACTGCTTTTAAACATTTGTGCAGAAATATTAGATCTAGGTTTGGATCACTGTGCTCATCTTTGAGGTTAGTTGCCTAAGTTAAAGTGAGGCTAAATTTTTGCTTTTCAGATGGATTTATATTTTACTTACATTTTTCACTGATTTAAGTAGCTGCTGGTTTATGGTACAAATGTGCATAAAATGAAGAGGCTTGTTGGCCACACAGTCATTGGACTGCTGGTGCTTAGAATACTGTAAAAGCTTCTTCATGTTCATGATGTATTTGGCTTCACAGTGAAAGGAGAAGAGGATCTGAGGATGTCAAATTCCTTAGGATCCTGCTTTTCAGTGGAATCCGATGCTGATAATTAAGTGACTTAGTAGCTGTCTATCTTGGTTAATATTCCAACACGATGCTTAGAAAATGTAAGAGTTTGCAGAAAAAGAGCATATTACTTCAACAGGATTTTGGTTAATTTTATCAGTTAAAAATATGTTCTGCTATTTCAGATAGTCATGGAAAGCCAGTTTTGCATGAGGGTTGATACACATGTTTAAGATCCACTAATTGCTGGTGTGCAACCTGGATATTATATTCCACTAGCCTAGGAAAAAAAAGGTCACCTGGATCCTGTGGACAAGAGTCTGCAATTGCAGGAGAGATCTTTGGAATTACTGTGCTATGAGGTTTATAGCTAGTTTCTTATCTAAACATGAGCACTGAAGAAAGAAAGGGGGTGTCAGAGGAAACATGAGGGCAAGGTGTGTAAATTAAGGAGAGAGAAGATACCGCGAGGGTGACTGTGCTTGTCACATGATACTGTTTCCCACTGGAGAGCATCACATTAGTGCTGTTGCTGTTTGGAGAAAAGGGGAAGGGGAAAGGTTGCCTTTTGTGATTTGAAATGTCATGCAGGTAGTACTCTAAAGCTGCAAACTACCAAATGTTTTGTTACATTTAATAGAAGAGTCCAAATATTTTTAGCTTCAGAATTTTCCCTTTGAGCTAATCCAACATGAACATTTAAATCTTACTTCTGCAAAATCTAGTAGGAAAGATCTTGTTGGCAGGTTTTCTGGTTGCATGTGTTTTTTAGAAACATCTGAGGACTTAGCTTTGTTACCTGGTGCTCTGTTGGGAGACAGTTTCTACGCCTTGGATAGAGGAAAGGAGTATTGCATGGTATATCAAGTATGAAAAAAGCTTCCCTTAGCTCCTTGCAGACTGAAATGCATTGAATTCTGTGCCACCCTGCAAAACTTGCACTAGTGAAATGGCACTATATGAAATATCAGGTGGGGTAATGTCTGAAAAAATCTCACTTCTAATATTTCACACATGGATATTTTTTCTGTAAATGTATTCCTTTCTGTCCACAAACAATAGGCCAAATTCTGGAGAGCTGGCAGCCAGAAGACTTTAGATTTCATGAAGGTTTATCACATTCTTGCGGGCACAGGACAGTTTGTATGTGGGGAATCCACAGGCACATTATCCTATATTGAATGTCCTGCTTTACTCCTTCCAGGAGTTTACAATTCTTTCTTGAGCAGAGCCAGCTGTGCTCTGCAGAGGTTTGCTCCAGGGGAGCTCAGGTGGCATTCTCCTTTTTGCAGTCTCCTTAGGACTTCCCTAGACATCTGAATTTTTGATTGTGCTCAAAGATTCCTGTGCATCCTTTAGCCCGACCTGCCATCTTCAGACCCCACTGAAACTGCCCTCTCTTGGGAATGTGCTGGCTGTTGGCAGATTTCATGTGGCAGGGAACCGGCCACGTCTTTTCCCTGCAGATATGCTGTTCTCCAGAGACATCTCTTGAACCTCTACAGGCTCGAACCTCACAGCTTTTTGACAGATTTAAACTCGTTCTGTTTTCAGTGAAAGCTGTCATAGATGTCATAAAATTAATTTCTCTGGTGCAGAGGCTGAGAGACCAGGTTGCATAATTCTTACTAGTAAGACCTAGATGTACCTCCTCTTGGCTTTTTTTCTTAGTAGGAATGCTAGTATTTTTCCCCATATGTGTGTTTTAGATGTACCATCTATGGAAAGCAGCAATGTGTTTATCATCAACAGTGAAAATACTGACCTGGAAAGGACTTTTTTAAAAAAACAAACATATGCATTGATATGAATATAAGGAAAACAAAAACCTCACAGCTGCTCCGCCTGCAGGGCTTTTCTGGATAGCAGAATGGATCAAAGGATGTTTTTATTTCCTTGTGAAGAGGAAGAATTCATCACTTTATAAATCACAGCAAAAACAAATCAAATCAATACCAGGAGCTTTTTAATAATAATGCATTTCTTATGGCTATCCTCAGTATAGGTCTCAGCAGTGGGTGCAGTGCACAGCTAAGAGTAGACTAAAACCTGTCTTTGACACTGGTTTTCATTTAGCATTAAGGAATTAATTGAGTACTAGACTGTAACATCCCAAGCTCTGACGCGTTTAGAATCTGAGAGCTAAATCTGTATTTTATAGCTGGAGTTCATCTGAACTGTGAAGTGGTATTATAAAATAAATTTTTCCTTTCTTCAGAATTCAAGAACATGTTGGGGAGCTTTACTTTTTTCATCTGTTGTATGCTGTGGCTGGGTTGTTAATTCACTTTGTCCAGTTGTTAGCAATGCATCCTGAATGTCTTCTGTAGACCATTGCAATCTGAACACCTTTTTTGGTTGATGAGTAAAGGAGAAGCTCTCTCTCAGCTTCTGTGGAATGTGTTGGCATCGGTCCTGATTAATGTTACTGTAGGATGCAGTCATTTATTTTAACTGTGTTGAGAGACTTTCAAAGTCGTTATATGATCTTGTTACAAGCCAACAAATTCATACTGTATATCAAAGGATGAAAGTCAGCACTGAGATCACTAAATAGCACTTACTTTCAATAGAACTTTAAAAAATTCTGGCCCATAAATTTTGTGATTAGAAGTAGAACGCCTATTAACAAGCCAGTGCCTGGCTAGGGAATAGATCCAAGTGCTTCCTAAATTGGAGAAGTGTTGGCTGGATGCAACAGTGAGCAGCAAGCAGGGTATAAAAAGCTACAAGTGGCAAAGAAAAGGATTAAGAAAAAGAGAAAGTTTTGTATTACCTCAGAAATAACTGAGTCATGCAGTTGCTTGGTGTAGCCATGAAGTCATTAGGAAGGGAAAAAACACATCACAGTATTTTATTGTCCCTTCTTTAGGTATTGAGCCTCCAAGACTAAAACCAAATGTATATGGGTATTTCTTTGTTTTCAGTTTTGCTTACTAACATTTCATGTCTAGACAAAGTGCAACAGAGAAATCTATTTCTTAATTATTTATTAGTAATTAATAATGTGAATTAATGTTATGCTGCTGCTACAGTGACCCTTTCTTATACATACATGGCATTGTTCAGTTATCCAAGTATACCACCGCAGTGTTTTTGCTTAAAGCGTTCCATTTTCTTTTCTTTTTTTTCAGGTTGACTTTGAACAACTCCAGGAAAACTTGTGTCAGATGGAAAGACGGTGTAAAGCATCATGGGATCACCTAAAGGCTATAGCAAAACATGAAATGAAGCCAACTCTAAAGCAAAAAATGTCTGAATTCCTTAAAGACTGTGCAGAAAGAATCATAATCCTGAAGATTGTTCATAGAAGAATAATTAACAGGTACAGAATTAGATCGGTGACAGCAATATCTTGATAATAAATGACTTGCTAAAATTATAAAATATGACATCATAAATGTGTTTTTTATAAGTGTTTAATCCACATTCCAGCAAGTCATGTTACCAGTATGTGTGATGCTTACTTTGTTATACACATCATTTCAGAAAGGTTCCCACTCCAGAAAGTTTCTATATTTTTGATGAAAAGAAGCAATGATCCAGGCAATCGTTTATTCCTGCGGTGCAATAACTGGGTCTTTTAACATCGAGTCCCCAAAAGCTAGCAGCTTTATGGTTAAATTGCTATTTTTTCTATCCTTCCCTGAATACTGTTGAGGGGGGGATTATCTTACTGTCTGATAAACAAGAACGAGCTATAGAAAAAAAAAAAATGAAGTTCCAATGACAAATTTATCATTTCCAGAGTTGAAATGAGTCTGGTACAATGAGGAGTTCTTTTAAGCAGCACCACTCCCATTTGCAAGATCTATGACTGTGTTTTCTGCCTACAGAGCAGAAGACAGAATAAAGATTCCTCTCCTTAGGACTTGCTTTTGGATTTTGTTTCATCCAATGGATTTAGTTTCATCCAGTAACTGTAGTGCTCTGAAATACAAATTCACAATAATCCCACAGTACACCTGAGCCTTTTTTTTTCAGATTCACAATTGTAGCTGTATGAGTTTAAGTCATTTGAGTAATTTATCTGCGTTCATGCTGTTTATTAGCAAAATTTTGAGAGATTTTCCAACTTGTGAAGAATTTCCAAATTGCTGTGGTCAAAACTAGGATCTGGATTCCAAATGATTCCAAATTTGTGGATATACACTTGAAAAGTTGATTCAGCTCTTCTTTGTTTTCATGATGACTAGTTTTTCATGCTGAATCCTAGTTACAGTACTAGGGAAGTGAATTCACTGGTTTTCTTTGTGTTTCCTGTATGCATTGGACAAATAAGAAAAATACTTTTTCTATTTTGCCTTTCAACTACTACTATGGACTTCTCAAAAAATGTACCCACAAATTTGCATCTTTCTAGGATTGGGAAGACATTTTATCATCAGGGATGTAGATGCTATTAAAAGGAATTCCCATCCATTTTTAAAAGTTCAGTGTGCTATTGTAAACGTGCATTATGGAGCAATAGTAAAAGTTGAAAATAGTGTGAAAACTCTGAATACCACAGAAGCAGTAAAACTGTGAATTGAGAGTATCCCAAACTAAAGTACTTGGTAGATAATATAATTTTTATGGTCAGTTTTGTGAACCAGAAATTCTTTCCTTCTTGTGTTTGCTAGCCTGTAAATCTGCATTCTTCTTGTCTAGACTTTCCCCAACATACTAACAGCCTCTTTGAAGTTGCTTAATACAAATAAATAAGATTGAAACTTAATAAATATTTTTTCTATAACTGAAATGAAATTGGTCATTCACATGCCAAATTAGTCATATAAAGTAGATGGAGTTCCATAAACATCTTATCTCCTGCATCAGCCTGGGAAAGTGGGCTGGGATGAAGTTATCATAGACAAGACTTTCATGGTTTTAATTATAAAACATGCCAATGTTATGCGAAGCATCCATGAAAATTGAGTAGCACAAAAGAAATTATGGGACCTAATGAAGTAATAAATGGATTCACTGAAATGTCTTTTTTTTTTCCTAGAAACCATCAACAAATATTTTTTTTCCCTTTGCATTTATGAACTCATTGTTTTCCAGGTTTCACTCATTTTTGTTATTTATGGGCCATCCTCCCTATGCAATACGTGAAGTCAACATCAATAAGTTCTGCAAAATTATTAGCGAATTTGCTCTGGAATACCGCACCACCAGGGAACGAGTTTTGCAGCAAAAACAGAAACGAGCTAACCACAGGGAAAGAAACAAGACCAGGGGGAAAATGATAACAGATGTAAGTGGCAAAATGTATCTCCCACAGCATGGATTTTTAAAGCTTTCTTTCATTGAATGTCGTATATGGAGTGTTGTTGCTCTTTTATTTTTATTCTTAAGGGGTTCTCCTATTGTATTTAAAGAACTCTGTTCTCTTAGAAGACAAAACTTGCAAGTCCTTGATTGTGTATATACTTTTTTCTTCATACCAATTTATGGAATGACAACAAACTGAAATTAAGCATCCAAAAAGCATCTCTTTGTGTCACACAGACTGTAGTGTGCTACCACCCTGTTTGTGTCCAGTCTGTAGAAGACACCAGGAGCAGTGTACACCTAATCAGCCAAGAACATTTAAAAAAAAGAAAACTAGAAAATTGGTCTCCTAACTGAGGATATGAATTAAATGATGAACCATTGTAACCGTTCAAGTGGTTACAGCTGAATTTTAAATTGATTTTTTCCTCCATCTTAGAATAGTATCATATGCAGTCTTTAATCCTAGTATTTTATCTATTTTTATGTGTGTATATATATATATGCATGCACACACGCAGCAAGTTTAAAGCATAGAACAGCCAATTTTATGAGAATAGACTACTTTGGGATTCTGAAAAAACAGACAAATTTATGTTCACAGTAGATGTTGCCCTGCAAAGTTTTTGACTGCACACTTGCATACTGATAAAATCAGTGAAAATAAGACTAGTTTTCTCAGCATAGTAAGGTTTAAAATCCCCTTGATTTTTTTTAGTCTTTTTTTTTTTTTAGTTGATTTAGTTTGACTCAATCCAAATAAAGTTTTAAGAAGTGCCAGTACTTAATAAAAGTTTCCAGCTGTCTCAAAATCCAAATCTGGAGTCTCGATTAGATGTGAGTAGGTCATTGCATATGAAGCTGCCCCTGCCTTTGGCATGAAAAGCTCTAAGCTGATTACAATTTTATGACTCAGGCAACATAGGTCAAAATATGTATATGTATTGAGACTGATATAAATTAAGATTGTATTTAAGTCATTGAATCACAGTCATTTGTAGATCTTTCCTGGCAATATCCTCTTTAAATTTGGAAATCTGCCCCATATAGAGAAAATGTTAAACCTGTATTATTATCTCAAAAGATTTTCCTTTTGATCTAGCCTCAGGTTAAGAAAGAGGCTCTGATTTTATGCAAAGAGTGTAATATAGTCTTACAAATTTTCAAAACTACCACTGAGGAACTCAGATCACTTTCTTCAATTTCTTCTCAGTTTTCCTGCCGTATTCTAGAGGAGCTAAAAGATAGCATTAACCAAAGAGATTAGTAAATTAAAATATTTATTTCCTTAGGTACCTTCAATACTTTTTACTAGTTCAAACAACACTGAGACATGAAGGAGTTACTGTTTTCCTACGGTGTGATACAGTGTTTCTGTATTACCTGCCCAGAAGAACTGGCAGGACACAAAGCTTCTCTATGTCCTGTTCCTGCAGGAAACACAAGGGGAAAAGGAAATCCGGTCACTGGCCACTGAGTTCAGGAAGTGGAGAGAAGGGACCTTTTCAAACCAGAAGAAAGCTTAGGGTTGACAGCTAGTGAGTGAGGAGCAGAGCCAGGGATGATGGCTGTTTTCTAAAAGTGTAAGAGAGGAGGCAGCTAGGCCTCTCGTGTTATGGAAAATGTATTATTGGAAGATGTCTTGTTCAGTTCAGGATAGTTCAGGATTGAGATTTGAGAAGAATTAAATGCCATCTGACAGCTAGTGTTCCACCTGAAAATATCTTGCAGGTCCCCAGAAAGGGAGCATTTTTTGCTCATTTTACAATCATATAATGGTCCTATTAACTTAAAAACAAAAAGCCTGCTGGAGTAAAAAAAACACATTCTCTAAGATTCCCCTTATGGAGATGTTCTTTAAGGGAGTTATTCATGTGGCCATATACCCACATGGACTTACTAAATCTCTTTAACTGTAGCCCAGTAATATGGCCTCGTTTACCATTGCAGTAAATTTGATTGCAGTACATGGTAAAACAGAATTAAAGTTGCATCAGACTATTTGTCACAGCTTGCTTCAAAGACTTCAAAGTCAGGTCTACCTCAAAACAAGTTTCCAAGTCAGCAGGATGGAAGATATTTATGTGTGAAGAATGATGAAAAAGGGGAGTTTTATTGTAGTCTTGTGTTGGCTGTGGTTTGTATCTGGTCTTGATTTTCTTAGTGTTTTATACTTGAAGGCACTGGAAAGGGAAGATATATCAGTAATGCATTGACAGTATGTTCAACTAGTTACAAAACACCGAGAAGAAAGTTTAGATTTTGACACTGGAAAGCAACTCTTTGTAGAAAATAATTCTAATAAGAAGTAGTCATGTGGTATTTTAATTTCTGCTTTTGAAGACAGAAGGATTGTGCTGGTTTTTGATATTTACCTCCCCGTCCTTTTGAAAGTTTCCTCAGATCTCATTTTTATCACCTTACAGTATATTGCTTTTAGGCAGAAGAAGAAGGGTTTTAGCAAAAGCGGGAAAGGAATAAGCCAAAACCATCCCAGTTCTTAACAAGAAGGCACGTATCTTTTAAACTTTGGTCCCCCCTGCAGACTTGGAAGGCAGAGGGGTGCTGGCTCTTCACATGGAGAGAGTCTGCTGGCTCTTTGCTTGGAGAACTTGCATCAGCTTCAGCAACTGCTCACATGGAGTAGAGCTGAGAAACACGATGGGGAATATTTCCAGTCTTTCTTTCAGCCTTTTACCACAGAGATCTTTATGTTTATATGGTTTTTAATAGCTAAACTGGACTGGGCACTGTCAGTTTAAATCTTGGTGAATGTTTTCTGCAAGAGAAAGAAAGATGGAGGAGAGGATAGGGAAAAAAAAGGAAAACAGAAAGTTGCCACAGTTTCACAGGGAAAATTGCCTAGTCTCTGTAACCTTATATCTGGTTTTCGCCAATGATAGCAGTCACTCATTTCAGTCACAGTAAAAATAACAAGCAAGCAAAATAGGGAATAAATGCAATTATAGATAGAAGTCTGAGCTTTTTAATGATTTTTAATAATAGTAGGTAATATAAGCATCTGTCTCCCAGATTTATGAAGTTCTACTTTTTATGATACTTAAGAGATTCAATTCCAAAATTGCTATGTAATAGTAATAATATTTTGAAACGGCAAATCCACCACATAGAAATGCTAGCCTAAAGGAAAAATGGGAGGGGGGGAGGGAGAGAGAGTAGAGGGAGGGAAGAACTGAGATCTCCTTTGATTATTCTGCAACATCCAGTATGTGATGATAGAAGAATCAAGCAGCCCTATTTTCTTAAAATTAGCATATTGTTAGGAGGTATTCAGTATAGCAGTATTCTTCCAGTGCATTTTGGTAATATTACATCTTAAATAATTCCTAACTTATTAACATTTCCCAGTGTATTTATAATGATAAAAAGAAGAAGGAAAGAAAAGGCAGAATGCACATACCTGGGTGAGACCAGATTCCCCTCCTGTAACAAAAGTTTGATTTATTTACTTCACTACTCTGACTCCTGTTGTCAGTATTTGCTGGGGGCAAATGGCTCTCCAGACATGGAAACACGATGGGGATGGTGAACTGCTCCTCCTGTGCACTGGAGCAGCTTTGGGTGTAGAAAGACAGGGGTTCTAGGTGTGAGCCCCCTCTACCCAGAGCAGGAGGAAGGGAAATAGTAATGCCCTGGGTATTGGAGATGAGCAAAGCCAGAGAGGCGTACATTGCCTTTAATTTAAGTCCACAGCAAATCACTTTTAGCAAGATTAAATGGGAAGGAAGGTCAGCAGCTGGGACTCTCCTTGTAAAAATCTAGCCTGATAAAAATTAATAATGTAATACACTTTTGTTTGGAGCACACTCTTTGTAATGTGTACACACTGCTCTTTCACCTTTCCTTCAGTGCCTTTTGCCTACAGTTTAGCTTAATTTGCTTTCCTCCCACCTTTTATTTATTAGATAGACGTACATATGGATTAGAATACAAGTATGTTCTTGCTTCCACTTCTTCGCCTTTCTATTTCTTATTCATGCCAAAAAGTGACCTCCAGAAGAATTGTTTACGGTGTGGCTCCCTGCCACGCGGGGAATGGAATAAAGCAAATGGACCTGTTCATAATGTAAAGGGAACATACCTGCCGAGGTCCCTCTGCAAAACATCTGCCTGTGTTTCTGTCAGTGCCACTGTGTCCAAAGAAAAATAAGCATCTCACTCTTTGAATAAAACATACCCTTAAAAAGTAATGTTAATGTGCTGCTCAGCACTCTCACAGCTAATCTTCTTATGCCGATTGTGCTGAAACTAAGCTGAGGGCCAAAGTAAATCAGGCTTTCATTTTTAATGATGAGTGTTTCTGGAACAGAATGTATCAATCCCAGACAGAAATCATAGCTGAGATGGAGATAAGGTCAAAAATATGTATTAGTAACACTGGGGAGGGGAACAGAATTGGTGGAATGCTGCTTCTGAAAAACAAAACAAAACCCACAAATAAAAAAGAGGCATTAAATTTCTAGGTTATGTTTGCACTTTATAAACAACCAAACTGAAAATTATGGAAACAAAGAACCCAGATACTTTAGAAACTGTGTTTTACTTTGGGAACCTTCCATGTGGGGCATCTCTCTAACCCAGTGAAGAATTCCCCAGGCATTTGGGAGCACAGCTCTAAATATTTTGCTACTTCCCTGTCAATCCCAAAATTTAAAAATACTCCATAGACCATAATATTTTGATACACCCAGTGCATTTAATATTGTGTAACTGTCAAGATAGTTTTACGTGCCTACTGTCACAGAGGGTGAAAGCCCTGAATGACAAAGGATAATCTCATCTCTCTGATTTCCAGAGTTTGGTATCAGGCAGCTACTGAGGAACTTTAAGCATTTATGCAAAGGCTACTCAGCATTG
This sequence comes from Calidris pugnax, assembly GCF_001431845.1. Classification (NCBI taxonomy): domain Eukaryota; kingdom Metazoa; phylum Chordata; class Aves; order Charadriiformes; family Scolopacidae; genus Calidris; species Calidris pugnax. Next base: position 2,750,860 of record NW_015090810.1, read on the forward strand.
GATTTTCATGTTCTGTTAAGTGGGAACTTGAAAAGCCCCAACTTAAAAAAGGAATTAAGCACTTAAGTGTAAAGGAATTGCCAAGAAGCTGACCTCTGCACTGGGAGAAAGAGCAGCCAGGACCTCCCTGTGCTGAACAGAGCTGGCAAAAGGAGTGGGAGTCCTTCCTAGTGCTCTCAGTTTCCACAGGGCAAAAAGCGGGCAAGCAACTGCATGACTCGAGGGAGAGAGATAGGATGGTTTAGGGGTAGTTTCAGTTCATAATTCCTTATATGCTTTGTATTTTTATGTTCTCCTATAATTGCATAAACAGTACCATGGTTACCTCTTACTCTGTTGTGGTTTGACCATACTGTCCTTCCTAAATCTTGCTGTTTGTCCTTCTCCGCCCTGTCCTTTGTGTTTGGTGGCAGACCGATGAAGAAGAGGATGTTGAGGTATGGTTCTCTGAAAGAGCATGTCATTCCCATGTCCCCTGTGTGCTGTGACATCTAATTTCTAACTCAGTATGGACTGCTCACCTCCATCTCCTCAACTGGAACTATGAACCATGACATTTTTCCCATAGCTTTTTCGTGCAATCATAAGAATGCATTTTTACAGTCAGCTTTAACCATATGCATACCTGCTCTCTCAAATAAGGGTATCCTGATCTGACACCTTAATAATTTCAAGTTTCCTCAAACTGCAGAGTATCCCCACTACCCAAAACATCAGTGATCTGAATGTTACAGGGATCATCAGTTACCTTGCACTACAGATTACCATGATAATTTCATAGCCATTGCTAAGCTGTGTAAGTCCAAATGGTATTAATTTATAAAGTGTTCAAAAGCATCAGGATACAGGAATACAAAGCAAACTGTAATAGTTCTCCCTGCTCTATGAACCGTGAATAAGATACTTAAGTCACCACAGACGTGAGCCACGGAGTAGTTCATGTGTTTATCATAAAGTGCTCCTGAAGGTAATGTTGAAATTAAATAAAGGAGTAAATATATAATGCAGTAGCTATATTCATGTTAAAATAATTTATTGGTTTGAGGAGCATCTATTGTGCGATGTGTTTTTTGTTCAGCATTAGTGCTTTTTTCAATTTGCTGAGCATAATGTGTCTTAATGCTCATGTTTCATAACAGCAGTCATTTGCTCAAGAAGCTGGTGTTTGGCCATTTATCTACAGCAACATCTGAAAATCAAGGAAGTGAAATAAAACTTCTGGCTACAGAGCTTCTCCCCCAGTGATGCTTTGTTCTGTATAGCTTGAGGCGCAGAAAGAAAATTACATTAATTAGCCTGTTTATGCCAACTTTTAACTAACCTGTGTGAAGAGTAACTAACAGTTATGTGAAGATTTTACCCTTTGGGTTTTTTTCTGAGATGGTATTGATTAGGTTTGCATATAAGAGAGTATTCTTAATCCAAAATGGCATGCACTTTCATAGAAGTTTCTTTCTAATGGTTTTCTGTCTTTTAATTTCACATATGAAACTCTAGCACTTGCACACTTTCCATATCAAAAAGTTGCAAGCTCATATTTTAACAAGAAAACGAACTTCTCACTATCAAAAATAAATCTCACACTGGTATATTTATCTCAGTGCCTTGTAGGGTTTATTGTTTTGCTACCTAGTTTAACTTGCTGTCCTAACCCAAAAAGTCACTATGTTAAAATAGAATCATCCTTTCATTGATGTACAGATTAAATATTTTCAATTTGCATTCTTGACAGTCTCAGGGACTCGATCAAAGCTCTAAAAGTAGGACTTAGTCTTTTCTTCCAATTTACCATTATCTGACAGAAAGGCTCTGCAGGTTTGCATCCCTTTGACTGGCTCAATACTGTCAAGTGAATAATTAATGTTGTTTGTTGTGCAAAGGAAGAAGAGAATGTAGCACACCTCCTTTCATCTGTGCTGAATTGGTAGGAGTAAGGAAGATTAAAAGGAAGACATATTTCATTTTCTGATGCTGGACTGATATGGCTGAAAATACTGAGGGATGTTATTATCTGTTGATGCCTGTTTGCTGTTGACAGAGCCTGCCTTTTCTGCAGCCAGGCCTGTATTTTAAATGTGCTTTAGCCTTTCTGTAGATAAGAGCAGCGGAGCAAATACCAACATAGGCAGAGGCTGGGAAGGAAGAGCAGCCCAGCGATGCGAGCTCTTCTCCATAGAAATTATCATTTTCTGCTGTTTTCGTCCATTTCTAGCTAGCTGTTTTCAGTAACCGGTGGAGCTGCTACATCCCTGTTTGGTTTGAGCCCAGCTATATTAGCCACTGTTGTTAATGTAGTCGTGGTGACAGGGAAATCACACGGGGCGGGGGGGTGGGGGGGGAAGCAGAGGGCAGATTCCTAAATCTCTTGTAAGGTTTTGTTTGTTCTTCTAACTGCTGACTGCAATTTTTGTGTCTTGGCCATGAAATAATTTGGCTGGGTGTTTTGGGACCAGGGATTTTTTTAGCGTTACTGGTTATGTACTTTAAGGTTACTTGTAGGTATTTGTGGTTTAGACCAGTTTGAGAGTTTTCTGTGCAGCCATGCAATGAGGCAAGAGGGAAAGGTCTCTCTTCCTAGATTATTCTTCAAGTTTTGCCTTGTTACTGAAAGGTGATGGTACAGGAAAAAACATTTTCTTATTTGTATTGGGTCTCATGCCTTATGTCTTAGTGCCGTACCTGACCCCAGATCAGGCCCAGCCTGGGTCAAAGGTTTCAAAGCAAACTTTGTACATTATATTCTCCAACAGAAGGTTAAAATTAGAAAGCTTATAATGCATCTGGTTTTCCTCTGATTTTGTCTGCTGCTCTCGCCCTGTTTCCAGATTTTTTCTGCTCAGGGTGCCTACTCTGGCAGAGAGACATGTTGCCTGGGACTTTTGGGAATATCTGCCCTCCAAACCAGTTTGAGGGGACACTTCATTTCTTGCAATTCCCAGTCTAGATGCTGGCCTATTCTCTGTGCTGTTTGCTGTTCAAACAACAAATCCGTTTTCCTCCCACAGTCTGGCAAGTTCTCCAGCAGCTCGCCCCCCTGCCAGAACCAGCCCCAGGGGCTGCAGTACGCTGAGGATGCTGCAGAGCATGAGAATATGAAGGCTGTGCTGAAGACCTCCTCCATCAGTGGGGAAAGCACCACAGCGCTCGGGGTCCGCACTCGAAGCCGGGCCAGCCGAGGTAAGTGCCAGTGGTTTCCTTCTGGCCACGTTTTTTGTGGTGCAGTAGCCACACAGTGGCCCAAATGTGGATCATGGCCCCCTTGCATAGCATTTGTGTCAGAAAGAGTTGAAGAGGAAGGAGAAGACCCCAGTGGTGTTTCCACGCTGGAGGGGGTGTTTTGGGGCATGGGGATGTAGGAGAATTTGCCTGAAGCTTTAACACATGGATCACAGCCAGAGTAGTACCTGGGGGTGCCAGGAGTACAAGCCTCCAGAAATTTGCATCTCTTTCCCCAACCCTTGTGAAGGTGAGTGCCCACTAACATCCCAATTTTTATTCCTGGTATGAAGGCAAAATGGGGGATCCATGATGTGGTTTTCTTTTTATTTTCAACAGAAGCAAGGAGAAAGTAGCAATTCAGATTGAAGTGAAAGGGCCTTGCAGCGTTTTAGGAATGGTTGGGGAGAGGAAAAAGGGTAGGAAAAAGATGATGGATCTCCTAATTGCCTCCCTGCTTAGCTGCAAAGGTGGTGGATTAAGTGGAGCCTAGGAGCACAAAAAGCTGCTGTGGACAGCCTCGCATCCCCTTGCTGTCCTGACAGATACCTCTTTCTCAGAGGTCCACAGTGCTCTGCTGTTTCCAAATGTCAGCACAGGTGACTTTTGAAAGCTGACAGGGAGGAAATGAAAACCTGACCCAATCCGCTGATTCCAACACCTGATACTCTGGCAGAAGAACTCACTGGTACAACTGTTCTTGGCAATGACATAGCCTTGTTTTTTGTCCAAGACATGATTCACTGGTACACCTCTTCATTAAGCAGCCACTGAACCACTTCCTTTATGCTAAATCATTTTACAGACACTGGGTTCACCAGTTTGTTTATTTTTTTTTATCTTCCTCTCACCTCCTTCCATACATGTCCACAAAGATGATCAGAGGGATGGAGCACCTCTCCTATGAAGACAGGCTGAGAGAGCTGGGGTTGTTCAGCCTGAAGAAGAGAAGACTCTGGGGAGACCTTATAGCAGCCTTCCAATAGGTGAAGGGAGCCTATAGGAGAGCCAGAGAGGGACTCTTTGTCAGGAAGTGTAGTGACAGGACAAGGGGGAACAGTTTTAAATTGGAAGAGGGGAGATTTAAGTTAGATACCAGAAAGAAATTCTTTACTGTGAGGGTGGTGAGGCACTGGAACAGGTTGCCCAGGGAAGTTGTGGGTGCCCCATCCCTGCAAGTGTTTAAGACCAGGCTGGATGGGGCTTTGAGCAACCTGGTCTAGTGGGAGGTGTCCCTGCCCAGGGCAGGGGGGGTTGGAACAAGATGATCTTTAAGGTCCCTTCCAACCCTAACCATTCTATGATTCTTTGTGATACCTGGAAGATGATTTTGGAGTAAAGGTGATGCACCAAAATTGAAATCTTCGGTTTTGTGTTCTGGAATTTTCTTTTCCCTCACATCTGGATATCTTACACTTTCTTGATTCTTTTTTGATACCACTGATAGCATATCAGAGCATCCACCAAAAAATCTGTGTAGTTTATTAAGGTTTGAAACCATGATCTTATCCAATTTAGAGCTTTCACAGCCCCAATTTAAGAAGCAAGTCAACTAGCAAAAGTACAAAGATGAAGTTGTTCAAACTGCACTGCAGCAACCTGAATAGCTGAAGTAATCCATTGAATGCTAACGAGCAGTGTGTCCTGATAATGGCAGTCAGCTTGTGTTCCCCTGAAGAACAGCAGAGGCAGAGATGGCTGAGCCAGACAGAAGCTTGTCAGGAGCACTATCATGATGCAGCTCTTCTTGATGAGAGCCAGGAGAGAAGCAGCAGAGCAAAGTGCTAATCAAAGCTGTTCCTTGATGTTGGGAACGTGATACCAAGTGGCCTCACCCGTGAATTTTTAGCTTGCAATTCTACCACACCCACTCTTTTGCAAAGCTAGCTGTCGGTGTTCTCACTGCACACTAGCCTTCAAGTTATTCAAAAACAAAAAGCACACGGAACAGTAGTCTGTAGTGGAGGAACCTAGAGATGTTCCTGACACAGCTCTGTAGAGGAAAGAGTGCCAGAGCCTTGGATTCAGAGACACGGTTCGCTTGTTTGTTTGTGGTTTTAACCAAAATTGCTTATTTAGCTTTTCAGCTTGCCAGCGACTCTTGCTTTTCTGTTCAGAACAGAGCACACAGAGTTGTGCCAGGACATATACAGTTTTGTGATGAGAAGGTGAATTGTGAAAAGGACAAGTAGACATGTCATACCACATTTTTTGCCCTTTTCATGTCTTCTTTGCACTAGGCTGTGATACAGATGCTAGGAAATGGATTCATTCTCTCTTTTGGCACAAAGGACCTGTCTTGCTGATTTGCAATTTCTAACATGTGCCTTGTCTTCTAGTCTCTGTGTAACAGGAGCAGAGGGAAATACGGTCACACAACACTCCAGCAATCTTTGGCTTATAGACAGTCTCTAGCAGACATTTGCCAGTTGTATGGTCAAGGATAAGACTCTGAGGCTGAAGGGAATAGAAAGTTACAATTGTATTTGAGCTCTCGGGTCTCTGCTGATACAGCAGAGAGTCTAGGGTATTATTTAGAAATATGGGCCATTAGACAGAGTCTTCTACTTTGGCCAGTTGGAAGTAGCAGTGACTGAGCTGTCTGGTGTAATTCCCAAAGAAAACCCAACTGCAAAACCAAAGTGATGCAAGAGACTTCTGTCTTCTTTTCCCTCAATTCATTTGCTGGACTTTTCCAGGCCGTATCGGTTCGTGGAACGCTGGCAACGACGATTCACCTAATGCAACAGATGATGCAGCAGATGAGATCATGGATCGTATTGTAAAGTCCGCCACCCAAGTGCCAAGCCAGCGAGCGGTGCCTAGAGAGAGGAAGCGGTCACGAGCAAATAGGAAGTCATGTGAGTATATGGCTATTTGATTTCTCAAAAAGCCAGTGTGCAAAAATTTATGTGCATCCATGTAGGAACCAGGCTTTTAGTCTGCAGACATCCCTTGGTAGTTCCTAGTAGCTTGAGTGTATACTGACTGATTGGTGTATATTGCTCTACCTGTTATTTAAGCAATGTATGCAGTGGATGACTCTTGTCTTCTACAGAAGTTGAAATGTCCTTAGCAGTAAGAGAAGAATGTTTTATGGTACTTTAGAGCTTCTCTGATGACAGTACTTACTCATAAGTAGAGAAGTCAGATCAAGACCTCAAATGGAGACTGTGAAGATACTGTGACCTGGCATGAAGATTAGTAGTTGTATTTGTAGCTGAATTTATTCACAAAGCAAAAAGTGTTTGAGAGATTCCACCTCTTAAAATCTTTCTGTCTCGTACTGTGTACCATGCTTCCACAGCCCTGAAAACAAAATGTCAACTGCTGCTTAGCTGCAAAGTGGTTGTAGAGGAACTTAACTTCCACTGGGAAGAAAAGGTAGCGCATTTATAAAGTGGTCTTTCAATGGTGTAGGGTGGCCACAGGGCTGAGCTGCAGCACCCAAGTTTAAGCAATTTGATTTTGTGCTTTATTAAATAGAACGTTTAAGAGGTGATGACCTTCCTAGTTCTTTTTTTCCATATGTACAGAGACAGCTACGATACTGTGAGAAGGATAAGTACCCAAAGAACCTAAGGTTTTAGTGTTCAATGTCATTCACCATATGTGCTTTTTGACTACTTTTCCATCCATCTTTTTAGCATTTCTGGGAAGTTAGGACAAAGAGGAGACAACAACAGTGAGTGAAAATCACACAGATTTTTGTTTTTTGTGGAATTGTTCTAACCTAGTGGGTGATCAAAAACATTTCTTATAAGCAGTGATTGCTATAAACTAGCATGTGCTGAAAGCCTTATTCACTTTCCCCAACATGCTGTGAAAGAGAGTTCTGCATGTGGCAAGAGCAAAAGCAAGTGGATGCTCTGGTTAGATGAGCCAGACTCTAAGCAAAGAAAATGAGCTGACACTGGATTGTCTGTCTTACTTTCCATCATACACTGTGCTGTACATCTTTGTGGCATCACCTTCTGCTGCTGCCCACTTCTCCACATGGTCCTGGTGTTCTGCAGGTGCTGAATGCCCAGTTGGCTTGTGTGTATCAAATAAACCTCCTGTATGTTTGCCTATTTCCATGGTTTATCCCGTGCTAAAATATTTCCTCTGTTAGCAACACTGTCTTCATGCACACACACAAAAAGTCTTATTTCTGCTTTTTACCAGGTACCTTTTTCCCAAGGAAGCACTTGCTGCGGGAAAAAAAAACAAAACAACACAAAACAAAACAGGATAATGATAATAAAAATACTATATATTTTTCTATGGAGCTGGCTTTTCATGTTCAGTAAAAACATTAACAGGCGTTAAGGATTCAGTAAATGTTTAGGCTGGGACTGACTTCCATTGTAATTAATCATGATAGAGTCCAGACTTTTTGTTTGTTTGTTCTTCAAGATCTGGATGAGGCTCTTAAGTGGATTAAAAGGCAGTTTCAAAACAAACATAGAGTTCATTAGTTTAGTGTGTCTTTCAGCTGACATGCTGAAAGAAAGTGTGAAAGGAGAATATCTTAATTGAACTGTTTCACTCTGATAGATATTCAGTATACCTGGATGATGAATAAATGAAGTAGTTTAGCTGTAAAATACAGTCAGCTGGAGTGATAACATTGCACCTCCAGGAAATTAACATTGACCAGCTTTTGTCAATGCATCATGTTAGTTGAACGAGCAGAAGATCTTCCAGGTAGAAATATAACACAAGTCCTCCATAAACATATTAGGAAGTGGATTTTTAAGCATACTTCAATGATGTAGGTTAGAAGACACTATGATACTTATTGTCTGCAGAGCAAAGAGACCCTATTATCTGATGGGTTTGATTCACCACTTTAAATCTTCCAGCTCCTATACATGTTCTTTGGCTCTTACCATGAGCTTGGTATTCAGTCTATTCATGGACATCAAAGCAAAACTCAGTTGAAAGGAATGATTTTCACTGTGCATTATGTTGCATAAGTCTCATTGCTTTCAGTGCTGAGCTGGAAATCTCGTCAGGCTTACTTAGCAATCAGCAATGATTTTAGTAACCAGAGCTGAGATACATGTTTTTAGCAAAATCAGAAACCCAATAGATGTATATGCAATTACACTGTAAAATTTCCTGTGGTTCAGGTAGAAGGTTTCATGAGTGAGGGATTTTTTTTTTGCCATAACAAAAGACAGAAAAATGTGAAGTGAAAAGCAAGTGATACTCAGTTTATAACTAGGAGACAACAAAAACATGAGTATGAAAGAGGTTAAGTTAAATTCAAGAAATAGTTGTAATAGGAAAATGAGACATTTTGACATATTCATTTGAACCATTTTAGCTTTTGTAATTGTGAGCCATGTGACTGTGTCTGGTATGCAGAGAGCTTAGTTAGATCTTAGTGATGTAGAAGAGTTTGAACTCTCAGAGCAATCAGCATAGGAGGAGAAAATTGGGAGGGGGAATAAGGCAATAAGTCATCCCAACAAAAGACAGATAGAAACGTCTGTATCTGTTGGTTGAAGATACAAAGGGTCACTGATAAATCCAGATACGACTGAAGTCTACTGAGACCTAGTAGGAAGGAATTTGTTTGGTGGGAGCTGAAATGGACTACAGAAATCTAAGGCACAGGGTAAGTGCATAACAACTGAGTTCCTGTGATGATCTGCAGAGAGAGAACCTAATTCTGTGCTAGACCTTTGCGCAGTGGAGGTTTATAAAGATAAAATTTGACATTTAGAAGTACAGTAACAACTGGAAGTCATTGCCTCAGGAAGGTTATTCAGAGACCTGCCTACCAGACATACTGGAGTGGTGTTATAGATGAGAAAACAACATTATGGTTGTATTCATTCATTGGAACCCTCATCAGAAAGCCACAGTATTGAATGAGTCACAGAAACTGAAACGCTCTGTCACCCCTTGAGATGGTCATTTAAAGACAGCTTCAAGGCAAGTTGTCATGGGAAGCTTCTGCTGTTTTTTACTCTCTGATGTCCTTATTCTCTGTGTAAACAACAGACCCCAGCCTCTAGAGATGTCAGTTCAACATATCTTAAAAGCATAAAATACAAATTAGCTGTAAAATATGCTGTTTCTGTTCTTGAAGACTGAGGACAGCTTTCTGTGAGACAGGTTTTTATAACATTATGGGGAGTTGTTCAACTTAGTGAAGAAATAAAAAGTAATAGGATTGTCTGGTTCTCCCATAAGGTTAGGATGACCTTCACAAACGATGCCATAACAAACAATGAGTGCAAAGGAAAATTTGCATAAGGAAGTTGTAAGAATCACTCGATTCGATAGTCCAAATTCCAATGAGTACAATTGGTGAAGTTAATTTTAGCAGCTTACAGAACAGTATTACAGGCATTGCACCAATGGATTTGGGGAAATAAAAACGAAACTCTATGTATGAGATACCAATGAGATTTCAAAAAGCAGTCAAGAAAGGAGGTTGTTTAATACAGAGAGCTGAATTAAACAAAAACAAGACAGTGTAAGGTAGATAAGCAGTAAAGATTAGAAGTGAGGTAAGAGAATAAATTATATAAAGAAGAATAGGGCTACTTAGAAAATCCTGTTACTAAATGAGACTTTCACACCATTATGAAGCGGCCTGTGCCAATTGCTTCAAACTGGAGAGGAAAAACAGGTCTTATAGCCACTTTGAGGCACCAGTACCATCCATAAGATTAAATTTGCATTTAATTAAAAGAACCCCTGCAAGACTCCATAATAGACAAGTAGGAAGATAATGCCATTTTCTTCTTGTACTGGCTGTTTGTTTAAAACATCCCTCCTCTAACATAAAATCTTTTCTTAGGATTAGACTCTTAACGGAGGTGCTATCTCTCTGTTGGTCTCATTGAATTGAATTGATTTGTCCCAGGGGAATGATATGATTCCCATGAGTCACCATCACAAAAAATCATGCTCCAGTTTAATAATCATGAATAAGCATCTGGAAGGTATTCACATTAATTCTGGCACATGCACAGCAATACTTGGAAATGTTGAGCCAAATTGATTTCTGACCTCTATGAATGGCCATGGCAGGGCTCTGAAAAAGAATCAGAGAAAGTCCTAAGGATTTGTTACCTTGTTCAAGTGCCGATTAAGCCACAGGGCAGCAAAACCAGACCGGCTGACTAGCAAGTACCTTGAGGCTAAAACATGAACCTGCAAGTATTTTCCTCCTTCTTTATGAATTTTTAGTGTTAGCAAACTTCATGCTTGAAAATGTGTCTCTTGGCTCCCTAAAGTCAAGGCAGTGGTCAGAGAGTAGGGATCCCAACATGGTCTTGCTGACAAATAATTTCAGATAACTGTGCAAAAGAGATAGCTCTTTAAAGATGGCTTGACTGTGTCTGGATCTTCAGCTGACCCTGAATGGTAAACCATAATGTAGGGCCCAGGTGTGACTAATATTTGGTGGTGAGTAGCACAATAGGGGTTGTATTTGATTCTGCCAGAGACTCTGCATGAGGACCCTGCAGAGTGAGAGGCTTGTTTTCTCCCACATTGTTCTATCTCAGGGCATCTCCATGTGTGTGCAGTCTTATTTCTCTTAGATTTTATTAAAATTGAAAATCTGCTTTAGATTTGAGTAAGAGAAATAAGTTTGGAGCAGATAATAATTGAATCAGAATATAATCCAATATTCAAATGAGACAACTTGACCAAAATTATTTGTGATGTTTAAGAAAGAGAGAGGAGGGATATGATAATGCCTTGTTCTTTTATTAGGCTTTGGCCTAATATTATTAGCCTAATAGTATGCCCTGTGGCTGACCCTTGAGATATGGAAACATCTCATAAGGATTTATTGATTTATTTGCATAATGACTTGCAGGGAGTAAAAAATTCTTACAGTCCTTATGCAGAATTGGATCTGAGGCACCACTCAAGTAATCTGTCAGACTCATACAAGTCGACTGTGGAGGAGATGGAAATTGAATCAAGATTATCTGAATCCTAGACAAATAAACTCGGGGCTGGTGGATTAAATTTAACTACATAACATCCCAGGTCAGGTATTTCATACTAAATTCCACCTTCAGTACAAGTGAAATAGGAGTTAGCACACTGTCATCAGGTGCCAAAACGTGGGAAAGAGCTCTGCCAAAGGACCAGGCTTGGAGACAAGCTTTAGGCAAGTTTTTCTAACACATGCAGTGCTGTTTTGGAATAAACATGTTTGTAAGCAAACAAAATACTAGATGGAAGACTATTTGAATCCAAAGGTGTGTAATTTTTGTTTGGCATTCATAGGGTGCTTAACTTAACTTTTTTTTTCTTCTTTTCTTTGTTTTTTCATTATTTTTCATTTTAATGTCTCTCCACTTACTTTTTCTGGCTATGAAAAGATACAAAAGTGCCAAAATACCAGGAGGGAGACTGTTCTTCTGGTATTTATAGCCTGACTAAAAGCAGGAGTTAATGGAAATTATGCTTTTAAAAAAATAAAAACCTTACAAGAAGAAAGTCTATATAAAATACTTTAAAGGCAAAAAACTTCACTTAGAATTTGCAACTAATTATTTAGGATTTGACTAACTGGAACCCATCAGGAGTTTGAGGAGGGGGCAGAGTAATCTAGTGATGCACATTTAGCAACAACTCTTTGCATTTAGAAAAAGTAAATGTATTACTGATGTTATTCTCTATCAGAGTCTGTTTGTCCTCACACAAAGTACTGAGCCTTCAGAAGGTCAATACCCAGTTAATAAAAATCTAATTATTGAATGAAAACGGAACATGAGATAAAGCACTTAAAACTCTGGCAGCTGGAAGGTTATCTCTGTTAGATGCCAAGATAGCTAGTGTCTTTTGGATACCTTTTAAGTAATACATTCTTTCATCCTTAGGATAGCAAGATCTTTGCAAAAGTGACAGAACTAAACTCCATAAATAAAAACACAATAATTAAAAAATATTATTAATAGTTAATGAATTAATAATAAATACAGCAAGCTGTAGAAATTGATGTACTTGATCTGGACAAGGCCTTTGTAATCCCTTATCTGTGCCAGAGGCCAGCATCAACAGCGGCAGGAGAACAAACAGGAGAGGTAGGATTAGTTGGCTAACCTACAGATCTCATTGTGGGGTTTAGGAGTTGTAAATCAGTGTATTTATTTGAAGCATGAGGCTGAATAGCTGATTCCATATTTACTGTTTTCTCAAGTGTAATGGATGACATATATAATTGTTGATATTAATACCATTTTTAAGTAGGTACATATTTATTTATAAGTGTTCAGTTTCTCCTTTATGATGTGTATTACATTTATATTTATAGCTTTCTTTTACAACAACTGATCTTGACAGACAGGGGTAGACATTCTGCTTTTTAACTCTTTATATGTATTGTACCGATGTATTTTGTTGGCAGTTTCTGTGAGTTTCAAACTGCATCTTTCATAGCTCAAATTTCATTCAAGAGTATTTGCCTGGTCCTAGCATTGTGAAAGTGAAATTGCCATCATTCCGTACAGTTTTACATCATGTAGCCTTCAAAACAAAAGGTTTTTTTTAAAGCCTGGTTTAAAAATCTAGTAAAAAAAATGCTTGTAGAAGAGGCTTAAATTCATTTTCCAGTCACTGTTTTAAAGGAATCTATGAGTCATTTCTAGAATGAATTTTATTCAGATACAGATTATTTACTTGGGCCTCCTATCCTCAAACTTTCTGCTTTGTCTTTTTTTATATAAGGAAAGTCAGATATACAATTAACCCAGCCTGCACCATTAAGTACACTCTTTAACTTTGCATTGTATTCCAGTACCAGTATTTAGAGATACTGTGGAATCTAGTATTTGCTCACAATTGAGCAGCATTGTTTTAATACAGCAGCTGAAAAAACCATTGCATTGATCTGGGCAGTCACAATTAAATATGCGATGTGTACAAAAAAAAATCTGTAGCTTTTATCCCAGTTTATTTCAGTTCACAGGGAGAAGACAGAAATGTTGAACACCACACAGCCATTCACATGCACATGTATGTTACGTTACCCAAGCACAGAGGACATGATGTAGGTACAAGGAGAAAACTGCTGCTCTAATTGTCTAATTAATTGTCTAATTGTCTCTGGTGATTTTAGAGTGGCTGTCACCTGATGGGATTGAATGCCCGCCCAGATGTGCTGCTCTGTGGGGGAAGAGGTGGCCACTGTTCGGGTTTTGGTCTTAGCAAAGAGCACAGCCTGGTATCAGGTGAAGCCTGTGTCCCAGCAGGACCTCCTCATGCCCTGTCTCCGGCACTGGGAGAACCAAAAAGAGGGAGAGTTCTGCAGCTTCCTGTGAGCTTCTAGATAAGGATTTACAAATGCTGGAATTTCTCTGGCCATCTCTTGGCCAAATGGCGGTTTCCTTATTGAAGGAAAGAACAAGCTGAAGGTAATGTGGGAGAAACTGGCAGGAGATGAGCAGTTGGTAACAAGCAAGTGATGTCAAAGCTGTTCAGGTGGCCAGGTCAGAAAAGATTAGTACAGACATTTTCTATGGAAATACTTTTGTTATGTATACACTTTTGGTACTTTTTCAACTGTATTTCTCTAGAGAAGTCTAATTTTACCTCATCTGTTCGCATCTTGCAAGAGATACAAATAGATGTTTTCACTCTTGCCAGTTTGTCATTCACTGTTTCGGTGAATCCATTTATGTCACCCTCTGTTTTCTTCTTAGTTGGCATATTTTAAAGGTATGTTTCAAGCCTTTTGAATTCTTGTCACAGAATTCATTCCCAAAATTGGGATAGATACATTTTGAGTATTAAAAAAATAACGTATGTTTGAGTTGTGCACTGTCAGCCCTAAGTTGACAGGATATTTATTTTGCTTGGTTTCTTTCTGTATTGAAATGGCTTTCAAGTTTACCCCTGGTCAGCAATTTACTCCTTATTTACATCATCCTCCCTTCCTGAAAGATTATTATTTTCAGCATCAGAGTAAAAAATCAGCAGCAGTGAGTTGCTGGTTGACAAGATGACAGAGTTGTTATGGAAAGCACTTCATTTGAGAATGAGAAAAGACAGGGCACTACAGGGGTGCAGTACCAGAAGTGGTGTCCTGTGTGGCTTTGCAGTAGAGCATCACGATACCACAGCTGCCAAAGAGAGCCCTCTGCTGCCATGAAGGAGTTTAACACCAGGATCTGCTAAGGCAAGAATTTGACTACACTTGAATGCAGGCATCAAATGTGTTTGGAGGGAAGACTGTCTTAGAAAACGAACAGAAGTGGTTCACACAAGGCTACTTTTAATTTATTTTGTCCCAGAATTATGTCAAAAGGCATATAGAGATGGCTTTGTCTAGGCACAATAAGAGCACTGGGTTAGCATAATTCCAAGATTGTTTTTATCATAGTTGTTTTTAATCTAATGGACCTGTAGAGGAGATGCCTTTTACTGTAGGTTTTTGGTTTTTTCCCACCACAGATTCCTAATGGGGGTAATTAATTTGCACTCCAAAGAACCTGAGTAGTCAAACATAGTCACACTTCTTCACCATGTCACTGTCCAACAGACAGCTCTGCATTCATAAGCCCAAGCTACCCCCTTAGTGAAAGTCTATTATTTAACAGTAGGCCACTTTAAAATAGACTTTAAGTCATTTTAAAATTTCACATGGAACGTAAAGGCTGCATGCCTGAAACACTTGTGTTAGGTGCCTTACATTCTGTATCCCATCTCCTGCCTTTTTTTGTCCCGTGCATTGTTACTGTATAGTCTGATCTTGAAAATAGTACATAGTGCTTACAAGCAGACTCAGTTGTTGGTGAGCTCTGTGCTTTTGATGCTTTACCTATAAATAGTGGAATCACTTCTGACTGGTGAAGCTAAGCGGGAGAAATTATGAAAGAGGTGGCAGCAGGATTGCTGTTAGTAGTGACTTTTTACAGTGGAGTTCACAGAAGTCCTGCTAATTAGGATTTTTTTTTTTTTTTTCATATATGGCTTTCAAGGAAGGAGTTAAATCTTTTCTGCTTTACTGTTGGGACTATGTAAATGATGGTCTGTGAAATACATAAAGTTGGAAACTTTTAACAGTTTCAACTACATATTAAATATTACTTTAAAACCCATATGTTCTTCATGCAGCCCAGGTTCTCGAAAGCAATGTTACTTGTTGTTCCCTTAACATAAGCCACCTGGAGATGAAACACAAGTTTAGTTTTCCTCACAAAATTCCAGTTTGTCCTTTTCTACTGCTAGACTCCTCTTTATGTCACAGGCACCATAAGTTACACCCAGAGATGGTTATGAACTACAGAATTTCTTGTTAGGAGAGACTTGTGCCATCTGTGAAGCGCTGACAGGACTCAAAGCAAAGCTGTAGAGCATTAATAATACATAATAATACGTTGTTTCCTGGAGCTTTCTGTGTGGCTGACCACATTTCAGTTGTCTGTACTTCTTCAGTGAAGTGCGTGATAAAATCCAAACATTTACTTACAAACCCCTGTAAGAAAATCTCTACACAAAATGTTTTATTATTTTTATTAAGCATTTATGCCTACTTGTATTAAGCAATGATACATGCATAATTAAACATGTTATATACATAGTATCGTAAATATACACAAATGCAGAAAAGGATTAACATAAAAGAATATGAGCAAGACTGTCTGGATTGAAATTTTGAGTTGCAATTGGCCATTGCTGGACTCATTGCAGTAAAGTCCAAGAGAATATATTAAATCTAAATATATGAGTAAATAGACTGAATGTGCAAGCTGGGTGTGAGTAGGTAACAGAAAAGAAAACTGAGATACATGACATGAAACAAGATGATGGAGCTGGCCTGCATTGCCTCTTATAATCTGCCCTTCCTGCTGTCTTCACTGTGTAATTTACAGCCACCTAGAATTTCTTCGTTCCAAATCAGCAACTGCATTACCTTTGCAGCTGGACCAAAAGGTCATGGACCTGTTGGAACGGGTCCAGCAGAGGGCCATGAAAATGATCAGAGCTGGAACACCTCTCCTATTGAGGAAGTTCAGGTTGTTCAGAACAACGGAACAACAAAGACCTTACAACGGCCTTCCAATACCTGAAGAGGGCCTACAGGACAGATGGAAAGTGACTCTTTATCAGGGAGTGTAGTGAAAAGATGAGGGGTAATGGTTTAAATTGAAAGAGGGTAGATTTAGATTAGATACCAGAAAGAAATTCTTTACTGTGAGTGTGGTGAGGCACTGGAACAGGTTGCCCAGAGACGTTGTGGTTGCCCCATCCCTGGAGGTGTTCAAGACCAAGCTGGATGGGGCTTTGAGCAACCTGGTCTAGTGGGAGGTGTCCCTGCCCATGGCAGGGGGTTTGGAACTTGATGACCTTTAAGGTCCTTTCCAACTGTAACCATTCTATAATTCTATGATTCTAAAAGGAAGTTCTGGGGCTGCCACATCATTTTTTAGTAGGAATGACACTAATTCTGTGACTTCTTGAGCAGAGAATGGTCATATCTGATGGGAAATCAGGGGTGCTATTTGCTTTTTTAATAACTAACCCCTGGATAATTATATTCTCTGACAAAGCTACACATAGGGAATTACTCTTTCTTAAAACATTCCCAGTGTACTTTGAGGGCAATGTATCCGTGTAGATCTTTACCCAACAGGCAGAGTAAAATTCATCGAGTTCATCATAAGCATGCTGCATTCTGCCAGGATATCAAATAAAATTCCAGATTTCCCAATTAAAACAGAACATCATGCCCTCTGATCCCAGAAAAACAACATTTAGTTTCTTGGTTATGGGATCTCAGCAGGCCTTGCTTGTGACAAGAGTAAAAGTTATTTTCTCTCTATGTTATGTTTCTTTAGCAAATGTTTTAAAAATTGCTTAAAGAACCTAAAAGGTCATTTGAAAGTCTTATTTTTATTGTCACTGCCTCCAAAATACATTCCATAACTCAGTTTAATGTGATCTGCAACAGGCCAAGAGTTTTACAAGCCAAGATATTATGTCTAGTCCAGCTAGAGACACGACAGAGTTCGGTGAAGAGGGGATAGAGAAGATCTACTTTGAGAAATGTAATATTGCAATGCCTATAAAACGTGGAAGGAAAATATCTCTCTGCATTCAATTTTGATGACTGAATGTGCTCATGACCTTTCCTAAGGTAGAGGAACCCTACCAAGAGCTTTATGAGGAAACAGAGAAATGTCTGAGGACATCTGTTTAACAGCATGTCAAGACAAGGTTCACCCACATCCCAGAGTAGTCCCTGGTCCTGTAGATAACTCAACTTTCTTCTGGCTTCATCACCTACAAGCCTCCATAGTCCACAAGCCAGTGCAGAGAATAGTGGGTCAGGAACTTGCTCTTGTATTACTACTGATACTGCATCCGTCCACTGTATCTTCAGATAAGGAAATGTACTGTGAGTAATTTGCACATATTAAATACAATTTTCATATAAAGAGACCTTTTATCAGGCCATTTTCATCTCCCTAAGTACAAAATACTTCAAACTGCAAGTGGATTAATCTCTGTCAGACTGGCCTATTGCATTGTAGGGCAAGAATTCACTGATTTCAGTCTGGACCATGATTCTGTCAGCTGTTATCCTTCCGGTTGCTTGGTGGACAGCTTTAATCTTGCCAGTAGTCACCGTACTTTGCAGTATTTGGCCCCACATGCTTAGTTTATACAAGTCAGCAGCTGTCAGTGTTTATGGGAACCATTCAGTCACTAAAAAGATTCTTCACATCTTTGCTTTTTATTTTCTTGACAATCTCATTATGACCATCAAACAAAGTCCAACATTGTTTGGAACTCTTTTCTCCTAACTGCTGGCCTTAAAATCGTAGGTCACTGGAATATCTTAAATCCAAGTCATCATTTTCTCTATTATAGGAGAGCTAAGATAAGTTAGAACAGTCAACTGAGGGATGCAAAGAGATTGTTTTGTTTTGTTACAGCTGTATATGTCCCAGCAATCCACTGAGTAATGTCATTCCTACTTGTTTTGCAGTGCACAAAAAGTACAAACGCAGGGTTGGCCTCTATTGTGTCAGTCATACAGCAAACCCAGAATGGGGCACTTGTCCTTGTCACATGCTGCATACGGTATTCCTTTTTTTCAGTCGCCCAAGGGTTAATACATGAGGTCCTCAGACTAAAACTTTAGTATGTTTGATAGGATGGCATCTGGAGATTCAAAGAGAAATCTTGCTTATGTAAAGGAAGACTCCTTAGTTTTCTACCTTCTTTTTCCTGAAGGTGGTTTCTCCTGATTATGACTTCTGAATATAAACTCCTATAATTTTCTTCAGAGACCTATATATTATTGTATATCCATTTGGCTTTTCCTAGTTAACTAGTAATCCTGTCACACAGGCAGATGGAGGAATTGAAGCTACTGTTTACTGCTTGATGGAAGTTAGAGGCACATGCTTTCCTTTCAGTTGTTAGACAGTCTCAGATCAGTTCTTTGCGCAGTAGTAATTGTACTGACCTAAAGAAGGTTATTCCAAATTTACATTGTCATAAATAAGCATTTTGCTTATTCCAGCACATGGCCAGCATTAGCAGAGCACCTCATTCTCTATTAAATGTTTACAAACAGGAATAACAATTGCTTGTTCTCTCACTCTTTCTGTCATACCATGTGACAAGAAAAATAGCTTTGTTTTAGGGTGGTTATTGTGCTCAGTTTGTGAATGTCAGTGAGTGAGTGTGGTCTGAGAGAGTTGGGGATATGTGTGAGAGCAGTCATGAATATGCTCAGTTTCACACTTCTGCAGAAGCGTCTAAAATGTGGAAATTGGTTTCACATTCAGTTTTCCAGTTCACTTTTGCCTTTAGTGGGAAGATGTAATGTCATCTAGACAGTCATCCTCTGAAAGCTGGATCTCCTGTACACATATTTATTAACTTGGCTCTACTATCTGGTGGCCAGCTTGCTCTGGCCTGTGTTTGGCTGCATGTTATAGAGGTACAGAACAAACCGTGTTCAGGGGAGAGGAGGTGCTGCTGGCTAAGTGGGTGAACTGCACAGGGAAGTTTTCACTTTTAATGGGACAGAAATGTTTCCATTGCAGCTTTCTTGGATTTGTTCTTTTACTCCTCATACAGTTCGTTTTGATACAGAAATAAGCATTGGGTGATTCACCGAGACCTTAAGAGCCTAAGGTATTTCATAGCTCATGTCTAGAAATTGACATTTGTCACTATAGGACATTTGAGTATCAAATTTGAGAAGTATAAAAGGGTGTCAGTGCTGAGGCCTGACTCAAAAGTCTGTATTTTGCATCATGGAGACCAGAACATTTTTTGACACATATTGCTCTTCTGGTAGTCTTTCTTAATAGCTTCAGCAGCATCATTTACCCTTGTACTGCTTTAAGCTAAGCATTGTTAAACTTGGAAGATGTTGCTGTATTGCAGGAAAAAGTGGCTATCATAAAAGGCTGCCATGCAGGCTCCTGGTGGTGTTTAACAAGTATGCAAATAGTGTAGGAGAAAGCAGTGAGCCTTGAAGAAAAACTTTCAAGTAAGGGTTTGATAATGGAGGAACAATTACAGATGTGGCACTCCCAGCTCATTTGATTAACCTCAGTAACTGATGAAAGCAGTTTAACTATCAAACATAGATCATTTTCGTCCTACCTGCATGGTATCAAATGTTCAACTGTTGTATTTCCCCTTTCTCTTATCTCCTTGTTTTCTATACCGGTCCGTTCCCTCCTCTCACTCCAGCTAGACCCTTGGATGTGACCACCCAG
This sequence comes from Calidris pugnax, assembly GCF_001431845.1. Lineage (NCBI taxonomy): Eukaryota > Metazoa > Chordata > Aves > Charadriiformes > Scolopacidae > Calidris > Calidris pugnax. The sequence goes on from NW_015090810.1 coordinate 2,770,788, forward strand.
TTTCAGTTACATGAACTGAATCTGTCAATAAACTAGAGATCTTAATCGTGCTAGATAATAGTGATGCAAGAAGTCCTTAACCACTGTCTGCAAGTGGTTTCTCTAGGAGTTTCCTCTAGACTTCCTTGTTTTGGGGCTCTGAATATATTTTTGTTTATGCTTTGCATGCAGCTTAAACTTCTGAATGTGCATTTTTTACTTGAGGAATATTGAAGTGTGGAGTGAACACCCCATGTGTGTCTTGAACTAAAGCCCACCCACAGTGGGCTGACAGTCATGGCGCCAATAAAACTGGGAGGATGCTAATGCTCAGTGTGTGCAGTCACATAGTCACTTGTCCTGAATAAAAAAAGTCAGTCACAAATTCTAAAAGTTTTATGTCGGGGCTACTGTTCAGAACATGTCATAGAAAATTAAGAAACAAGATTTTGGCCTAGATTTATCTTTTAAATTCAACTGAAATGCTGCAGACTACTAATGGCAAAGATGGCACAAATGGGGTTAGGACAGGGGAACTTTATAGAAGAAATGGGAGTGCGTATGAAGACGTTTTAATGATTTGAATGGACTATTAAATAGTTACATTTTTAATCTTTTAAGTTTTGGCTTTTTTTTTTTTTCACCCTTAAAGGGTGACATAGGATTTAATAGTGATAAATTCAGTTAAGAGCTATGAAGATCCAAAAGCTCTTTTAAAAAGTGTTTATGATACTATAAAATAATAGGGCAGATGATACTTTCTATGGACTCAAAATAAACTGATACAATATCTGAGAAAAACAAATCTTAAAACGCTGTGATATTTTTCCTTGTAAGTTTTTGTTGATTATATGTCAAATGACAAATGTCTTTTTGCCAGACTGGAGTTGCTGGGTACTTGATGCTCCCATGGGTTTGGCATAGGGCATTACTGCGTATTTCTGAACTTGAGGCCCTGAGTACACACCAGCTTTTGATTTGACTGGGCTTGCACGCTAACAGGATTTTTTTTCAACTGCAAGTCTTGTGTAATTATCACTTCTAATTGTTTGCATTGTCTTTGTTTTGGGATTTCTTTGCCTGCTTTTGGAATTTATCGCCATCCAGTGAGAAGGACGCTAAAGAGCGGACTGACACCGGAAGAAGCCAAAGCACTGGGCCTCATCAGCACCTCTGAGATGCAGGTTTGACGTCCCGGAGGTGGCAACGAGAAGAGCCATTCATCTGAAGCACACAGGCTGACAACCCTTCGGTGTGGCATTGACCTGCCAGCCTCCTCTGCTGCTCCCAACGTCCCGTCCTCTCTTAGTTCCATTCTAATAAGCACCAACAGCGAAACCCCACAGCCAGGGCAGAAGAAGGGCGCGCCGCAGCTCAGCCCGACAGATGGACAGTGACTGAGGAAGCGTTTGAGTGCTTGTAGGTGAAAGCATATGGCTGCTTCTTCTCTCATGGTGTATTGACGTGGGTAGGAGGGGGCTCTCTCTGAGTTATCTGTCATGTGAGCTGTATTTATGTTGGCTTTCCTTGTGCCCTGTTTGAGTCATTGTAAATGTATGGCATTTTGTCAATGCAAGGAACAGTCCTTAAGGAGGCAAAATAACTCCCGTTAGAGTGACCCCAATTTTCCTGAAGCAGATTCATTAAGCAGAGATGCACGGTTTGTGCAGCCCTGGGGTTTGGGGGTTTTTATTATTCTTATTTTGCCACCAAAGAATGTAAAAATGTACGTGTACCTCTGTATATGTACAGAATGAATGTGTGGACATGTGTGCATGCATCTATACACATACAGTCATGGTGTGAAATCATGCTCCTGCTGAAGATAGCTGGACCATGATTTTCACTCTGGGGCCTTACTGTTCCACCTGGACAGGAGGAAAAGAATGTCTTTTTGTAGGAACTCAGTGTTACTCAATGGGATTCACCCTGTGGGGCAGGAGATGGCCTGCAATACAAGTGGAAAATTCTAGGTTCGTGAATTCATGTGTATTAATACACACTCATACTGTACATAGCAGCATGCACACGGAGGAGAGGACACAGAATACCTCCCTCTTGTTGAGCTATGGCTGTACTGTGCATTTGTACAGTTTCAAAGAGATCTCTGCCAACAGTTTTACATACTCTATAAATGCATTCAGATGCTAAAATCAAGAAGTTTTGTTCACTTGCCTGCCCCTTCATGCTGCTTTTCTCTGCTGCAAGGTAATGTGGTGGTGATTTTTTTTCAAATTCATGGATCTGAATATGAAATGGCCCTGCTAAAAGCCTGCTGTGTTTTTGCTGTTCTTTACTCTTTTTTTGTGATTATCCTTGATGCAAGCGAAGAGGGTACCACAGTGAACACTCCAATATGTTTGCCCTTATCTCGCTGTTTTATAACTGACTTTTATAGCTGCCCTTAGCATGCGTGTTTGAAGAACCTTTAGTCAACTCATCTGCCTTTAAGTGGAGGACATATACAGCAGAGAAGATGAATTGAACACAGTCACCCTAGCCAGTGCTGAAACGCTTTGAAGAGAACTGCAAATAACCGTAATGTAAAAGGGAACTTTTTAAGCCAAAGTCTGTATATGACCAATTGATCCTCAAGGATGCACAGGATTATCTCTTTCCATTGCCTTAGCCTCTAAGATTAAGGGTGTGTCTGCACAGCAGTAACAGCTGAGGCTTCCTTGAAGCTAGTTAACTGGGAAAGTGCAGCACTTTCTTCATGGTAACAGGGTTTTATTTTGGCTGCAAAACACACTTGAAAAGTAGGGTTAATTAATAGTCTGTGCTGGGCTCCTAATGCCATAGCTATGTTGCTTCTGGCACCCAAGCTAGGTCAGGTATGTCAACAAGTTATTCTACTCTGTTCTCATTAAGGACAGGATAGTCAATGAAGATTGTTGAAGATAGTTGAACCAAACACAATAAGCCTTTGAAACCTCGGTCATCCATCACATCGCATTGAGCACAGCATCTAAGTGATGAGAGAACCAGGTACCTGACAACACTGCAATGAGATCTGTGGTGGAACATCCTAGCTATGTTGTCCTTTCCTTGATCGTAACGTTTCATTCTTTATTTGCCATTGCCTTGGACCTTCATGTGTCAAAGTCCATGTGTAAAAATTATGAGCAATGGTTCTTAAGGATAGCATTGAGTTTGATCTGGTTTTCCATTCAGCTTGTTAAAAAGTCAATTGTACAAGTAGACAGAAGGCAGTAGTTATGTAATTAATAAAGTGGGTTGTATATTTGAAAGCAATGTAAAGGAGGAAGCTGTTTAGGAAACAGAAAGAAGTGGCATATAATTAATTTCACTGTAAAATAAGCAAGACCCATGAGCATCTGGATTTTAAAGTGGATCTTTATGTGCTGCTCATTGTGGACTTTTTAAATCTCTCTTAAGGATGCTTAGAACAAAGAAACGAAGGTAATGGGGGTTTGTGGAGGTCTTTGAGGTCAGAAACAAGAGGAAGACACCCTGAATGTAATGGTCATGTTGAACTGTGATACTTGCTAAGTGATAATAGAAGCAAAAATGCAACAGAATGCATTTATGCTGCCAGAGGTCCTATATTTGATTCGAGGGGAAATCAAGTTTTTAAAACTGAATATTTTAATTAAAATATGCTGAATGTGCAAAGTAGGTGGCTGTTGGTGACCACTTGCTAACAGGAAGGAAATTTGTGTTTCATTTAGACATAGTCAAGCATCTCTGTCTGAAACATAACATAGCTGATGAATTACTAATAATTGGGCATATGTATTTTCCAAGAATTGTACAAAAATTGTGCAAAATTTCATATGCTCCTTATCGAGGAGAAAATTAAATATGGGGAGAGGCGTTAGTGTAAGGTCAGGAAAAAAACCCAGTTTCTTTCAGATTCTCTGGATGCAGGTGTTTTGCGTGTGAAGCATATTTTTTGTCTATTTTTATATTATGTTTTTCTGTATTTTTGCCTAAGTTCCTGCTCTCTATCTGTAAAACTGATACCAATTTTTTCTGAAGGGTAACTTGGTCTTGTTTATGCAGTAGTGTACAGTCAGATTAATGCCATTGTCAGTGTTTACTGCAACAAGATGATCGAGCACAGTAACAATGGAATAACTACAGAAAAGATTTCCATTTTGGTTCACGATAAAAATAGCCAGTGGCCCAATGTGCAAATCTGTAAAGTGACAGTATTTCCTCTGGAGTCTGCTAGCATGTCCTGACTGTGGGAATAACATTTGTTCCCCTTCTTCTAACTAGTGGATTCCAGATGAAATGGAGGAATTGGTTATATTTGCATGCCTTTGTCTGTCTGTCTAATCAGGTTGTAACCTTCAGGGTTTGAGTTGCTGCCTGCTCCTCCATCATCAAAAGAGCTCACCATAAGGATGTTAACAGTTGTTTTAAAATGTATGTGAGATATGGAGTGGTTTTGTGACAAACATAAAGGTCTTGGAAACACCATGTAGTAACACATGTTCCCATTTCTCATTTAGAGATCCATGAAGGCTGTTTTAAAATATTTGCAGCCATAATAACTACCTCTCTTCTCTTTCTCATAGTACCGGTCAGCTGCACTGTAGCACCCAGAGTTTTCTATCTCCACCAAGTTCTCAGAGTCACTGCTGGTGTTCATTTCAGCACCCATCTGCTGCCAATAACTTGTCTGTCCGTCTACCACCATAATGCCTTCTTGATTTGGATGCCGAGGTAAAGTTTAGCATATGAAATGGCCACCAAAGGGAAGCTATCCTAATTTCCTTTCATCTCCCTTGGTGTTTAAAAGCAGACTGCATACAAATACTTTGTATTCCCTCACTCCCAACTGAGGGATAACTTTCAGTAGCAGTTATGTGGCTGCGGTGAAGGAACACCCCGAGGGAATGCCGTGTGCCACAATCAAGAGTGAAAGATCCCTCACAAAAATTAAATTCATCGCTCTTCACCTTTCAGTAAGGCCAGGCATCAGGCTCATGGATTCCAGATGTTTTATAGCCTCTTGGCTGCTACATTTGACCCTTCTGTTTGATAGATCCCTGTTCATAATCCAAAATCAACAAAAAAATGGAGGTTTAGTGAGGGTCTTTCTTGCTTTGATAAATACTGGAAACAGCATCAAAAGCAGTTTTCAAAATACATTTCTTTTTCTCTTTTGACCCCCTTTTATTGTAAATCTCTGTAGCGATTGACTCTGTCAGCAACATAAGGCATCAGATTTGTAGATAGACAAGACTTTGGCTTTACCTTAATAGAAAGTCACATGTGAATATCTAGATAAGAGTTCATGCCCCGATTTGACAGAAATTTGGAGTCAAGAGTCTTGATGTGACACAACAGCAAGGGCCTTTTTCAAGGTGCTCCATTCTCCCTGGAGGTGCTAGATAACATGGCAGGACAGCACCTTAAATCCCTGTGTGCTATGCTGTAAATGTACCCTGGTGAATGCGAAAAGCCACTGAAAGGTCACAAGTGACGACTACATCTACTGCAAACCTACGGGGCAGGACGCCACTGTAGGTGCAGTAAATGGTTCCTTTTGCCAGGCACCAGCTCTGCAGCCGTGTCCCCAGCAGTGTAACAGCAACCAGCATCCATCCAAAATGCTTCAGAAACCATTTGTCTGATGGTAGCGGTGTGGATTCAAGTGTGCCTGAATGGTTATTGTTAATAACCACTGTGTGGTTATTGTTTTTACAATGCTTTGATGTCACTGAGATGAAATGGAGGCAAGATGGCAGCCTACCAGTCTCACAGCCTTTATCCTCCCACTACGACTGGGATGTGGTGGGGACGCGGTGTCAGACAGAAGCATGAGCATATTCCTTTCTTTTTCACGCCTGAACGCTCACTGCACAGGTACCACTCTTCTCCTTTCATTACCCATTAGGGGGTTGTGCAGGCAGGGCCTGACCCTCTGCTGTGTTGGGATGATGGCTCTGCCTTTCCAGCATCGGGATGCAAGGAACACTTCTCTAAGCTCTAAGGACTATGACTGTTGATGCTTCTCCTCGGGGAAAACTGCCAGGTACTTGCAGACCCTGAAAGAAAATAAACCGAAGCATTTGGGAAAGAGAAAATGTTTGGTTATGGGCAACTATTGAAAATGATTTGCAAACACTTGAATAACTTTTAAAGCCTCCCTTCCTGTTTTTCGAATGGGGCAGCAATTGGCTCAGTTGGCATTTCAGATGTGATCCCAAGAGGTTTTTGGCAAACGGTTTAATAGTTACATAGCAAGTCATTCAAGGAGTTTCAGAGATGTATAGTTTTATGTTTACTCAAAAAAAATTAAAATTATTTCTAATTAATCCATTTCACATTGAGTGGCAGATAGAGATATATTTTGTTTAATCACTATCTAATACAGAGGCTTCTGTGAAAGAAAAGGTTTATTTGTAGCATTGGGTGCATTTCTCCTTTTTAAAGACTGTCTTTGCGCCTATAGTGTCCTTTTATTGTGAGCTGGGAATTGTAAAATTGTAAAGTAGAAAAGGACGTGTTTCTTAGACGAAGGAGAAATACTGTAAAATTGTGTAAATGTCACTACTCATGTTTTTTCGTGTTCTGTGTAGCATAGTGTAAAATAGGCTTTCCAGCAGTGTTATTCTGTGAATTGTAATTTAAAAACCAAGCCATGCATGGTCAGAGATATTATCTACAGGTCCTTCTGTTTGGTTGAGTTTTTGTTTTTGTTTGTTGTTTTCTCATTTTAGGTAAATTTGTTTTATGTTAAATTCAATTGTCCATGAAAATGCATTTTTTGTTTCTGAGTTTTATTTCATAAAGAACTTGAATTACTCTTTTAATATTTTATTACACATGAAGCTCACCTACCGTTTGTATTGATCCCTCAGAAGCTTTGTCACATTTAGTATAAACCAGGGGGACACTTTTTAACACAGCCCTCATTTACCTCTTCTCCCCCACTTTCCCTGTTTTACTGTCTGGAAAGATGCAGTCACACTTTTTTTTTTTTTTTTTTCTGTGCCATGCAGGGTCAATATGGAAAACCGACCGCAGACCTGTGTCCAAAATTTCTTGATATAAGTAGTTAAAAAGCTCACCTCTACAGCGTTATGTAAACACATCTTGCAATAAAGCTTTATAAAGCATTGACTGGGCTGGTTCTGGTTTTGTTGATGAAGCTAATCATGGGATCTTTGGTGGGAAATGGGTGGGAAAGGAGGAGGGTCGTAGGTTGGTTTTCCCATATCCTCTGACTGCCTGCAAAGCCACACGTGGACAACAAAACAGTTGCCATTAAACCATCTGGGTGGTCTGATCATAAAAAGCTGATCTTTTACTCCTTGTTTCACAGTTTCAGCCTAATTCCTAATCTTGAGTGAAGAAAATGAAAATGTGTCTCTGGTTCTCAAGGATTTCAGTAATCCAGCCCTACAAATTCTCACTAAACATACAGGGTTCCTGCGTGCTGCCATTGGCTTGGAGTCAGTTCCTGTCTTAAAAATACTGTGTTCACAGAGCACATTGTGTAAAGGTATGAGATTTATAGAAGCAAATACAAATAAAATGAAAGACTACCTGTGTGCGGGGGAGCATTTCAGATTGCCTCTGCACCAAGACATGAAACACCTGCCGTGTCTGCCAGCGCTCCATAACTGTAAAGGTGGCCAGTAAATGAGACCTGCCTTTAACTTGGCTGAAATACATTCCATGCATCACCCTGGTATGTAGTTTTCTGGTGGCCACCTATGAGCGTGCCTGGGCCAGCAGTGGTCTTGCAATTTTCTCTATTTGCTGGTGTCTGATTCTTTCTCTTCTTTTCTTTCAATTTCCCAGCACTTGAGAGAGACTGAGTTGACAAAGGGGACATCTCCAGCCCTACGGAAGGTGAGCCATAGCACAGGGACTCTCACAGCTTCAGTGACTACAACAAGGAGGACGGTCAAAATGACGTGTAGAAACTTAAAGAGCTCCGTTTTCCACTGCTAGTGCTGCAACAAGCTACTCTTGTAGCTTGTAACTGCTCTTCAGAGTTGCACGTATAACAAGGTCAAAATACATTATTCAAAGACAGCTACGAGCTACGCACGCCTATAGTGGCCTCCTGAAAGGTAAAGTAGATTAACTGAGAGAGAATTTTCACCTGGGGTTTCTGAGATTGTAGGAGCTGGTATAAAATGCTAGGTATCTAAACCTCCATAGGGAAAAACACCACCTTCCTCCTTTTTAATTAGTTTTTAAAGTTATTTCAAATAAAAAAGATGCCTTTTGGGATATGGCTGCATCCCTGAAAGAGCTGCTTAGCATTCCAGATGCACTGGTGTAAAGTCTAGAGGATGAAAGGCTACTAGCCAGAAATGTGGTAATGCTTTTTAAAATAAATATATAAACCAAGTTTATTGGCCAGACACTTTTCTTTTCTATCACAGCATATCCATTAGCAATTCTAAATTCCAGATGTGCAATGACAATGCGTACATATATTTTTCAGACCTGGTGCCCAGTCAGAACTCGTATGTTGTCACAGAGAAGCCTCTGGCCTGTAGTCAGGGAACGAGTAAGTATGCAGATTATCCATTGCACAGCTGCATGCCCTGGTTTATAGACCCTTCAGAACAGTTTGAGAACACACAACTGACGAAAAAAAATACATTTTTTTCCTATTATAACTTCTCCAAGTTTTCTGATGGGAATGCAGTTTGGAAAAGGGAGAGGGCCGTTCTTGAAGCTTTACCTCTTGCGAGTTCCTTTGCAGGAAATGAAGAATGATGGCTGTACTCCATTAGTCAACTATTGATGAGACGGACCTCTGCTGGGAAATCCTGAAAGGAACACAGTCTATGTGAGGTGTCACGCCAGTGAGGGCCTCTCTTCCTACCTTTTCCTGGATGATTTTTGAGCAGGACTCAGCTGTCTGCAGAAGTACTGCACTGAATAATACTGCTTTACAGTTCCTGGGAGTGAGAAAAGGCTGTTCTCCTCCCCAGTGCCCACCACTCTCTCACCGCTCCACCAAGCTCACTCTCTTGCTTGAGCCAAGTCAAGAGCCTTTCATTTATTATTTATCTGGATCTATCTGCAAAACACCCTGGAGCATGTCAATGTACAGAAGACGTGCACCAGCACTGTGGAGAGTGAGACTCTTCTGGTGTCCCAAAGGGGACTCCCAGGATCACCGGCCACATCCTGTGCCGTTACTTCTGTAATGATGACCAGAAATGCTTTAAGCATATGTTAAAATCTCACAAATAAGTTCATAGCCCCCTGTTGGTGAGTGTTCAGATCTCTCAGACTAGATCACAGACAAAATGACTATCTTAACATTAATATATTTTCCTTTGTTTGATCCATACTTAAGGTAATACAAGAAGAGCAGCACTTAACAAGCAACAATGAAAAAGAAAATAACAGTGAAATCCAACAACACTTGAAAATGGACAAACTTGAAGGCAGAGGTGAGGTCAAAGCCATGTCATAGCCTCCAGTAAACTGGGTCTATCTCAAGGCGACATTAGCCAAGCCTGTCTTGGAAGAACGCCGCATTTGCTAAACAGTAGTGGTTTGAAATCTTCTGCCTGGTACGGGGGGCACAAAGCCCTTCAGAGCCTGGCAGGGCTCAGGTGAGGGGCCAAGAGGTGGCCAAGGCTCTGGAGTGTATCCGTCACTGCAAAGGTGTGGGAATTTATTTGGCTTGTGCCCTGACTGCATGTTGGATATAAATGTTTGTACTAAAAACCTTAGAGTAACCTGTGAAAACACATTTCATGCAGGTATCCAAAAGCTACAGCAGGGTGAAAATTCTCCTTTTTAATAAAGCAATGAAATATTCAGACTCTTGAACGAGAGCTCAAAAAAAATGAATTCTCCTTCCATCCTTGTCCAAACTTCCTATAAATATGCACTGGGAGGCTTAAATAATCTTGGCAAGACATAGCAAAGGAAAATTATTGTTAAAAAAGAGGCCCTGAATATCATTTCAACAATTTTTTCCCCACATAAACTTATGGAAAATTATTGACCTCATAGTAAAGTCAAGAAAGAAGGAAACCTCTTCCTGCAAAATGCCACGATATCTATTGAACACGAAGTAACCGGCTTTCACATACATTTGTCTGGAACACCTCCCAGGTATGCTGTGTTAATTATAGGGAAAAATAACTGTTATTAAAAATAGCAGGTTATTAAATTAATATCTAAATAATCACAGTGTCAACAGTGATGATCTATATAAAGCTAGCTGTGAATATAATGATAAACAAAGTGTACTGAATATCAGGCAGTAGTGACCAAAGCCAAATGAAAATTTGATGCTATTGGCTCCGTGAGCAGTGGAAAGAGTTTGATGGACTTCAGTGAGGTTGAATCAAGCCCCCAAAGATAACTCTTAGAATGTTAAACTTGATGGAAAATGGAATTGTTTCTCTGACCAAAAGGCCCTAAATCTTTTTAATCTCACCAGTTTCACTTGGGAATTTTCTTTCAAAAAAAGAGAGCACACTATAGCCTGAAAACCAAGAGCGAATCCTTGTTTCCAGAGAAATTATCTCAAAATGTGTTCACATTACAAGCATGTGGGGTAAAACACAGCTAGCATCCAAAATTATATAGTCTGGAAATTCTATATCTTTTTAGAAGCCAAAACACAGCAAAGTCTGAAAACAAAGTAACCTAGAGCAGTCAAGTGCAATTTTTATTTATTTTTTTTTTACTATGGAACATGACAATCATTAAAACTCCTCATAGGAAAATAAAATTTTAGTAGAAACTCTATCATTGTTACAAAATTCCTTAGCACGTGTTTACAGACAGACACTAGTAGATGGGTTACTAGAAACTAGTAAGTTTAAGAACTTAAGAACGACTTAAGTCTTAAGAACTACCAGTATAAGAAGTTTCTTGCCATGCAATTTTGCTTAAGGTACTAGTTCTTTCACCAAACCTGCATCCTCCATGCAATATTAACTTACACCATCTTTAGGGGTTTTTTCTTTCCTATGATGGGGATGAGTTGGTTGGCATATAGAACGACATGTTAATTGCTTATTATTCAATAATAACCTGTAAATCTTTCTAAAGGTAATCAGGGTATTCATAAAATTGTGATTACTTGATATTAGTTAATATGAGTGGGCATTACATTAAAGTATGTAAAAGCTAAATATTTGTATGTTCAAATACCGGTCAGCAACATTATATAAACCATTTGCGGGGAGCGCATCTCTGTGCATATTTATGCTTATGGCCCATCACAGGTGGATTTTTAAATATGCAAGTGGATTTTGTAATCTGGTAACTTGTTCTTTTGACTTCTGAACATAATTTTGCAAGGTGGAAAGGCAATGAGATGGTTATACAAGTGGTTTAATTTGTGCCAAGTATTTATTGCTAAGGGAGATTGACAGTGTCAGAAATTAGCAGGGCTTATTGCTCTTTATATCTTTCAGAGCGTGAACTCTCCAACCAGCGATGAGGCAGAAGACCTAGTACACTTGGATATGAATCTCCTGAAGAGTGAGCAATGAGTTACCTGTTTCTTACCCGTTCTTAATGTTCTTCTTAGTCTTCTTCTACAATCACAACTTTCGTATTTAGATGTCATAAGCTTGCAGGGTCCCAGTAAAAGGGAACACTGAGGCATGTGTGAAAACTCAGACTATCAAAGAGGGCTCCTCCCTGCAGAAAGGACACTGAGGGAGAACAAACAAACTAATCTGGGGGGG